>NC_047118.1:46250328-46903662 GCF_902500255.1 Thalassophryne amazonica
GTGGAATCTTGTCTCCCTTATTGTTTAATGTTTATATGGACGGTCTCACAAGGCAGTCTGTCTTACAGCCATTCTATTGTCTTGTTGGTAACTCTGTTATCAATCACCTCATGTATGCTGATGACCTGCTAATCCTAAATCACTATTGCACTGGGTTGCAGCAATTAAACGTGTGCTCACACAGTATGGTAATGACTATGATACTAGAGTAATGCCATGGTTGTTAGAGGCAAAAATGATCCACCGTTTAACAATGGGGCATGGGTGGTGGCCAAGTTGTTAGTACACTTGGTTTCAGTGCGGAAGGTTCCTGCTTCAAATCCCACCCCTGCCACATTTCTCCATGTAATGTGGAGTTGCGTCAGGACAGGCATCCGGCGTAAAACTTGTGCCAAATCAACATGCAAATCCATCTTGGATCTGCTGTGGTGACCCCGAGAGAGGGACCAGTGGAATGGTTTTACTATAACAATGACAGAGATGGCTACAGACAGCATTATAAATTATATGTTCAGGCCAGTGCATCGCTTCGAAGTTCAGCATGTGCTCTTCAAATATTAAGTGTTTTTTACTTTTTGAGTTTTGTATACTGCTTATCTTTGGTGGAGTTATAAGAGAAGCGGGTTGCAGAGGCAACAATGATGTAATGAAGCTCCTTCTCCAGGTTCCTATATGGCACAGTGCTAGTCAGCTGTTTGTATTGGTGTTCCGACGTGTCAGACATTATGAAGACAATGAGATTATAAATTTCTGTAAATTTCTGGAAAACTGAATCATAGAGGGATTGACTAACCTCAGGAAGAGCTGCTTTCAGTATTGATCTGCTCTCTGGCAACAATGGTATAATGAGCTTTATACAAACTTTCTATAATGTCTGTTTTGTTGTTTTATATATATATTTATCTGTTTTATGTATTTATTCATTTTATTTATTTTTGCTTTTTTATGGACCCATGTGTGTCTGAAATAAAGTATTATTATTATCATTATTATTATTATTCCCATTCAAAGAACAGCAGTCTCAAATGATTCCTTGTGTTTTTATATTTATAACATTGTCTTAAACTACAAAGCACAAACTTCATCATTGTCAGGTATCCATTACCTGGGCCAACTTCATGAAAACAGCTTGCTGAGGATCGCTCTCGATCAGATCACACAAGGACAAATGCAGTTCATAAAACTGGAAGAGCATTTTGATACAGTGATCCTGGATCAGCCGAGCCATTACAGGTAGGAAATGTCTCACTTTGAAAATTCATGTAATTGGTGTAATCAGCAACCAGCGTTAAATTAAGTGAAGATGCAAATAGAAAATACTGTAAGTTAAGTCTGAGCTAATTGGCTGTTTCTGTCAGGTTTTAGCCCTGGACCTGCCCTGAATCTGGTTTTGTCCCCCAGTCTCTGTCTGTTTCCCTCTCTTTGTCCCTCTGTCTGACCCTGAATGTTTATTTTCTGTTTCTTCCACTTTGGTCTTGGTTTTATGATCTGTTACACTTCAGCCACGTTAAGTTCTGTTCTAGTTTAGTCTCTGCTTTTTATTTAGTCATACTGTGTTATCACATTAAGTTTTGAGGATTATCTGTTACACTTCAGCCACTTATTGAGTTCTGTTCTAGTTTAGTCTTCATCCTTTACTTTCTGGTTATTCAGTCACTGTCTTGAGCACATTTGTAAATCAGGGTTTTCTGTACACTCCTGCCACGTGTTGAGTTCACTCACTTACCAGCACTTTGTCTCGTCCTGTTTTGCCAAGCCGTGTTTTTGACTGAGCTCTGTGTACTGGATCCTGCCTTTTGCCTCAGCCCTGACAACTCTGTTTGCTCGTGTACTGACCCTGCTTGTTTTTGACCACGTCCTCTGTCTTGTCCCTGCCCGGTACTTTTGCTCCGCAGACTGCCTTCCTGTTACTGAACCCAGGCCTGCATTAAACCATCCTTTACGCATACGTCCTGTTGTGAGCCTGCATTTGTGTCCAGCCTCTGTCTGTCTCGCCTCCGCTCAGTCCTGTCAGTTTCAAACTTACTGAAGTTACACATGTGCTAGAATATGTTTTACGGTGCATCCAGAAAGTATTCACAGTGCTTCACTTTTCCAAATTTTGTTATGTTACAGCCTTATTCCAAAATGGACAAAGTTAATTTTTCCCTCACAATTTTACATGCAATATCCCATAATGACCTTGTGAAAAAATATATATAATTTTTTATTTTTATTTTTTTTGCAAATTTATGAAAATTTTTAAAAAAATCACATGTACGTAAGTATTCACAGCCTTTGCCATGAAGCTCAAAATTGAGCTCAGGTGCATCTTGTTTCCACTGATCATCCTTGAGATGTTTCTACAGCTTAATTAGAGTCCACCTGGGGTAAATTCAGTTGATTGGACATGATGTGAAAATGCACACATCTGTCTACATATAAGGTCCCACAGTTGACAGTGCATGTCAGAGCACAAACCAAGCATGTAGTCAAAGGAACTGTTTGTACATCTCCAAGACAGGATTGTCTAGAGGCACAAATCTTGGTAAGTGTACAGAAACATTTCTGCTGCTTTGAAGGTCTCAATGAGCACAGTGGCCTCCAACATCCTGTCTAAACTGAACAATTGGGGTAGAAGAGCCTTAGTCAGGGAGGTGACCAAGAACCTGATGATCACTCTGTCAGAGCTCCAGCATTCCTCTGTGGAGAGAAGAGAACCTTCCAGAAGGACAACCATTTCTGCAGCAATCCACCAATCAGGCCTGTATGGTAGAGTAGCCAGACTCCTTAGTAAAAGACACATGGCAGCCCACCTGGAGTTTGTCAAAAGGCACCTGAAGGACTCTCAGACCATGAGAAACATAATTCTTTGGTCTGAAGAGACAAAGATTGAACTCTTTGGTGTGAATGGCAGGTGTAATGTTTGGAGGAAACCAGGCAGCATCCCTACAGTGAAACATGGTGGTGGCAGACTTAATTATGGGGATGTTTTTCAGCAACAGGAACTGGGAGACTAGTCAGGATTGAGGGAAAGATGAATGCAGCAATGGACAGAGACATCCTGGATGAAAATCTACTCCAGAGCGCTCTTGACGGTTCATCTTTCAGCAGGACAATGACCCTAAGCACACAGCTAAGATATCAAAGGAGTAGCTTCAGGACAACTCTGTGAATGTCCTTGAGAGGCCCAGCCAGAGTCCACACCTGAATCTAATTGAACATCTCTGGAGAGATCTGAAAATGGCTGTGCACTGATGCTCCTCATCCAACCTGATGGAGCTTGAGAGGTGCTGCAAAGAGTAATAGACAAAACCACCCAAAGATAGGTGTTCCAAGCTTGAGGCATCATATTCAAGAAGACTTGAGACTGTAATTGCTGGCAAAGGTGCATCAACAAAGTATTGAGCAAAGGGTGCAAATAGTGTATATATAATAATATATGCACATGGGATTTCTTAGTTTTTGTTTCATATATGTGTGTGTGTGTGTGTGTGTGTGTGTGTGTGTGTGTGTGTGTGTGTGTGTGTGTGTGTGTGTGTGTGTGTGTGTGTGTGTGTGTGTGTGTGTGTGTGTGTGTGTGTGTGTGTGTGTGTGTATAAAATTGCAAAAATTAAAAAAAAAATCCTATTTTCATATTGTCATTAAGGGTGTTGTGAGTACAATTTTGAGGGGAAAAAAATTACTCCATTTTGGAATAAGGCTGTAACATAACAAAATGTGGAAAAGGTGAAGCGCTGTGAATACCTTCCGGATGCACTGTATTTCTAAACTCTTAAAAAAATATTCTACCCTATGCAAATAACTTTTCTTTACAGCACTGCATTGTACTTCTGCTATTTTCAGGGAATATCATATCCATGCAGGCAAAACTAAGATGGCATCCAGTATCAAGAAGCAGTTCCCAGGGCAGGAGCAGGCTATTGATGAGTTCATGAGACTGATGAAAGTAAAGCTACATTGTGTTCTTATGTGATTGTTTTGCTTTATTTGTTTATTTTATGTTTCTTTGTTTTCTTTCTGTCTCACATAATTAAGATACCTTATGGTGTCCCACAAGGCTTAGGTCTGGATGTACTGCTTTTCCAGTTTTTTTCCTGGAACATAGCCTTTTGCATGGACTTTGTCTTGTTCCTTCTTTTCATCTCTGCTGGGTTAACATTTAGCCACAGTCCAAACAGAGTTAAATATACTCTATCACAGTGATAAATCAACTCTATCACAGTGTAAAATCAACACTGTCCATTTGATCTCACCAACAGACCACATTTTGGGTGTTTCATAACAGCAGACCTTTTTTCTGGAAGCAGTTGGTTCATTTAGTGTCTTAAGTGCTTCAAAATAGTCAAACTTTTTTGGCAGTTGTTTAAATTGCTGTGTTGAGCATTTCTGAACCAACTGGTTGAAAGAGCTGTGTTTTGTTTGTTTGTGAAATATGTTTAAACACAAAATCCACCTCTTAGTTGTGCCTAACAATCAATTCATAGTCCCTACCGATTCTTTGCATTGATGCTAAATAGACCATATGTGTTGTGATCATGATTTGGCCTCCTATATCATCTTTTCTAAAACTGAACAAGACATCCAAATGATTGCCGTCTCTCCCTTCTGACAGCAAATGTTTAATCCTTGCTTGATATTATCACTTGATTTCACTGAAGTCAGAGATCTAACATGTTTATTAGAAGACACAATTCTTTGTAAAAAAAAAAAAAAAAAAAAAAATCATGTTTCAATATCAGACTGGTGTCCTGTCCAGAGTGTACCCTGCCTCACACTCTATGACTGCTGGGATAGGCTCCAGCTCACCATGACCCTTAATTGGACAAAGTGGGTAGAGAAAATGGATGGATGGATGGATAGATGTTTCAGTAACTCATCTAGCTTCAGAGATATGATCATTAATGTTTTTAAAAACCTTCATCTCCAGGTTGAATGAACCTTCATAGGACCTGGAGATGAACCTATATAGCGAGAAGATGTTCCATTGAGCGTATCCACTACATTTGATGGAAATCACTCTTTGCTACTCAAAGATATTTGACCAGACAGACAAACAGACAGACATGATCATTACAATAACCTTTTCCCACTTCACACTAAGGCTAAATACTAAATTTAACACAGCTTTATGTTGCTTTTGAAAAGTATATTTATTGGAATTGCTACCATATAAAAAAAACGATGGCAGTGCGTCTATATTTCCTGTATGATATTCACAGTTGTGTCTCCTCTTGCAGCTTTGTTCAAAGCGAACACCACTTATCGCAGTCTTGAAGCTCATCCCCTTCTGGCTTGTTAAATTCCTAGTTAAATTCCTAGGACAGGCATAATACGTCACATATCTTCAGTATTCCGCCTGGCAACAACCAGCCATTCAGAAATAATGTCCCACCTCACAGAGGAAAAGGATCTTCAGACACTCTCTGCTTACCTGTTCTATGGTCCCATACCCACACAAGCACATGAACATGTCTGGAACACCAAGCCCAAGCGTCAGCCTATACCCACATACTTTACTTTATTTCAGGTGTTCCTCCTAAGGAGTCCAGTTTTCTCATCAACGCCCTCCTGCTTCAGCACTATAAACGTGGTGCTTACTATCCACGTGGGGGTGCCAGTGAGTTTGCATTCCACATCATCCCCACCATCCTGCAAGCAGGTGGTGATGTGCTGGTCAGGGCTCCAGTACAACGTATCCTGGTCAACCAGGAAGGAAAGGCCTACGGTGAGGAATATTCTACTGTATCTACAGAACACTGTATCTGGCATGCAATCATGCAGCCCCATCCTTTCAGAATCTACCTTCTGTGTCCACTTTGACACATCTCAAAGTATTTAAATGGGTCTTAATGTCTTGGGACTGTCCGCAAACAAAAAAACATGAATTAAATGTAATTCAATTTATTTCATTTATATAACACCAAATCACAACAAAGCTGCCTCAAGGTGCTGCACACAAGTAAGGTCTAAGCTTACCAACACCCAGAGCAAGTACGCAGGTAACAAGGAAAAACTCCCTCTGATGATTTGAGGAAGAAACCTCAAGCAGACCAGACTCAAAGGGGTGACCCACTGCTTTGCCATGCTACCGACACAATTGACAATACAAATATACAAGAAATTTTGGGAGTCCATGCTGGTGTCCAGGACAGGAGGTTCATTACAATGAACTTATTTCTAAAACAGTCTGAGAAAGATTTTTTCCTTTAATGCCAGCGTGGCCTGATGGGTGATTCTTAGACTACGGGCACTTATTATGTCCTTTGATCATATTGTATGAAAAACAGAAAAAAGGGGAAATTTCACACTTTATAGTTATCTTTACAATGAAAAGTGTGTTACAAAATTTGTTCTAGTAGTCTATGATGACTTTTTCACCTTTTTTCAGCATCATTATATGCAAATATTGCCGTTTTGTGCTTGTCCCACACTCAGACTTTTGATCTTCAATGATAAAAATGAATGGTAAAGAAACTTTTTTTTCTAATGTTTTAAAATATCTCTGAATAAAATATCAGTAAAATAATCAAAACATAATTGGGGTATTCAATGTCATACAACTGTTGTGATTTTTTTAAACAAAATGTAGTTGTCCCACACTATTGCCGTAATTTCCACCACAACACTGTAATGTCCCTTTAAACAGTTTGTATGAAAGATTGTTTGGGTAGTTTCTATGGAGATAAACAGTGACATCAGAGCACATGTATATAGCGCCAAATCACAACAAACAGTTGCCCCAAGGCGCTTTATATTGTAAGGCAATGGTGTGGTGGAAATTACATTTACAAGGCCAGCAGTGCCCATAGTTAAAGAATCACCCTGATATGATGCATCTTATGGGTTTAAAATAGCTTCTTTATATGGCAGGTGTCACAGTGCTTAAAGGACAAGATGAGATTGAGGTCCATGCCCCTGTTATTATCTCTAATACTGGAATCTTCAACACTTTCCAGAGGTTTCTGCCCCAGCACATACAGGACACACCAGGTAACTCAACAGCCTTTGTTTGATTTCATGCATCTTATACATCAGGTTTTTGAGCATGCAGTGATGTTTTATCTAAAACTTCATGGAGCTGCTTCAGATTTCACCTGGTGACCACTCAGGAAGATCAGTCATCCAACCTTATTTACCTGAAGTAACCATGTAAACACACTTTGTGCGTTTTTAGGAATCTGCTAGCTTAGCGCAGCTACTAGCTCTTAGCCGGTTTAGCATGGCGGCTTCTCCTGTCTCTCCCGCGCTTTACTGCTCTGGGTGTGAAATGTTTAGTTATTCCTCGGCCTCCTTTAGCAGTAATGGTACTTGTAATAAGTGTAGCTTATTCGTAGCTTTGGAGGCCAGGCTGGGCGAATTGGAGACTCGGCTCCGCACCTTGGAAAATCCTACAGCTAGCCAGGCCCCTGTAGTCGGTGCGGACCAAGGTAGCTTAGCAGCCGTTAGTTCCCCTCCGGCAGATCCCGAGCAGCCGGGAAAGCAGTCCGACTGGGTGACTGTGAGGAGGAAGCGTAGTCCTAAACAGAAGCCCCGTGTACACCGCCAACCCGTTCACATCTCTAACCGTTTTTCCCCACTCGGCGACACACCCGCAGAGGATCAAACTCTGGTTATTGGCGACTGTTTTGAGAAATGTGAAGTTAGCGACACCAGCAACCATAGTCAATTGTCTTCCGGGGGCCAGAGCAGGCAACACTGAAGGAAATTTGAAACTGCTGGCTAAGGCTAAGCGTAAATTTGGTAAGATTGTAATTCACGTCGGCAGTAATGACACCCAGTTACGCCAATCGGAGGCCACTAAAATTAACATTGAATCGGTGTGTAACTTTGCAAAAACAATGTCGGACTCTGTAGTTTTCTTTGGGCCCTTCCCCAATTGGACCGGGAATGACATGTTTAGGCGCATGTTCTCCCTCAATTGCTGGCTGTCTGAGTGGTGTCCAAAAAATGAGGTGGGCTTCATAGATAATTGGCAAAGCTTCTGGGGAAAACCTGGTCTTGTTAGGAAAGACGGCATCCATCCCACTTTGGATGGAGCAGCTCTCATTTCTAGAAATCTGGCCAATTTTCTTAAATCCTCCAAACCATGACTATCCAGGGTTGGGACCAGGAAGCAGAGTTGTAGTCTTACACACCTCTCTGCAGCTTCTCTCCCCCTGCCATCCCCTCATTACCCCATCCCCGTAGAGACGGTGCCTGCTCCCAGACCACCAATAACCAGCAAAAATATATTTAAGCATGAAAATTCAAAAAGAAAAAAATAATATAGCACCTTCAACTGCACCACAGACTAAAACAGTTAAATGTGGTCTATTAAACATTAGGTCTCTCTCTTCTAAGTCCCTGTTAGTAAATTATATAATAATTGATCAACATATTGATTTATTCTGCCTTACAGAAACCTGGTTACAGCAGGATGAATATGTTAGTTTAAATGAGTCAACACCCCCGAGTCACACTAACTGCCAGAACGCTCGTAGCACGGGCCGAGGTGGAGGATTAGCAGCAATCTTCCATTCCAGCTTATTAATTAATCAAAAACCCAGACTGAGCATTAATGCATTTGAAAGCTTGTCTCTTAGTCTTGTCCATCCAAATTGGAAGTCCCAAAAACCAGCTTTATTTGTTGTTATCTATCGTCCACCTGGTCATTACTGTGAGTTTCTCTGTGAATTTTCGGACCTTTTGTCTGACTTAGTGCTTAGCTCAGATAAGATAATTATAGTGGGCGATTTTAACATCCACACAGATGCTAAGAATGACAGCCTCAACACTGCATTTAATCTATTGTTAGACTCGATTGGCTTTGCTCAAAATGTAAATGAGTCCACTTTAATCATATCTTAGATCTTGTTCTGACTTATGGTATGGAAATAGAAGACTTAACAGTATTCCCTGAAAACTCCCTTCTGTCTGATCATTTCTTAATAACATTTACATTTACTCTGATGGACTACCCAGCAGTGGGGAATAAGTTTCATTACAGTAGAAGTCTTTCAGAAAGCGCTGTAACTAGGTTTAAGGATATGATTCCTTCTTTATGTTCTCCAATGCCATATACCAACACAGGGCAGAGTAGCTACCTAAACTCTGTGAGTGAGATAGATTATCTAGTCAATAGTTTTATATCCTCATTGAGGACAACTTTGGATGCTGTAGCTCCTCTGAAAAAGAGAGCCTTAAATCAGAAGTGCCTGACTCCGTGGTATAACTCACAAACTCGCAGCTTAAAGCAGATAGCCTGTAAGTTGGAGAGGAAATGGCGTCTCGCTAATTTAGAAGATCTTCACTTAGCCTGGAAAAAGAGTCTGTTGCTCTATAAAAAAAAGCCCTCCGTAAAGCTAGGACATCTTACTACTCATCACTAATTGAAGAAAATAAGAACCCCAGGTTTCTTTTCAGCACTGTAGCCAGGCTGATAAAGAGTCAGAGCTCTATTGAGCCGAGTATTCCTTTAACTTGAACTAGTAATGACTTCATGACTTTCTTTGCTAATAAAATTTTAACTATTAGAGAAAAAATTACTCATAACCATCCCAAAGACATATCGTTCTCGTTGGCTGCTTTCAGTGATGCCGGTATTTGGTTAGACTCTTTCTCTCTGATTGTTCTGTCTGAGTTATTTTCATTAGTTACTTCCTCCAAACCATCAACATGTCTATCAGACCCCATTCCTACCAGGCTGCTCAAGGAAGTCCTACCATTAATTAATGCTTCGATCTTAAATATGATCAATCTGTCTTTATTAGTTGGCTATGTACCACAGGCTTTTAAGGTGGCAGTAATTAAACCATTACTTAAAGCCATCACTTGACCCAGCTATCTTAGCTAATTATAGGCCAATCTCCAACCTTCCTTTTCTCTCAAAAATTCTTGAAAGGGTAGTTGTAAAACAGCTAACTGATCATCTGCAGAGGAATGGTCTATTTGAAGAGTTTCAGTCAGGGTTTAGAATTCATCATAGTACAGAAACAGCATTAGTGAAGGTTACAAATGATCTTCTTATGGCCTCAGACAGTGGACTCATCTCTGTGCTTGTTCTGTTAGACCTCAGTGCTGCTTTTGATACTGTTGACCATAAAATTTTATTACAGAGATTAGAGCATGCCATAGGTATTAAAGGCACTGCGCTGCGGTGGTTTGAATCATATTTGTCTAATAGATTACAGTTTGTTCATGTAAATGGGGAATCTTCTTCACAGACTAAAGTTAATTATGGAGTTCCACAAGGTTCTGTGCTAGGACCAATTTTATTCACTTTATACATGCTTCCCTTAGGCAGTATTATTAGACAGCATTGCTTAAATTTTCATTGTTACGCAGATGATACCCAGCTTTATCTATCCATGAAGCCAGAGGACACACAACAATTAGCTAAACTGCAGGATTGTCTTACAGACATAAAGACATGGATGACCTCTAATTTGCTGCTTTTAAATTCAGATAAAACTGAAGTTATTGTACTTGGCCCCACAAATCTTAGAAACATGGTGTCTAACCAGATCTTTACTCTGGATGGCATTCCCCTGAACTCTAGTAATACTGTGAGAAATCTTGGAGTCATTTTTGATCAGGATGTGTTATTCAGTGCGCATATTAAACAAATATGTAGGACTGCTTTTTTGCATTTGCGCAATATCTCTAAAATTAGAAAGGTCTTGTCTCAGAGTGATGCTGAAAAACTAATTCATGCATTTATTTCCTCTAGGCTGGACTATTGTAATTCATTATTATCAGGTTGTCCTAAAAGTTCCCTGAAAAGCTGTTGTGTGGGCCGCCAGAAGAGGAGGTACTGCTGGCCCACCACCAGAGGGCGTCCTGTCTGGAGTGCGGGCTCCAGGCACCAGAGGGCGCAGCCGCCTCACAGGAGCAGCCAGGATGACAGCTGTCACGCATCACCTGCAACAGCTGTTACCAATCATCCTATCAGCAGGGGTACATCAGCAGGACGACGTCTCCACCTCTTTGCCGAGATATCGTTCTACCTGGAAGGTAACGTACTCAGCTGACTGTTTGACAGTGATCTTTTGTGACTTTTGTGCGTTGTTTAGCTGACCCCTTTTCCAACGAGTGGTGGAGGTAGTTTTCCTGCCGTGCGGATTCCTGGGTGCAAACGCGCCCACATTTAATTGTTTTTTGTTCCTCGCCAGCAGTACCAGGTCCGACACGCGGAGGCAGTGGCCACCTGGGAGTTCGGGACTTGGCGGCTCCAGTATTCCCGGGGTCTGGTGGCGGAGGAAATCGTGTGGTTCCGGTTCTGCTTTGGACAGACGTCTCCTATCTTCGAGCCTGCCCACACGACACCCTTTTGTGATTTGGCTTTTGTCTATTGTTGTAACCTGTTGTATTTGTTGTGCCCATTCACAACAGTAAAGTGTTGTTATTTGACCTCCTCCATTGTCCGTTCATTTGCGCCCCCTGTTGTGGGTCCGTGTACCTACACTTTCCCAACAGGATATCTCGGCCAATGTCATGGACCCCGAGGGGCGTCAACCGGCTGTTGAACGGCCAATGGAAGAGCAGGGCGCACAGGCGTCTGCAGGAGGAATGATCGGTGAGTTGCAGCGAATCCTCACCGCTTTTACGGCTCGGCTGGATCTGATGACCGAGCAGAACGTCCTCCTTAACCGCAGAGTGGAGGCTCTCGCCGCGCAGGTGGAAGCGCGCCCTCAGGGCGCTGCTGCGGCTCCCCCTCCTGTCGATCCTGTGCGCAACAGTGACGTTCCACAGGTCGTTCAACGACCCCTCCCACCTTCCCCTGAAGCATACATAAGCCCTCCAGAGCCGTACGGGGGTTGTGTGGAGACATGCGCAGACTTTCTTATGCAGTGTTCGCTCGTCTTCGCACAACGTCCCGTCATGTACGCGACTGACGCTAGTAAGATAGCTTATGTGATTAATCTGCTTCGCGGCGAGGCACGCGCTTGGGCTACAGCGCTCTGGGAGCAAAATTTGCGGCTCCTTCTGACATATGATGGCTTTGTGAGGGAGCTCAGAACAGTGTTCGATCACCCAAATAGAGGAGAGACCGCTTCAACCGTGCTGTTGTCAATGAGACAGGGGCGCCGGAGCGCAGCTGCTTATGCAGTCGACTTCCGCATCGCGGCTGCGAGGTCCGGCTGGAATAGCACTGCCCTCCGCGCCTCCTTCGTAAACGGACTGTCGTTAGTCCTGAAGGAGCACCTGGTGGCCAAGGACGAACCGCGGGATTTAGACGGGCTTATTGATCTCGTTATACGATTAGACAATCGGTTAGAAGAACGCCGTCGGGAACGAGACGAAAAATTCAATCTCCTCCCGGTGAATCCCTGACACCACCAGAGTTACTGGTGGTGTCTTATGTGTGATTAGAGGGAGTAGGGAGCCATCTAGTGCCCGCACCTGCACAGGCGAGGTAAGCGCCACTAGAGGGAGCCCTACCTCCCTGGCCCATCTGCTGTCTAACAGATTCCCTTCAGAGCCCGTGTCCACCAGTGCTGGGGCCTTCAGGGTTAAATCCTCATAAAGGATTGTCACTGGGAGTCGTGTGGCAATATGGGTATGACCCACGTGAATGTTTTGGCCCACCCCTAACCCAGTGTCTAGGGGCGGGCGTTGGTGTTTAACCGCTCGGGGCAGTCCCTCACTTGATGCTCTATTGAGCCACAAACAAAGCACGCACCGCGGACCAGCCTCCTCTGTCTATCTGGTGCCCTAAATGTGGCCCTGCTCGTGTCCATAGCTTCGTCAGCAGGGGGAGCTGTCACCACACGGAGCGTAGAGGCCGTGGAGCATGGGGAGGGCGGAACTCGGTCGGAACCGGAAGGGAGAGGGACGGCGCGTGCCCGGTGGCCTGGAGTACCCATTTGGCCTGGATCGAGTATGCCCATAACAGCCAGGTGTCTTCAGCCACCGGCCTCTCCCCTTTTGAGGTGTGTCTGGGATATCAGCCCCCGTTGTTTCCGGAGGTTGAGGGAGAGGTCGGTGTGCCCTCGGTCCAGGCCCACCTACGGAAGTGCCGTCGGGTGTGGTGTGCCGCCCGTTCTGCTTTGCTAAAGGCCCGGACGAGGGCTAAAGCCCATGCAGACCGTCGGCGGACCCCGGCCCCTGCGTATCGGCCAGGGCAGGAGGTGTGGTTATCCACAAAGGACATTCCCCTCAGAGTGGACTCCCCCAAGCTACAGGACCGTTACATCAGCCCTTTCAAGATCCTTAAGGTCATCAGTCCAGCCGCAGTGAGGCTTCAGCTTCCAACCTCACTGCGGATCCATCCTGTGTTTCATGTGTCCCGAATCAAACCACATCACACCTCACCCCTCTGTACTCCGGGTCCGGCGCTGCCTCCTGCCCGGATCATCGATGGCGAGCCGGCTTGGACTGTACGCAGGCTCTTGGATGTCCGTAGGATGGGCCGGGGCTTCCAATATTTGGTGGACTGGGAGGGGTACGGACCCGAAGAACGCTCCTGGGTGAAGAGGAGCTTCATCCTGGACCCGGCCCTCCTGGCCGATTTCTACCGCCGCCACCCGGACAAGCCTGGTCGGGCGCCAGGAGGCACCCGTTGAGGGGGGGGTCCTGTTGTGTGGGCCGCCAGAAGAGGAGGTACTGCTGGCCCACCACCAGAGGGCGTCCTGTCTGGAGTGCGGGCTCCAGGCACCAGAGGGCGCAGCCGCCTCACAGGAGCAGCCAGGATGACAGCTGTCACGCATCACCTGCAACAGCTGTTACCAATCATCCGATCAGCAGGGGTACATCAGCAGGACGACGTCTCCACCTCTTTGCCGAGATATCGTTCTACCTGGAAGGTAACGTACTCAGCTGACTGTTTGACAGTGATCTTTTGTGACTTTTGTGCGTTGTTTAGCTGACCCCTTTTCCAACGAGTGGTGGAGGTAGTTTTCCTGCCGTGCGGATTCCTGGGTGCAAACGCGCCCACATTTAATTGTTTTTTGTTCCTCACCAGCAGTACCAGGTCCGACACGCGGAGGCAGTGGCCACCTGGGAGTTCGGGACTTGGCGGCTGCAGTATTCCCGGGGTCTGGTGGCGGAGGAAATCGTGTGGTTACGGTTCTGCTTTGGACAGACGTCTCCTATCTTCGAGCCTGCCCACACGACACCCTTTTGTGATTTGGCTTTTGTCTATTGTTGTAATCTGTTCTATTTGTTGTGCCCATTCACAACAGTAAAGTGTTGTTATTTGACCTCCTCCATTGTCCGTTCATTTGCGCCCCCTGTTGTGGGTCCGTGTATCTACACTTTCCCAACAAAAGCCTTCAGTTAATTCAAAATGCTGCAGCTAGAGTACTGACAGGGACTAGAAAGAGAGAGCATATCTCACCCATATTGGCCTCTCTTCATTGGCTTCCTGTTAATTCTAGAATAGAATTTAAAATTCTTCTTGTTACTTATAAGGTTTTGAATAATCAGGTCCCATCTTATCTTAGGGACCTCATAGTACCATATCACCCCAATAGAGCGCTTCGCTCTCAGACTGCAGGCTTACTTGTAGTTCCTAGGGTTTTTAAGAGTAGAATGGGAGGCAGAGCCTTCAGTTTTCAGGCTCCTCTCCTCTGGAACCAGCTCCCAATTCAGATCAGGGAGACAGACACCCTCTCTACTTTTAAGATTAGGCTTAAAACTTTCCTTTTTGCTAAAGCTTATAGTTAGGGCTGGATCAGGTGACCCTGAACCATCCCTTAGTTATGCTGCTATAGAGTTAGACTGCTGGGGGGTTCCCATGATGCTCTGAGTGTTTCTTTCTCTTTTTGCTCTGTATGCACCACTCTGCATTTAATCATTAGTGATTGATCTCTGCTCCCCTCCACAGCATGTCTTTTTCCTGGTTCTCTCCCTCAGCCCCAACCAGTCCCAGCAGAATACTGCCCCTCCCTGAGCCTGGTTCTGCTGGAGGTTTCTTCCTGTTAAAAGGGAGTTTTTCCTTCCCACTGTCGCCAAGTGCTTTCTCACAGGGGGTTGTTTTGACCGTTGGGGTTTTTACGTAATTATTGTATGGCTTTGCCTTACAATATAAAGCGCCTTGGGGCAACTGTTTGTTGTGATTTGGCGCTATATAAATAAAATTGATTTGATTTGATTTGGTTGTAGATACAAAGTAATCAGCAATCAGGATAAAATCTCAGCTATCAGGATCAAAGCTCACTGATCAGGATCAAAGAATGTTTGAGAAGATACCAGAAGGCTAACTCTCAATAACAAAGAAAGTGAATGAAAGAAAATAATAAAATGCCAACAGAGATTATGTAAACTGTATTTGTTAGCAAAAATGTTGATGCAAGCAGTATGCATTTTTGCCTCCCAAACAGAAGGTCCCAAGTTCAAGGCTCCCATGCCTTATTCTCCATGTAGAGTTGCATGAGGGAGGGCATCCGGTGTAAAACATGTGCCAAATCAACACACAACTCCATACCAGTTCAGCTGTGGGGAACGTGAACAAAAACAGAAGTGGATAAACATCACTAAGAACCTATTCCTGTGGTTTAAAGATTACTGAGACACTAGCTAAACTGACTATCTTTTTTTGGCATATTTCTATCAGTATGCTCACTAAATTTTCCTTCTGTGCATGCAGAGATCCAATCACTGTTGGCTATGGTGCGTCCTGGTATGGGTTCTTTTTTGGTGTTTGTTGGTCTGGATGGATCAAAAGAGGATTTGGGTATTGTTTCCACCAACTTCTGGCTGTATAAAGACAATGACTTGGACTCACTGTGAGTACTCCTTCACTGGGACTCTCATTGTTTGATCAATAACAAGTGTTTTCTCTCAATATGATCTTCAACTCTGAGCATAATTTAAACTATTTATACATTGTTAGACTGATAGTTTTGTAGTTACAAATGTAGAAACATTAATGACAAACTGTGTGCAGAATGGAGAGGTACTTTTCTCTGAGCAGACAGGAGGTAGTCGGGAACATTCCCATGATGTTCATCACGTTCCCATCAGCCAAAGACCCCACAGCCAGCATCAGACTTCCAGGTAAAACACACGTGCACAGGCACATGAAAATGCACACATACATTTTGGTTGTCCATTAAACCAGAGGACTTTCACTTCTTTTTGTGCTCCTTGCTGTTAGATCTTGCATCAGATCAGTTTGTTGGCAAATCCAGTCTTGGGTAAAGAATCAGTTCATCCATCTTCCGTCTTTGGAAAATATTCTGTTCCTTGTTTTATAAACTTTAATTTGAATTATCATACTGTAATGTGCAAAATGTTTGTTCCTCTAGTCCAAGACCTCTCCAGGAGGCCAGGGGCTGCATGTGTTTCTCCAGGTAAAGCTGGAGTTGTGCCAGGAAGGGTATCCAACATAAAACTTGTGCCAAATCCCAATGCAGATCTGTGCTGGATCCACTGTGGCATTCCCAGAACAAATGGAAGCAGCCACTAGGCAAATAACATTTGTTCCCAAATCCTTCCAGCTTCTTTAGCCAATTTCCACCAACCTTAATATGTGGATGATGGTCAACCTCGGAATTGCCTCTGAAGGGTTTGTTTTGGCAAAGGTCAAGGTTACTGGAGTCAAATGTCAAAATTCTGATTTTCACTAAGATGTCTGCCAACCTTAGCACACATATACGTATAGGTAAGTTCTGGAATTGCCCTGGCAAGATCAAATTTTGGGTTAGGTCATTGGGGTCAAAGGTCAAACTTGAAGCTTTCAAATCCAGTTTGTTCCAAATCTGGCACATATATGAGTCTTTGAATTACCCAGCTGAGATGAAATTTACCACATGTCAATTATTGGGTCAAAGTCATTGGATTCAAATGTCTAAAGTTAGGTGCTTTGATTTGCACAAATCTTTGCATAGACATGGAGGAGGGTTCTATAGTTGCCCAACAATGTCAGTTTTATCAAAAGTCAATCATTGGAGTCTAGGTCATGCCCTCCCATTTCCCTTTTCTAATTTCTGTGTGACTGATATGACATTGACGGTTGATCCCAACACTGTCTCTACAAAATTCACTTTTGCAAAGGCCGAAGTCAAACAATTTGAATTTCAACCCCATCTGCACCAAATGTGCCACAAACACTGAGGTGTACAGTGCATCCGGAAAGTATTCAAAGCGCTTCACCTTTTCCACATTTTGTTATGTACATGTATTGTCAACTGTGGGACCTTATATGTAGACAGGTGTGTGCCTTTTCAAATCAACTGAATTTACCCCAGGTGGACTCCAATTAAGCTGTAGAAACATCTCAAGGATAATCAGTGGAAACAGGATGTGCCTGATCTCAATTTTGAGCTTCATGGCAAAGGCTATGAATACTTATGTACGCATGGTTTCTTAGGTTTTTATTATTATTATTAAATTTGCAAAAAAAAAAATTTTTTCACATTGTCATTATGGGGTATTCTATGTAGAATTTTGAGGAAAAAAACTAATTTCATCCATTTTGTAATAATCCCAAAGCGGTAACCATCCTGAATTCCCGCATACACCGACGATAATGTGCAATATTCCATCCCATAATGTGCAATATTTATAATTTTTAATAATGTATATAATAACATACTTATTCTGCAATGTACATACCATCCATGTTGTGAAAGTGTAGGAACACGGACCCACAACAGGGGGCGCAAATGAACGGACAATGGAGGAAGTCAAATAACAACACTTTACTGTTGTGAATAAGCACAACAAACACAACGGATCACAACAATAGACAAAGAAGTCAATTTACAAAAATGTGTCACGTGGGCAGGCTCGAAGATAAGAGACGTCTGTCCAAAGCAGAACCGGAACCACACGATTTCCTCCGCCACCGAACCCCGGGAATACTGGAGCCGCCAAGTCCCGAACTCCCAGGTGGCCACTGCCTCCGCGTGTCGGATCTGGTACTGCTGGCGAGGAACAAAAACAGTTAAAGGTGGGTGCGTTGGCACCGGCAATCCGTATGGCGGGGAAAACCACCTCCACCTCTCGTTGGAAGAACGTCTGCTATTTAATGCACAAAAAAGTACGAAAGG
Organism: Thalassophryne amazonica; assembly: GCF_902500255.1. Lineage (NCBI taxonomy): Eukaryota > Metazoa > Chordata > Actinopteri > Batrachoidiformes > Batrachoididae > Thalassophryne > Thalassophryne amazonica. Next base: position 46,268,286 of record NC_047118.1, read on the forward strand.
GTTACTGTCAAAACACAGTCAGCTGAGAACATTACCTTCCAGGTAGAACGATATCTCGGCAAAGAGGTGGAGATGTCGTCCTGCTGATATACCCCTGCTGATCAGATGATTGGTGACAGCTGTTGTAGGTGATGTGTGTCAGTTGTCACCCAGGCTGCTCCTGTGAGGCGGCAGCGCCCTCTGGTGCCTGGAGCCCGCACTCCAGACAGGGCGCCCTCTGGTGGTGGAGGGCCAGCAGTACCTCCTCTTCAGCGGCCCACACAACAATCCAGGCCCGTATACCTTACCTTCTAATGTTTACATCGTACATATATTTTTTTGATACATATTATTTGATAGCGCTGCTTTTCTTCTTACTTGCCTGCACTGATTTTGTAGTTGGCTTTTAATCTCGTTGTACATTGTATAATGACAATAAAAGGCATTCTATTCTATTCTAATAAGGCTGTAACATAACAAAATGCGGAAAAAAAATGAAGCGCTGTGAATACTTTCCGGATGCACTGTATTCCATAATTGCCGTGGTAAGATCAGACAGATGTCCGTCCTTTGGGTGAAGGCCTTGGTCACTAGGTGCAAATGTTAGAGTGAAGTAGCCCTTAATATCTTAATGCCTATGGGTGCTGTTACTTAGTTTCTTTGCTTTTAATACAACCCCAATTACAATGAAGTTGGGACGTTGTGTAAAATGTAAATAAAAACAGAATACAAAGATTTGCAAATCCTCTTCAACCACCACAAAGACAAGATATTTAATGTTCAAACTGATAAACTTTATTGTTTTTGTGCAAATGTTTGCTCATTTTGAAATAGATGCCTGCAACACGTTTCAAAAAAGCTGGGACAGTGGTATGTTTACCACTGTGTTACATCACCTTTCCTTCTAACAACACTCAATAAGCGTTTGAGAACTGAGGACACTAATTGTTGTAGGTGTAATTCTTTCCCATTCTTGCTTGAGGCACGATTTCAGTTGTTCAACAGTCCAGGGTCTCCGTTGTCGTATTTTGTGCTTCATAATGCACCAGACATTTTCAATGGGTGACAGGTCTGGACTGCAGGCAGGCCAGTCTAGTACCGCACTCTTACTACGAAGCCACGCTGTTGTAACACATGCAGAATGTGGCTTGGCATCGTCTTGCTGAAATAAGCAGGGACGTACCTGAAAAAGACATTGCTTGGATGGCAACATGTGTTGCTCCAAAACCTGGATGTACCTTTCAGCATTGATGGTGACATCACAGATGTGTAAGTTGCCCATGCCATGGGCACTAACACACCCCCATACCATCACAGATGCTGGCTTTTGAACTTTGTGCTGGTAACAATCTGGATGGACTTTTTCCTCTTTTGTCCGGAGGACACGACGTCCATGATTTCCAAAAACAATCTGAAATGTGGGCTCATCAGACCACAGCACACTTTTCCACTTTGTGTCTGTCCATTTCAAATGTGCTCAGGCCCAGAGAAGACAGTGGCGTTTCTGGATGTTGTTGATGTATGGCTTTCACTTTGCATAGTAGAGTTTTAACTTGCACTTGTAGATGTAGCGGCAAACTGACAATGGTTTTCTGAAGTGTTCCTGAGCCCACGTGGTAAGATCCTTTACACCAGGGGTGCTCAAGTTCGGTCCTCAAGAGCTGCCTTCCTGATACTCTTAGTTGTCTCCCTGCTCCAACACACCTGAATCCAATGAAAGGCTCATTAAAAGCCTGCTAACAAGTCTTTCATTGGATTCAGCTGTGTTGGAGCAGGGAGACAACTAAGAGTATGAGGAAGGTAGTTCTCGAGGACCGAACTAGAGCACCCCTGCTTTACACAATGATGTTGGTTTTTAATGCAGTGCCGCCTGAGGGATCGAAGGTCATGGGCATTCAATGTTGGTTTTCGATCTTGCCACTTATGTGTAGAAAGTTCTCCAGATTCTCTGAATCTTCTGATTATATTATGGACTGTAGATGATGGAATCCCTAAATTCCTTGCATCTGAAAATTGCGAAACATTGTTCTTAAACTGTTGGACTATTTTTTCACACAGTTGTTCACAAAGTGGTGATCCTCGCCCCATCTTTGCTTGTGAATGGCTGAGCCTTTTTGGGATGCTCCTTTTATGCCCAATCATGACAGTCACCTGTTTCCAATTAACCTGTTCACCTGTGGAATGTTCCAAACTGGTGTTCGTTGAGCATTCATTAACTTTGCCAAACTTTTGTTGCCCCGTCCCAGGTTTTTTGAAATGTGTTGCAGGCATCCATTTCAAAATGAGCAAATATTTGCACAAAAACAATAAAGTTTATCAGTTTGGACATTAAATATCTTGTCTTTGTGGTGTATTCAATTGAATATAGGTTGAAGAGGATTTGCAAATCATTGTATTCTGTTTTTATTTACATTTCACACAACGTCCCAACTTCATTGGAACTGGGGTTGTAGTTCTGTCATATCAATCCATTCCCTTCTCCTCTGACCCTTTGTACTATAGGTAAATCCTGTATGACATTGCTGACTATGGCTCGCTATGAGTGGTTTGAGGAATGGGACGGGACCAAGCAGGGCAAGAGGGGTCAGGACTACCTGGATTTGAAAAACAGCATGACTCAAGAGCTCCTGGACTGGGCACTAACCATCTTCCCACAACTACAAGACAAGGTTTATGAGTGTGCTCTTGGGCTGCATGTACAGTTATGTATTCAGTGTTTCGCAGTTGTGAATCTCGCACTGTCTCGAGGTCTGTAACTCACACGAGACTTCAGTTTCAGCAGAGTTCTGGTGTCAGGAGCTCAGCACTCACAGTGTAAACACATCTCATGAAGTCTGGACAATAAGACAACATCAGGGCCCAGCAGAAGTCCATCACAGGTGTTTCTCCTCCTCTAGATAACCCTCTCAACTTGGGAGAGCGTATAATCATCATAATCGCCCATGATCTCGCTAAATTAACTCCATCCACATCCTTGCTTTGCCATTGTTTACATGCGCTGTGAGACAGAGGAACTCTCCTGGCACCGCGGTGCATTCTGGGAAGCGCTGAAATACCAAATATTTATAGACATGAGATGCAGTAATCGATGGAATATCAACACAATGTACTTTGCTCAGTCGTCAATATGGTGCATTTCCAAAAAGAAAGTAATTAGGAATTACTTTGAAAATCTCATGTAATGCACTCCATTACATACCTCTTGTCAGGGACTGAGGTGGCGAGGCACAGCGGGTGGATGGACACAATTGCATGACTCAGATGTGCGTTAAGAAAAGGCTTTATCCAAAAAACAGGCTCAGGTCAATACGCAAGAAGTCAATCAGTACAGGTGGCGGTACAGATGGTCCAGAGGCAAGGACGTGGTCGAACAACAAGCGAGGATCAGACACAGAGAAGCAGGTTCACTGGCGCAGGCAGAGACGTGGTCAAAAATGGGCAAGAGTTGAGCACAGAAAGACACAGAGCAAAAACAAGACAAGGAAGGCTTAGAACGAGGGCAAGAGCACAAGGCATGAAGCACAACGAATGAGCAGTGAAACAGAGGAAAGCATGGACTTAAATACAGAGATTAATCAGGGCGTGATGAGAAGCAGGTGCAGGGAAGAAAGCGTGGCTGGATGAGACAGTGGAGTGACAGGTGGGCGTGTCAGAGCAAGCGAGGAAAGTGAGTGACAACAAACGTGAAACAATAAGGAACTAATAATACCTAAAATACAAAACGTGTGGGAAACAATAAACAAAAGAAAAAGCAAAAATTAACGGATGGATCTAAACTAGATGAGAACTCAACATGTGGCTGAAGTGTAACAGAAAAACCTGAGGGACTAACGTGCTCAAAACAGAGTGACTGACTAACCAGAAAATAAAGGATGAAGACTAAACTAGAACAGAACTCAATAAGTGGCTGAAGAGTAACAGATAAAACCAAGACTAAAGTGGAACAGAAAATAAACACTCAGGGTCGGGCAAGGGCCAAAACCTGACACCTCTACTCCAAAATTACTCAACATCTTTTCCAGGACAGACTCAATCTTTGTTTTTAAACATGTTTGGTGAAAATCTTGTTGACATTTAAACATCCTGCCTTCGGTCCTTTCAGGACATCGACGTTAGAATCATACAGTATTGCATAGAGTTGCATAGTTCCATAATCAAAACAGTATACACCTGTGGCGGCATCTGTAAAACTAACTGTTCCTGTAAACTTGATGTAATCTCCTCTGATGTTCTTTTGCCTTTAAATGTAATTTGTTAAGGTGGTGATGGTGGATGCTGCCACTCCTCTCACAAATGTTCACTACTTGGGCGCTCTCAGAGGTGCAATGTACGGTGCTGAACACAACGTGGAGCGTTTTGCCCCAGAAACTGTTGCTAGCATACGTCCTCAGACACCCGTCACTGGACTCTACCTAACAGGTAATCTCTCATTTACTTCTTCTGAGATTATGGCTGATAAACCACATCTATACCTCATCTTGATGTTTGAAATCATTGTGGAAAAGCTGAGTTGTGCTTGTTTTTAGTTTGGCTGTCATATTTGTAGCTATAAGGCGGTTCTGTATGTTCTGAAGTTTTGGTTTTCTACAGTAATGTGAAATGCATGCCAGGGGGTGTTTTTTTTTTTTTCATCAAATTTTTTGAGCCAAAAATGCATTATAAGAAATAATAAAATTACTGAAATTGAAATGGGTCCATACTGATTGTAGTTTAGGCCAGTGAAATTATTAGAAACAACAACAACTAATAATAATAACAACAATAATTTGTAAAATAAATAAATACATTTAAAAAAGCAACATAGATTTATACCATAAGACAGTGATTTTCAACCTTTTTTGAGCCGCGGCACCCTTTTTATATTTACAAAATCCTGCGGCACACCACCAACCAAAATAATATTATAATACTATTACCTCTGGTTTTGCGCAAAACCCAAATATCATTATTATTATTATTATTATTAATAGAAAATCGATACAGAAAACACCGCATTTCGAAAATCCTCAAGCATTTTGCGCTGTGATCTCAAGTTGGGCTGTCACGATTAGGATTTTCTGGAGACGATTAATTGTCAGACAAATAATTGCGATTGATGAATATATTGTCTTTTTTTTTTTGTCTTTTTTTCCCCTTCTTTATATTCTACTATTGTAGTGTAATTACACAACTCTGGAAGAATGTTTGGCTTCTGTGAGTGGAGAAACTGGGAATGGTGCAACATTTTTATTTTTATCTTCATTTTACATACAGTCCCAACTTTTTCTGATTTGTGGTTGTTTCTGTTGCATTTCTGAAATTGTTTCTCCTCATCAGTCACGTTTTGTGCTTAAACACTGCATTAAGCTCAAGATTGAACAAATAAATACCTTTGGAAAATACCAGCTGTTAAAGTTCAGAGTTCTCACCTGCTTTTTGTGATCTGTGCGTCTGAACATTGTTTTTTTTTTTGTGGCTCAGTTCATTCATATATTCTCATTTTTTAAATATGTTTTTAAAGATATTTGACTGTTTATTTCATCTCATGATCTCATAAATTCAGCATACGACGCGCACATGGTGTGAACAGGACGGTAACGGCAGAATCACACCTTTACAGAAAGTTCAGAGAGACGTAAAGGCAGCTTCACGTTTCCGTTTTGTTAACGTTCACTCGGGTTAAAATCCTCTCTCTGCTCCGCGCTCGATGCGCACTGAACGTGTCGCGCCTGCATTCAGGAATCTCCCTCACCCACCCCCTCCCTCGCAGTCTGCAGCCTGTTAACTCCGCGTGCACACACACAGGCACACACACACACACCGACAGCTCCGCATTTTAGATGGCTTTTGAAGAAGACGGCACTGTTTTAATCAGCCGTCAGCCTCCTTGTTATTGTCCCGCCTTAAGACGAGAGCGAGGCTGCAGCACGTTTGACGTCAGATTCTGAGTCGTTTTATGCTTTGTGGATAAAATAAATAATTCACAGTAATCGCGAATATGAAAAATAATTGCGAATATGAAAAATACCCACGGCACCCCGGTTGAGAATCACTGCCATAAGATGAAGTCATAGTGTGTTTAATGAAATTCAAAGATGATATCTCAGTAAGACAATGTTTCACATTACTGGCTTAAATTTCATCTTTAATAATAATTCTAAAACCACAATTTTACTATTTTTAACTACTACAAATAATAATTCCAACAACAAGACTGATAAGAAAATGTATGAAACACTTATCACAGAACTCTAAGCACTGTGCAATAAAAAACAAGATTAAAAAAGACATTCTAAATTACATGTGATTTCTTAGTTGTTCTTTTATTTTGGTTTTGTTATTGTTGTTATTTTCCATAAATTTGCAAAAATCTTAAAAAAAAACTTTTTCACATTGTCATTATGGGGTATTGTGTGTAGAACTTTCATTGAATAATTGAATTTCATCAATTTTGGAATAAGGCTGTAACAGGAAAAAAAATGTGGATATATATATATATATATATATATATATATATATATATATATATATATATATATATATATATATATATATATATCCAACAGAAGTCAGAGAAATATCTAAGAAGGAGTTGTAGGTTTCGGTGTTTTGGACATGATGAAAGCGAGAAAGCGTAACTTGGTAAGACAAATAAAAATGGAAGTAGAGAGAAGAGGATGAGTGGAAGTCTAAACTGGATGGACAAAGTAAAAGAAGATTAAAAAGAAAACGGCTTCAGTGCAGAAAATGAGGCTTTTGGTCCAGCAGATAATTTGGTTCAGATGTAACCAGGAACAAGGACAGGACAGAAGAAGAAAGTCGCAAAAAACAAAGTGTTTGACATCAGCTTGAGATTAATTGAAACGTAACTGTACCCCGTGTTATTCAGTTACATTTCACAAACAAATCCCACAGTTATTACTCGGCCTGGACTGCATGTTTCAGTATTGTGTCAGGTGCAAACCAAGTGTACAACAGATTATTGTTTGTCGTCATTGTGTGTCTGCAGGTCAGGATGTGTTCTGTAATGGCATGGCGGGGGCGCTACACAGTGGAATTCTCTGTTCGTCAGCCGTCCTCCATCAAATCCTCTACATCGACCTTCTGGCTCTGAAGTACCGCCTCAAATACAAACAGGCCAATCACAAACTTACCTGGCAGTAATTATTACTCCTAAAAAAGTAAGTCCCTTCAGCTGCTCCCTTGTTTGCACTTGGGGTTGCCACAGCAAATCCAAGGTGGATCTGCTTGTTGAATTGGCACAAGTTTTACGCCGGATGCCCTTCCTGACGCAACACCACATTACATGGAGAAATGTGGCAGGGGTGGGATTTGAACCCGGAACCTTCTGAACTGAAACCAAGTGCATTAACCACTTGTCCACCACACCTGCAGTAATTATTACTCCTACTTCTGCTCATTTTGCAGAAAATCTTTAATGCACAGAAACAAGACTTCAGCCATCGAAGTGAAGGTTTAAAGATATGTAGTAAACTTTTAAGGACTCAAGTCCTGTACTAGACTTTCATTTTGCAGCCTTTTTCTCAATGATTTGTTGCCAAAATTATAATCATGTCCGACTGTGACACCTTCATACTCTGTTATGTTGTTTGTTAAAATGCTTCATGATTTCAAGCTGGAAAATAAGAAATCTGATTTGTTTGCATTTTGGAAAATAAATCAAAAGCTTATAAAGACTTGAATTGATGACAAATGTCTTTATTCTCAACACTGATTTTGAAGACCCACTGACCGAAAAGAGAATTTGTCAATAGTTTTTATTTTAGCTTACGATTCAGATACAAATGGTTGGGGTTACTCGGGTTTGTAGTGGTGTGGCTTGAATAAGGAAAATAACTCCTGATCAGATCACAAGACATCTATCACTTTCTTTGAATTTCTACAAAGTTCCCTTCCATGAAGGCATAAATTTACATCATCCTGATTTGCTTATTAAACAGAACACTGCTGCTTCTGTAATTCTTCAGTAGTAGTATGAAATTAAGGAACTCTCTTTCGTGACTTAAAAAAACAATGCATATCAAGGACTTTATATAATAATATAATTGATGTTAAATAGAAGATTAATGCTACTAACTATGCAGAACTGAATGCAGTACAATTTTCTTCATAAGAAGACTTAAGATTTCAGCTGGTTTGACAGGACAGTCTAGATGTTATCTATTTTCTTGTATGAAAGTAATTTTCTGTTCCACTCCACCATGAAGTTGTGTAACGTGATGCCACAGGAAAAAATAAATGAATAAAATTGCATAGTGTAGTTTCTCCAGTCACAGCCACTGAAGCCTACAACGTCTCTGGAGTAGGTATCTTGGGGACTTCCCTCACTCGTACTTTTCACAGCCATTCAGTTTTTGGCAGATTTACTATACTGTTTGTATTTATAAATGACTGACCTCAGTGTATTCAGACTTATTCAGTGACTTGGAAACATTCATGTATCCATCCCTTGACATTCTTAAAGAAAACTGGCTGCACAGGTGATGTTTGGTTGTGTTATATACATAAATGTGTCCATACGCTTGTCATTTTTACCTCCGCCAACGAAGTTGGAGGTTAATGTTTACCCCTTTTTATTTATCTGTCTGTTTGCGAACAGCCTGGAGCCCACAATTTTTCATATATTGTTATAGAATTTTTACTGACAACTCATGTCCTTATAGGGAAGAAATCCCTATCTTTAACATTGAATTTGTCAAGAAAAAAAAATCAAATTGCTTTCATATTTGAGGGTGTTATGTAGGAAGGTATTCTTTATCAACTGACAAAATTTAATCCGGATCTGATCCAGATTAGATTTTGTGGCCATTTCAATTTAACATTGAAAACCTCATTTAATATATATTTTACATTATTTTTAACCAAACATGCCCCAATCACACTTGTATTTGAAAGTGAGGTGCAGACTGGCACTCACTATCACCTGACAAAGTTTGATCCAGATTGTGGATTTTGTAGGCATTCAAATTTAATATTGAAAAGCCCATTTGATGTACATTTTGCATCTCAATCAAAAGTGTCTGAATCACTATCATTTGTGACAGTGAGGTGCAAACTGGCACTCTCAATGAATAGACTAACTTTGATCCGCATCTGATCTGTATTGTGGATTTAGCAGATGTTTGATTTTAACATTGAAAAGCACTTTTGATCGATAGTTTGTATTATATTTTATCTTATGAAAGTCACTTCTGACAGGACTTTGATCTTGAAATTTTTTTCCAAGGTAAAAATTTGTGGAATTGGAAATTAGTGTTGGCGGAGGATTGTGCTCTACGAGCGCGGAGCTCCAGTTAACATCTGTTAAAGAATAGAGATTAATTTTCACTGTGAGTTTAACACTAGAACTACCAGCCTTTTCTCATTACTCCTTTTTCTACCAAATGGCACCGCTGGGGCAATTTACAACTCATTAGGCCACCTTTTCTTATGTGAATGCAGCCATTAGATCGGAATGTGCCAGTACCAGAGTCACCATCAGTTTGAGCCTACGGATAGTGTTGATTCTTATTCTTTGCCTTCAAATGATCATTTGTTGCTGTCTGTTCCATTTGCCTGCGCAGAACTGGGAAAAAGGGCTTTGTTTACTCGGCTCTGTCAACATGGTTCATGTTGCAAAAAGACTGGAAATTAACTGAACTTATTTCATTGAGCACATTTAAGTCCTGACTGAGAGCACTTGAGATGACCTCTTTAAATTGTAACTGTTTTTGTTAATCTTTTTTATTTTAATTGTGTGAATTTAATTCGAATTGTAGTGTAACTTTTTCTGCCTCTTGGCCAGGACTCCCTTGCAAAAGAAATTTTTAATCTCACTGAGACTTTCCTGGTTAAATAAATGTTAATAATAATAATTAGGGCCCGAGTAGGAAAAAGTCCTACGAGGACCCTATTGTAATTGTGCTGTTTTTTATTATTATTATTATTATTATTATTTTTATTCTCACTCTTGAAATCAAAATTTCGGCCTGTTCCAGTGCTCAAAACCTCACCAAACTTTGCAAAGTCATCCGGCCGGATCCAAAATTCAATGTTTTGGGGGTGTCACACATGGTCGCAGCAAAATCGTGAAATAGCGCCCCCTAGAAGTTTTCAAAAACCCTTCCACTTTGGGGTTTTTTTGTCGCAGCCTCACGAAATTCTGTACACATATTTACCATGCTAGGACGCACAAAAAAGTCTGTTACCATCATGAAGAAATGTCGACAGGAAGTCGGCGATGTTGATTTTAAGGTAATTTTTGCCATTTTTGGCCATTTCCAGTATGTACAGTAGTGTTCAGATTAATAGTAGTGCTATGGGGACTTTGCTGACTTGGTCTTCGGAGTGAGATTGCATCAGAATTTTGGCTCTCTGTTGGGACTGTTTACACAGAGACTGCTACCTGCTGCTTTGGACTTGAACTAGACTCAAGACTTTTTTACTTTTTTACCTTTTTACATTTTTTTTTTACTTTTTTACTGTGCTCCAACGCCTAAGGAAGACCTCTAACGGTCGAAACATCGCGACGGAGCACTTTTATCAGCTAACTTTCATCAGCGTTGGCAAGCTAACTAGTTTGCTAACGCTTTCGTTTTATTATTTTTTTATTTTATTTTTTTTATTTTAGCACCGTTGTCGTGCGTTCACTGTTGTCGTGCGTTGCCTGTGCTGCTTCATGGCCTGTTTGGTGCCTTCATTGGGGCGCTCCTTCTGCTGAATCACCTCTGGATTATTTGCACATTATTCACTTTGTGTGTTTTTGGGAATCCGCTAGCTTAGCGCAGCTATTAGCGCTTAGTCGATTTAGCATGGCGGCTTCTCCTGTCTCTCCCGTACTTTTCTGCTCTGGGTGTGAAATGTTTAGTTATTCCTCGGCCTCCTTTAGCAGTAACGGTACTTGTAATAAGTGCAGCTTATTCGTAGCTTTGGAGGCCAGGCTGGGCAAATTGGAGGCTCGGCTCCGCACCGTGGAAAATTCTACAGCTAGCCAGGCCCCTGTCGTCGGTGCGGACCAAGGTAGCTTAGCCGCCGTTAGTTCCCCCCTGGCAGATCCCGTGCAGTCGGGAAAGCAGGCTGACTGGGTGACTGTGAGGAGGAAGCGTAGCCCTAAACAGAAGCCCCGTGTACACCGTCAACCCGTTCACATCTCTAACCGTTTTTCCCCACTCGACGATACACTCGCCGAGGATCAAACTCTGGTTATTGGCGACTCTGTTTTGAGAAATGTGAAGTTAGCGACACCAGCAACCATTGTCAATTGTCTTCCGGGGGCCAGAGCAGGCGACATCGAAGGACATTTGAAATTGCTGGCTAAGGCTAAGCGTAAATTTGGTAAGATTGTAATTCATGTCGGCAGTAATGACACTCGGTTACGCCAATCGGAGGTCACTAAAATTAACATTAAATCGGTGTGTAACTTTGCAAAAACAATGTCGGACTCTGTAGTTTTCTCTGGGCCCCTCCCCAATCAGACCGGGAGTGACATGTTTAGCCGCATGTTCTCCTTGAATTGCTGGCTGTCTGAGTGGTGTCCAAAAAATGAGGTGGGCTTCATTGATAATTGGCAAAGCTTCTGGGGAAAACCTGGTCTTGTTAGGAGAGACGGCATCCATCCCACTTTAGAGGGAGCAGCTCTCATTTCTAGAAATCTGGCCAATTTTCTTGGATCCTCCAAACTGTGACTGTCTAGCGTTGGGACCAGGAGGCAGAGCTGTGGTCTTATACACCTCTCTGCAGCTTCTCTCCCCCTGCCATCCCCTCATTACCCCATCCCCGTAGAGACGGTGCCTGCTCCCAGACCACCAATAACCAGCAAAAATCTATTTAAGCATAAAAATTCAAAAAGAAAAAATAATATAGCACCTTCAATTGCACCACAGACTAAAACAGTTAAATGTGGTCTATTAAACATTAGGTCTCTCTCTTCTAAGTCCCTGTTGGTAAATGATATAATAATTGATCAACGTATTGATTTATTCTGCCTAACAGAAACCTGGTTACAGCAGGATGAATATGTTAGTTTAAATGAGTCAACACCCCCGAGTCACACTAACTGTCAGAATGCTCGTAGCACGGGCCGGGGCGGAGGATTAGCAGCAATCTTCCATTCCAGCTTATTAATTAATCAAAAACCTAGACAGAGCTTTAATTCATTTGAAAGCTTGTCTCTTAGTCTTGTCCATCCAAATTGGAAGTCCCAAAAACCAGTTTTATTTGTTATTATCTATCGTCCACCTGGTCGTTACTGTGAGTTTCTCTGTGAATTTTCAGACCTTTTGTCTGACTTAGTGCTTAGCTCAGATAAGATAATTATAGTGGGCGATTTTAACATCCACACAGATGCTGAGAATGACAGCCTCAACACTGCATTTAATCTATTATTAGACTCTATCGGCTTTGCTCAAAAAGTAAATGAGTCCACCCACCACTTTAATCATATTTTAGATCTTGTTCTGACTTATGGTATGGAAATAGAAGACTTAACAGTATTCCCTGAAAACTCCCTTCTGTCTGATCATTTTTAATAACATTTACATTTACCCTGATGGACTACCCTGCAGTGGGGAATAAGTTTCATTACACTAGAAGTCTTTCAGAAAGCGCTGTAACTAGGTTTAAGGATATGATTCCTTCTTTATGTTCTCTAAAGTCATATACCAACACAGAGCAGAGTAGCTACCTAAACTCTGTAAGGGAGTTAGAGTATCTTGTCAATAGTTTTACATCCTCATTGAAGACAACTTTGGATGCTGTAGCTCCTCTGAAAAAGAGAGCTTTAAATCAGAAGTGTCTGACTCCGTGGTATAACTCACAAACTCGTAGCTTAAAGCAGATAACCCATAAGTTGGAGAGGAAATGGCGTCTCACTAATTTAGAAGATCTTCACTTAGCCTGGAAAAAGAGTTTGTTGCTCTATAAAAAAGCCCTCCGTAAAGCTAGGACATCTTTCTACTCATCACTAATTGAAGAAAATAAGAACAACCCCAGGTTTCTTTTCAGCACTGTAGCCAGGCTGACAAAGAGTCAGAGCTCTATTGAGCTGAGTATTCCATTAACTTTAACTAGTAATGACTTCATGACTTTCTTTGCTAACAAAATTTTGACTATTAGAGAAAAAAATTACTCATAACCATCCCAAAGATGTATCGTTATCTTTGGCTGCTTTCAGTGATGCCGGTATTTGGTTAGACTCTTTCTCTCCGATTGGTCTGTCTGAGTTATTTTCATTAGTTACTTCATCCAAACCATCAACATGTTTATTAGACCCCATTCCTGCCAGGCTGCTCAAGGAAGTCCTACCATTATTTAATGCTTCAATCTTAAATATGATCAATCTATCTTTGTTAGTTGGTTATGTACCACAGGCCTTTAAGGTGGCAGTAATTAAACCATTACTTAAAAAGCCATCACTTGACCCAGCTATCTTAGCTAATTATAGGCCAATCTCCAACCTTCCTTTTCTCTCAAAGATTCTTGAGAGGGTAGTTGTAAAACAGCTAACTGATCACCTGCAGAGGAATGGTCTATTTGAAGAGTTTCAGTCAGGTTTTAGAATTCATCATAGTACAGAAACAGCATTAGTGAAGGTTACAAATGATCTTCTTATGGCTTCGGACAGTGGACTTATCTCTGTGCTTGTTCTGTTGGACCTCAGTGCTGCTTTGATACTGTTGACCATAAAATTTTATTACAGAGATTAGAGCATGCCATAGGTATTAAAGGCACTGCGCTGCGGTGGTTTGAATCATATTTGTCTAATAGATTACAGTTTGTTCATGTAAATGGGGAATCTTCTTCACAGACTAAAGTTAATTATGGAGTTCCACAAGGTTCTGTGCTAGGACCAATTTATTCACTTTATACATGCTTCCCTTAGGCAGTATTATTAGACGGTATTGCTTAAATTTTCATTGTTACGCAGATGATACCCAGCTTTATCTATCCATGAAGCCAGAGGATACACACCAATTAGCTAAACTGCAGGATTGTCTTACAGACATAAAGACATGGATGACCTCTAATTTCCTGCTTTTAAACTCAGATAAAACTGAAGTTATTGTACTTGGCCCCACAAATCTTAGAAGCATGGTGTCTAACCAGATCGTTACTCTGGATGGCATTTCCCTGATCTCTAGTAATACTGTGAGAAATCTTGGAGTCATTTTTGATCAGGATATGTCATTCAAAGCGCATATTAAACAAATATGTAGGACTGCCTTTTTGCATTTACGCAATATCTCTAAAATCAGAAAGGTCTTGTCTCAGAGTGATGCTGAAAAACTAATTCATGCATTTATTTCCTCTAGGCTGGACTATTGTAATTCATTATTATCAGGTTGTCCTAAAAGTTCCCTAAAAAGCCTTCAGTTGGTTCAGAATGCTGCAGCTAGAGTACTGACGGGGACTAGCAGGAGAGAGCATATCTCACCCGTGTTGGCCTCTCTTCATTGGCTTCCTGTTAATTCTATAATAGAATTTAAAATTCTTCTTCTTACTTATAAGGTTTTGAATAATCAGGTCCCATCTTATCTTAGGGACCTCGTAGTACCATATTACCCCATTAGAGTGCTTCGCTCTCAGACTGCGGGCTTACTTGTAGTTCCTAGGGTTTGTAAGAGTAGAATGGGAGGCAGAGCCTTCAGCTTTCAGGCTCCTCTCCTGTGGAACCAGCTCCCAATTCAGATCAGGGAGACAGATACCCTCTCTACTTTTAAGATTAGGCTTAAAACTTTCCTTTTCGCTAAGGCTTATAGTTAGGGCTGGATCGGGTGACCCTGGACCATCCCTTGGTTATGCTGCTTTAGACGTAGACTGTGGGGGGGTTCCCATGATGCACTGTTTCTTTCTCTTTTTGCTCCGTATGCATCACTCTGCATTTAATCATTAGTGATCAATCTCTGCCCCCCTTCTCGGCATGTCTTTTTCCTGGTTCTTTCCCTCAGCCCCAACCAGTCTCAGCAGAAGACTGCCCCTCCCTGAGCCTGGTTCTGCTGGAGGTTTCTTCCTGTTAAAAGGGAGTTTTTCCTTCCCACTGTGGCCAAGTGCTTGCTCATAGGGGGTCGTTTTGACCGTTGGGGTTTTTCATAATTATTGTATGGCCTTGCCTTACAATATGGAGCGCCTTGGGGCAACTGTTTGTTGTGATTTGGCGCTATATAAGAAAAAAAGTTGATTGATTGATTGATTGATGTGACTAAAAAGATTAATCCAGGTTTTGAGTATATTTCTTATTGTTACATGGGAAACAAGGTACCAGTAGCTTCTCACAAATCCAACAAGACCAAGCATTCATGATATGCACACTCTTAAGGCTATGAAATTGGGCTATTAGTAAAAAAAAGTAGAAAAGGGGGTGTTCACAATAATAGTAGCATCTGCTGTTGACGCTACAAACTCAAAACTATTATGTTCAAACTGCTTTTTTAGCAATCCTGTGAATCACTAAACTAGTATTTAGTTGTATAACCACAGTTTTTCATGATTTCTTCACATCTGCAAGGCATTAATTTTGTTGGTTTGGAACCAAGATTTTGGTTTGACACCAAGATGTGTGACTTGCAGAGACGTACAAAAAAAGTCTCTTGCACCATGGTTAAGCATTGCTGCAAGAAAAACCACGCCACTAAGTGTTGTGTTTATTGTAACAAGTTCACATGTGGCAAATGCAGAAAGGAGATGTTGTGGCAGTGCCAGGTGTGTTCAGACAATCTGTAAGCAATAAATTTCACCAAGAATGCAAACATAAACTGTGTCTACCTTTTAATATTGCTGTTCCATATCTTTACCCGTTTGTGCCCAGATTATTGCCAGTAGTCACACAGCTTGTCACTATGTCAAATGTCACCTAGTATTGATAGAAATAATAATAAAGCTGCATTAGTACCATTGAGATTTTTTTGAGTCGAAAATGACAGTGATATACTTTGGCACCAGTTATTGCCAGTGGGGCAAAATGGGTTAAAAATTATAATATACCATAAACCAAATCAAACCATAATAATTAACGAGCATAATAATGAGCAGGAGTTACATAGAAGTCCCCCTGGGGTCCATTTGGGGACCAATTTGTTTCTTGAATATCTTTGTTACTAAACATCTGTTTTTTATATATTTGGGTTCTGTCTTTAGAGTTACTTCATACAAATGTAACTGAAACTATTTATTAACTTTTTTATGTAAAAAAAAAAAGACAAACAATTACCAAAAAATATAAAAGCATTTATTCTCAACATGGCTCAGACTATCTGGTCCTTTTGAGGAGTGGGTCTTTTTAAAGCACTTTGGCATTCCTTCTTGTCCTTCTCCCTAACCCCCGCTGAGTAGAGTGTAACGGCCTCATTTACATAACACTGGTGACAAGCTGGGCTGTTCACTATGAGGGTCAAAGTGATCAAAATTAAATGAAATATTGAATGTAGTATATATGAACGCAGTAAAACATAGATTGTGGTAAAAATGAAAGCAGTAAATATTGAATGTGGCTAAAAAACCAAAAGGTTAAAACTGGACTTGATAAAAATGGAAGGTGTGAAGTACTAAACATGAAAATGAGTGACATAAAAAACAACATCTGATTAATACTGCCCCTTTGAAAATTAGAATCGTTAAATTTGGATGCCATTAAAATCACATTATGGTAAATATTAATCTTATAAATATTTACACCCAAATATACTTCAGATGAAGTCAAATCACATCGAATCATAGTTTTACCAAAATCATATTAATATATGTTTTTCCATAACATGGGTGGTAATCAGTTTAATTTTTTATGGAATGCCCCTTTAAGGCAACTACAATTTGTCAATTTGGTACTAATAACAACAAAAAAAAATAATGTCAGTGGGTGTATTGAACCTATTTTGAATGGTTCTGATACTTGAGGTATCAAGTGTATGTTGTGTAATGGAAACAATGAATTATAAAAAATGATTTTAATAAATTAGCCATAGTGCACTCTAAAATGTCTCTGTCTTCTTTGCTTTTGTATTCTGATTTTCTTTATATTCACAAAAAACACACTTATGCAATTTTTATATTTAATTAATGTGCTTGATGTAAAAGAGGACAATTATGATCAATTTTGATGTCATAACCATTTTGAAGTTGGATAAAATTAATAAATAGACCCATCTTATCTGACATAATTGTATTTTCATAGCTAAGACTGGCATAATGGTCTATGTAAGTTGTCTTATTGGTTTTCTTGTGCAAGAAAACATATACTCAACAAAAATATAAACGCAACACTTTGGTTTTGCTCCCATTTTGTATGAGATGAACTCAAAGATCTAAAACTTTTTCCACATACACAATATCACCATTTCCCTCAAATATTGTTCACAAACCAGTCTAAATCTGTGATAGTGAGCACTTCTCCTTTGCTGAGATAATCCATCCCACCTCACAGGTGTGCCATATCAAGATGCTGATTAGACACCATGATTAGTGCACATGTGTGCCTTAGACTGCCCACAATAAAAGGCCACTCTGAAAGGTGCAGTTTTGTTTTATTGGGGGGGGGGGGGGATACCAGTCAGTATCTGGTGTGACCACCATTTGCCTCATGCAGTGCAACACATCTCCTTCACATAGAGTTGATCAGGTTGTCAATTGTGGCCTGTGGAATGTTGGTCCACTCCTCTTCAATGGCTGTGCGAAGTTGCGACGACGAACGGGAGTCAGGTCGAGACCCCGATGAGGACGACGAGCATGCAGATAAGCTTCCCTGAGACGGTTTCTGACAGTTTGTGCAGAAATTCTTTGGTTATGCAAACCGATTGTTTCAGCAGCTGTCCGAGTGGCTGGTCTCAGATGATCTTGGAGGTGAACATGTTGGATGTGGAGGTCCTGGGCTGGTGTGGTTACACGTGGTCTGCAGTTGTGAGGCTGGTTGGATGTACTGCCAAATTCTCTGAAACGCCTTTGGAGACGGCTTATGGTAGAGAAATGAACATTCAATACACGAGCAACAGCTCTGGTTGACATTCCTGCTGTCAGCATGCCAACTGCACGCTCCCTCAAATCTTGCGACATCTGTGGCATTGTGCTGTGTGATAAAACTGCACCTTTCAGAGTGGCCTTTTATTGTGGGCAGTCTAAGGCACACCTGTGCACTAATCAGCATCTTGATATGGCACACCTGTGAGGTGGGATGGATTATCTCAGCAAAGGAGAAGTGCTCACTATCACAGATTTAGACTGGTTTGTGAACAATATTTGAGGGAAATGGTGATATTGTGTACGTGGAAAAAGTTTTAGATCTTTGAGTTCATCTCATACAAAATGGGAGCAAAACCAAAAGTGTTGCGTTTATATTTTTGTTGAGTGTATAATTAGACACCAAAATTGTCATAATCGGACCATCATAACAGATTTTATGAATTTGACCTTTCACGAAAAGTGCGTTGACCTTTCCACATTTTCGGCCATTGTGACGTAACGCAAGGTCAAAAATAGGTCAAACTACATATTTTTGAACTCTACTCGTCAAGATGAGTAATTTGATATGCATATCAAAAGGATTGGACCATTTTGAATTTTGACTCAAAAATGGGGGGTTTTGGCACAAAAATGGCCAAAAAAAATGATTTTTATTTTTGGCATCACCCCTGATGTGAAACCTTGCTATATAAGGACTTGATCTAGCATAGATGCCTGCTTGTAACAAAAAAAATGCGGAAAAAAAATTTTGGGAAGCACTTTTCTGCCTTCTGCTGGCTGTCATCATTCACCGCATCTTCTGTGCAATTTTGCTCACTTCCGGTGGATCGGAATACGGCAGCAGCCACTGTTGCGACCGCGAAAATTTGTAGTCCAGAGCCACTGCGCATGTCACTGACCGCGGGGCTGACCCACTGGGAGTCGCAGGTGAAGAGCGCCCAAATCTCGTTTTTTTTTTTGCTTTTCTATTAGGATTAGTACCTGGTACCGAGTGCTTTTTTTTAGTACCTGCGCAGGAGCGGTTCCAAGCGAGCCGAGCCGATACTAAAATGTGACGTCAACAGGCTGCCGGCCACTGATTGGTCAGAGAATGTCGTCACTGGACGAGTCATGAGCGCGCTGTCCGAGACGAGAATCAAACCCGCCATTTTTAAATAGTCACAGCGGCGTTACAGAAACCAGGTTTTTCTTTCATTTCACGGCAAGGTTGTTTTTTTTTGGGGGGGGGGGTTACTCGCACTGGGTCGTGGATGAGTTGCGGACATTTGTGTTTGGTGGCGGAGGAGAGAATACAGAGAGGTGGATGAAGCGACCCGAAATGAGGGTTCGTGCTGCGTTCACTGCGCGTGCATGTCTCGAAGGGAGCTGGGGTCGCGGAGGGGGAGCTCGCTGGCTGACCGACTTGTTAGCGTGGGCCCTGGACGACTGCCCGTCTCATTTTCTTGCGTGGACCCAACTCGGCTAGGCTAAGCGCGTGAGAGGCCAGGCTCGCCGGCTCTGCTACTTTGCCTCTTTGTATGGTGGTTGAGCTAAGTTGATTATCTGTTGAATACACGAGGTAAGTTGCTTACAGTTTGTCCCTGTTAGGCTTAGAGCAGTTTCTTCTGGAACTCGCTGGGGGGTGGGAAAGCGGGGAGGAAAGTGGTAGAAGCGTCGCAGGAGGGTCGCCGTTTTCGGTTGCCTTTCCGGGCTTACGGTCTTCAGTGCATAAAAACCCACCACAAGTACTTCTCTGAAGACTAGGGAGGAGTTTGTTTAGGGGTTGGATAGGCAGTTAGAGGGACATAACTGTGGTGACGCCTTGCTGTTCAATAGCTTAGTTAGCAAGTAGCTAGCCGCCGCGTGCGTTGCTATGGAGACGGAGGACGAGGGGGGGTGGGCTCCTTCGTCCAAGCAAGTTAAAAGTAGGAAGAGGAAAGGGAGTAATAATGCAAATCCGACTCAGGAACGACCTGCAGACGGGGGTACAGGGGGAGCTTCTAAAGTCCAAAAAGTAGATGGAAACAGAGAGTTGAAAATCATACTCAAATTTGTGAATGGGCAGAGTTTTAGCTTGGTTAACACGCTCCGTCTTGCTAGACAGCTGAAGGATGCACTAGGGAGATCAAAAATGCACAAATTCTATCTGATGGGAAGTTGCTTGTTGTCGGTTCTTCTGAACTCAGAGGAAAAAGGTTGTGTCTTTAAAAGTGATTGTGAGAGACCTTCGTTGAAAGTTTTACCCCAGGAGAGAAAGGGGGGTTGAAGGGGGTTGTTTATGGTGTCTCACTTGAAATGTCAATGGAGGATCTGGTGAGGGGAGTGGAAGGAGCTAAGGTAGTGGATGCGACCCGGATAAGGGTATTCAGAGAGAGTGTTAAAAGGGACACGGCTACCGTCATTTTGAGGGAGATGTCCTTCCTGAGAAAGTCTATGTGGGTTGCCTCGCATTCAGGGTACAGCCGTACAGGAGGCCTCCGTTAAGATGCTTTAAATGCCAGTGCTATGGGCACATTGCTGCTGCCTGCAGGGGGGGAGCGCAGATGTGGAAAGTGCGGGGGCAACCACGATTTTGCTGAATGCAGGGTAGCCGCTCTAAGATGTGGAAGTTGTGGAGGTGGTCATATTGCTGGTAGCAGAGTGTGAACACTACAGGCAAGCGGTGAAAGTTCAGAACTATCGAGAAGGTAATAAAGGTGTAAGTTATGCTGATGCTCTGAAGCAGGTGAAGCAGGGTGCCCCTGTGGCCACTACCACCCCTACCTTCTCCAGTTGTTGCAGAAGATGCGGTGGTGGTAAACACTGTAACATTCCTAGCGGTTATTGCTGAAGTATTGTGTGCTTCAAAGAAGACTAAAAATAACTGATATCGTCCAAGCTGTTTCTGAAGGTGCACACAAGATCTTTGGGATCACATGCATTAGTCCAGAGGATTTGTACAATTTGATTTTTGGTAAGGACAAGGGGCAGACAGGCACTGAATCGCAAGATGGGGATAGTAGGTCTCCTTAGCTTTATGGTGCTGTTCCATAATATCTTCCAATGGAATGCGCGGAGTCTCGTTGCTAACGAACAGGAACTGAAGGGATTTATTGAAGCTTTCAATGAGGACCATATGCCGAAAATAGTTTGTATTCAAGAGACTTGGTTAAAGCCGTGCTTAGATTTTGTTATCCCTGGTTTTGTCTGTTTTTGTGAGGATAGAATTACATTGGGTGGGGGTTGTGCCACGTTTATTGCACAAAGCGTTCAACATCGCAGAATAAATATTGAGACAGATCTGGAGTGTGTAGTGATTGAAGTCTGGTCAGCTACCGGGAGGTTTGCAGTTGTGAACTTTTACAATCCATGTTTACCACTTGACATAAATAAACTGGATCATATAATGAGTCAATGCAACCCCTAGTGGTCTCGGCAGGCGACTCTTTAACGCGCCCAACCCCTTGTGGGGCAGTGAGAAGAGGGATTCAAATGGGTCACTTTTGGAAGACTTTATGGACCGGCATGGTTAGTAGTTCTGAATGATGTAGACCTACCAGATTTGATATAAGGAATAAGTCAACATCATGCATTGATTTAACTTTTGCTTCCCCTGAACTTGCAAGATGTGGGGAATGGGATGTGCTTGGCAGTTACACCATGGGGAGTGATCACTTTCCCATTTTGACTGGATTTAAGAGAACCCTGCGGATTGAAGATGAACTAGTCCTAGATGGATTTAATTTTAAGAGAGGGATTGGGATAAGTTTACTGAGTGTCTATTGGAGGTGAGTGACAGTGTAACAGTGAGGAAGCTTGAAGGATTACTGTGAGTCCTTTTGCAGTTCTGTCAGGGCAGCTGTTGAAAAATCAGTTTCCAAAGAGGAAGCAGAGGGGAAAAAAAGAAAATCATACCTTGGTGGAATAAAGCCTGTGCTGATGCTGTCACAGCACGCAATACGCATATAGAAAACTTAGGAAGTACCCAACTGATCCTAATGTCGTTGAGTTTCAAAGGTGTAGCACTAAGGCAGAAGGGTCATTAAGCAGGCAATGAAAGAGAGTTGGCAGAAGTATTGTGGTACCTTGGGATCCCAAACTTCAATTAAACAAGTGTGGCATGATCCATCGTATGGCCGGCATCAATAGAGGGTATCTATCCCGTTTGAAAGAGGGAGCTGCAGTGCCCGTAGGGAATAATGAAAAGGCTGAGCTCCTAGGGAAGACTTTCCAAAGTGTGCACAGCAAGATAATATCAGCAGTGAAGCTATGAGTATTAGGATACTCGGCTGTCACAAGAAAGTTTTAAGTAAATTATAGTGAAGATAACAGTGAGTCCAACTAACCTTTTCTTCTCTATGAAGGAGCTCACAAGGGCTATAAGGAAAGAAAACCACACAGCACCTGGAAAGGATGGACTGGGGTATGAACTCTTTCAGCATTTGAATGATGACATGTTAGATGAGATGTGTCTAATCAACACTGTGTGGGGGGATGGACGGCTTCCTCATGACTGGAGGCATGCTGTGATTGTGCCCATCTTAAAGCCAGGTAAAGAGGCGAGTACTCCTCTGTCATACAGGCCTATTGCTTTAACTCCTGTTTTGTGTAAGATCATGGAGAGGATTGTAACGGATAGACTAGTTTATAAACTGGAAAGGAAGGGTATTTTACTTCTGCCCAAAATGGCTTCAGGCAGGGCAGGCCACTATGGATTCAGTGGTAGTCCTGGACAGTGAAATAAAAAGGCATTAGTTAACCATGAAGCTGTCTTAGCTGTGTTTTTAGATATCGAAAAAACATACGATATGCTCTGGAAAGAGGGATTTCTCTTTAAACTATTCAATGCAGGGATTACTGGCAGAATGTTTAATTGGATAAAAAAATTCTTGAGTGAGCGCAATATAGAGGTCCGTGTTGGGGGTGTTTCTCCTCATCATTTAATGTGGACAATGGGACGCCGCAGGGCAGTGTCATTAGCCCAGTTCTGTTCATATCATGATCAATGATATGTTTTGAAGCAGTGGGAGAGAGTTTGGAAAGTCTCTGCAGACGATGGTGCTCTTTGGAAAAGAGGTAGCAATGTTAAATTCCTCTTCTGTCAGAAACAGTCTGCATTGGATAAAGTACAGTGCAGGACAGACAAGTGGGGCTTTAGACTGTCTGTGTCCAAGTCTAAATTTGTCATCTTTGGAAGGAAAAGGAACATTGGCAATCAGAGCTTAAAACTGTATGGTGAACTTATTGAGAGAGTGGCAGTGTTCAAATTTCTTGGTATATGGCTGGATGAAAAATTGACATATGGGAGCATGTACAGAAAATGGTGGGTAAGTGTTGCAAGATTATAAATATTTTGAGATGTCTTACAGGCTCATCCTGGGGTGCAGATAGGGAAGTGCTGTTAATGATTTATCGGGCGATGATCCGTTCTATCTTTGACTACGGTTGTGTGGTGTATGGTTCTGCTGCTCAGTCAGTACTGGCAAAGTTAGATGTTGTCCAGGCTAGAGCCTTGAGACTTTGCACTGGGGCCATGAGGACAACACCAATTTCGGCTCTGTTAGTGGAGGCAGGAGAGATTCCTCTGAGCCTGCGTAGGAAAAAGTTGACCTTTAATTATATTGTTAAATTAAAGGGGTCTGGTAGTTCACTCATCTCAACTACTGTGCTAGATGATTCTTGGGAATTTAGTCAGGGTATGAGTAAGACTGTAAAGAAATCCTATTTGCATTGCGTAAAAAATCATATCCAGGAACTTCCCTTTTATAACAAGGGAATTGTGTCCCCTGTGCTCTGGCCCCAGACTCCTCCTTGGCTTTGGCGTGAGCCAAATATTGATCTGACAATAAGTCATTTGTTAAAGAATGGGTCCAAGAAAAGCTTGGCATCTCAAGTGAGTCTCCATCTTGGAAATAATTGGAATGGTGTAGTTAGAATTTTCACAGATGGTTCTAAGGACCCAAATAGTAACAAGGTTGGTTTTGGGTTTTATGTACCCCATCTTGACCTTCGACAGAGTCACCGCCTTCCGGATGGCCTGTCTATCTTCTCGGCTGAATTAACTGCAATTTTGTGGGCGTTGTGGTGGCTTGTGGAAAGTGGAGTCAAGAGTGCAGTGATTTGCACTGACTCTTTGTCATCTCTGATGGCCCTGGAAGGAGGTGAGGGTTGTAAAGCTCGACCAGACATTATTGATGAAATTTTGATTACAATATACAGGTTAGAGATGGTGGGTTTTGATGTGGCTTTTCTGTGGGTGCCAGCTCATGTTGGAGTTGAAGGCAATGAAATTGCAGATGGCCTCGCTAAGGCAAGCTTAAAAGAAGTGAGCGTTCATTTTAAAGTGCCTTTTGGGAGAACCGAGTGTCACTCGTTTGTTATGGATGCCATAGGAAAGCAGTGGCAGCAAATGTGGGATGCTGAATTAGGGGAAGAAAGTCATATGGTATTGTTCCTTCAGTTAATGGCACCATTATAAGATCTGGCCTCTCTCGGCAGGATGATGTCAAGCTGACACGTCTCCGGCTGGGCCATTGTGGGTTGGCTAGTGGATTGTTTCTCATTGGAAAACACAAAGATGGCCTTTGTGAATTTTGTGATGTCCCTGAAACTGTGACTCATTTTATTTTGCATTGTTCTGCTTATGCAGAGCAAAGAAAAGATATGTTCTGTGTGCTTACATCATTGGGAATTAACACCTTTTCCCTAAGGACCATTCTAGGTCAAGGAGCTTCCCCTAAAGAGAGGGCAATGGCAGTCATAAACTTTCTGAGGAGCACAGGGTATTATAATAAAGTGTAGGGCAGATAATTCATTGTGTTTTCTAGGTGTACATTCTGACAAGTGGGGGGAGGCAATGCACTAGCCGTGCCTAGTCTGCCGGAAATAAAAAGAAGAAGAAGAAGACCCGAAATGAGAAAATCTCCCAGTCTTTGGCAGCACCCGGCTAACCGGACATTACAGCAACGCAGAGAACAGCTGAAAAAGCTTAAAAGTGATTACAGGACCACAACGACCAGAGTAGGTCGGACTGTAAGGGCTGGAAATGGTTTGACCGAAGGAACGCTGTTTATGGACACCGACCGATGAGCACCCGGAGGCAGGATGACCGCGAATCGCCCACGGCTTTGTTGGAAGCGACGGATGGTGACTTTGTCTGTAGTCTGCTTGAAAGCACCGTATAACGTTACTTATCCCATTGGTGGGAAGCACACTTTAACAAACCATGATTTTGAGTCTAAACTTGTGTTAAAGTAACATCGTTGTCTCGTGTACAGGGATGAGATTTTTCCGCGGATCCGCGGATTTGACAGTCCCGGGGGTCGATTCTGTGAAACGTCCAAATCCGTTAAGAAAATTTTAGGGGGGGGGGGGGTAAGAATGCAAAAAAAATTAATGCCAGGAGTACCTTTGTTTAATAAAATTGTCGTCTATTCAGAACACTGAGTGGTCTTTCTTTGTTATCGCCGACGCAGCAAGTTCGATCAGTCCCATCAGTCAGCCGAACGCGGAAGTAACGCTGTGCTGATCAGTGACCAGTATGAAGTAGGTGCACAATGAGCATGTAGTGTAAGGGAGGTAACTGTGTAGTCTTTCAACTTCCAATACAGTGGTCCCTCGCTATATCGCGGTTCACCTTTCGCGGTCTCGCAGTTTCGCGGATTTTTTTTTTTTGTGCAATTTTGCATGCTTCTTCTTCTTTCTTTTTTTTTTTAACAGTGCATGCCGCCAAAATCTGGCAACAGGTTCAGAGACTACTACAGAGGTCCCGCATCCGTCTCGCAACGGTAACACTGGAGGCAGTGAGCGAAGAAAGAGCATGCGCATTGTGTTCTGCTTCTCGCCCAGAAGAAAAAAGAGCACCAACAACTACCCATAACTGTGTTCTTCACTCGGAAAAAGACACCTGCAGCGAGGTGTGACTCAGTGGAAAAAGAGCGGAGCGGCGCCAGGACGCAGAGGCGCGATCAGAGGAACTGTGAATACCGGTCAGTCACTATTAATAATTTCTTGTGTCCAACCGCGTAGGTTGATCGTTAAAATTAAATTCATTAGTTCTAAAAGCCATCATAATTATTTATAGGAAAACATTCTATTTTTATTTCTCAAACTAATGTTTGGGCCTGAAAACAGGTTTTGATCTTTGGTTCATTCTATAATACTGGACTTATTTTTCTACTAAGGTTTGAACTTTGAGAGTGTTTACACAGGAGAGAAAAGTAAGAAAATGTTAATGCCTGTTTGAGAAAAGTGTATAAAGTGTGTAGTGAGGGGTTTTACAGCCTTAAAACGTCTATAATAATTGTAAAAATAACGCTGACTACTTCGCAGATTTCGCCTATTGCGGGCTATTTTTAGAACGTAGTTCCCGTGATAAACGAGGGACCACTGTATTCAGTAGTTTTCCCTCCAACAAATCATAAAAAACGAGACGGTATCGAAGCTCAGTTGAAGCTATTATTTACGCACGTTTTCATTGGTTATTACAAAGCTTATGACCAACCAGCGCAAAGGTTATATACTCGTATGCGTTTCTCCCACCCTTTCTTCGGTGTTGCACACACACACACACACACAGTCAGTGCAAACAGACATTTTGACGTTATTGTAGTGTGCTAGAACATTGTAATTATATATACATGTATGTGTGTGTATATTATATACATGTATACACGTGATGACAGTGTTATAGGTGGAGATCACATCGACTAAATATAAACCTTATATGGTCTGACAGTTCAATGGACATAGAACATTGGATTATACATGTACATGTATTTGAGGATATACATGTACATGTATGTTGTTGACAAGTGTGCCATGTTGAAAGTGGAGAATGCTGAAAATCAAGTAAGTCTAGTATGAAAAACTATTTTGGTCACAAAAATACACATGTACAGCAGATGGTCTTAGTAAGGGTTTACAGTTTGAATTATAGATATGAACACCTGGCATTTATAGTAGTTTTTAATATCATTTTAGTGCAATTTACGTTTTAAAACAGCAAAAATGCTCCGTCCTGGACCCGCCAGGGCCTGCTGCCCCTGGCTTATTTTCCTCTAAAAATCGAATTTGCCAATCTCATCCCCGCGTGTATGCAGACACAGTGAGCTAGCTGACTGCTAACTAGCGAGCTAGCTAACTCTGTGCTCCGCTTTAAAGTATTAACTTCTGACACAAAAACACCTAAGTTAGCATGACAACAAACGTTTACATCTAATTTAGTGCCATTACTGTATTTTTTTTGTTGAAGAATCCAGTTCCATAAGCGAGGAGGGTATATATATATATATATATATATATATATATATATATATATATATATATATATATATATATATATATATATATATATATATATATATATATATATATATATATATATATATATATATATATATATATATATATAATATATGACGTGCTGGGCAAGGTTATCACACGATGCATGACCGGGGTGTGTGTCCTGCGCCCCCACCCCAGGACTATAGACACATGGAATTTTTGTATAGTTTGTGGTTGTACAGATTTATTTTTAGTATTTGCTCTTTTAGTTGCAGGTAAACAATTTGACTTATGTGATTGTATCATAATTTGTCATTTCTGGCTGAGGTCAACAGTAAAAACATTTTGTCATTGACGTTTTGGTGGTTCATTTCTAAGAATTTTAATCTGGGATTTGCTACTCCAGAAGACACTGCACATTTCACCTGGCTAAATCTTTACAAAGATGCTGGAATAATCATGTCTAAACTGAGATTTTAGCAAATGGTATTCAACATGAAAAGGTTTAGTCACTTCAGTGAAGGCACCATTATTACATCAAGGAATTCTGGCTATACGAGGTTTAGGGTTTGATGTGAGGTAACATTTTACCACAAACTATTGTACTGTGGTGTATAATTCTGCTGGATGACTTATACCAAACCAGAAGTAATTAATTCAGATATTTTGAACAACCAGTTTTACTGTCTGTTTACTTCCATTTACATTTATGACCCCATTAAATGTAAAACTTATTTTACTACTGGATTTTGCTTAAACGGCTTTTCAAACTGTTAGCATTTAATTTAAATCAGTAAACCTTGGTAACTTTTACAAATCAAATTGATGTTACACAAAAGTGGAGACATTTTAGCAAAAAGTACAAAAGTTTATTCAAAATATTCACAGTGAAACATAACCGGTGTATAACATGTAGGCAAATGATGACAGGTATCCCATTCTGTGGCATGAGCTTTTGCAGCGGTGTCTCTGAGAAAACCATCTGAAACACACACATACAGCATACATATTTTAATTAGTGCTGTCAGGTTATTAAAAAAAATAATGTAATTGATTACAGGGTTTGTGATCAGTTTACCTGAAAGGAATCATTTAATTGCAAGTAGATTTTAAAAATCTGTTTGGGGCATTAATAATCTGGTAAACGGTGTGGGTTATTTCTGTTACACATCAAGCAGGTATTAAGCTGTAAATTGATCTTAAATTTGGAGAAGTATCTAACTGTAATTTGGATGGGTTAGATGCAGACAAATTTCATTGTATTTATGTGTACAATGACAATAAAAGGCTGTATTATAAAGAATGTCTATAAAAACAGAATTGTGGGAGTTTGGAAGCTGATTCTTTCTGCACAATATGACGCCTTTAATAATTATCTTATGAGATTTTGATGAGAGTTCGAGTGACGTTAATTGATGGTCATTAAAACCGAATTAACATTTTGTGCATGAACGTCAGTAAACGCACAAACTCCCACGTTTGATTTTTAACAATAAGTTACGCAAGTTACTTCAGTGTAAAAAGTATTGACATCTAACACATTTATTGCTCTCAGAAACGTGTCTTCATTTACAGACCAAGTCACTGACGTCTAGACAAAATGGAGCAAAGTAAATTAACGCTTTATTTTGACAATTTTAATACTTAATAGCGACAGCCTACAGTTATTACTTATTTATGAGCTAATGATTAGCTTACCATCATGCTTTGTCTCTTCGTTTCTAGCAGCTCGTATCTTCTCGTCTTCATATTGTTGTATGAATTCCCAAAGTCTTCTGTACTTCTCAAGCGTGTTTTGTCTCGTCGCCAGCAACTTTCAACTTAAAAACTCACAGAGCAGCAAACACACGGAATCCGCCATTGTTTATGTTTGTGTCGCGTATAAAACGACGTCACTGCAGTTTGTTCTGCTGACCCCGCCCACGTTGAGGAAGTACTACTTGTAGTGGAAAAGGACGCGCCTGGAACCAAACCGAGTACAGTAGAGCCACTGAACTATACACTGCTCACTACTACGTATACACTGAACTCTACACCACATTTGGGCGCTCTTCGCCGGCGACTCCCAATGGCTCCACCCCGCGGTCAGTGACATGCGCAGTGGCTCTGGACAAATTTCCGCTGTCGCAACAGTGGCAGCTGCCGTATTCCGATCCACCGGAAGTGAGGAAAATTGCACAGTTGACGCGGTGAATGATAAAGTGAAGTGTGTAAAGTGGAGGTGGTAAAATTGAGGCAGTGAATGAAAACATTCAACATTAAATCGAGTACAGCAAATGATACAATTGAAGTGGGTAAAGTAGAGGTACTAAAATCGAGGCAGTGAATTAAATTAGCCAATGTTATATTTTTAAGACATAATATTTATAAGATTAATATTTACCATAATGTGAT
Organism: Thalassophryne amazonica; assembly: GCF_902500255.1. NCBI lineage: Eukaryota > Metazoa > Chordata > Actinopteri > Batrachoidiformes > Batrachoididae > Thalassophryne > Thalassophryne amazonica. The sequence goes on from NC_047118.1 coordinate 46,297,827, forward strand.
TTTAATGGCATCCAAATTTACGATTCTAATTTTCAAAGGGGCAATATTATTAGGGGTGATCATGCTTTCGCTGTAGTTGGCCCCAGACTGTGGAATGAGCTACCTGAGTTACGTACTATTCCTGACCTAGCACTTTTTAAATCTAAGTTAAAGACTTATTATTTAAATTGGCTTTTAACACTTAGTGGGGAGGTGACATGTCTGTTATTTTTATGTTCTTTTTATGTGTTGTTTTAAAATTTTATTCTATATGGTTTATTTTTGTGAATTTGTGTTTTTAATGTAAGCACTTTGGACACCAGCCAGTGCTGTAAAGCGCTTTATAAATAAATGTTGATTGATTGATTGAATATTAATCAGATGTTTTTTACGTCACTCATTTTCATGTTTAGTACTTCACACCTTCTATTTTTATCATGTCCAGTTTTACCCTTTTGATTTTTTAACCACATTCAATATTTGCTGCTTTCACTTTTAACCACATTCAGAGTTTTACTGCTTTCATTTTTACCACAATCTGTTTTGCTGCGTTCATATTTACCACATTCAGTATTTCAATTAATTTTGATCACTGATCCACACTGAGGCACTGTTTCTAAAGTGAAAGTCCATTACACACCCTGCAGTTTTACAAGATCCACCATAATAATCCACATAATAAAAGTCAAGTGGCCTCCGTGTGTTGTGTATCCGGAGCATCCATAGCCACTTGTGTATTTTTTCATGAGGATTCAAGTGGTGAAAACAGCAAGGTGATCGGACAAATATTTTTTGAGAGATCAGTAATTTTTGAAAACCACAAGCCTGTTTATGTCGCACTTCCACAATAAGAGGCTGTATTTCAAAATAAAAGCCTGTGATGTTGCTGCAGACCTGACAGAATTCATCAGTCTGTCCATCCTGACATGAAGCTGGACTCTGATGATGGTGGCAGAGAAGAGAACGCTGGACAAACTGCTGGACATTATGGACAATGCCAGTCACTCTGGCAGACTGAAAAACTCCCAAAGGCCATCAGACTATACAACTCCTCACTCAGGGGGAGAGGAGTAACAGGAAGACAGAGGACCGGGAAGGACAGGAACAGTAATAGCCAGTAAACCAGTATGTCTGGTATTTATATTGTGTATTTATATTTATGTTTGCACACTGTTTTTCTTTTTACTTTTACTTTTGATACTCTGTGTGCTTCTTAACCTGTCTGCTGCTATACAATGCTGCTGGAACCTCAGTTTCCTAAGGGAGTCTTCCTAAGAGATCAATAAAGTTCTGTCTAATCTAACTGTGGTATGTTGGTGTGTGGTCTACCTTTAAGGTGGATGGCGCACACGGGATTGATTTCACCTGCTGTGATTAATATGGTGGGGTGAGGGGTTTATTCCTCCTCGGCTGACTTTGATGCATGTTTGGTTGTTTTTGTGTGTGTGTTAGTTTGTTTAGTTTTGGTTTGCAGTGGGGTTTTTTGTATTTAATTTGTGTTTTTTTTGTCTGAGCTGGACCCTTGCTCACCAAACGTTGATTTGGTTGAAGGTGAATAATTTAATTCAGTTAAGTGCAATATAAGATCTGGTTGAAAGCTGAATAAGGCAATTCTGTGCAATAAGGTGAATGTGAAAAGCAGTATTATGAAATGTGAAATTTGTAATGTTTTATTTATATTTTTAAACTAATTTGACAGAATAAAGCTACCTTGTGATAAGCACACCTCTGTTTCCCGTACCTTGCGCAGCCTTCTGTTATAAATTGGGCTTTGATTGGTCCCAGGGCCATATCCCTGGGTGGACTGTTGTCAGTCCTTCTTTTAAAATGGAATAAATTATAGTATCTTTTTAATTAGGATAAACAAACAAATAGCCCTAGCCAGGATCGAGACTCCACTTCGCCACATAATCCTCTAATATCCTAGACCGCCATTCAAATGTGGACATTTTTTCTGTCTGTATGTGTGTTAACCCCCAAACCTAGAATTAGCCTGTTCACACTCTGGACAAAACAGAATTGTGTCTCAAACAGGCCAAAAAAAAAAAAAAAGGAAGAAAGAGAAAAAGGAAATGATCTAACGTGATCCCTGTCACAGTGCAAATACAGTATAAAACTTCAGTTATGTAATTTCTTTACATGGAATATGTTCTGGTTAAGCAGCTTTAGAAAAGCATACTGCACAACAAAAATCATTTTTAGAAAATTGAACACAACTGAAAACAGATTAAACCTTCAACTAAAGACTTTTGTAAAGAAATTTTCTGTTCAGTACTTCAGGTCCCCTTCACACGTAAATTTGGTCAATTTGCGCATAAAGTGCACATGAAACAGGAATTGTATACAAAACGTGTAGAATCATAGCTGCCTCTAACGCCTCGCACAACTGTTTGCACACACCAGCGGTGTCGGACAAATTCCATCTGACACACATGAACATCTAACGCCGTTCGTTTGGCACTTAGAAAATGTGTGGCCATTCGCACTATCACAAAAACAGTCGGCAGACAATCACTGTCGAGCTGGCAGTGAAATTTGTCTAAGTGCCCCAAGAGTGTGGCTTTGGTGTGTGCACTGAACTGACAAGTGTGGCCGCCGACAGAAGCAGCTGTGGAGATCTGTTGTTCTAGACATCTGAGCTGGACAACACGTACTACTTTTGGACGGACATGGACTAACAACTGCCCACTGTGCCGTGCGTGTCTGCTTGCTGTCATCACATGCACATAAATAAAAACAGCTGTGAAAAGCTGTTGTGTTCCCACGTGCACGGAACCATCGCATTTTTTTTTTCTTCACAGCAGCTGCTGGCAGTATGTTCCTGCGTGCACGAACCGTCGCACCGGCATCGTGCACACCTGCCCGTCGCGCGATGTTTCATGGTGCGCTCTTATGAGCTCTACGGCCATGAGTCGCCCTGGAGTTGCACGTATTCACACTGTGTGAAGGTGCCCTCAAAAATGTAGCATAACAGTAAAGAGGTTTTCCCCAAAAGTCAGCTGCCCACTGTATACAGTACAAACGACCACATCTAGAATCTGCGGTTCCCTGCAGGTCAAGGTGCTAGTTCTGTTATGTGTCGACGCGGGTTGAGGAGCGGACCTGCATCAGGACCAACCCAGCGCTACAAATAACCAGAAAAGCGGTTCCAAAAACAATATATTTATTACACCCACTGTGCATAAAAGGTGTAAAAACAAAAACAGCGTCCCTCTGGTGGAGTGACTGTTGGCACACTCTCCAGCGCCCGCAAGGATCAAAGCCCGGCGCTCCTGGACTCACTACCACCGCCAAACACCCCCCAGGTGGACACGACAAACCGACTCTCTGTGAAGCAAAGAAGAGGTGAGGTAAGTCAGCAGTTACAACAATCTTTCAAAAGACACACGCTATCAGCAACACATTCAGGTCTGTATCTTTTTTAACTTTATGCAAATGAGCAGCTTCTCATAACAAGTGGAGGATCACTTATCCTGCACGCCACAGCAGTGAGAAGCAAACTGCACAATTCTCATCACAATTCCAGTATACTGCGTAACAAAACACCAAGTTACTATCAACAATTAGTCAAACACTTAATCTCCTTTGATGTGTGCTGACAGCATGTGTCCCTCACCCTTCCTTGCTTCACGGGCTCGATGTGTCAAACCCAGGCGCGGTCCTCAGCGTCTCACAGACGGACATCACAAGGTCGAGTTCCCAGCAGTTCTGCTTGAATCACACATGACTTAAATGCAGAACGCCATCCAATTATCTGCTTCAGCTGAAAGTCTTTAAGGTTGCATGTGAGCACCAGTCACAGGTGCTTCACATGATGTTGATGAGGGTGAGGACTCTTCAGCCAGCACCTTCTCCACAGAAGAATCAGTTTCCATGCCACCTGAAGAGCAAAGAAAAGAAAAGAACACCAAAACATCCAGCCACACCCCCCAACACGTTCTTTATGAAACACTGACTAGAATGTCATTATTTGATGGGAAAAAAAAAAAAAACAATTAATAATAATTATTAAAAACACTCCTGATGTTATTTGCAACTGACTCCATGGAATGCTTGTTTTGAGCTCACTATCACTTTTGATGTCTTTAGAGCACCAAAATCAAAAATTGCTTACATTTCTGAATTAACTAATATTCATTTGCCTCACCCATACTAGCCAGGTATACGTATTAATTTTTATGACTCTTACACTATACACACACTGCAGCTTCAACGCCTGTAAATATATCACAACAGGAAGAAATAAAAACAGCCAACTCATATATATTTCATTGCATGTTTATTTGAGATTCTTAAGACTTTCGTTTGAAAATTACATTGACAGTGACGTATTAAAATTAAGGCAAGAAAACCTACTGACTTAAAATACACATGAAAATCATAATAAATTGTTAATTAAAATTTTTTTTGTGTGTAAGCTTTGCAATAGGCACCAGTGCTCACGTGAGTCCTGAAGTCTGCAGACAAACTTTGAACTCAAATCAATTTACAAAGAAACACATCTTTCAACAAGCAATCCACAATAATATAAAATAAATAACACATTCGGTTTGGTTCGTAACATTCAATGATGAATTTAAACACTGCACTAAGAATCCAAACTCTACAACATTACCAACTGTATATACAGATTTCTGGATGGTGGCTGATTAAAGTGAACACATATTGACGTGCTTCAGTTTGTGGGTAAACTACGGACTCATGTTCTCTTCATTTTGCTTTGAGATGACATACAGAATAATTTTTATGGCTTTAAAATGACACAATGATCTAAAAACTAACAATAGATTTTGATTTTAGTTGTAAGAGCTCTAATTCATCATCATACTAACATACAGTAGCCTCCAAAAGTATTCGGCCCCTTGTTATTTCATACATTTTAATTTATTTATGTCATTTCCAATACAAAAAGTAGGCTTCTCAATATAAAAATTTCTAAAATGATCTTCCTTAAACTCAAACTCAAAGCAAATCTCTACAACTTGATATATATTAATTAAAATATAAAAGCCAAGATGGGTTGCATAATTAATGGAACACTTTGGTATAATACCTGTAAATAATCAGCTTTATTGGCAGTTTTCTTCAGACAAGTCAGGGGATGGATATATGAACACCAAAACATCAGATCTAAGCTTGCATCTCAGATGCACCTTCTGGTAAATTGTAGCTGAACTTTCAGGTCTTCTTTTTAAGAAATTCTTCCTCTGTACCACTTCATCATTAAGCTGTATAACCGGGGATACAAAATGCAAAATATGTACTCTGCACAATTTCTCCAGTCACAGCCAGAAAAGCCTATCATTTCTTCTGGGTTGTCTTGGTGGCTTTCCTCACTCTTCTTCTTGCACAGTCACTCAGTTTTTCAGATCTGTCTACTCCACACAGATTTATCATAGAGTACCATACTTGTATTTCTTCATAACTGATATAAAGTACAAGACAATCGGTGAATTGGAAATGTTCATGTATCTATCCCCTGACTCGTCTGAAGAAAACAGGTAATGAAACTGATCATTTACAGGTATTATACCAAAGTGTTCTAATACTTATGCAACCCATCATCTTGGATTATATTTTCAATTCATTTATGTCACATTATAGAAATTTGTTTTGAGTTTGCCTTTAAAGAAGATCATTTTAGAACAATTTAAAATGAGAAGCCTGACTTAATTTTTGTATTTGAAATGCATTAACAAATTAAAATGTGTGAAATACCAAGGGGTTCAATAGTTTAAGAGGCCACTGTATTGGATCATTTGAGCTTTCTCTGTCCGGCTGCACGACATTTTAATGCACAGATGCAGCGCCAAATCTCAAAAAAAAAAAAAAACACTTTTAGTGCATTATTTAATTAAGTAAAAATGTAATACAATGAAAATCACACAGATGATACCAAAATAAATGTCAAATTTAAGGCAACTTAAGCATTACTTCCCGTTCTGCTGTGTGATCTGGACAGTTTATTGACATGTTCAAAGGTGCCACTATCTGGCAAGTGTTCAGCGCTGTTATCTAAATACATCAAGGAACAAGATTTCCAAACCTGCTTGAGAGAATTTTAACAAATGCTAAGAAGTTCCTAAAAAACCTGAAGTGACACACCGCACCCTGTAACTCTCTGAAATAAATTAATCTCCTTTTCTTTTTTACTGTTTCCTTTTTTCTACATCGAACATTTACTGTTTCTAGGATTCTATCTCAAAAACAAATAAAGTTCCTCCCTCTTTCCCTCCTTTACTTAAACAGAAAAGGTCAAATTACTTTAGGGTCAAAGTCAGGCTGTTCAGAAATGCCAATTAGCTGACTGGAGATATCAGAAAGTCACTGGCTGGGAAGATGCTATGCAGGATCTGTTAATTATTTCTCAACTTATTGGCAAACAAAATCTCGAAACCTCGAGCTTTTCATGATGTTGACTGTGATCCATTTCAATTTTTGTATTGACAAATTGTCCCCCATTGGGCAAGGGGGGGAGGGGGAGCAATTATAGCTGCTCATGTTTTAGAGTTATTCTGTGTATTCTTCCATCAGTCCATCTGGAGCTAGATCTCAGTGGATTTCCTTCACATTGCCTAACCTGCAAACTTGTGCATATGTTTCCCCTGTCCAATCCTCATGCTTCTCCAAATAATATAAATGGCTGAGTGGATCCTTGTCATTTGATTGGTGCTAGTATGTCACGTAACATGGATTATTCGTCCCATTTGTGTTGCATTGCATTTAGAGTGCGATTTGGTTCCATTTAGAGTGCAAATTTGGTTCCACATGTTTGGTACCATTGTACTCTGCACACAAACACACACAAAATAAATCCACTGCGCTGTAAGCCGTCTGACATGATTTTTTTTTCGCTGCACCGAGGAAATACAGTCTTTTTTTTTTTCTTTTTTTTTGGTAGTACACGTGCGCACAAGTGCCTTCCCGTTTGTGTGACCACGCACACGCTCACACAAGCCAGGCGGTGCTCAGCTTCAAAACAAACATGGTGGAGTTTGTTTTGCTGACGGACAACAATTTGATGCACGGCATGGTGGAGTTCATCATCAGAATTATTTTTGACTCCTATTTAAAGTTCGTGTTGGTTTGTTGATGTCAAAGTAGCAGTGACGCACCAAAGCTGGATTAATTTCTCACGTTATTTTTTTTCGCTGCACTGAGGAGGTACCAAAATGTAAGTCCCTTTTCTGTTGTTTGTAAATTAATATGATATAAATGACAATGATCTATTTTAGCTGTTATATAAAACAAATGACTGTTTTTACATTCTTTCAATGGAACGAATATTTAATTGCAAGACACAAGTCTCTATAAACATTAATGAAAATTTCACAATTTGAAATGTCAGAACAGAATCCACCCAGTTCTATAATTTTACTAACCACTAATGCTGGAGATTTAGTGTTACAATTATAAAGAAACATTTGTAATTAAACAGTGGTAAAAACCTGTTTTGATTCATGAAAGAGCCCCTCATTGTAATCTCTCACAATATACCGGTTTTTGGTCTTAAATCACCTCAGGACCTCCAGTTTCTTTCACTCACTCATCTTCAAAACTCCAAATAAGGGTCAGTGAGGGCCGGAGCCTATCCAGTCATAGGACGTTAGTTGGGGTACACCCCAAACAGGGCAACAGTCTGTTGCAGGGCGACCTCATGTTTCTATCTAAATTAACATTTGTAATTGAAAATGGAGGTAAATCCCTGGTTTGATCTTTAACCCTGATGAACTGGCCTCTCATCATATCTCAACAACCAATCAGTACACAGAGTGGTTTTTGGCCTTAATTAATCAGGGACCTCAAGTTTCGATATGATTTAATAAAACATTTGCAATTAAAAAAGAACACCTATTTTGAACTTTTGCCCTGATGAAATGGTCGCTTGTATGTCAGTACTCATTCACAATACACATCGGTTTTTGGTCTTAAATCAGTCAGGGACCACAAGTACCTATCTAATCCAAGTAAGCATTTGTGATTGAAATTAGAGGTAATTGCCTGTTTTAACTTTTAACCCTGAAGAAACAGTCATCTTCTCTCAGTGAGCACTCAGAATACATATCAGTATTTGGTCTTAAATTACTCATGGACTCCAAGTTTCTAGTTGATCCCAGTAAACATTTATAATGTCAAAAAATGTAATAAATACCTCTTATAACAATTGAAATGCCTTTATTGACCTCTGACCTAAATGCAATGACTCCTGGATGTTGCAATAGGTCAGAAAAAATAACTTAACAAAAAGCAAAGAATCATAGTCAGATATTTGTGTTTTAAAGTACATTGTATGGTGACAAAATGTCAAATGGTTTTGTATGTTAGAAATAATTTAACACAAAATCCATACAACCAGTCCAAAAATCATCTGTGAGGACAGGCGGCACTGCAACAAGGCACCATAGACAAAAAAAAAAAAAAAAAATGCCTGTTTTGTTTTATGTTGCACTGAACCCTAACCTGATACCTATCACATCAAAATTTGTAAAGATGGCACAATCTTGAATATTACAAACATAAAATTACCTCTCCTCCCCCCCCAGGACTTTGACCAGTATCTACATAAGTAGCCATTTAATTGATTTCCCTCCCATTATGTGAATCATAAAATAACTATTTTACATTAATAAACTTAACTTTGTGAACCTCTACTGCCCCCTACTGATTGTGGGATTGCATTACATTTAGCAGCCCTTACTGGTATTTTATAGTGCTCAGTTGGAGGATATGATTCAGATTGACTGTTACTTTAGGACATTAACCAGAATTAATATGGAGCGATGACACAGTGAGCCTTTTGATCGGACACCTTGGATCCAGACTGGAGAAAAAGGCAGATCTCACACAGAAATCAGGGTGAAGCTGGAGATCCCCCTTCAGTTAAGGTCTTGAAGTGGACAGACAGAGACTCTTCTTCTGGGTTGGGTGGACGCCTGTACTCCTCCCTTGTGACTAAGAACCCAACCGTCACCCCAAAACATACCAGAAGGATTCCAACCACGTTGGCAAGCACCCCTTCTGGACAAACTTGGAGTATGTCAACCTGGTCATAGAAAAAGAGACACCAACATTTACAATGCAGATAGGAATTTCATTTCAAATGTCGGCTCAAGCCTCCTATGTGCCTTCTGTGCCAAGATACCCACGGCAAATCTTGGTGGCTTCCCTCACCCTTGCTACTATAGGTCTCATTCAGATGATCCTTGGGTACCACTGGAATGACTATGTGTTAAATGAATCAATCAATCAATCATTTTTTTATATAGCGCCAAATCACAACAAACAGTTGCCCCAAGGCGCTTTATATTGTAAGGCAAGGCCATACAATAATTATGTAAAACCCCAACGGTCAAAACGACCCCCTGTGAGCAAGCACTTGGCTACAGTGGGAAGGAAAAACTCCCTTTTAACAGGAAGAAACCTCCAGCAGAACCAGGCTCAGGGAGGGGCAGTCTTCTGCTTGGGACTGGTTGGGGCTGAGGGAGAGAACCAGGAAGAAAGACATGCTGTGGAGGGGAGCAGAGATCGATCACTAATGATTACATGCAGAGTGGTGCATACAGAGCAAAAGAGAAAGAAACAGTGGCATCATGGGAACCCCCAGCAGTCTACGTCTATAGCAGCATAACTAAGGGATGGTTCAGGGTCACCTGATCCAGCCCTAACTATAAGCTTAGCAAAAGGAAAGTTTAAGCCGAATCTTAAAAGTAGAGAGGGTGTCTGGCTCCCTGATCTGAATGGGAGCTGGTTCCACAGGAGAGGAGCCTGAAAGCTGAAGGCTCTGCCTCCCATTCTACTCTTACAAACCCTAGGAACTACAAGTAAGCCTGCAGTCTGAGAGCGAAGCGCTCTATTGGGGTGATATGGTACTACGAGGTCCCTAAGATAAGATGGGACCTGATTATTCAAAACCTTATAAGTAAGAAGAAGAATTTTAAATTCTATTCTAGAATTAACAGGAAGCCAATGAAGAGAGGCCAATATGGGTGAGATTATGCTCTCTCCTTCTAGTCCCCGTCAGTACTCTAGCTGCAGCATTTTGAATTAACTGAAGGCTTTTTAGGGAACTTTTAGGACAACCTGATAATAATGAATTACAATAGTCCAGCCTAGAGGAAATAAATGCATGAATTAGTTTTTCAGCATCACTCTGAGACAAGACCTTTCTGATTTTTGAGATATTGCGTAAATGCAAAAAAGCAGTCCTACATATTTGTTTAATATGCGCTTTGAATGACATATCCTGATCAAAAATGACTCCAAGATTTCTCACAGTATTACTAGAGGTCAGGGTAATGCCATCCAGAGTAAGGATCTGGTTAGACACCATGTTTCTAAGATTTGTGGGGCCAAGTACAATAACTTCAGTTTTATCTGAGTTTAAAAGCAGGAAATTAGAGGTCATCCATGTCTTTATGTCTGTAAGACAATCCTGCAGTTTAGCTAATTGGTGTGTGTCCTCTGGCTTCATGGATAGATAAAGCTGGGTATCATCTGCGTAACAATGAAAATTTAAGCAATACCGTCTAATAATACTGCCTAAGGGAAGCATGTATAAAGTGAATAAAATTGGTCCTAGCACAGAACCTTGTGGAACTCCATAATTAACTTTAGTCTGTGAAGAAGATTCCCCATTTACATGAACAAATTGTAATCTATTAGACAAATATGATTCAAACCACCGCAGCGCAGTGCCTTTAATACCTATGGCATGCTCTAATCTCTGTACTAAAATTTTATGGTCAACAGTATCAAAAGCAGCACTGAGGTCTAACAGAACAAGCACAGAGATGAGTCCACTGTCCGAGGCCATAAGAAGATCATTTGTAACCTTCACTAATGCTGTTTCTGTACTATGATGAATTCTAAAACCTGACTGAAACTCTTCAAATAGACCATTCCTCTGCAGATGATCAGTTAGCTGTTTTACAACTACCCTTTCAAGAATTTTTGAGAGAAAAGGAAGGTTGGAGATTGGCCTATAATTAGCTAAGATAGCTGGGTCACGTGATGGCTTTTTAAGTAATGGTTTAATTACTGCCACCTTAAAAGCCTGTGGTACATAGCATCTAACAAAGATAGATTGATCATATTTAAGATCGAAGCATTAAATAATGTAGGGCTTCCTTGAGCAGCCTGGTAGGAATGGGGTCTAATAAACATGTTGATGGTTTGGATGAAGTAACTAATGAAAATAACTCAGACAGAACAATCGGAGAGAAAGAGTCTAACCAAATACCGGCATCACTGAAAGCAGCCAAAGATAACGATATGTCTTTGGGATGGTTATGAGTAATTTTTTCTCTAATAGTTAAAATTTTGTTAGCAAAGAAAGTCATGAATTCCATTACTAGTTAAAGTTAATGGAATACTCAGCTCAATAGAGCTCTGACTCTTTGTCAGCCTGGCTACAGTGCTGAAAAGAAACCTGGGGTTGTTCTTATTTTCTTCAATTAGTGATGAGTAGAAAGATGTCCTAGCTTTACGGAGGGCTTTTTTATAGAGCAACAGACTCTTTTTCCAGGCTAAGTGAAGATCTTCTAAATTAGTGAGACGCCATTTCCTCTCCAACTTACGGGTTATCTGCTTTAAGCTACGAGTTTGTGAGTTATACCACGGAGTCAGACACTTCTGATTTAAAGCTCTCTTTTTCAGAGGAGCTACAGCATCCAAAGTTGTCTTCAATGAGGATGTAAAACTATTGACGAGATACTCTATCTCCCTTACAGAGTTTAGGTAGCTACTCTGCACTGTGTTGGTATATGGCATTAGAGAACATAAAGAAGGAATCATATCCTTAAACCTAGTTACAGCGCTTTCTGAAAGACTTCTAGTGTAATGAAACTTATTCCCCACTGCTGGGTAGTCCATCAGAGTAAATGTAAATGTTATTAAGAAATGATCAGACAGAAGGGAGTTTTCAGGGAATACTGTTAGTCTTCTATTTCCATACCATAAGTCAGAACAAGATCTAAGATATGATTAAAGTGGTGGGTGGACTCATTTACTTTTTGAGCAAAGCCAATAGAGTCTAATAATAGATTAAATGCAGTGTTGAGGCTGTCATTCTCAGCATCTGTGTGGATGTTAAAATCGCCCACTATAATATCTTATCTGAGCTAAGCACTAAGTCAGACAAAAGGTCTGAAAATTCACAGAGAAACTCACAGTAACGACCAGGTGGACGATAGATAATAACAAATAAAACTGGTTTTTGGGACTTCCAATTTGGATGGACAAGACTAAGAGACAAGCTTTCAAATGAATTAAAGCTCTGTCTGGGTTTTGGATTAATTAATAAGCTGGAATGGAAGATTGGTGCTAATCCTCCGCCCCGGCCCGTGCTACGAGCATTCTGACAGTTAGTGTGACTCGGGGGTGTTGACTCATTTAAACTAACATATTCATCCTGCTGTAACCAGGTTTCTGTAAGGCAGAATAAATCAATATGTTGATCAATTATTATATCATTTACCAACAGGGACTTAGAATAGAGAGACCTAATGTTTAATAGACCACATTAACTGTTTTTGTCTGTGGTGCAGTTGAAGGTGCTATATTATTTTTTCTTTTTGAATTTTTATGCTTAAATAGATTTTTGCTGGTTATTGGTAGTCTGGGAGCAGGCACCGTCTCTACGGGGATGGGGTAATGAGGGGATGGCAGGGGGAGAGAAGCTGCAGAGAGGTGTGTAAGACTACAACTCTGCTTCCTGGTCCCAACCCTGGATAGTCACGGTTGGAGGATTTAAGAAAATTGGCCAGATTTCTAGAAATGAGAGCTGCTCCATCCAAAGTGGGATGGATGCCGTCTCTCCTAACAAGACCAGGTTTTCCCCAGAAGCTTTGCCAATGGATGGTTACTTATGGTGTTTCAGAGGAGGACTATCACTTGCATTACGAGGGAACATCAGCTACAACATTTTAGCCATGTGGTGCTTTTCCATTCAAGTGAATGGAAAAGTGTGTCCAAAGTTTTGACTGGTACTGTAGTTGCCTCAGTGTTAAGGACCTCAGTATCTGGAGAAGGCCAAGGAGATCACAACGTTTCAACTGGCTGCGACAGATAGATGGCTACTTTCAAGAGGGGGGGCTGGAATGGTTGTCTGCCTAGCTGATTGCCATCTAGGACCTGACAGTTCAGTTGTGTGGTGGATATGATAACACGTGGCACCTGCGCGTGTTCCCAGATTTGACTTGTCCTTCACCAATCTTCTTCTTATAAAGTCAATCAGTTCTTGGGAACTGCTTACTCCAGACAGATGTAGCAACAGAGTTTGTTTTGCTTGCTTTCAGTTGCCCCCCAGTGGCTCAAGGCCGCCACAGCAGATCCATAAAGATCCACACTAGGATTTGGCACAAGATGTACAGGATTCTACATGGAAAAGCGTGTGTGCAGCTCCTGGTGTTCCTCAGCAGTCTCCCAGCCAATACAAATTCGCTTCTAAATTATGACAAGATCAGGTTGAGAGGCAAAATTACAAAAAAATTGTCACTGTCCAACTGTAGATGTATTTACAGTTTTGTGTGGGAAAAGGTGTCTCAAATGCACAGGGGAATGCTAAAACATGGAGTGGGGAAACATGGTGGGACAGGAAAAACATACCTGATGCTGAAGAGGAGTTTCTCCGTGATGCCAAGGAGGCTTGTTCCAACAGCCATGACCAGCAGAGCCAGACCACAGAACGCGTGGACGGGGAGGTACAAGGCTCGTAACCAGGTCGACACAACAGGAAGAAGGAAGAACAGCAAACCCAACACCCACTTGAGGGAAAGACAAACACAATGGGGGAGTTGGTTTGCTTATTTAATATGCTTAATGAATACACAGGTGTGTGAGTGTGTGTGTGCGAGCGTACCTGCAAGCAGTATAAGATAAAAAGTAGCCATGCCACACCAGCTGTGCAGAGAGTACATGTCTGGAATCTTAGCTACTCTGTGGAAGTCAAAGACTGCCACCAACCTGCAGCACATAAACCACAGCCATCATATTTAAATCTGTTTTACAAAAAACACATTTTATAACACTTGGTGAAAATGTCTGGCCTGGTCTTGAATAGATACTAGGGCTGCAAAGAGCAATTATTTTTCATAATCAATTAATCAATCAATTATTTTCTCAACTGTCCACAATCCATCCAGCAGGTGGCAGACACGTCTATGGCATATCACATAGGCAAGCGAAAGTATTCCATGTTATTTCGTTGTTGCTTACACAAGCTGGCTCAGATGAACTTTCAAACGTTTCTGCGGTCCAATCTAGTACCAGTGCAGGGAAAAGAGGCAGAGCCAGGAAATTTAGATTTTTCTTAAATTCAGTTACGACTCTTAAAACTAATTTTTATAAAACTACCTGACCATGTGGGCTTAGGCCATCAATAGGTATCATTACAGATTGAGGTATATCCATGTTAAAGGTGTATGCCCACTGACTTTCTTTAAGAATTAAGTTATAATAATTTTCTTTTGCACACTGTAATTTTATTTATTAGACTTTAAATAGAGGATTCGCAATACGAGGTCTGTTAGAAAAGTATCGGACCTTTATATTTTTTTCAAAAACCATATGGATTTGAATCACATGTGATTGCATCAGACAAGCTTGAACCTTCGTGCGCATGCGTGAGTTTTTTCACGCCTGTCGGTTGCATCATTCGCCTGTGAGCAGGCTTTGTGTGAGCACTGTTCCACCCCTCTCATCGGATTTTTATTGCGAATAAATGTCTGAACGATTTGGAGCTTTGCTGCATCAATTTTTTTCCAGAACTGTAAGAGACCTCCAGGTGGACACCGTTCGGAAAATTAATATGGCTTTCAGGGACGATTTTATGGGGATTATACAGATTAAGGAGTGTTACTGCCGCTTTAAGGACGGCCCACAACTTCTAAGAGCGCGGCGTGCTCCCAGCGCCGATCGACATGCTCAGACCCCGCTGAAACAACCAGATCATTTCCAACGTGAAGGCTTTGTTGATCCGGGACCTCGTCTGACTTTCACAAAAAGGCAGAAGGGGTGGACATCAGCACTTTTTGGCACATTCCATTGTTACAGGAGTTTTTTTCATGGAAAGAAAAGCGGAGGGACGCGCCAGCGGGAGTCATTCATACGTGGCACAAACCACCTCGGTGTTGGTCTCACAGGACAGCTTTCAGGTGGAGTTCAGATGGATTCCGGTTGCTTTTCAGTCGTGTGATTATCCGATTGTGATTGTGCATGAGCTGGACTGCCCCAACATGTCCCTGGAAGGCTTCATCACGGCGTTGCTTTGTGCCATGCGGCTCCACCGTGCGTCGCGGTGGAGCCCGCTCCTCTTTCCATGACAAAAACTCCTGTAACAGTGGAATGTGCCGTTCATTTCTAAACTGGAAGCTGTCTTGATCCGGTATGTCGTCTGACTAGCACAGGAATTGTGAAAAGACGGGGACATCAGCACTTTTTCAGCACATTAAGACAGACGTGCGGAGGAGTTCCGCGCGTTGCGGTGGAGCCGCATGGCGCAAAGCAACGCGCAGACATTTATTCGCAATAAAAATCCGACGAGAGGAGTGGACCACTGCTCACTCAAAGCCTGCTTACAGGCGAATGACGCAACCGACATGCGTGAAAAAACTCACGCATGCGCACGAAGGTTCAAGCTTGTCTGAAGCAATCACACGTGATTCAAATCCATATGGTTTTTGAAAAAAATAAAAGGTCCGATACTTTTCTAACAGACCTCGTATGACATTGAAAATATGATCAAAATTCACATTCTCCAGAAAATAATAAATAAAATAATTCCCATGAAAGGAAAAATTTTGAAAGAACTGACGGCCTTGGACTACTTATGGCAATGACCCATACAGTCTACAATAGCAACGTCATAGATCACGTAGGGAGATTTGCACAAGGGATGCTGGGAAGCACATGGCAACAGCCAATCAGAGTATAGGAAGGCCGGTGATGTCACTATTACCTGCTCTCTTGAACAAAATTATTCAAGATGGTGAAAATGTGCTGAAACAACTTATTTCTGTCTAAATCAAATATGTTTCTTATATATTTGTAAAGCTTACAGAGAATTAACCACTTGGGAATCTAAAAACACTGTTCATGTAACCAGATACCACCTCGGAAATGATTTACAGACATTTTACAGACATTAGTGTTGTACAGGGCAGCAGACAAGGTCAAAGTAATTTCAAAACCTCATGCATGTGCACATGCACGCACTCCTGCAGACACCATTAAAAGGCAAGTATGATCTCTTCATGAAAATGAGCTGTAATTTTGCAACACATTTCAAAAATAAACTGATGTTATAAGGCTTGGATTTCAGTATAAACTAAATTTGGTCAGTTTTGTTAAATTTGTAAAGTCACCCAGCTTTAAGGGAAAAGTACAACTAACAATGACATGCTTTAAGTGTTGGCAGAGTGCTGCACTCCAAGGAGTGCCCATCCACTTCAACAATCTGTTGTTTCTCTCTCAAATGGCATTAATTTCTAAGGATCATAGATACGGGCGATCACCGATGATGCTGATGATGAGGGCAGACAGGTGAATGATCCCATGAAGCAACTTCACGTTTCTCTTCGGCTCATTAGAAAACACTCTGTAGACCAGGATGGCTGAGAGAAACAGAAAACAAATATCCATATCAATATTCCATATCATTTTCAATGTCATTTTCAAACAGGGCGGCACAGCGGTTAGTGGTTAGCACCATTTCCTCACAGCAATATGGTCATGGGATCGCTTCCTGCCCTTTCTGTGTGGAGTCCTGCATGTTCTCCCCGTGTTTGCGTGAGTTCCCTCCCGGTGCTCCAGGTTCCTCCCACAGCCAAAGACATCCAGGTTACAGGTTGTTTGTTTATATGTGGCCCTGTGACAGACTGGTGTCCTCTCCAGGGTGTACCCCACCTCACACCCTGTAACTGCTGGGATATGCCTCGGAACACGCCACCCCCCAGTGACCCTTAATTGGAGTAAGAGAGTATAGAAAATGATAAGATTTTCAAAGATGTACGTGATTAGTATAGAAATGACAGAACTGACAAAGATGTGCTAAAAGGTCTCACAAGAGAAGGAATTCTGCTTGAAGATGTTTGGGCCATCTCCCATGCCTTTTTTGGGGCCCAATTTCATCCCTATTTCAAATGAGGAAATCTGACCCAATTTTCTTTTTTCTTTTTGTTTTATTGTAGCCAAAATTTGCCTGTAATCACAATTCTTACTATTACCTACTACTATATATCTGAATAGATATGATTGTAATCAATTGCCCATTAACCTCAATTATGTATGATTCCTGACACTTTTCTGAAAAGCTAAAATTTCTCTGTTTAAATCTTGAAAATGTCTTGTGATGAAGGAAGTAACATGCTTTCTGTGGTTTCTGTGTAGGCTCTCAGTTGTCCAGGTGGTTTCCATAGTAGAGAAGCTTGAATCTTCGACTGGACTGGGTTGCTTGACGCGAGGACGTTTCGCTTCAAATCACAGAAGCTTCCTCAGCTAAAATTCTTGCTCTGGTAGTCTGACTTCTGTCTTGACTCTTGTAGAGAAGAATAAAACAGAAGCCACAAAAGCTGGAGTTTTAAACCTAACCAGACCCCTCCTACCGAGAGGCCGACTGCTATAGGCTGGTGACTAAACAGCCTGGATGTCTTTGACTAAATGCTTTCCGTGGGTTTTATGTTGTGGAGGATGATCAGAAGGAGACTTCTGCTCAGAAAATGAGATCCTGATTACTGCATATTGTTACCCAATAGTCCACTTTCACCAACTTTTACAAAAGATTTGCACCAATTAAATCAGATAATTCCTTGTATTCTGGTTTTGATCATGTTTGATCTCAACACCACAATTTTTTTAAGACGTACAGCATTCTCGATTGCTGGCAGTGTCCTACGGTGCTAATTTTACCACTCATTGCACCCAATTTCAGGCCCCAATTGGCTAGCCATTTTCTAGGTTCGTTTATTTATTTTTTGGGGTGGGGGTTCTGAAATTGAACCCAATCATGTATCAAAAATCAGTAATAGACAACAGGCTTTTCCTATCTTTTTGGGAAGCTGTGTTGGTATGTTGGTGCCATTTTCACTTGAGTCTTTCTTATGTTTTTCAAAGAGGCCACTTTTAAACTAAAAAGTCTACAGAACATCAAAAAACAAATTCAGTATTTTAACCCATATAAATATACCATATACAGTTGTGTGTAAAAATTTGAGCACCCCTGGTGATTTCCATGATTTTTCTTTATAAATTATTGGTTGTTTGGTTCAGCAATTTCAGTTAAATCTATCATATAGCAGACAAACACAGTGATATTTGAGAAGTAAATTAAAGTTTATAGGATTTACAGAAAGTGTGCAATAATTCTTTAAATAAAATAAGGCAGGTGCACACGTTTGGGCACCCCAACAGAAAAAATACATCAATATTTAGTAGATCCTCCGTTTGCAGAAATAACAGCCTCTAAACGCTTCCTACAGCTTCCAATGAGAGTCTGGATTCTGGTTGAAGGTATTTTGGACCATTCATCTTTACAAAACATCTCCAGTTCAGTCAGATTTGTTGGTTTCTGAGCATGGATGGCCCGCTTAAAATCACACCAGAGATTTTCAATAGTATTCAGGTCTGGGGACTGAGATGGCCATTCCAGAATGTTGTACTTGTTCCTCTGCATGAATGCCTTAGTAGAGTTTGAGCAGGGTTTAGGGTCATTGTCTTGTTGAAAGATCCAGCCCCGGCGCAACTTCAACTTTGTCACTGATTCATGAACACTGTTCTCAAGAATCTGCTGATACTGACTGGAATCCATGTGACCCTCAACTTTGACAAGATTCCCAGTACCTGCACTGGCCGCTCAGCATGATGGAACCACCTCCAAATTTTTGCTGTAGGTAGCAAGTGTTTTTCTTGGAATGCTGTGTTCTTTTTCAGCTTTGCATACCGCCCCTTGTTATGTCCAAATAAGGCAATTTTAGTTTCATCAGTCCACAGCACCTTATTCTAAAATGAAGCTGACTTGTCCAAATGTGCTTCAGCATACCTCAAGCAACTCTGTGATGTGTACGCAGAAAAGGCTTCCTCTGCATTACTCTCTCATCCAGCATCTCTTTGTGCAAAGTGTGCTGTACATTTGAATGATGCACAGAGACACGATCTGCAGCAAGATCATGTTGTAGGTCTTTGGAGCAGGTCTGTGGGTTGACTAGGACTCTTCTCACCATCCTTCGCTTCAGCTTATCTGAGATTTTTCTTGGCCTGCCACTTCAGGCCTTAACTAGTACTATGCCTGCTGTCTTCCATTTCCTCACTATGTTCCTCACAGTGGAAACTGACAGCTGAAATCTCTGAGATAGCTTTTTGTATCCTTCCCCTAAACTATGATGTTGAACAATCTTTGTTTTCAGGTCATTTGAGAGGTGTTTAAAGGCTCCCGTGATGCCACTCATTAGAAGAGATGCAAAGAGGGGTAACAGTTGCAAATGGCCACCTTAAATAACCTTGGATTCACCTGTGTAAGGAGATCGAGGGTCAGTGAGCTTACCAAACCAATTTTGTGTTCCAATAATTAGTGCTAAATGTATTAAAATCAATAAAATGACAAGGGTGCCCAAATTTATGCACCTGCCCAATTTGGTTTAAATAATTATGGCACACTTTCTGTAAATACTAGAAACTTCATTTCACTTCTCAAATATCAAACACACTGATATTTGAGAAGTGAAATGAAGTTTCAGCTGTCATTATTGAAAATTATCAGGGGTACCCAAACTTTTACATACAAGTGTGTGTGTGTGTGTGTGTGTGTGTGTGTGTGTGTGTGTGTGTGTGTGTGTGTGTGTGTGTGTGTGTGTGTGTGTGTGTGTGTGTGTGTGTGTGTGTGTGTGTGTGTGTGTGTGTGTGTGTGTGTGTGTGTGTGTGTGCGCATCCCTGGGGAGAGTCTTAAGTGCAAATTGGAGAGAAAAAATGTTTTTAATGACATTAGTGTGGATGTGACCCAAGGCACCAAAGGCAGACTTATCACAGCGAATCAACATGAGGTGGCTGTGGACGTACAACATTCCCTTAGGATGCTTCTGATGTTCATTAATGTGCCAATTCTACCTGTCTAATGTCTAGCTGAGCTTTGATTTTATCACTTTAATTTGAATAACACAGTTAGTCCCATTAAAATCTCAGGCTGCAGGCACCAAACTAAAGGGGACAGAAGCAGCAAGGTCACACTTTGTCTTCATTTCAGAAAGCAGAAATCAGTAAAACCTGCTGCCGCATTGACATACACCATTAAAATAACTCATCCCATAAGCATTATGCACCTCTAAAATAATTGTCCATGATTATAGCTTTTGAGAAGCCCCTTCAGGTGCTGATGCTTCTCATATATGGTCACCTTCTTAAAATAATGGTATAAGTCATGTTTTCATGTTTTTGAGAAAACACAAAGGAAAACACAAGAGCTTCAGTGTCTGAGTAGAGTTTAATTTTCCTGAAGTAGTCACCATTTTGAAAAGCTTCTGAAATTGCCTAAGTCACATACTCTTTTGACTTAGGCAAAATAATATGGCCTAAGTCACACTCTTGAGATAGGCCATTATACAACTGGGGTGGAATTGCATGAGCTCCTCAACTGAAGATTTAAGCGATTTTACCACAGGTGCCCAGCATCATAGGGAGATGATTTAGGCAAAAAAAAAAAAAAAAAATGACTTAAGTCATTTGGCCTAAGTCATTTGGCAAAAATGACTTAGGCCATTATTTTAGGAAGGTGGTGATATGTATAACATCATAATATTATACATTACTATATTAATACATTAAGATATTAATATAATATGTATAATATCACTATTTGCCCTTGAAACATTTAAAGAATTGAACTGAATTTGTCATCTTTCTGCAACTCAAAAATCCCACCAAATGACCCTTAACATTCTACTCACCAAACCTTTCAAAACTATCCTCCACTTTACCCTTCTTCCCTACCCTTTCTCAATTTCAATTTCATTTATATAGCGCCAAATCACAACAAATTTGTCACAAGACACTTCACTCAAGTAAGGTCTAACCTTACCAACCCCGAGAGCAAGCACACAGGCGACAGTGGTAAGGAAAAATTCCCTCTGAGGAAGAAACCTCAAGCAGACCAGACTCAACAGGGTGACCTTCTGCTTGGGCCATGCTACCAACACAATTCCCAATGTGCTATGTCTATCCTGCCCTCTACTCTCTCAACCCTTTGTCCTACTTTCTATACCCTTACCCTTCTAACTCACCCATTACTCTATACTCTCGATCCACTCTACCCTTTAGCCTTTCACCCTCTTTCTACCCTCTACTCTATATACCCATCTAAAATACTATCCTGAGCCTTTTACTCTACCCTCTTCTGCCTATTGCACACAACCTTAGCATATTCTCTACCTACTATAAACTTCTAGACTACTCTTGTCACCCTCTACTCTAATTTAACCTGCTACTCTTTCTACTCTTTACTGTCTCTACTTTTTACCTTGTTGCCTGCTCACCCTATCCTTCTAACCCAGACAATACTCTATACTCTACACTACCAGTGGCTGCAAAAAAAACCTGCACCCTCTTGGCCCTTTCTGGAACATGTTGCCCACCCCTGGTCTTGTGGTTAAATGTTGAGCTTGAGACCAGAGGATCCTCAAATCCCAGCCTAACCGCAAAATCACTAAGGGCCCTTGGGCAAGGTCCTTAATCCCCTAGTTGCTCCCAGTGTGTAGTGAGCACCTTGCATGGCAGCACCCTCACATCGGGGTGAATGTGAGGCATTGATGTGTAAAGTGCTTTGAGTGTCTGATGCACATGGAAAAGTGCTATATAAATGCAGCCCATTTACCATTTATCACCCTCTATCGTCAAACCTACCTACCAACTGACCCACAAGTATTATTACTGTATTCCATTTCATCAAAACTACCATTAAAGGCAACTGTTCCTGAAATCTAGTTTCACTGTTCTGATCCACCAGTGATGATCAATCAAGTTAGACTCACCATCACCTTGCAGAAAGACCAGCCCCAGCACCATGCAGAGAGGGTGCACGTTGAACTCCTGTGCTGAGCCATCCCAGGCAAAGCCCCCATGGTAGTGACCCACCCATACACCGGTGAACACCACAGACGCGAGCCCAAACACTTGTGATCCTGCCACCAGCCATGGAAATGCAGAACGGCTGGGACGTGAACCAGAGCTCTCCATGATCTGAGAAAGATAGACATTAGGACCACTGAGTACAACTCATGCCTTAGGCGGTACCATTTATTCAATTAAATTAAAACAAATTATATTAAAAGGATGGGACAGACACGAACAAAGACAGAGTGACCCAGGACAAAGTAATCGAGTTTCTTCAAGAAAAAAAAATCTGCCAGTGGTCAATTTAAAAATGACAAATAGTAACAGAAGGCATAACTATATGCCTTACGTGACACTTCTCTGTTGTATTCAAATCAACATATCCAAGATGGCTGTTTATTTTTTGTAATTTTTATATTCTTTATAATCTTGTTTTCTTTACCTTTAAATGTGTTTTTTGTACCTCTGTCAGTGCTTTTGTGTCCTATCTTGATGACCTTAAATACAAGGTATACTCGCAAAACAGGGGGATGTAATGAATTAATTCAGATGTGCTCAGCCAATTAAGAGCTAGGAAACACAAGATTTTTTTAATCAGCTGTGGTTGCTGCAGACACATACAGAAAATATGCAGGGTAGGTGACCTCCAGGAGCAGGGTTAGATACCCTTTGATCTTAAGCGAATAATGCATTTGGGGCATAACCTGCATGAAAAATATATAGGACACAGTGTACAAAGAGGATTTATTTAGTCACTGAATGAGTCATGGGTGCTTTTTCAGTATAAAATAATTAACCAATCACATTATCATCTGTCATGTGCTGGCACACCACTGTTTAGACAGTGGACTCAGGTGAGAGGTTTTCTGTTGTGTCAGTTGAACTGTGTGCAGTGTGCCAAAGCTCCCTGAGGTGAAGGAATAATTTATTGATCCCACATCTATGAAATGATCATGTTATAGCGACATAATCAGACAAAAGGGTAGACAAGCCACAAAAATAGATTAGAAGTATAAAAACAAAAGAAAACTAAAAATATAAAGAATATGCAAAATGGAACTAGGAACATAAATTGCACTGGGAATGTAATTACATTGAGAAAGAGGTAAGACTGGAAATACAGTGAAGCAGTAAGGTGAAGCTTTGTATTTTTGTAATTTTCCACTGCTGTTCACTTTTATTTCATTACATATTAATTTATTTATTGTTGTTTTTTATTCAAGTCTCTTTTCTATGGACATAGACAGGTAGGCCTGATGCACACACCTGGAATCAAACCCGAGTCACGCACATCTGAATGAGAATGTTTTGAAATTTCATATGTGATTTTTCTGTGAATTGCTGTTGACATTAAAAAAAACATAAATAAAAAAAGAAAGAAAACCTAGCTTTTTATCAAAGATAACTAAATTTTTATACAATACTTACCCATCTTCAACCCCTTGTCCAGGACCAGGTTTGTACAATACTGAATGTAAAATTTGTTTAGCTGAATTACAACAAGTATAAACATAACAGAGTACCCCAGAAAAAATAGTTTACATTCTGAAATCCAGTTTTCTGTTTAGAATAATAACAACAATAATATTTTTTTTTATTTTTTAGCCTGATACTGCTTTATAAACATATTATTATAAACAGAAAAATAGTTTTCACAATGTAAACATATATGACTTCCAGTCAAAAAGTTTTCACAATGAAAACTATTTTTATTTATAATAATAATCACAAGCAGCAGAAGCAGCATCACAACAATTTTAGTTTTAACCTGATACTACCATTATTATTATAAAACAGAAAAACAGTTTTCAGTATGAAAGCACGGATGCCTTCTAGTCAAACATTTTCAGAATGAAAACTATTTTTAATAGTAATAATAATAACAACAATTTTACAGGGTAGTATTAGGCTTAAAAAATTGTTGTTATTATTATTATTATGAAACAGAAAAAAATTCAGAATAAAAGCACGTGTGACTTCCAGTGAAAAGTTTTCATTCTGAAAACTATTTTTCAGAATGAAAATTTCAGAATGAATAAATAATATATATATATATATATATATGTATTTATTCAAAGTCCTTACTTAAAAACAGGTTTAAACACTTTTTATTTTGCAAAATGTCCCAACTAGAAAATAGACAATTTATTTATTATTAAACTAATTGTGTTTTGTTTGTTGGAGCTTCCTACGGTCACGTTTGTCTTTGTTTGCTTGTCATATTGATGTGTGTTTTATTTCCTTTTTATTTCTTTTTGTGTTACCCTGTATATTTATGTATCCATGTTTATTTTTATTTAATACATTTTATACTGTATTATCTTACACGTTTACATTTTATACGAATAAAAATCTAATTAAATTCAATCAATAAAATAATAATAATAATAATAATAATAATAATAATAATAATGTTTATTTAGGAAGCGGTTTCAGGGTTAAAAAAAATTACAAAATGCTATACAATTAAAATAAAAAGACAAATCTAAAAAAAAATACAAGAAACATTAAAACACTAAAAATAACACTGTCTGACGAGTGAAAAATCCCACAGGAAAACCACACCTGCCAACAGGTCAGAAAGTGTCTGTCAACATAAGCATGTTATCTCAGCGTGCACACGGTGAGACTGAGCTGCTCTGACACAGCAAACACAATGGCTTCCTGCATCTGTGGCAGCTCCACTCACAGCCACCGACCACACAGGCTCAAAACCTCCGCCAAGCCAGGAGTCCCGATCCGAACCCAGCGCCGAGCCCACAGACCGTGTGTCGACCCGAACGGGATCCTGCAGCCCGGCACCTGTTACCTGCCGCCGTGTCCTATGATACAAACCTGCTCCAAAGACAGGAACATCACAGATCCGCTATCAGAACTGTGAGAAACACTCACTGCGAGCTCTGCCGACGAAGTCCCGAAGTCTGGACTCAAAGATCCGTCTTCCTGCTGCCTTGGCTGGGCGTACTCGTGTGCGTATACGCGCGTGTGCGAAGGCGCTCCTCAGCAAGCCCAGAGAGGAGGGCGTGGCCAACAAAAACGTCACTAGTGTTTATTTTTCAAATTTTGATCTGTGTGCAATGGCGGATCCAAGGGGGAATTAATGGGTGTAACCCCTCCTCCCCCCCCAAGTTGCACCAAAAATCAAATGGCTGTGGCTATTCCCACAGCAAGACTCTGGTGGCAAAACGTGGCACTACTTGTATAAACAAACATACTGCATTCAAGATGTCTTAACTCCTTTAATATTTTTCGATTTTGATTTTTTTTTTTTTTCGGTCGTGTCCATAACTCTCATTTGGCTATTCGCACGGCAAGACTCTGGTGGCAAAACTTGGCACTACTTGTATAAACAAACATACTGCATTCAAGATGTCTTAACTCCTTTAATATTTTTCGATTTTGATTTTTTTTTTTTTCGGTCGTGTCCATAACTCTCATTTGGCTATTCGCACGGCAAGACTCTGGTGGCAAAACTTGGCACTACTTGTATAAACAAACATACTGCATTCAAGATGTCTTAACTCCTTTAATATTTTTCGATTTTGATTTTTTTTTTTTTCGGTCGTGTCCATAACTCTCATTTGGCTATTCGCACGGCAAGACTCTGGTGGCAAAACTTGGCACTACTTGTATAAACAAACATACTGCATTCAAGATGTCTTAACTCCTTTAATATTTTTCAATTTTGATTTTTTTTTTTTTTTCTGTCGTGTCCATAACTCTCATTTGGCTATTCGCACGGCAAGACTCTGGTGGCAAAACTTGGCACTACTTGTATAAACAAACATACTGCATTCAAGATGTCTTAACTCCTTTAATATTTTTCGATTTTTATTTATTTATTTTTTTTTCTGTCGTGTCCATAACTCTCATTTGGCTATTCGCATGGCAAGACTCTGGTCGGCAAGACTCTGGTGGCAAAACTTGGCACTACTTGTATAAACAAACATACTGCTTTCAAGATGTCTTAACTCCTTTAATATTTTTCGATTTTGATTTTTTTTTTTTTCGGTCGTGTCCATAACTCTCATTTGGCTATTCGCATGGCAAGACTCTGGTCGGCAAGACTCTGGTGGCAAAACTTGGCACTACTTGTACAAACAAACATACTGCATTCAAGATGTGTTAACTCCTTTAATATTTTTCGATTTTGATTTTTTTTTTTTTTTTTTTTTCGGCCATGTCCATAACTCTCATTTTAGTATTCCCACGGCAAGACTCTGGTGGCAAAACTTGACACTACTTGTATAAACAAACATACTGCATTCAAGATGTCTTAACTCCTTTAATATTTTTTCAATTTAGATTTTTTTTTTTTTTTATTCGGCCGTGTCCATAACTCTCATTTTAGTATTCCCATGGCAAGATTCTGGTGGCAAAACTTGGCACTACTTGTATAAACAAACATACTGCATTCAAGATGTCTTAACTCCTTTAATATTTTTCGATTTTGATTTTTTTTTTTTCGGTCGTGTCCATAACTCTCATTTGGCTATTCGCACAGCAAGACTCTGGTGGCAAAACTTGGCACTACTTGTATAAACAAACATACTGCATTCAAGATGTCTTAACTCCTTTAATATTTTTCAATTTAGATTTTTTTTTTTTTCGGCCGTGTCCATAACTCTCATTTTAGTATTCCCATGGCAAGACTCTGGTGGCAAAACTTGGCACTACTTGTATAAACAAACATACTGCATTCAAGATGTCTTAACTCCTTTAATATTTTTCAATTTAGATTTTTTTTTTTTTTCGGCCGTGTCCATAACTCTCATTTTAGTATTCCCATGGCAAGATTCTGGTGGCAAAACTTGGCACTACTTGTATAAACAAACATACTGCATTCAAGATGTCTTAACTCCTTTAATATTTTTCGATTTTGATTTTTTTTTTTTTTTCGGTCGTGTCCATAACTCTCATTTGGCTATTCGCACGGCAAGACTCTGGTGGCAAAAGGCCGACCCTATTCGTACGGTGGCCGCATCCATATCTCTCATTTAATGCAGTATGTTTGTTTATACAAGTAGTCACCAGAGTCTTGCCGTGTGAATACTAAAATGAGAGTTATGGACACAGTGGCCGTGCAGATAACTACTTCCAAATAAAATTGCTGTGTTACAACTTGCCAGCTCAACAGCTTAAAGTATGCCACTCTGAATCCAGGGTGCTCAGCAGGGCTTGATCAAAATATAGGGGAAAATATAGGAATTCAATGAGGAAAATATGGGGGAAATGGCTAATGAGGCAAAAATATAGGGAGATACTAGTCTTGTACAACCAACTTTACAGCAAATAAATAATCATTAAAGCAGATAAGGGCACCTCAGTAACACAGAGAATTTTGGCTGTAAGGGTGCTAAAATATACTGAATGTACCACAAATTGTGATACTTCTTGTGATTTGTATCGTGACATTTTAATCACAGTATCATGATAAGCTTAATATATAGTTTAAATTTCAAAAATCAGCAATGCTTAAATGTCTGGAAAAAGTTTTTTAAACTTTGATTAATAGTAGCAACATGCAACTTTTTTAACATCAGGCAGTTTAAGCAGGCAATTAAAGGGGAAATAAAAGGGGAATTTAACACTGAAGATGTTGTCAAACGCTCCATTCAGGCTCACCCCAGGTGCCTCTTCTGCATCTCTGTGTTATTTGAAAACCAGGAGGATAAATCATCTTGAGCAATGAAGACTCATTAACATCTCCAAGTAAGAATGTGCTATTTACGACTTTCTACTTGCCTGCCTGGTTGTTAGTATTGGACCTGACCATTATGCAGAGTATAAAACAATATTTGGAATTCAGAAAATGAATTATTTTTAATGTATCAGCCATTTCAACTTGTTAATAATAAAATTATAGAAATTACCTGTTCCAAATGTCCAAAATACATGCTTGAATTGCCTGAGATTGCAGGAAAATGTACCCATAATTTCTACATTTTCCAAGGGAGCATGACCCCCCCCCCCAAAGAAGCCTTGATCCGCCTCTGGTGTGTGCTGCTTTATTCTGGGGATGGTGTTTCATGAATTGTGTAAAATCATCTTGACCTTTGATTGTGACATCACAGTAAAAGGGACAGGCAGGTGACGGGGATGTTGCACAGATAGATGACTAACAGAAGTCATAAGGTCTGTTGCCTTGACAATGCTGAAAGGAGAAATGGAGGATGGGAGCGCCTAAGGGTGAATGATTTGCTGGCCAAACCAGAACATTCTCTTTCTGAAAGAAAACTGTGATGTTCAACAGAAATGTACAAGAGCTGTGATCCATATAAAGGCACATAAAAATATTAATCAACAAAACTGAATGTTGTCTGGAACTGTTTTTTTTTTTTTTAAATAATTGTCGACAGAGGGTGAAGTTCACTTCTTCTCAAGCTTTCTCATTATAACATGTGGGAGCAAAAAACTTGTCGTTTAGTGCCACAACAGCACAATTTATTTATTTGTTTATTTAAGCATGGATATAGGTAGAGGGAGGCACAGAGGGCAGATGAAATGGTTTCCACATGTAAGAAAACAGCAAACGACACTTCATTTGGTCTGTATGACATATAAAGTGTGAATCCTTTCCAACCATAATTATATAGATTTTTTTATTAATTAAAATTCAGCTTTACATGACATATATGTTTTTTTAAACTATCTAACATTTTCTGCCCACAATTTGATGCCTTTACCATAAAATGCACAATTGTTTCACATACCTACCCCGCTACTGTATAGTGTATTCTGAGGGTCAAATCGATACTATAAATACAAAAAAGTTGACAAAACTCAAAATTTCAAAGCAAATACTGCAACAAATTTTTATTTTTTAATTCAACTCAGATTCTTCTGTTGTTTAGCAGGTTTTTTTTCCAGACATTAATTTTTCTGTTTAAACACTTTACTTTCCTTCTTCAAACAAATTTGAACATTAGAATTAAATACTTACAGATACATTTTCAGAAATTGCTGAATAAACTCAGAAAGGTAAGCTGGGGTTATTACTTAATATTCACGTTTTAGGTTGTAGCTGAGGGAAAAACAGCACCAGTTTACAGCTCACTTTATAAAGTATACAGCTGAAATGTCATATCTTGTTTTTACGATCATCCGTTTATTAATGGTGATGCAACAAACCAAACTTACACTGTGCGCTTTGTCTGTTCCAGCTGCAGTAATTAGTGCAGCAGATAACTGAAACAATCTTTGAAATGGTGATGCAAGCAGCAAATTTGGCACAAATTTTGAAAAAGCAGTGTCCACTTGAATTTTCAATAGGCAGCCAGGTAGGGGTCAATTGGAGAATTACAGAGGGGTCAAAATTTAAACATGCTCCAATCATATTGAAAGGTATTCCATATTATTTGTTCAATCATAAAGATTCTAAAAAGGTATAGTTTGGACTATCTGTGACTGAATTCTATGGAGTTATAGGATAAAAATAGCAAAAAATTGTGACAAAGGTCATTTTAAGTTTGTACAGGAGTCAAAGGTTAAAGTCTGTGTAATTTTGGTAAAAAGTCATGAAAATTTTTGGTTGAGCAAATAGGATTTAGAAATGGAATAGTTTTGACCATGTTGGATGCTTGGTGTCCACAGTTATGGTCAAACAATGTCCATATCCATTGGATTCTATGACATGTGACATATGTTACTCTGTAATGCGATAACTAAGCATGACACATGGTGCAAACTATTCCTTTTTAAAACTCTATTTACTCAACCAATAATTTGCATCACTTTTTACCAAAATTGGAGCAACTTTAACTTCTGACCCCTGTATTAACTGCAATCAGAATCAGAATTGAATTTATTGGCAAGTAAGTTCGCACATACAAGGAATTTGATCTGGTGTTATTGGTGCAATAAAAAAAAAAAGAAAAGAAAAAAATCCTCCCAAAAGAGTCAAATAGACAATATTATATTTACTATTAAATTAACTGACCTTTCTCACCATATTTGCTATTTTTACTCAACAACTCCATAACATTCATTCATCGATAGTCCAAACTATACTGTTTTGGCATCTTTATGATCAGACAAATAATGTGGAATACCTTTCCATATGACTGGAGTATTTCTAAATTTTGACCCCTGTGTGTTTGTGCCAAATTTGGTACTTGCATCACTATTTGAAAGAGTCCTTTGGAAATGCTCTCTTATCTGCTGCACCTAATATAATAGTAACACAGCAGTTAATTAGACATGTACCTGCATTTTCTCTCCCCATGGGGGCGCTGTTGTTCTGGAGTTTTTGTTTAGTTTAGTTTATTTATTTATTTATTTATTTTAGTTCAGGTTGAGACAAGTACAGCATAATCGTGGACAAGTTGGATCACTGGTGTCCACAGAGAAATAGAGAAGAACCAGGAAGTGGTGTCATCACGTGACCGCGTGTCACTAAGGAGCCAATGTCGCCATCACTGAAAGGACAAAGTTGCAGCAACTGCATCTGCATAACCAGGAGCATTGGTGATCATGATGAAGCTTGTAGTGCATGAATGTAAACACAGCAGCATTCATGAGTTTGTAATGTCGCGGACATGAACGAGCAAAGCTCCTCAGCATCTCACCATCTCATTTCTGGTTTGCGGCTTCATCTACCATCGCTTTGTGGCTTTCTTTTTATGGCTTTTTAACCACAGTGTTGTCCAGTTTGTGGCTTTTTCTCCACTGGGCAGATTTTTTTTTTGTTCCATTTCTAGTTTGTGCTTTCATCTCCCATAAGAGCTTGTATTATTTTGAATCTTTCACCCCTTGCTTGTATATTCTACAACCACCTGTTCGTTCAAGGTGAAGTGTGCAATACCAAGGCACAGGTTTACAAAGTTTGCATGCACAGACTTTTTAGCATAACACTGTTGTAACTCACTGAATGCTCTTCAGCTCATACTGTGCAAAAGGCTGGTTAGTGACTCCATCCCATCCTATCCCTAAACTGTCAAACCAAGGCAAGGAAATATGCTTTTTCTATCAAATTAATTTGTGGCATTCATTCATTTTCTTCCAAGTCATCTTACTCTTCCTCAGGGATCCAGAGGCATTCCATGCCAGATGGAAATATAATCCCTCCAGCGTGTCCTGGTCTTCCCTGGGGCCTCCTCCCAGTTAGATGTGCCTGGAAGACCTCCTAAGGGAGACAACCAGTGGGCATCCTCACCAGATGACTGAACCACCTCAGGGGCTCTTTTTGATGTAAAGGAGGAGCAGATCTACTCCAAGTTCCCCCTCAGCTTCTCACCCTTTCGCTGATTGTAAACCAAGATACCCAACAGAGGAACCTCATTTCCACCACTATTAATTCATTTATTTTACTGATTTTGCTAAGATAATTTGTGGGCTGCTTCCTTCTCATGATCTTGGTTTGCATGGGTTTACATTGTTCAAGAGTACTTCCAGTCCCATTCAGTGATGGCAGACGGCTGGCTCCCCATGGAGACACACTTTTGATTTAGTGGTAACGTCCGACATTGAAAAATAAAGCCAATGCAGACGTGCCAAATCTTGCAGTTCTGCGAATGGCCACTTGAGCCTTACAGACCATCAAGGAAGATGGCGCTCCAGTATTTCCCTTGAGTGAAATTTTATATTGTTTAATTTATATGTTAACACTGTTAGCACCAATTAGCATGTAGCTTGCTGACATTAGGTTCACTGAAGATGCAATGGTTACTAAGGCAATATGCTACTCATGCATTTTATACCTGAACCCAACCACCACCCAGTCCAAAAAACATGGTAATCAAACACCTGAACCAAAGTTTGTTTGTTTTTAACCAAGTTAGTCATGCGTTTTGCACAGGAGACCTGGACAATTATGACGTTTCCAATTCAAATAATCTGCATGTCTTTAAATGTGGGAGGAAACCAGGACACCGAAACCTACGCAAACACGTGGAGAACATGCAAACTCCACACAGAAAAGCCAAACGTGGGAATTGATCCTATGACCTTCTTGCTGTGAGGCAACAGTGCTAACCACTAATCCACTGTGCTACCCAAGTTAGCTTTTTAGCCTTAGCCTACCTGTCTTTGTTGGGTAACTGCAAGATGTGGGCATGTTTGGGCTTTATTCATCCTGCACAGGTTACACTGGTCTTGCCCACGCTCCATCTGCTTTGCCATTTATGGCTTGGTTGGGAGCAAGATTGTGTTAAGCACTTGCCAAAATGGTGACATTTCACCCCATTTGAGCTTCAAAACCAATCTTAAGAAATCCTGTAGGTGATGTCACAGGGGTTTGTCCAACATATATATATGAGCGGAAGTTCGCCAAGTAGGAGGGACTGGTCAGTGAGCATTGACAGGCCGGATGGAGAGCTAGGCGTGTCACAATAGAGGTAGGCTGCAGAGACTTTGCAGTCTGATCCCTGGCCAGAGCATTCAGTCTGTTAGGCATTGATGGAGTGAGGAGGAGGAGAAGAGCCATCCACAATACCACCGAAGTGGCAGAGAAAGCCTCAAGATGGCTATGGCTCAAAAGAGGAGGAGATCCATGGGGCAGTGTAGCTAGATTTGTCAATTGGACACAAGCTAGGGCCTGATCAGCCACAGCTGGATGAGGGTGTATGATGTTGAAAGACCTGAAATTGCAGTAACATCACTGAAGATGTGTCCAGTTGCATTAGTAGATGCATTTGCACAGTCTGTGCTTGTGTCCGTGGTATATGGAGTCCGGACTTCAATGTGAGGCGATGCTTTATGTGGAGGCTTCCATATGAATATTTCAGTATAGATGAAGTCACAGAAAGTCAATGTTTATTTTTAATTTCTGAACCTCTGCTGCAGCATGATGTTCAGCTGGGACTGGTGTGCTGGTGTATGACGTTTTACGCCTACTCTGACGTAGACACGAGCAGTTGTCAGGGCTGTCTTCATTAATGTCACAAACAGCTGTGTGTTTGTGTGTGTGTGTGTGTGTGTTTCTGTCTGACATTACTGATTTCTCCTGTGAGTCATAGCAGGATGACTCACCGCTGCTCGTCTTCTGCACTCTGTCTGTATTTGCGTAATGTTTCATCGCTTTTAATGGTACCACTGGGCTCGGTTACCATCTGTCCACTATAATAATAAAGCCTTCCGCTCTCCATCAGCAGGCGTGGACATATTTTCACCTGAGTGGAATTGAACCTGCAGCAGTTTAATTATATGAGTTTTTATGTCCACTTACCAGTGCAATATGAAGCCAGCCTCCCAGCACCACTTGCTGCTACTCTGCACTGAGAGCCTTTCTTATGAGACCTAATAAAGAGGCCTTCTGGCTTTAGATCTTCTGGGCATGAAGGCCTAGTTGTACTGCACCTGCACGAGACAGAATTCAAAATCACACGCTCTTATTGCAAAGACTGGCAGCATGAAGCTGAACGAGATAGTGATTTAGACTCACCAAACCAGAAAACTCTTTAAGGGACAGATAAAGTACAAACAATAGAAGAGTACAAACTGCTATTACTGTGAAAGCGATTGGAAAAAAAAGGGCTATCACAAGCCCAAAATTAAAACTTTAAGGTGAATTGGGTCTGTTAAGGCCCAGTCCCACTCGCGTTGAGGAAGATTTGCGTATGAATTGTACACAAAATTGGTTCATATTCACTAAAACATCTGCAGTATCGGTGAAACATGCTTGTATGAGTCGGCCAACATCCGCACACGTCCGTAAGTGTCCGCAGAGGCACGTTTTTCCACTGCCAGGATTTTTGAGCTGCACAAAATTTTGGTTGCAGCTGATAGTCGCCTTACATACACAATACATACTCAATACATACTCAATACATACTCAGTCATCTATGCACTGTATATCCGCCGTTATCCACTGATATCCGCAACTGACAGGGTATTGCGGCTTGGCGGCGGACTGGGACGGTGTGTAAAATGGATATACGTATAGCGTGCCTATCATGTCCACATCACAAACTAAAATAAGCTGTAGCGAATACATACAGATTGGCCACAAATAAAGCGTTGGTATTACGTCTGATTTGTGGACAATTTGCTAATGCATAACAAAGAGAAATCGACATACCTGCCAGTCATTGCCAGTCCAGCTGTGGAGACGTACAGATGTAGTTATGGATCCCCAAAGATGTAATGTGATAGTTGCTGTCATCCAACAACATACCAATCAACGTGTCCAAGTCGAGCAATTGCTCCAGAGGCTGTGGTGTTGGCGTGAATAGTGAAGCCGACAGGCCAGAGTGCGCTTCTGGTATGACCGCAATGCAGATGCCGCGCACGCGCAATACAACCACTATTGCTGCCACACGTGCACGATGCATTCTCAATACACGCATTATACATCCGTGATTGTTTGTCAAATATTCGCTATACATTATTAATATATCCATAATTATACTGAGACATTTGTCATTTATGGCCAATTTTGTTGCGGACAACAACGAACACCTGTAATTTGTGTACTCAATTCATGCGCAGTTAATCCTATCCCCATTGGGACTGGGCATTTAGTATGGAGAGGAGGTAAATGTGCATGTTTACCTCACTAAATGTAAAAAACCTTGTTTCAAAAATACCCAACTATACAGTTAGACGCTTACCTTGGCCTACTGCACATTTGGTGGCGCTGGTCTAGTCAAGCATTGATGAGGAACTCATTGACATTTAATTTGTGACGTAGGAGAGAGTAGCACCACAGAATGAGCAGGATGCTAAGGTAAGTGGCTATACATAGTCATCATTTTACAAAATGACTTTATGTTTAGTGTCATGGTCTGCCTCCTGTTTTTAAACTAGTTGTAGTTTATGAGTTTTCCCCCAGATGGTGCACTCAGAGCCGATTCACACCTGCTGCACCTCACCGCTCATCATGGCCGCACACCTGCCGTGTGTGAGCAGCTGATGAGCAGCAGGCTATTTAAACTCAGATTTTCAGCTCACCGGTTGCCAGATACTTGACGATCATCTTCCTAGTGTTCCACTCCTGCCTGGTGCTTTCCGAGACTCCTGACCTTGACCTTGTCTTCCTGCTGCTCCCATGCGCTAAGACAACAGAGGTTCCCACAGCTATACTCAAGGTAACCTGGCCAGCTCTCTAATTCCCATATTAGAGCGTATTGTCTTTTCCTGGTGTTCCAGACACTATCCTGCGTTGCTCCCATGCTGCCCTGATCCCTGGCTCCACGTATACCTGCACAGCAATGTCACTTTGAACTCTCCGGCTCTCAGCTCAGAGCGCGTGGCTCTGCTCCGCTCCAGTTAAGTTCCTTCATGTCTCTGTGGGATTCCACTCTCACTTATTCCTGCCTATGACTGTGCATGTCTACGGACTATTCCCAAGAACTATATGAACTCTGACATTGAACTATTAAGAACTTCTCAAAACCGTCAAGTCCTGCTTAATTGGAACTGCGTCACAGATGCATGGCACTTCACCTCTGACCTCAGAAGATAACTCATGAACTGTGAACAATTCCTGAACAGTAAACCTTATCTCCTAAATGGAGAACATTATTTTCAGAACTGTGAACACTTCAGTGTTAAGTCTCCTGTGAACTGTGAGCTCTTGAAGGCATCCTGTGTTACGAGTGCAATCACTCACCATCTTTCTCCTCTATTCTCCTGATCCTGGTCTCAGCTCTGTCTGTCCCACCTGGTCCCTGGCTCTGACCTCTCAAGATCTCAGTTCATTTGCAAGACTGGCTCGGAACCTGCAGCTCCTTATTTTCCACTGCCATGAGCGGGCACCCCCAGCGCAGCATTATTATTTCCCTTTCTTTTCATTCACAACCCATTCTGTTCCTTGCTCCCAGCATTTGGGTCCCATAGCCTGAACCAGTCCGGTCCCGCCCAGACCTCTGACCATAAAATTTAGAGAGATAAACATTCACATATTTACTTTTGTACGGATCTTCTCCATGCTCACAGCCACTTCTAATGAAATATTCAAATATTTAGTGACGACAATTAATACGAGGTCTATTAGATAATAAACCGACCCTTTTATTTTTTTTTTAACTATATGGATTTGAATGACGTGCGATTACACCAATCATGCTTGAACCCTCGTGCGCGTGCGTGAGTTTTTTCACGCGTGTCGGTGACGTCATTTCCCTGTGGGCAGGCCTTGAGTGAGATGTGGTCCCACCCTCTCGGCTGAATTCCTTTGTTTCACACGCTGTTCGAGACGGCGCGCGTTGCTTTATCAAAATTTTTTCTGGACCTGTGAGGAATATCCGAGTGGACACTATTTGAGAAATTAAGCTGGTTTTCGGTGAAAAGTTTAACGACTGATGAGAGATTATGGGGTGTTTCTGTCTGTGTAAGGACTTCCCACGCAGCGGGACGTCGTGCAGCGCTTCCAGGCGCCGTCGTCGGCCTGTTTCGACCTGAAAACATCCTAATTTAAGGCTTAATTCACCCAGGACGTCGTGAGAGAACAGAGAAGATTCAGAAGAGGCCGGCATGAGGACTTTATGCGGACATTCCACTGTTTAAGGACATTTTGTAATGAAAGACGTGCGCGCAAATTCGCCGAGTCGTTTCCGTGACAACTCGGCAAATCTGTGTGCGCCGCGACAGGAAAAACACCTCCGTGTTGAAAACCATTTGTAAAATTCAGGCGGCTTTTGATGGCTTTCAACAAGTGAGTAACTGAGAAATTGTTTAACAGCTTGGGCATGAATTTATCGAGTGGTGTCCACTCAGTTGTGCCTTACAGTTTTGAAAAAAATTTGATCAAACAAAGCAGCAGTCTCTGAGCCATTCCTAAACAATGAAAAAATCGACGAGAGGGTGGGCCACTCCTCACTCAAAGACTGCCCACAGGCGAATGACATAACCGACAGGCGTGAAAAAACTCTCGCATGCCCATGAGGGTTCAAGCATGTCTGATGTAATCACACGTGATTCAAATCCATATGGTTTTTGAAGAAAATAATACTTTTCTAATAGACCTCGTATAAGTGTGTTTAGCCCGCGTAACTATGTAGCTCATGACAGTGTCTGCATTATAAATCAGTACTGAACCAATAAGGAAATTTTTGTCCAGAGTGAAAAGATGAACCAGAAAACATCTAAAATTAAAAACTAGGTTAATAAAAAGACACTGATAATTAATCCATTGTAAAAACCTAATCACTGAATATCTATCTGTGTAATACTTAACTCAATTAACAACATCTACATTTTATCAGGAATTTGAATTTGGACTACAGTTAATGCTCAATGAGTGAGGGGGCCTATATTTTACCCATCTTTTCCCAGTGCCACCTGGTAACAGTTGCTTGTATTCATTATTATTATGACAAATAAGCATGTTGTTTTAAAGCAGTTTTGCTGTACAAAATATGTGAATATTTTTCAGATGTACGTATATCTGGTTGATGTTTTATGTTAAACATCTTCAAATTTCTGCAAGTGGTGCACATAGATATGTACAGACTCTGCACTGTAGCCATTAATTATGAAATAAATAATTTCATGTACAGTTGTATGCAAAGGTTTGGGCACCCCTGATAATTTTCATGATTTTTCTTTATAAATCATTGGTTGTCTGGATCAGAAATTTCAGTTAAATATATCATATAGCAGACGAACACACTGATATTTGAGAAGTGAAATGAAGTTTCTAGTATTTACAGAAAGTGTACAAGAATTATTTAAACAAAATTAAGCAGGTGCATAAATTTGGGCACCTTTGTCATTTTATTGATTTGAATACATTTAGCACTAATTATTGGAACACAAAATTGGTTTGGTAAGCTCATTGACCCTTGACTTCCTTTACACAGGTGAATCCAATCAGGAGAAAGGGTATTTAAGGTGGCCATTTGCAAATGTTTCCCCTCTTTGCATCTCTTCTAATGAGTGGCAACATGGGAGCCTCTAAACAACTCTCAAATGACCTGAAAACAATGTCATGATTTAGGGGAAGGATACAAAAAGCTATCTCAGAGATTTCAGCTGTCAGTTTCCGCTGTGAGGAACATAGTGAGGAAATGTAAGACAGCAGGCACAGTACTAGTTAAGGCCTGAACTGGCAGGCCAAGAAAAAAAATCTCAGATAAGCTGAAGCGAAGGATGGTGAGAACAGTCATAGTCAACCTACAGACCTGCTCCAAAGACCGACAACATGATCTTACTGCAGATAGTGTCTCTGTGCATCATTAGCTATACAGCACACTTTGCACAAAGACATATTGTATGATGCTGTAATGCAGAGGAAGCCTTTTCTGCGTACACACCACAAACAGAGTCGCTTGTGGTATGCTAAAGGACATTTGGACAAGCCAGCTTCATTTTGGAATAAGGTGCTGTGGACTGATGAAACTAAAATTGAGTTATTTGGACATAACAAGGGGCGGTATGCATGGCTGAAAAAGAACACAGCATTCCAAGAAAAACACCTGCGACCTACAGTAAAATTTGGAGGTGGTTACATCATGCTGTGTGGCCAGTGCAGGTACTGGGAATCTTGTTAAAGTTGAGGGTCACATGGATTCCAGTCAATATCAGCAGATTCTTGAAAACAATGTTCATGAATCAGTGACAAATATGAATTTGTGCCGGGACTGGATCTTTCAGCTGAATATTACTGAAAATCCGTGGTGTGATGCTCAAAAACCAACAAACCTGAGATGTTTTGTAAAGAAGAATGGTCCAAAATACCTTCACCCAGAATCCAGACTCTCATTGGAAGCTATAAGAAGTGTTTAGAGGCTGTTATTTCTGCAAAAGGAGGATCTACTAAATATTGATGTATTTTTTTGTCGTTGGGGTGCCCAAATTTATGCACCTGCTTAATTTTGTTTAAAGAATTATTGCACACTTTCTGTAAATCCTATGAACTTCATTTCACTTCTCAAATGTCACTGTGTTTGTCTGCTATATGATATATTGAACTGAAATTGCTGATCCAAACAACCAATGATTTATAAAGAAAATCATGGAAATCATCAGGGGTGCCCAAACTTTTGCATACAACTTTCGATGCACATTTTTGATCCATCCAGAAGGTGCCACTGTTCTGCATGGCTTCCTTTTGATACACCCCTCTAAAGTGATTTACAAGACATCTTACAGATGCTTGTTACCGTCATATGTAGCTAATGTGACCGTAGGTTGACTCTCATAGTGTTGGTCACTCAGAGCTGCTTGTTGTTGTGGAGGGCAGTGTGTGTCATGTTTTACATTTTATTACAAACTGCTTGGAATAATGTGGCTTGTTGTGTGGTGAAATGTTCAACCAGAACACCTAAGAGGTCCCTGCTTCAATAATTGCACTCCTTTTTCAAAAATTTTGTATGCTAATGGCAGTAGCACGATTAGCAGCTGTCAGTAGCTTCGTTCGTCATTATCAGTTATGCATGTTTACATAAAAAACACAAAACAAACTGTTACAAGACCAACACACAGTCCCCAAAAATATGATTAATAAACACCTGAAGCAAAGATTAGCCTGTTAGCTTAGCTGGTAGGGACTCAAAGATAGAGGCGTGTTCAGGCTCCTTTTGTCACACAACTGAATCACCCAAGCTTCACTCTTTATTCATTTATGGGTTCCAGTGCTGCCCAGTTTTTTGGCAAGTTACAAGATGCTTGCATGTATTGTTTCTTGAGTTATTGGCAACTGAAGGAATATATCCTAAATGTGCTTAAATATGTATTAACCATATGTGCTTTTTTTCCCCATTCAGAATCATCATAATATTATTTATCTTTTATTGAGCCAAGAATTATTGTTACATATATGAGTGTGTTCTAATGTTTGGAAGTGATCATTTATATATTAATAGAGCTTGTTGCTGTTGAAGATATATTACTCATATTCTCATAGTGATCAATATTTATCAATGCTTATTAAACATGTAACAATAGCTAAGGTTAATTACACGATATCTATACGTTCAAATATTTTTTAAATATATGTTTGTATGCTGTGAATTGTGTATTGTGCCTACCTATTAAAGTTATGTTATGATTACATTTGCTTTTGTTCTATTGATGTAATTTTTTTTTTCTGTTGTGGTGTCCAATATTAGTTTAGTTTCTTAGCAGGCTGTTATGAAGATATGTTACTTATATAATCATTTTCAAAGTGTTGTAAATGTGATGTGTCCCTGTTTCGGAGAGGCCCTGAAGATACACTGAGAAACATGTTTGCAAAACAGCATATGGAACAGGATGCCAGCACTGACCACAAACAGTCCGATAAGGAGACTAAACTTGATACACGGGTATGATTAGACTTGTTTGTTAGAATATTGTGCAATTTTGAGATGTGCTAATATCTTGTGGTATAACTGCGTGATGAGACTTGCTGACAGTCTTTCAGTTTGCAGTTTTCTGGCCCAAAACAATTTCCTATCAGTTTAGGTACAGGTTCACTTTAGGAGAAAAGAGAAGCAGAACACTCCACGGTGTGTGTGGGCAGGACCATGCCACGAAGAAGAGGATGAAGACCGCTCAGATGAAGGACAATGCCTAAGATTAGCATGAATCATTGTATTAGCATAGGAAGACAGAGGAGTATAAAACAGAGCTCAGCCCACTGTTCAGGGTTCCTCTTTGCTGAGAGCTTGCTGGAACACAAGACGGCGGGTTGGAGGCTCTCAGTTTCCGGGGAACCTCAGAACATCTGGGTATGGTTTTGTTTATCTCATTCATTCTGAAAAACTTGCATTCTGTAATTCTGTGACATTTAAATTCTGTTTAATAAATCTCTGAGTGGTGGTTCTAGCCCTCACAGTAATTATGTTCAAACTTAAATAACTGGTCAAAACCTTTCAAATCAACGGACGTGCGGGATAAGAGGACAGGGAAGAGTGAGGTCACTGGAGACCCCTGAATTATCCCAAGACAACACAAGTTAGCTATAGAACAGACTAGCCCACCACACTCATGTACTCACTTGTCTATATTTTTGCGATAGACACCCTACATGTAGCTACATTGCACAGAAACATCTAGGCCAGGAATGGCTTGTTTTACTTCTGTGACATATGTCACAGAAGTCAATATTTGGACTGCTGCTTGAGACACACCCATTGAACTGCTCTGCCTGTGGTGTAACACACCCACATGGGTGTGACGATGAGAGATAACTGGACCATCCCTCCCTAAAGGGAGAGAGGGTGTGGCTCCCTTACACTTAAAGCAACAGGCGCAGAAACAGGTGGTTCTTAGATAATTTTGACTGCAATTTTAATATCTATTTTTGTATCATTTGAGTGTACTGAAATTATATTATAACATAATTTGGGTTGATATCATTGTTGTTCCAGAGAGTAACATGAAGCAGAGGCAAGAGACAGTAAAATAGAAAAGGATTGTTAATGAAATTTACTTGTTTTGCCTCCTGTTGACCTTTGACCTTCATTTCTGTTATCCAGTTAAATGCCCCTTTTTCCACAGATCCTCTGCCAATGATTGACATCCTTAAAAATACCCACGAGGCACCTGTGGAGTAGTGTGACTGAGGAGAGCGTCTCCACGGCAACAGCATCATACCAAATAGCTGTCTCTCTCTCTCTCTCTCTCCTCTTCTCCTCTCTCTCTCTCTCTCCTCTCTATATATATATATATATATATATATATATATATATAGACAAATATAGAGGAAAAATCCCCCCCTTCCTGCAAATTATTTATTCTCCTGACTCTGTGCTATTTCATCCTTCAGATCTCCTTCATTTACACTTTTTTTTCATCCATTTTCCACATCCTTTTCTTCTTTTATCTTGTTTTCTTTCACATTCTGTGTTGCTCTTTGCTTTCTTTTTTCCTTTCTCTGTGCTCTGTACCTCTTCCTCTCATTATTCCAGTTTTTAAACAGATCTCTTCCTTCACATGTCCCCCTCCCTGTTTTGCTGTCACATTGTGTGAGAAGAGAAGATATATGTAGGCCTCAATGCTGAATCCATCTCTCCTCCTGTCCTCCTCACATTTGTCTATGTTGAGGTGTTTTAAAAGCATGACATTAAGATTCTACACGTGCATCATACATGATCTTCTTCCTTCATGGCCAAATTGAAAGCATTTTAAAATCGGGTCTTCTGGTACACAGCAGAGTCACACTGCAGTTTAAGGTTTACAGCAGATTTAAACCTAATCTCTTAAAGCCGTACTTGAAGTGTGTAGGTCTGGTTTTCCTGGCACAGCTGGGCATGACTGCCAGCCACATTTGAGGACCACTCACGTGGTCATGTGCTGGGCAGTTTTTGAAATAACATGAATACAAATTTCCTGGAATAGGCTCCAACCCCCACTGACCCTTAACTGGAGTAAGCAGTGGAAGATGAGTGAATACAGACTAATGTAAAGGATCATCCATCAATGGAAGAAAAGAAGACAGTAATAGGTGTGAACGGTTTTCCAGTGAGCACATGAAAATCAAGAGCAATCTGAGATTTCTGATGTCCTGGCAATCCAGATCCGGATCACCTCCAAAATTCAGTGGAGTCTTCATGGCCTTGTGGTGCAAGTTTTGGGAGAATCTGTGTTGTGTAGTTTTGACATAATCCTTCAAAGCCTATATTAAGTGAAATCCTGAACCAGAATCCGGATCCAGATCCGGATCACCTCCAAAAATGAATGGAATCTTTCATCAGCTAATATCCATCTGTGGTGAAAAATTTCATTAAAAACTGTGCAGTAGCTTGACGTAATCCTGCAGACAGACAAATAAATAATCGCTGATAGTTCTGATTACGTACTTGGCAGACGCGCACCCCCCCCCCCCCCCCAATTTTCATGTTCACAACAGAGTGACAGCAAGTTTTTCTCAGACACATAGAAAAATAAATAATTACAACAGCCAGCAGTAATGAGTGACTGATTTATTGTGTTTATTTTTGGTGACATTCTCCTTGAACTTTGACTGATCTGCTCCAGATGATGATCATCTGAAGACATCCTTCAGGAAACATTCCCACCAAGTTTGGTGAAAATCTGATCACCTGCTGGTAATTTTGTGTTAATAAAAACATTATTCAGGTAAACAGAAGATTATATTTCAGGTTGTACATTCTTCAGGAACTCAACAATCCAACCTTGGAATTAACCTTTGTTATTTTGACAGATATGTAAACTCTAACTCAATAAAAATTTATATACTCTAAAAAAAAAAAATGCTTCGTGTAGTTAGTGCAACTAAAACTGGTGATGATTTTCAACATGAAAAAACAAAACAAGATGTTTTTTTGCAGATAGCATTTTAGCAAGTTGATAACTTATATGATGTTGGTACAAAATTTAAAATAACAGTTGGACATACGCTGACAGTGGTTTTAAAATAATCAGTTTGATCATAAAACTGGAGTTCCAACATGAATTTATTTTGACTTAACTGAAATAAGTTTTAAAAAAAAATCACATAAATTACACACTGTTTACTCACAAAATAAGGGTACCAGTAAGAAGTTACATACATGCATCATCAATTTATGGGTTGCGGGAAATAAAGACGTTAGAATAATTTAAATGAAATAAGCTGGCTATCAAATACTACCAAATACCTTTTAAATTAAGTGAGTTCACCTTAATTAACCTCAAATCAGTACAGTAAATCACTCATCTAACGGCTTGCTAAACTTGAGTTTTCTATGCTGTAAAGCTCTTGTGGCATTTAGTCAGCAATGGCTTCAGAAAGATCCATATAAATTGTTACTTTCATTTTTAATAATTTAATCAGAGCATATTTTTCAGTGTAACTGTTTTATTTAAACAATTTACCAACCTCATAATGTTACACATATAATCTGCCTGTTTATTTGAATTAGATTACATTAGATTAGATAGAATTTATTGATCCCTTGGGAAGACTTCCTCAGGAAATTGAGGTTCCAGCAGTATGTTACCAGCCCGTCCATTTTGAGTACATAATATAATTGTAAATACGTTAAAACTACATGCATGACACACGAAAGTGAAAACGTTTATTTCCACTGTGGGCCATTTAAAATCAAATGACAAAATAGATAAATAATAATCTCTCTTGCAGTGGGTTTAGAGATTGCTAAACGCCAAGATACACAGTCAGATATATGACTATGACTGTGTGAATGCTGTAGTGTTGTGTGCCTCCTGCATCTGGGATAGGCGTTGGATGGTAATTGTATCATTTTCCCACAATGTTATTAATTGTGTATTTCTATCTCATTTTTTTAAATCCTTCTCAAGGCAGTTATTTTCACACACTGTAAAAAAATCTTGTTCAAATTTACGGTGAAAAACTGGCAGCTGTGGTTGCCATTTTTTCACCGTAAAAAATACGTGATATTGTATATGGCTTCACGGTAAGGTATATTAACACTTGTAAAAACAGCAGTTTGAAAATGTTCCAATAAGATGAGTTACTGTTAAAATAACGGTTAAATGTATATAGGCTCATGGTTTAGCTGTACAATTCACATGTAACCCTGTTGCTTTTT
Organism: Thalassophryne amazonica; assembly: GCF_902500255.1. Lineage (NCBI taxonomy): Eukaryota > Metazoa > Chordata > Actinopteri > Batrachoidiformes > Batrachoididae > Thalassophryne > Thalassophryne amazonica. The sequence continues at coordinate 46,342,277 of NC_047118.1, forward strand.
AATTGAAATATATCCATTCCACAGCATTTATTGTCCTATTTTATGGTCAATTTCTGTTAAAACAACAGCACAATTATTTATGCCTTGACGGTATGACTGTTCAATTCACAGTATAAACCCTTTGCTTTTAAGGTGAATTTCTATCCATTCCACATATTTATTACCCTTTTTTATGGTTTATTCCTGCTAAAAACAACAGCACAAAAATGTATCGGATGTTACAGATAATCGATAAATTCCAGTGTTTTTTCTGGTGCATTTGCAATTACTAAGAAGCTGAAATTGACTTTTAACACGATCGCTTTTGAAAGCATCAAAAGCGACAAAAGAATGAGCCAGTATTTCGATGTTTGACCATACTGCCCCCTGTAGGAAACTGCACAGACAAATCCTGAGAGCACCCACAAAATCAGCTCTCTACTACAACCCCTGGCAAAAATTATGGAATCACCGGCCTCGGAGGATGTTCATTCAGTTGTTTGTTGTTGTAATTTTGTAGAAAAAAAGCAGATCACAGACATGACACAAAACTAAGTCATTTCAAATGGCAACTTTCTGGCTTTAAGAAACACTATAAGAAATCAGGGAAAAAAAATTGTGGCAGTCAGTAACAGTTACTTTTTTAGACCAAGCAGAGAGAAAAAATATATGGAATCACTCAATTCTGAGGAAAAAATTATGGAATCATGAAAAACAAAAGAACGCTCCAACACATCACTAGTATTTTGTTGCACCACCTCTGGCTTTTATAACAGCTTGCAGTCTCTGAGGCATGGACTTAATGAGTGACAAACAGTACTCTTCATCAATCTGGCTCCAACTTTCTCTGATTGCTGTTGCCAGATCAGCTTTACAGGTTGGAGCCTTGTCATGGACCATTTGTCTTCAACTTCCACCAAAGATTTTCAATTGGATTAAGATCCAGACTATTTGCAGGTCATGACATGACCCTATGTGTCTTTTTGCAAGGAATGTTTTCACAGTTTTTGCTCTATGGCAAGATGCATTATCATCTTGAAAAATGATTTCATCATCCCCAAACATCCTTTCAATTAATGGGATAAGAAAAGTGTCCAAAATACATAGCAACGTAAACTTGTGCATTTATTGATGATGTAATGACAGCCATCTCCCCTGACATGCAGCCCCATATCATCAATGACTGTGGAAATTTACATGTTCTCTTCAGGCAGTCATTTTTATAAATCTCATTGGAACGGCACCCAGTGTTGCCCACAGTTACTTTGAAAAGTAATCCAATTACTGATTACTGATTACTCCTTGAAAATGTAACTTAGTTACTTTACCGATTACTCAAATGTAAAAGTAACTAAGTTAGATTACTAGTTACTTTTTTAGTTACTTTCCCCAAGCTGCCGACAAACAACCCACCTCAACATGACAATGATACCTGTTTGTGCCAAAAACTTACTTTATAGTCACCCTTTCTTGACTTCAATGAAAATAAATGTTTGTGTGGGCCGCTGAAGAGGAGGTACTGCGGCCCACCACCACCAGAGGGCGCCCTGCCTGGATGCGGGCTCCAAGCACAAGGGGCGCCGCGGCCCCACAGGAGCAGCCTCGGTAACAGCTGTCACCCATCACCTGAGACAGCTGACGGCAATTATCACTGGGTATATCAGCAGGACGGCATCTCCACCTCATCGCCGAGATATCGTTTCTACCGGAGAGGTAACTTATCGAAGCATACAGAGTACATATTCTTGACTGAGCTAGTTTATTGGATTACTGTTCCAACGAGAGGTGGAGGTACCTTTCCTGCCGTTCGGAGTTCTGGGTGCAAACGCGCCCCCATCTAACTGTTCTTTTTCCCTCGCCAGCAGTACCAGGTCCGACACGCGGAGGCAGTGGCCACCTGGGAGTTCGGGACTTGGCGGCTCCAGTATTCCCGGGGTCCTGTGGCGGAGGAAGCCGTGTGGTTCCGGTCTTACCTTGGAGAGGCGTCTCCTATCTTCGAGCCTGCCCACACGACACTTTTGTGTATTGACTGTTGTCCATTTCTGTAATTGGTTGTATTCGTTGTGCACATTCACAACAGTAAAGCGTTGTTATTTTGACTTACTCCATTGTCCGTTCATTTGCGCCCCCTGTTGTGGGTCCGTGTTCCTACACTTTCCCAACATAAATACTTGTTTTAGAAAAAGTAAAATAAAGACCTCTTTCTTGACCTCATATTTAACTGTTGACAGCACTGTAACAGTAAAACTTGCAATTTCGAACCTACATTGTTTAGAAATGTAACTATTAAATTCATTGTAGCATTTTTCCAACATTTTCTAACAATTTCTCTAAATATTTTACTTGTCGAAATTAATATTTTTAAGTAGTATTAGTAGTTGTTAAAAAAAGGCTTCAAAACTGGACCTTTAATCCAGGGGTGTTGTGCGGGGGGGGGGGGGCACATCCCCCCCCACGCCCCCATTCCATCTAGATTCGCCCCTGCTTTGGCGTTTGAGCACAAAGAATGGATAACATTTATTTATGCAGAAAACATGACCAGATTTACATGTAAGAAAGTTTTATTGCGTTTTCACATCATGTGGTCCTCAGAAAGAGAGTTTAGGTGCATTTGAGTGGAAAATAGTGTTAGTTGTTGACGCGTCGCGGAGGATCAGCTGTTTTAACGACCAGATACGGAGCGGCTCAGCTCAGAATTCTAAATAAAGGAGGGAAAAAGCATAAAAATGTCTTTGTAAAGCTCAGTGCAGGTGTGCTGATCACCGCGCTTTAAGAGGTGAGGACGAGTCGAGCTGCTGCAAAAAACCGCGGATGAAAAGCTCACAGCTCACTGAAAGTGGGCAGTTCAGTCGAACCCCGACCTCCTGCCCACAGACCAAGTTTAATGCTGCTATTGACCCACAATGAAAAATAATAGTAACGCACAGTGACATGGAGAAGTAATTTTAATCTGATTACTGATTTGGAAAGATTAAGGCGTTAGATTACTCGTTACTAAAAAAGTGGTCAGATTAGAGTAACGCGTTACCGGCATCACTGACACCAAACAAAAGTTCCAGCATCATCACCTTGCCCAATGCAGATTCGAGATTCATCACTGAATATGACTTTGATACAGTCATCCACAGTCCACGATTGCTTTTCCTTAGCCCATTGTAACTTTTTTCTGTTTAGCTGTTGATGGTTTTCGTTTAGCTTTTCTGTAAGTAAATCCCATTTCCTTTAGGCGGTTTCTTACAGTTCAGTCACAGACGTTGACTCCAGTTTCCTCCCATTCGTTCCTCATTTGTTTCGTTGTGCATTTTTGATTTTTGAGACATATTGCTTTAAGTTTTCTGAATTGACGCTTTGATGTCTTCCTTGGTCTACCAGTATGTTTGTCTTTAACAACCTTCCCATGTTGTTTGTATTTGGTCCTGAGTTTAGACACAACTGACTGTGAACAACCAACATCTTTTGCAACATTACGTGATGATTTACCCTCTTTTAAGAGTTTGATAATCCTCTCCTTTGTTTCAATTGACATCTCTCGTGTTGGAGCCATGATTCATGTCAGTCCACTTGGTGCAACAGCTCTCCAAGGTGTGATCACTCCTTTTAGATGCAGACTAACGAGCAGATCTGATTTGATGCAGGTGTTAGTTTTGGGGATGAAAATTTACAGGGTGATTCCATAATTTATTCCTCAGAATTGAGTGAGTCCATATTTTTTTCCCCTCTGCTTGGTCTAAAAAAGTAACCGTTACTGACTGCCACAGTTTTTTTTCCTGATTTCTTATAGTGTTTCTTAAAGCCAGAAAGTTGCCATTTGAAATGACTTTAGTTTTTTGTCATGTCTGTGATCTGCTTTTTTTTCTACAAAATTAAACAACTGAATGAACATCCTCCGAGGCCGGTGATTCCATAATTTTTTGCCACGAGTTGTAATCACAATGCTCCGGTCAGGCGGAGGTCTTGAAAAATAAAGTCATACTAACTTATGGTTTTGTGAAAATACTGATAGAATAACTCCATTAATGTAAATTCTGTCATTTGTACAAAGTTAAAATATAACATATATCTTTTAATGTTGAATAATGCACTAATCCTGAGGTTTTGTAACAAACACAGACCGCAAAGCATTCTGGGTAAAAGTGCCTCTGCTAAACATTGATTGGTTCTTAAAAATTAGCACATTACTTTAAAACGAAAACATATATCTGATATTTTCACTTTATAAAACTTCAGACATGACAGTAATTTTAAATAACTTGTCCAAAATAAGTAGGTTAAAATTTGAACCATAAGTTAAAAATGTATACCTCTGGATGACTTGGGTGATATTCCGTGAATAATACAGTAATGTGCTATTTTTAATATGACTGTCCAATGCTGTCACCATTTCAGCTTTTCACCATATATTTCACATGTTAAAACATTTAAAAATAACATTTTTGACTGTTTTTAAATTTATGGTAATTCAATGTTTATTCTACAACAATAATCTTCTTCTTGCTTTACGGTTTATTCCTGTTGCCATTTCACAGTTTTTCACTGTAATTTTCACGGACATTTTTTTACAGTGCAGTTCAGACTATACATTATAACTGTCAATCAGATAGTGCTTACTTGATGAGGAAGGCAAAAAGCATTGCAAGAGCTCCCACTTGTTCCCACTTCTGACTGTTTTTGTTACTGGGTGTGTGCACACACTGTTTGTGCTCCTCGCCAGCAGTACCAGATCCGACAGTCGGGGACGGTGATTACCTGGGAATTCGGGACTTGGCGGCTCCAGTATTTTCCGGGTTCTGTGGCGGTGGAAATCGTGTGGTTCCGGCTCTTATCAGGACAGATGTCTTCTATCCTCGAGCCTGCCCACACGTCACCTTGGTGTATTGACTGCTGTCAGATTCTGTGATTGTATCATCGTTGTGCACATTCACAACATTAAATTGTTACCTTTTCGCTCATCTATTGACCGTTCATTTGCGCCCCCTGTTGTGGGTCCGTGTCACTACACTTTCCCCAACACCTCTTCTCCTCCTGCCTGGTGGCTCCATCCTCAGCATCCTTCTCCCTATATACCCTGGGTCCCTCCTCTGCACATGTCCAAACCATCTCAATCACGCCTCTCTGACTTTGTCTCCAAACCGTCCCACCTGAGCTGTCCCTCTGATATGTTCATTCCTAATCTTGTCCATTCTTGTTACTCCCAAAGAGAATCTCAACATCTTCAGCTTTGCCACCTCCAGCTCTGCCTCCTGTCTTTTTGTTAGTGCCACTGTCTCTACGCCGTACAACATAGCTGGTCTCACTACTGTCTTGTAAACTTTCCCCTTCACTCTTGCTGATATTCTTCGGTCACAAATCACTCCTGCCACCTTTCTCCACCCACTCCACCCTGCCTGCACTCTGTTCTTCACCTCTCTACCACACCCTCCATTACTTTGAACATTTGACCCCAAATATTTAAACTCATCTACTTTCACCACCTCTACTCCTTGTAATTGCACTATTCCACTGGGCTCCCTCTCATTCACACCCATGTACTCAGTCTTGCTTCTACTGACTTTCATTCCCCTTCTCTCCAGAGCATATCTCCACCTCTCTAGACTAGACTCAACTTGCTCTCTACTCTCACTACAGATCATAATGACATCTGCAAACATCATAGTCCATGGGGACTCCTGTCTGATCTCATCCGTCAACCTGTCCATAACCACTGCAAACAAGAAAGGACTCAGAGCTGATCCTTGGTGTAATCCTACCTCCACCTTGAATGAGTCTGTCATTCCAACGGCACATCTCACCTGTTATGTGTCGGACGCAGCTCGGAGAACCGACCAGCGTTTGAAGGACCCAGTATGAAATAAGCAGAGCACGGTACAAAGGCTAACTGAATTTAATACATAACAGTGATACAAAAAATAACAAAAGAAAGTGCGGTCTGGCGTGGTGCGCTCCCAGCAGCGCTAACGGTCCGGAGCCAGAAGCTGTTCGGACCCAAGGACCCCGCCGACACCCCCCAGGTGGCCGCAACAAACCGAGTCTGTGAAAGAAGGAACCATTATGTGAGTCCACACTCTACACACAGAGAGAACACTTAAAGGTGTACATAAACAGCAAACACTTCCTGGCTTGATTACTAATCAGCTTCCCAACCTGCAGGCATGGAACATCCAGTTCACAAAACTCCACTGCAGTGGAAGCCGATACATGACTAACATACAGCTCAATATAAAAAGGTGTGAGGGACACCACATTTACTGACTGTATAAATGTTAGTCACAAAATCTAACGTACCTCAGGAAGTGTGCTGATGAGCGTGAGACCTCACCCCCCCTCTTTCACACCGTGCATCAAACCCTGGATGTTCTCTGCATCCACTGATGATGAGATGGCTCCCGAGGCGACGATCTCACCCGTCTGGTCACAAGGTCGAGTCTCTGGCAAATACACACTGTATACTCCAGTCTTAAATGCCACCATGTTCCAATCCATATAGATGCACCTCAGCTGTGAGTCCTGACGAGCCGCAGGTGATCAGGGTGAGGTCCTGATAACCTCAGCAACACAGCCACTCAGTCCCAAATGCAAGCCACCTGGAAGGAAAAACAAAAGACAGAAACAAAAAGGCAGCCAGGCCCCCCAGCCATACAACACTCACAGCTGTCACACTATTCTTGTACATGTCCTGCACTACCCTAACATACGAGGTCTATTAGAAAAGTATCCGACCTTATTATTTTTTCAAAAACCATATGGATTTGAATCACGTGTGATTACATCAGACATGCTTGAACCCTCGTGGGCATGCAAGAGTTTTTTCACGCCTGTCGGTTACGTCATTCGCCTGTGGGCAGTCTTTGAGTGAGGAGTCGTCCACCCGCTCGTCGATTTTTTTCATTGTTTAGGAATGGCTCAGAGACTGTTGCTTTGTTTGATAAAAATTTTTTCAAAACTGTAAGGCACAACTGAGTGGACACCATTCAATAAATCAGCTGGTTTTCAGTAAAAATTTTAACGGCTGATGAGAGATTTTGGTCTGGTAGTGTCGCTTTAAGGACGGTCCACGGCGCCTGACGGTGATCTGCGCTTCGAGGCGGCAGCGTCTCGCCGTTTCAAGTTGAAAACTTCCACATTTCAGGCTCTGTTGACGCAGTAAGTCGTCAGAGAACAGAGAACTTTCAGAAGAAGTCGGCATGAGGAGTTTATTCGGACATTCCATTGTTAACGGTCATTTTGTAATGAAAGAACGTGCGGGCAGAGTCGCATGTCGGGCTGGACCCGACCGCGGGGGGTCGCGGCAGGAAAAACACCTCCGTTGGAAACCTTAATGGGCAAGTTGGAACATGCCCAAGCTGTTAAACAATTTCTCAGTTACTCACTTGTTGAAAGCCATTAAAAGCCGCTTGAATTCTACAAATGGTTTTCAACACGGAGGTGTTTTTCCTGTCGCGGCGCACACAGATTTGCCGAGTCGTCACGGAAACGACTCGGCGAATTTGCGCGTACGTCTTTCATTAAAAAAATGTCCTTAAACAGTGGAATGTCCGCATAAATTCCTCATGCCGGCCTCTTCTGAATCTTCTCTGTTCTCTCACGATGTCCTGGGTGAATTAAGCCTTAAATTAGGATGTTTTAAGCTCGAAACAGGCCGACGACAGCGCCTGGAAGTGCTGCAGGACGTCCCGCTCCGTGGGAAGTCCTTACACCGACAGAAACACCCCATAATCTCTCATCAGCCGTTAAACTTTTCACAGAAAAACAGCTTAATTTCTCGAATAGTGTCCACTCGGATATTCCTCACAGGTCCAGAAAAAATTTTGATAAAGCAACGCGCGCCGTCTCGAGCAGCGTGTGAAACAAAGGAATTCAGCCGAGAGGGCGGGACCACATCTCACTCAAGGCCTGCCCACAGGGAAATGACATCACCGACACGCGTGAAAAAACTCACGCATGCGCACGAGGGTTCAAGCATGATTGGTGTAATCGCACGTCATTCAAATCCATATAGTTAAAAAAAAAAATAAAAGGGTCGGTTTATTATCTAATAGACCTCGTACTTCTCTGCCACTCCAGACTTCCTCATACAATACGACAGCTCTTCTCTTGGCACCCTGTCATAAGCTTTTTCTAAGTCCACAAACACAATGTAACTCTTTCTGGCCTTCTCTGTACTTTTCCAACAGTATTCTCAGAGCAACATTGCATCTGTAGTGTTCTTCTCAGCATGAAACCATATTGCTGCTCACAGATCTTCACCTGTTTTCTAAGCCTAGCTTCTACTACTCGTTCCCATAACTTCATGCTGTGGCTGATCAACTTTATGCCTCTGTAGTTACTGCAGCTCTGCACATCATGCTTGTTCTTGAAAATAGGAACCAGCACACTTCATCTCCACTCCTCAGGCATTCTCTCACTTTCCAAGATTTTATTAAACAATCTGGTTAGAAACTCTACTGCCATCTCTCCTAGACATTTCCATGGCTCCAATGGAATGTCATCTGGACCAACTGCCTTTCCACTCTTCTTCCTCTTCATAGCAGCTCTCACTTCTTCCTTACTAATCTCTTGTACTTCCTGATTTACTCTCACCACATCATCCAGCCTTTTCTCTCGCTCATTTTCTTTATTCATCAGCTCTTCAAAATATTCCCTCCACCTTCTCAGCACACACTCCTCACTTGTCAGCACATTACCATGTGCATCTTTTACCACCCTAACCTGTTGCACATCCTTTCCAGCTCTGTCCCTTTGTCTGGCCAATCGGTACAAGTCCTTTTCTCCTTCCTTACTATTCAACTTCTTGTACAGCTCGCAATATGCCTTTTCCTTCGCTTTTGCCACTTCTCTTTTCGCCTTACACCGCATCTCCTTGTACTCCCGTCTACTTTCTTCATCTCTACGACTATCCCAAAACTTTTTAGCCAACTTCTTTCTCCTTATGCTTTCATGGACCTTTTCATTCCACCACCAAGTCTTCTTGTCTTCCTTCCACTGTCCACATGTCATACCCAGTACTGTCCTAGCTATCTCCCTCACCACATCTGCAGTACTTTTCCAGTTGTCCAAAATTGCTTCCCCTACAACCAGTGCTTCTCTCACCTGCTCGCTAAATTTCACACAACAGTCTTCCTCCATCAGCTTCCACCATCTGATCCTTTGTTGAGCTCTCACTCTCTTCTTCTTCTTTACCTCAAAATTCATCCTACAAACAACCATCCTATGCTGTCTAACGACACTCTCTCCTGCCACCACCTTACAGTCTCTGATTTCTTTTAGCTTGCATCTCCTATAAAGAATGTAGTCCACCTGTGTGCACCTTCCTCCACTCTCATATGTTACCCTGTGCTCCTCCCTTTTCTTAAAGTCGGTATTCACCACAGCCATTTCCATCCTTTTTGCAAAATCACCATCTGTCCTTCCCCATTCCTATCCTTGATACCATATCTACCCATTACTTCCTCATCACCTCTGTTCCCTTCATCAACATGGCCATTGAAGTCTGCTCCTATCACCACTCTTTCATGCTTGGGCACACTCTCCACCACCTCATCTAACACACTCCAGAAATCTTCTTTCTCCTTCATCTCACAACCTACCTGTGGGGCATATGCACTGATGATATTCATCATCACCCCTTCAATTTCCAACTTCACACTCTTCACCCTGTCAGACACTCGCTTAGCCTCCAACACACTTTTAACATACTCTTCCTTTAAAATGACCCCAACACCATTTCTCTTCCTGTCCTCACCATGGTACAACAACTTGTACCCACCGCTGATGCTCCTCTTACTTCCCTTCCACTTGGTCTCTTGCACACACAATATGTCTACCTTTCTCCTCTCCATCATATCAGCCAGCTCTCTCCCTTTACCAGTCATCCTACCAACATTCAAAGTCCCTACTGTCATTTCCACCCTTCTAGTTTTCTTCTTCTCCCGCTGTTTGTGGAAACATTCTCCTCCTCTTCTTCATCATCTTCGCCCAGCAGTAGCCCAATTTCCACTGGCACCCTGTTGGGCAACAGCACCAGTGGCGGACGTTGTTAACCTGGGCCACGACCGATCCGGTATGGAAATTCGATTCTTAGTCTGCATAGTTGGGTTGGCTTGTTTTACGCCGGATGCCCTTCTTGACACAACCCTCCTCATTTATCCGGGCTTGGGACCGGCACTCAGAATGTACTGGCTGCACACCCCATGTGGCTGTGTTGGTTTATCCAAATCTTTGTGTAACCAGTGGGCTAATATATTCTCTGTAATGTTATCATATGGAATAGTACCTGATATATTTAGATTAAATGTAATAGTTCCTGTATTAAAAAGGCCTACACTTGATCCCAGTCTATCAGAACATTATAGACCTATTACTATGAGTTCAGTTCTATTAAAAATTGTTGAAATGTTACTCATGCCAGACTTTGTGCCCTCAGACTTTCAGTTTGGTTTGAGAGAAGGTTTAAGTACAAATTTTATTAGTGATTCCATAGCATATTTCAGTAATTGTGGTTCACATGTTTATAAATCCTCTTTAGATGCAGAGAAATGTTTTGACTCAGTTTGATGTGATGGTCTCATGTAATAAAATTCCACATATGTATTAGTTATTCCTACACAACTGGTCTAAAAATAGCTATGCCTGTGTCAGGTGGGATCACAGGATCAGCCCTTCTTTTCATGTAACTAAGGGTATGAAGAAGCAGGGAAGTTTGTTATCTCCCTCGCATTTTAACATTTTTATTAATGATTTGTTACTTAGTTTGCAAAATGCTAATACCGGTGTTAGAGGTTTCAGTTACAAAGTCAACAGGTATGCTGATGATATCAAGTATGCTGATGATGTAACAGTACTGAGTTCAACTGCCCCAGATCTCCAGTTCCTTATCAATATCTGCATCAGTTACATGACTGGAACCCCCAAATTTGTATTGAGGAAAAAGCTTACTAAAAACCCATCCTAAGGTTAAACTAAAGTCAAGTGAAATTCATATACAAACTAATATGGAGATTCTGGGTGTCAAGTTTGACTCTGTGGGCAAGTATGAAATAATCTGGCTCCTGTATCAGGATCTGCACCTGTCACCAGGGTAACACAAAATGGGGCGTGTCAGTGGTGGGGGCTGAGAAATGGGAGTCCTGATTGGATGAAAAGCGGGCAATACAAAGCCTGATATGTTTCATTGTCTTTTTTGTTATCTCCCTAATTTAAGATTTCTAATCGACCTGAGTTATTGCCACAGTTTCCAGGGCAGTAAAACTGATAGGACAAGTGTGTGATTTATCAGCCCTATTTCTCACGAGGGGCTGGGTTTACGAGTATAGGGTAGGTTTTTTTGTATATGTGATAATTCTTTTATATTATATTCTAAATAGTGAGATTATTGAAAAACACACTACTTAATACATTTATATCTCAGGGCCATAACCAGATTTTTTTTTTTTTTTATAATTTTAGGACATTATCCTTTGAATTTCAATGTAATAGCTCCGCTGATTCTTTAAGACATCTCTTATTCCATGATAATTTATAAAACCATGGTCCTGCTGAGTTTACTCTTGTCAATCGACTTACTCTATCGTTTTAATTGTTTTAGAGTTTTTTACTATACACTTTTGTTGTTGCGTTGTATTCTGGTCATGGATGTAATTTTCTGAAATTTGTGGGACTTAAAAAAGAAATTATATATATATATATATAATTTTATTTTACTTTTTTTTTTAAGGTTCATTTGGATGAAGGTTCTGCTGATGTGCACTCTACTCAGGTCCCCTTCTAGTTTTTTTTTTTTATTTTTTTATTTTTATAAATACCTTCTACTCAACTCTAATCCCATATTCATGCCGATCGCCGTCTCCATTGGTTTCTATTGAGTCTATTTTAGCCCCGCAGACTGGTCCACGTGGCAGGAGGAGGACGTCAGTAATGTTGTTGTTAGTGGGCGAGAGAGAAGAGACGGAGACTGTAAATATGGAGGAGGTGAAACGGGACCTGCTCGTTAAATCAGATGTTTTTCATAAGAGATAAAATCGCAGAGGAGCTCCGGTAAGGACCCGCCGAACCTCTGCGGTTAAACACAGACGGGAGGAAACGACCGAGACGCTTTAAACGCTCCATGAAGATTCGCCCCCATCCACGGTACAGTGCGGTTAATAACACACTTACACACACACCACACACACACACACACCACACCACACACACACACACACACACACACACCACACACACACACACACCACACACGTGGGGAAGGGGGGGGGTAATGTTGAGTGTGCTTTGCTACTGTCTGTACTTCTCTCAAACAGCTAACAGTAGCTAACTTATTAGCACTCGCAAACCACACTGCTAAAGCTAGCTAAATGTTTGACAGACATCAGTTTTATCTGTCGTGTACTCGAAACATTTACAGCTATGATCTGTTAGCAGCATATTATGTGCCTGAAGTTGTTGCCTTAGCAGCTAGCCTGTATAAAAAACCCAAACAAACAAACAAACAAACAGATAACAAAATTGAATCTAGAGCTGCACTCAGTAAAGTGAATCCTCAGCAGAGTGTAGCAGTTTGGTGAGCTCCGAAGCCCAGCCATCCACTTTCTACTTGTTTCCGCCACGGGAATGTTGTTAGATGTTGTCTTATGCGCACTGAATACTCCCTGAATACTCCCCAAGTCGCTCCCCAAGTCGTGGGAAGCAGCATTTTATAGTGGGCGGCGCATCCTCTATGTAAACACCGGCTATGATTGAATCTACGGATAACACTGCGACAGATCCTGTAGCCTGCCCAACGAAAGGTGGACAAAGTCCTTAACGTGTCCCAATATGCAATCAGAACAATAACACAGTATTTAATAGATATATTGGCACCGTCCCTCTAATCCTGTACACACTGTGTGTACCTTTTTGTCACAGCTTTATTAGTAAAAAACCGGGCTGTGAAAACTCAGCGGATCCGCGAAATTCCTCTGATTTCTCATGGGGGGGTGTTAGTGTTTTACTGTGTAATCGTGATCGTCACTGAGTTTTTAAAATGTCCTATCGCAAAGTGTTCTTTTTTACAACATCGTGCAAGGTTTATAAGTCTGTGGCGGTCCGTGGACCCTGATGTGTGTGTTACAAATACAAATCGTTGTCCTCAGATCCGCAGAGTTTCGAGGAGGAAAAAAGCCTGGCTGTTGCGACAGTTGTAAGCGGGACTGGCTGGTTGCTGTGGCAACGCTGTGTCCTCTCTGCACGATGCTTAAGCTAAACGTAGCATGTGGACTCGCAAACCTTTAGAGCTTGAAGGTTTTTAAAAGAAGAATTGTGCAGCATGTCTGTGTTCACGGACTGATGTCGGACAGAGAGAAGATGGCGTGGAAAGACTGGTGGAAAAAGTCTGATAAGTACAAGATTCTGTGGAATTGTTGCTCGCTTCATCAACACACCTGAAAGATAAAGAAATAGGATCAGGAAACACGGTAAGATTTTTCTCTCTCTGGAAAATAAACATTGTGCTGTTCCAAACAGGATTTAGGCAAGATTATGTGACTTTTTTCATTAATCTAGCCTTTATTTCATTGGGAAAAAATACTGGCTTTGAATGCATTTACATTAATTTACACAAATGAGTTTTTATTATGTAGACTTTTTTCATTTGAAAAAGACTGGGCTTTGCCTGGATTTACAGGATTTTACACAAGAATATGGCTTTTTTTTACTATAAGCTTTTTTTATTGATATTTTACCATGATTTCAAAATATACTACAGTGTTTAGCTGTGGTTTTTGAAATGCTTTAACAGTCTTTTCAATCTTCATGGACATTCATGTTGTTTAATTGTTCTGAGTTGATGCATAATTTGGTTTACAATTGAAAGGAAAATCATTCCAGGTCCTACTTCCATGTCATATTCTGTTATGTCAACAATGAAGCGAGACAAAGGACACCTCCGTTTCGGAGTGTTAGAGGACAAGTTGGGGACATGTCCAGCTCTCCACAAGTTCTTTTATACTCACTCGACTGGTAAGCACTGAAAGCCGAGATAGACATGTCCCAACTTGTCCTCTGACACTCCGAACGGAGGTGTTCCTTTGTCTCGCTTCATCAGCGAATCGGTCGTGACGCGCGAAGCCTCCGCGCGGCTTTCCATGACAAAATCTCTTGTTAAAAGTGAAATCTGCTGGAAAATGGCTGATGTCCAGGTCTTGTGATAACCAGAGAAAGAGCACATGACGGCTCGTATCCACAGAGCCATCAGCTTAGAAAGGATCCAGTGGTTTGTGCCCGCGACGTCGCAGGCTCGCAGCGCGGCGCACCGACCGTCCTTAAAGGGGTCCTTAAACCTGTAGTTAAAGTCCTTATTCTCTGTGAAGCCGTAAAATTTTTCACTGAAAGCCAGATAAATTTTTTGAATGGTTTCTAGGTGCCAGTCTCTACACAGCTTCTGAAAAAATTCTGATGGAAAAAAGTCCTTTTCATTCCGCCATTTCCAGACAATGAAATCCGACGAGGGGCGGGACCACTCCTTCCACAAGGCGTGCTCACAGGCGAATGACATCACGACAGGCGTGGAAAAACTCACGCATGCGCACGAGGGTTCAAGCATGTCGACGTAAAAACATATGAATGAAATCCCATATAGTTTTTGAAAAAAATAAAAAGGTACGATACTTTATGGACAGACCTCGTAGTATTACATCAGTTAAAAATAAGGCAAAGTTTATTCGCCTAACTGTTGGGCAGATAAGTCATACATTGAACATTACGTGCCAGCCATTGGGCAGTTAATATAATATCTTACCTTATTCGCCCAACTGTGATCGTGTATTTGACACGTTTTGTGCATCTAAACTATGTTTTTTACACCACTTTTTAAGGCTCTATTGCGGCATGAAAAGCGGTGTATGTTTGACACATTTAACAGCGCCGTCTTTAATTAATGTGAAAAAACACAGCAATGGATGAACGCAGACAAACTTCATAAGCATTTTGATGGAAGTCTGTTAAAGACAAAACAGTTTTTATGAACAAAATGCCGCTTGTGCCTAGAAGATGGTGTTAGTTTGACCCAGTTCCTTGGGTGTGATGAGCTAAAGAGAACTGCTTAGATCACAGCCCTTCCGTGGACTGCGAACCCTCCTGCAGCCCACGAGAAAATATCCGCCTTTTTTCCCCTCGTGTTGAAACTGGAAGTGAACTTACAAGCGCGCTGATTGGTTGGGTGTATAGCTCGTGTATTTACTTTATTGAACCAACGGTTGGGCGTATAGGCCACTCCGAAAAAATAACTTGTGTGAAACTACATTTAATGTCTCGATTAAAAGGTGCTTCACAGAAATGATAACTGTGTTTGGGAGATAAAACAGCGATGTTTCCATCATGAAGCGCTGTCACACAGACTGCAGAACACTATGAAAACGCAATGTTCCATTCATTCATCAAAGCATTAAAGGGTATTGCTCCAGTCATTAGGAAAAGAAAGCACCAACTCAATATTTTTCAAGCATTTAGAAACAGTAAAATGCACACTGAAAGCAGCTGAACTTCTGGCCAAGGGCACAGTTTACTTTCGTTTTGAGGCGGATTGCCAGGTCTGCACTTTTATAACCACCCTGTTAGGAGGTAAAGTGGATAAGCAGTTTTCATCCTGTTTTAGCACTTTTTTGGATCGTGGGCGATCATAGTACAACAGCGCCCTGTGGAGTAAGCTGCGAGAGCCGCTACTCGTATGTGTTTGGGAATTCATACCCCCTTGCTGACACCGGAGGTGGGAGCTCACGTTTAGTCATGTGAGATTTACACAATACTGAGCACTACTGTATGAGGAGAACAGAGACGTTTCAGAAGATGTCGGTTTCAGCATTTTATCCGGAGATTTTTTAATGAAAGACGTGCGGGCGGATTGCAGCGTCGGCTCGAACATGTCCACTTCGATATGTCCACAGGTTTAGAAAAAATTTTGATCAAACAAAGCGCCATCTCTCAGCACTTCTCAGACAAGGAATTCCGACGAGGGCTGGACGACTCCTCCCACAACCTCCCTCCCTCGCTCACAGGCGAATGACGTCACCAACAGGCGTGGAAAACCTCACGCATGCGCACGAGGGTTCAAGCATGTCTGACGTAAACATATGAATGAAATCCATATAGTTTTTGAAAAAATAAAAAGGACCTATACTTTATGGACAGCCCTCGTATGTGTGGTGTATATATATATATATTATATATATATATATATATATATATATCTATATATTATATATTATAAACGCTCACACATACCTATACACCACACATACGCATATATTAAACATAATTGGGATTGGAAAAAGAGATAGGAGCATCTTATTTACAATATGTGAAATGGAGTTTAGGTGTGATAAGGTGACATTAGTGCAGGGATTTGTAAACGAGTTGTTATTGCACATGATTTGTGGACATATTAATATTGCACGTGATTGTGGACATATTATTGCATGTGGTTATTTCACAGTGTTATTGCACAGCCTGACAGCAGCAGGGAGGAACGACGTGCAGTATCGTTCCTTCTTGTACTGAGGGTGCCTCAGCCTGTCACTGAACGAGTTGTTCAGCTCCACTACAGTCCGGTGCAGAGGGTGAGAGGAGTTGTTCATGATGGATGTGAACTTGGTTAAGACCCTCCTCTCAGCCACCTCCTCCAGAGAGTCCAGAGGACAGCCCAGGACAGAGCTGGACTTCCTGACCAGCTTATTCAGTCTCTCTCTCCTGCTCTGTGCTGCCCGGGGCCCAACAACGACAGTATAGAGGAGAGCAGAGGCTGCAACAGAAGGTCTTAAGCAGAGCCTTGCTCACTCCAAAGGATCTCAGTCTCCTCAGGAGGTGGAGGCGACTCTGGCCTTTTTTGTACAGGGTGTCGGTGTTGTGAGTCCTGTCCAGTTTGCTGTTGAGGTGAACACCCAGGTATTTAAAACTGTCCCACAGTCTTTATGTCCTCCTCCTGGATGTTCACTGGTGGGTGAGGTGGTGGTTTCCTCCTGAAGTCGATCACCATCTCCTTCGTCTTACTGGTGTTGAGACACAAGTGGTTGCGCTCACACCAGTCCACGAAGTCTATGATGACCGACTGGTACTCCAGCTTGTTCCCCTCAGACACGCGACCCACAATGGTGGAGTCATCAGAGAACTTCTGGAGGTGGCAGCTGTCCGTGTTGTAGGTGAAGTCCGAGGTGTAGCGGGTGAAGAGGAAGGCGAGAGGATGATGCCCTGGGGGGCCCCGGTGCTGCACCTTAGCACCTCAGACTGACAGCCGCGCAGCCGCACGTCCTGTGGGCGGTCAGTGAGGTAGTCAATGGTCCAGGTGGCGAGGTGTCAGAGGGACTGGAGGGCTGGCTGCTGGAGACGTGTGGAGAGCCGGGAGCAGGCAGTTAGTATTAGGGTTATGCCCATTGTTCCATTTTGCATTGGGTTTTTTATGGGTGCCACTGTCTTTTTTTTTTTTTTTTCTTCCAATTGCTCTAATGCTGCGTTTACAATGCAGCTATCGATTATTTTAGTAATCGAGTATTCTGTCGATTATTTTGGTGATTTATCAAGTATTCAGATAAAAAACTTTATTTCATTAATTTACGTAAGCTTAATTTAACAGATATAGCTGACAGAGAAAATGATAGTCAGTTTAATGAACAACCATTTCATCTCCTGTTAAAATAAACATTTTTATTGGCAGACTTTGGTGACATAACTAAACTGGTAGTTGCTTCTTTAAAGAAAGAAAAGGAGTCCATTTTCAATTTTCAATTCAATTTCAGTTTATTTTCATTTATATAGCACCAAATCACAACAAGAGAGTTGCCTCAAGGCACTTCACACAAGTAAGGTCTAACTTTACTAACCCCCAGAGCAGCAGTGGTAAGGAAAAACTCCCTCTGAGGAAGAAACCTCAAGCAGACCAGACTCAGAAGGGTGAGCCTCTGCTTGGGCCATGCTACAGACATAAATGACAGAACAATTCACAAAATGAATACACAGGAAATGCTGTTGGTGCACAGGACAGGAGGGTCTCCAGCACAACTACCACACCCATCTCTGCATGGAGCTGCACCTTAGACAGAGAGAAAAAACAGAATCAGGCATCAGAAAGATAAGAAATACAGTATAATTTATCAGCATTAAACAACAAGAAAAACAGGAAATACTAAGGTGATTGCCGGCCACTAGCCCTCAGCTTTACTAAAAGACCCAGAATTTAGGTAAATTTGAGGCCATGGCCCGCTCCGTTTCCTAATAAAATGAATTAAAAGAGTAAAAAGCATACAACCCCTAGCAAAAATTATGGAATCACCGGCCTCGGAGGATGTTCATTCAGTTGTTTAATTTTGTAGAAAAAAAGCAGATCACAGACATGACACAAAACTAAAGTCATTTCAAATGGCAACTTTCTGGCTTTAAGAAACACTATAAGAAATCAAGAAAAAAAGATTGTGGCAGTCAGTAACGGTTACTTTTTTAGACCAAGCAGAGGAAAAAAATATGGAATCACCCTGTAAATTTTCATCCCCCAAAACTAACACCTGCATCATATCAGATCTGCTCGTTAGTCTGCATCTAAAAGGAGTGAACACACCTTGGAGAGCGTTGCACCAAGTGGACTGACATGAATCATGGCTCCAACACGAGAGATGTCAATTGAAACAAAGGAGAGGATTATCAAACTCTTAAAGAGAGTAAATCATCACGCAATGTTGCAAAGATGTTGGTTGTTCACAGTCAGCTGTGTCTAAACTCTGGACCAAACACAACAACATGGGAAGGTTGTTAAAGGCAAACATACTGGTAGACCAAGGAAGACATCAAGCGTCAAGACAGAAAACTTAAAGCAATATGTCTCAAAAATCGAAAATGTACAACAAAACAAATGAGGAACGAATGGGAGGAAACTGGAGTCAACGTCTGTGACCGAACTGTAAGAAACCGCCTAAAGGAAATGGGATTTACATACAGAAAAGCTAAACGAAAGGCATCATTAACACCTAAACAGAAAAACAAGGTTACAATGGGCTAAGGAAAAGCAATTGTGGACTGTGGATGACTGGATGAAAGTCATATTCAGTGATGAATCTGAAATCTGCATTGGGCAAGGTGATGATGCTGGAACTTTTGTTTGGTGCCTTTCCAATGAGATTTATAAAGATGACTGCCTGAAGAGAACATGTAAATTTCCACAGTCATTGATGATATGGGGCTGCATGTCAGGTAAAGGCACTGGGGAGATGGCTGTCATTACATCATCAATAAATGCACAACTTTATGTTGATATTTTGGACAATTGAAAGGATGTTTGGGGATGATGAAATCATTTTTCAAGATGATAATGCATCTTGCCATAGAGCAAAAACTGCAAAAACATTCCTTGCAAAAAGACACATAGGGTCAATGTCATGGCATAGGGTCAATGTCAATGAGCAGATCTGATTTGATGCAGGTGTTAATTTGGGGGATGAAAATTTACAGGGTGATTCCATAATTTTTTCCTCAGAATTGAGTGATTCCATATTTTTTCCTCTGCTTGGTCTAAAAAAGTAACCGTTACTGACTGCCACAATCTTTTTTTCTTGATTTCTTATAGTGTTTCTTAAAGCCAGAAAGTTGCCATTTGAAATGACTTTAGTTTTGTGTCATGTCTGTGATCTGCTTTTTTTCTACAAAATTAAACAACTGAATGAACATCCTCTGAGGCCGGTGATTCCATAATTTTTGCCAGGGGTTGTAGAACTATACTATGCCAGTATGTTAGCCATACGAAAGGGAAAATAAGTGCGTCTTAAGTCTGGACTTGAAATTCTCCACAGAATATGACTGTTTTATTGATGCAGGGAGATCATTCCGCAGAACAGGGGCATCATTAGAGAAAGCTCTATGACCCTCAGACTTTTTATTCATCCTAGGGACACAAAGTAGTTCTGTACCCTGAGAACACAAAGCCCGGGCCGGTACATAAGGTTTAATTAGGTCAGGAAGGTAGGGAGGTGCCAGTCCTTAAACAATTTTATAGACTAGTGGCAGAACCTTGAAATCTGATCTCACTGGGACAGGAAGCCAGTGAAGGGATGCCAAAATGGGTGTAATGCGGTCGAACTTTCTGCTTCGTGTCAAAAGTCTGGCTGCAGCATTTTGAAGCAGTTAGAGAGCCCTAATGCTGAACTGCGGTAAACCAGAAAATAGAACATTGCAGTCGTCCAATCTCGAAGAGAGAAACGCGTTGAGAACGACTGGTCAAGTATGACGTCAACCATGCAAGGGTGCTCCCAGTAATCCCAAAATGATTTTTTCAGCCTATCAAGTAGAATATGATGAGCCACAGTATCAAATGTAGCACTGAGATCTAACAGCACCAGAACCATAGTGGTGTCCAAATCCATTGCAAGCAGGCCTCATTTAAGGGGAGGATAGCTGTAGGTTTAAGTCAGGTTTCACATAACCCAATCATATCTAAGTGATGATCAATAATTAGACGATTAATCAACAATGATTTTGAGGATAGTGATCTTATGTTAATGAGACCCAGACTAAGGACCTCAGTGGGGTTGACATTTGAAGTGTTTGGGTTTAGGGGTGGTTCCAGAGTAGCATATATAAGATGCCTAGAAGTAGTTTTAGGTTTGAGACATTCCACGCGCATTGTAGGTTGCAGACACGAAATCTTTGATATCGCTGGAACAACCATTGGGCCAGCCTCAATTTCAGCATCATCCAATGTAGTAATGGGTGTTAAGTTTGCAAAGCATATCCCTCTATGATTTTTATGGACATGTCTACGGAAGCAGGTCACAGTCTCAACTTGTTGAATTTCCCTCCCTTGCAGATAAACTGCACTATCACCTTAGTGGATTTTCTGCACTAATTTCCCTGCTAACCTAACGGATTCCACATCCACATTTGTCATAAGCCTTGCAGGGTCTCTAATCACCTGCTCCGTGGCCTGCTGTAAATTCCTAATATTACCCTCCCTGTAGAGCTCTATCTATGTTCGCAGACAAGATGGCGGCGCCTTCCCCAGTCGGGTGGAGGCCGTCTGGCATCAGCAAGCCACTGCGGCCCCAGAATGAAGGCCAGTTATCAATAAAGCTAAGGCCTTGCTGTCTACAAAATTGCGCCAGCCACCTATTTAATTATGTCAGCCTGCTAAACGCTTCATCAGTGCCCAGGGAGGTGAGGGGACTAGAGACTATTAATCGATGTCGACACATGTTTCTGGCAAGGTCACAGGTCCTCTCTATGTCCATTTTTGTGACCTCTGAGTGCTTCATCCTGACATCATTGGTGCCGACGTGAATAACTATGTCACTATATCTCATGTCATGTTCCTTAATGCCATTTAAGTGGCATTGGCATATTTGGGTTAATTTAAATATGGCAAGAAAAGATGACCAAAAAACTTAAAACATTTTCCCATACTAGTCCTGAATAGACCTGAAAGAAGTTTCTGTTGGAAGTATTTTAGACATAGGATGAGCAGGTTAGGTGAATTGAAAACTTTATCATTGTCCAGGTCTCCCTTGTAAAAGAGATCTTGATCTCAGTGGGACTAACCTGGTTAAATAAAGATTAAATTAAAGTGGGAAGGGGGAAGTGTTAGTTTTTTAAATACTTAAAAGACACTGGACTTGAGAGGATTTAATACTGCTATGATGGACTGATGTAGAAGGTGACAGAAATGCAACAGTAAGGATGCCGGCTGCCATTAAATGCCACAGAAGAAGAGAGGGTACATTTGGTTTATGTCGCAAGAGCGCGTTTTGAGGTTGGAGCACATTCTGCATTCTGCAAAATGCCTTGAGAAACCACAAAAAAATGCATAAAAATACTTACTTCACTCATTTGTTGTCAGTCTGGGTAAATAGTCTGACTAATCTCATTTCCTCCGCAGAGTGTTCGCGAGACAAAAACAAACACGTTTTCATTATGGCAAGCAGTCAGAGCTATCTCTTACCACCAGCTAGCTCTGGCACAATGTGAACCGAATAATGAATAATTTATAGATTCTTAACGATATCCATCCCACTTGCAATCACTGATCTAAATTAAATACTTTTGTGAATGTGACATTAACATTACCTGTTAGGTCCACTTGGCAGGCTCGATGCACACAGAGAATGTTTTCAGCTCAGGTACTGTAGCATGGAAGAAGTGCTGTTATGGAAAGCTAATTCTGTTTTGTAGTAAACGACAGTTTCTGACATTTTCTCTGTGGGTTATTTTGTGCTGCCTGCTGCGCATCGTTTTCATCTCTGTCTGTCTCCATTTTGCATTCCGCAGTTCGCATACCCTTTACAGTGCGCTGTGCATGTATCACGCACATAGTGAATTAAACGAAGCCTCGAGGCAGAGAATTTTGCCAGAGAATTTTAGTAATCAAATTACTCAAATTATTCGAGGAATTGTTTCAGCCTTAGTTTACACATGATGGCAATTAATAAATGCCATGAAGTATACATTCTAGGCAGAGGCATCAGGTGTCCTCAGGAACTGTCTCGATCTGTTACCATGCATTACAATTAATGGCATGAGTCGCTGGCGAATTATTACGAACCATTATGCACGGTTAAGAATATTGTCCCGGGCTCTTGCGCGTTTTTGCGTGCGACATCGCATTATGTTCTGTCACTAATCTGTCAGAAATGTTGTGAATTTGGCGAATTGTCTCCAACACCCCCCATATTCATCCTACTGTCAGCTGCTGAACTGTTCACATTGCTCCAAATTGCTCCTCAACACCCAGATGAATCCACAGCAGAAGAAGAACCGGGCGTATAGCGTATAGTTGGGCTTTATCCCATAGAGTTGCGCAGAAAGGAGGAGAGGAAGAGAGCCAGACTGGAGGAAGCTCAGACTTGTTCTCCTGGTCTTCAGGTACAGCAGCAGGTGGAACACCTGCAGGAGCATCCTGAGGAGCATCAGCAGGAAGTGTGGAATGACACTTGGCTGACTTGGTGTCACTGTTTGGCATACTGCAGCAATGAAACTGAATGTCGTGCAGCAGGGTTTAATTGTGCGCACGTGAGAGAAAACAGTGAGTCATAGTGGTACCGTGCGCAATGAAATGTGACACCGCATTACAAATCCTGTCAAAACTTGACAGTTTCCGTGTCACTTCGTAACAACGCGTGGCAGTTTGGGCTCCAGGAACCACTATGAATTCTGTCCAGCTCTATTAAGGATCACCACTAATCACCACTTATCAACACGCTCAGTTGCAAACTCCACCACATGAGGCGATGTGAGGGTGGTGCGTGTCATTTGTGGAAGATTTTTGGACAGCCAAAAACATGCTCCACAAATATCACAAATATCATGCACCTACACGCAACAGATGCGTTAAGTCATGTTAAGAATGTCAGGAATGTGGGACAAATGCTGGAGCCACTGTCTTTATTTATTTATTTATTTATTTATTATTATTGTTATTTATTATTTATTATTATTTTTGCTCTGTATGCACCACTCTGCATTTAATCATTAGTGATCGATCTCTGCTCCCCTCCACAGCATGTCTTTTTCCTGGTTCTCTCCCTCAGCCCCAACCAGTCCCAGCAGAAGACTGCCCCTCCCTGAGCCTGGTTCTGCTGGAGGTTTCTTCCTGTTAAAAGGGAGTTTTTCCTTCCCACTGTAGCCAAGTGCTTGCTCACAGGGGGTCGTTTTGACCGTTGGGGTTTTACATAATTATTGTATGGCCTTGCCTTACAATATAAAGCACCTTGGGGCAACTGTTTGTTGTGATTTGGCGCTATATAAAAAAATTGATTGATTGATTATTTTTTATTAAGAGTGGGTAATTTTTGTGTGTGTGCCAACAGCGAGCACATTTAAGATGAAAATCCTTGAACTTTGAAGAAAAGCGCCATGATGTTGCTGCAGCAAGTGGGAGGAGAGATCTATTTTTCCTCAAAATTGATCGCAATAGATACAAAATCCTCATTTGTGATGGTAAATTGGACAGACACTTGATTCTTTATTGAGGGTTAGTACTTAGTATTAGAGTACATAATAAGTTAGTTGTTAGCTATTTATTGGTGTCATGGAAACAAATCCCACAGGAACACTTGTTTTTCCCCCTCACTGAAAAACCTGAAACTGCTGGGATGAAGCATTTCTGAGTGCTTTCTCAATGCTTTTCCACCAGAAAATATGCTACAAGGATACAGGGGTTACAGGGGCTCTAGGGTTACAGTTAGGTTTAATGAATCTGATCAAATGGGGCTTGTTAGGTTGCAACGATCAGCCAGTCAGAGGTATTCAGCCTCCTTAAAGACTGATTTGTTTAGCTGCATTTATTCACGTAGCATTTTGTCTAGGGTTACATATTGTTTGTCAAAACTCGATAAGATACGATACATTGGACGTCCGATACTCGAATGTCTCACGCTATTGATTCATTTTTGTGCTTAATAGTTATTATATAAATTTTATTTAAATGCAATCATATGTTATAGTGCATGATGTTAGTGAGTGTGTAACCCAACTTTTTAATGCTTCAGTTATACTGCTTAATGAGTTGTGTAGTAGTTTTTCTTTTTTTTTTTTTTTTTTGGCACATTTTCACCTTTTCTTTGCTTTTGCCCTATCCGAAATTGACATCACAACCTACATGTTTGTTTGATAAAATGACTAACCTCAAGATCCTGAATCATTTTCATATTTATGGCTTCCCTAACCCTGACTAACCTGATTTTTAAAGTGGAACCCCAAACAGACCCAGTTATGCTTTCGCTATATTTTGCTTAAAACGTTGCTTCACATCCCACTTTAGTTATACAGAAGTTAAGTAAAAATATGTTTTAGGAGCTTATGAATTCCACTTATTGTAGAATTGTAGTAATACATAGGCACAGATAAATACTGATTAAACATTTTAGTTGTTAAAAATGTAGTAGTAGTAGTAATAATTGTTGTTATTATTATTAGCAGTAGTAAAATGTTTTCAAAAGTGCAATTTTACTCAAAATGTGTTTTGGGTGGCCATTTAGTTGTCTTTCTATCTGGATGAGACCCTTGTCTGAACAGTTAGCAGGAAGAATGGAGAACTTGTGTATTTATGTGGAATGCGCAACCTGATTGAGAGATAATGTTTTTTCTGTGCTTTTATCTCGTGCCATCCTCAGAAACAGACTTTAGGCGTATGTTGGGGGAAGAAAAGCGTTCATATTTTTAATTTTTAACTTGCTTCAGGTGTTTTGAGATTTGCTGTACTGTTTTGAAGATGCTGCCGTTAGCTGCATTAACACAGCCAGAGGACATGCACAGGCTTTGGAGAAAACAAGCAAACAAGTTTAGTAAACAGAGTAAATATATTTGTAAAACTCACTACAGATGTGCTGCTGTTTGTTGCACTGCCACCATGCTGTGAGACAAGGAGATGACACAAACTGTTCTTTCAATTCTGAGTTGCTGCAGAAACAGTGGACTAACTGCTCGCATCATCCAGTGCTATTATATTGAGAATATGATGAAGGGATTACTCGTATGTGTACCGAACATCTTATACCCGTACTTCGATAATATTGTGATCTGGTATCAACCCCTAATTTTGTTGTGGAGTAGATTGTTTTTAAAGAAGCAAGTAAATTAACTGCAAGGTTGTGGGAGTTTGCAGTGAACCAGGATCCATTATTCTTTTACAAAGCAGTATTGAACATGTTGTCTTGGGTTTGGAATGGAAAACTGCTTCCACTTAAGATTTACTTCCAAATTCTTTTAATCCATTGGAATTTAATTTATTAGATGTTATCAATTTCTCCTTGCAATGCCGGCATGTTTTCTAACAGGTTGCATTGCAATCTTAGCTGTCATAATTTCAGCTGATGTCTTGACCAAACTCTCCATCTAGCAACTAGATATCTGAATTGATGCTGCAAATTTCTGTAGGCCCTCATTCCACACAGAAAATTAATCAGGAATTGATTAGATAATCATGAAAGAGTCTCACTGATAGGTAGAATGGATAATAATATTGATATCGATAAAATCTTATTTCCATCCCAAGTGATTTTTTTTTTTTACTTCTTATAGCTGCTTTATTCCTTAATGATTAATGCAAATGAGTACTAAAGACCAAAGTTAGATTATTTTCGTATGGGGAAGTGCAATAGTATCACAGGATGTCTGTAATATATATGGTTGATTTGCACATGACAAGAAATCTCATTATAAATGACACAGGTGGGAGTGACTACTCGGTGAACAGCCCTGACACACAGCCATATTTGCACATGGTAATTGCACATTTAAAGTTGATATGGTCACTATGCTAACAGTTATGGTGTTGTCACACTATGACAGATTGAGTGAACTGTTTAGTAACAGTTTGATATTTGTCTGGTGGCAAATGTTGCTTAATCCACCAGCCTCTGGTGGAATTGGGGCTCTGATGCATGGATGGTGTTGCATTACGGGTGCCAACACAAAGAACCACATTCAGCAGAATGATTTCCCCGGTTTCAGACATATATGCATGCTTGGAGGAGCTGGATTTGAGCGGGATTTGCTGAGGTCTGAATGTGAAAATGGCTAGAATCTGGCTAGCTGTGGGATCATAATGTCATACCTGCCCTCCTCTGCAGAGCATCTACCACTGCAGAGTCCATAGGAGAGCTGCCTCCATGCTCAAAGACCCCACCCACCCACAAAACGGACTGTTTACACTTCTGCCCTCAGGTCAGAGGTACAGAAGTGTGAAATGCCGAACATCAAGACTAAAATACTCTCTTCCCCTCTGCCATCAGACTCCAGACAGTTGACAGGAGCCACAACCATGGACTACCTCATCACTGTACATTTTGTACACACTTGCATTTTGCTCAGCTGTGTTGCACATTCCATTGTAAGTATCAGATATTTTTGCCATTGTATTTTTTTTATTTATTGTATTTTTACTTATTGTTTTTTTTTTCCATTCTATTTTTACTATTTATATATAACTCGGCACCCGATCTTGGATAAGTGGTTGAAGGTGTGTGTGTGTGTATAAAACTCGGCACCAGTGTGGACAGAAAAGAAACTTGTTTTTTCTTGCTGTATATGACAATAAACACTTTTAATCTTGAATCAGAAATTTTCCAAACCGGGATCTGGGGTTTTTCTAAACGGGGAAATAGGGGTGCCATGCCCCCTTGTTTTGGCTGTGTGCCTCCTTGATTTTTATTATTTATTTATTTATTTTTGTCTAACCATTATTCCTAGCATACAGTATTCCCCTTGGTGATCAATTATACTATAAATACATAACATTGATGCCAGGAAGTGGCAAGCCCTGTTCATAATAAACAGTGTATTTTTTTGGCAGTAAGAATGCGTAAACCTGTCTTATTTGACATAGTTCCAACGGTCTGTTGTTGTTTCAATCCACCTCCCTATTTCATGCCGCCATTTTGATGGGAAAGACATAGTCTTGCGTGTTACAGAGTTCTGTAATGTTCTGTGTCTGTGATAACTTGCCCATTTGAGTTACTTACCCTTACTTATTGAGCCACTATACTGGTCCTTCAAGAAGCCTCAGAATGCCCCATTTTGACCTAAAATTATCAAAATCTCCACACCGCAGAAGGGGGCAAGGCCCTATCTCCCCCACTCGGTCACTCTACTCCTTTGCGTCTGGTGTCACGGCCTTGCTAAATTTTCCTAGAAAACCCCTCCGTACTCCCTCATTACATTCGTGCACTGACCCAGGACCTCAAGTGGGAGTCAACCATCAGCTCCCTCATCAAGAAGGCCCAGCAGAGGATGTACTTCCTGCAGCAGCTGAAGAAGGCCAAGCTGCCTGTCCAGCTGATGGTGCAGTTCTACACGGCCATCATCGAGTCCATCCTCTGCTCCTCCATCACGGTGTGGTACGCCGGGGCCACAGCCAGGGACAGACACAGACTACAGCGCATTGTGGCCTCTGCTGAGAAGGTGATCGGCTGTAGCCTTCCATCTCTCCACGACCTGCACGTCTCCAGGACTCTGGGCCGAGCAGGTCGGATCACAGCTGACTCTTCTCACCCTGCACACAGTCTATTCAAACCACTCCCCTCGGGCAGGAGGCTACTGTCCATCCGGACCAGAACCTCCCGCCATAAGAACAGTTTCTTCCCCTCTGCCGTTAGACTCATGAACTCCTCATAACTCAGTCACCTTAACCTTAACTCTGTCACTTTATCATTTTATCACGGGTCACTTTAGACAGTGTACTTTGGTTTTAATTGCACTCCTTCCACTGAACTGTTTTTTCTGTTTCTCTTTCTTTCTGTTTTTCTGTTGCACACAGCCTTTCATATTTCATATCTCATTTTTTTATCTTATATTTTGTCTTATTTTGGCACATATTTTATATTTTATCTTAGCATTTTATATTGCTCTCTGTTTAATGTTGCACCATTATATCGAAGCAAATTCCTAGTCTGTGAATTCTGTTCATTGGCAATGGCAATAAACTTCTTCTGATTCTGATTCCATGGCTAAATAAAAAGCTGTTACATGTTGCTGGAACTGTCTTGTGTCCCTTCATGCTGAATTCACACCTTGCGCTGGAGGTTTGGCCAATCAGAAGCCCCATTTTGATGCATCGGACAGCCACAGGATGTGAAGGCATAGATAGATTTTAGTGCCTGCTTGTTACATGTTTTGTAGCAGACAGACAGACAGCTATGAGTGGCAGCAATCAATCCTCTGCCAGCAGGGGATTGCTGACTACCAGAGAGAAAGAAGGAGGGAGAAAAAAAAAATAGCATTTTTTTTCACACCATACAGACTTGCAGGCATATATCACACAAGTCATGCACAGGCAGACAATTTTGACTTATGGTTAAAATTTTAAGCAAACTAATTTTGGACAAGTTATTGAAATTATCGTCACCCCTGTCATTTTACAAAGTGAAAATATCAGCTATATGTTTTAATTTTAAAGTAATACACAAATTTTGAATTTTGCCAGCATGACAGTGGCTGTCTGCAGACTGTTGTCGTGCCAAGAGTGTGACTGGCCACACATCTTCTAAGTGCCAAATGAGCGATGTTAGATGTTCGTACGTGCCAGATGGAATGTGACTGACACTTGCCACGAGAGGGTTCGATGGGTTCGCACAGCGCACACTCTGTCTTTCAGCCCCTGGTGTGCGCAAATATATTTATATACTGTGTGTGTGTGTATGTATGTATGTATGTGTATATATATATATATATATATATATATATATATATATATATATATATGTGTGTGTGTGTGTGTGTGTATATATATATATATATATATGTGTGTGTGTATAATTTTGCACTCACATCCTGCTTTAGTTTGCAGAAAAGCTAAATTAAGTGAACATATTTTTATATGGCTCATCAATACTGATAAACATTTTAGTTGTTAAAATGTTGTTTTTGTTAGTAGTAGTAGATGCAAAAAAATGTCTTTAAAAGCAGACCTTTCCTCTCAGGGTGTTTCTTGGGGGGGCATTTCAATCGGCCTGGTTGCGCCCCTGGTATGCGCTACATGATCTGTGAGAAGGAAGAATGGAGAACTTGTGTATTTATGTGGGAAGCACTACCTGATTGACAGATAAGGTTTTATCTGTGCTTTTATCTCATGCCATCCTCAGAAAGAGACTCTGTATTTGTGGAAAAAAGGGAAACCATTCTTGTTTTTTAAGGTCACTGCGAGTGTTCTACTGTCGGTTACGTGCTAACAGCCGGGTGATGATCTCTAAAATCAGAAAGGTCTTGTCTCAGAGTGATGCTGAAAAACTAATTCATGCATTTATTTCCTCTAGGCTGGACTATTGTAATTCATTATTATCAGGTTGTCCTAAAAGTTCCCTAAAAAGCCTTCAGTTAATTCAAAATGCTGCAGCTAGAGTACTGACAGGGACTAGAAGGAGAGAGCATATCTCACCCATATTGGCCTCTCTTCATTGGCTTCCTGTTAATTCTAGAATAGAATTTAAAATTCTTCTTCTTACTTATAAGGTTTTGAATAATCAGGTCCCATCTTATCTTAGGGACCTCGTAGTACCATATCACCCCAATAGAGCGCTTCGCTCTCAGACTGCAGGCTTACTTGTAGTTCCTAGGGTTTGTAAGAGTAGAATGGGAGGCAGAGCCTTCAGCTTTCAGGCTCCTCTCCTGTGGAACCAGCTCCCAATTCAGATCAGGGAGACAGACACCCTCTCTACTTTTAAGATTAGGCTTAAAACTTTCCTTTTTGCTAAAGCTTATAGTTAGGGCTGGATCAGGTGACCCTGAACCATCCCTTAGTTATGCTGCTATAGACGTAGACTGCTGGGGGGTTCCCATGATGCACTGTTTCTTTCTCTTTTTGCTCTGTATGCACCACTCTGCATTTAATCATTAGTGATCGATCTCTGCTCCCCTCCACAGCATGTCTTTTTCCTGGTTCTCTCCCTCAGCCCCAACCAGTCCCAGCAGAAGACTGCCCCTCCCTGAGCCTGGTTCTGCTGGAGGTTTCTTCCTGTTAAAAGGGAGTTTTTCCTTCCCACTGTAGCCAAGTGCTTGCTCACAGGGGGTCGTTTTGACCGTTGGGGTTTTACATAATTATTGTATGGCCTTGCCTTACAATATAAAGCGCCTTGGGGCAACTGTTTGTTGTGATTTGGTGCTATATAAAAAAATTGATTGATTGATTGATTGATGTGCATAAACTATGAAAGGAAAAAAAAGTGTAAATGTATTTCTAAATCTTACAGCGGGTTTGATGACGCAAACTGTTTTTAAGTGATCATAGCTGCTGCACAAAACAAAGGACTCACCGCTCACCACATCCAGCGCTGATATATCGCAAATATGGGAACAGGAATGCCTTGGGAACGCCTTGTACTGGTGTTTTGACCTTGACCCAGTATAGACCCCAAGTGTAGAGTATGCAGTGATATGTGGCACCAGCGCATGCTTCTGAGATGTGACCTGGCCTAATTCAGTTCATGTTGCAAACACAGAAATGCCTACAGATCATCTTTCCAAGATAATAAATTCTTAAAAACTTTTTTAAATCAACGGGAATTGGTTTAATGTTGAAATGGGAAAACTTGCAGGGAAACATAATTTGTTTGTTTTGCTTAACATCTTGCTTTAATAAGTGCTGCATACCAATTAGCATATGTTGTGGGATCTTTAATGTTCGTTCTATAAGTTCTTGTCATGTTTTCACAGCTGTGATGGAGATATAGGTTTGGAAGTCAAAATGTTTAACAGCAAGCTGTGTTGCAGCTTGCATCCGAGGAAAAAAGCTATAGATAGTTCCCTGGTATGCAGGTGTTGGAGACATTCTGTGCTCACGTCGTTCTCTGTCTTTTTTTTTCTCTAATTTAGTACATTTTCATGCTGTCTTCATGTTCTTCTGCCTTTCCTTTTTTTAGTCAGTTTATTTGCCTGCCTTCCTTCCTTCTCTGTTCATTTTGATAGTAAATGTTAAATGGATTGCATTTATCAGTGTTTCCTAACTGAGGCTATTGGAGTTGCCATGTACGGCATGTAAAAGTCGTCAGCTATTGTATCTAACATAGACAGGGGAAAATTTGTGTGATTTTGTGCTCTGTGTGTGCATGCAGCAGCTTGTGTCTCTGTGGCTGCAATCTCATAGCCTTCATTGCCCTTCTTTGGCTGTAATGCCATGAAAAAGTATTGTGCACTTGTGTTCCAGCTGCTTTTGTCTTATTTTCAGTATAAACCTTTGTGGATGTTACATGATTTCACATGATTTGGGCAGGGTTTGTGGCCAAGTGGTTAAGTGCACTTGTTTCCAGTGCACAGGGTTCCCAGTTTCATAATCTCCATGCAATCCGGTGTACAACTTGTGCCAAATCGATGCAAAATGTGTCAAATCAATCAATGCACCTTGGAACTCCTGTGGTGACGTCTAATGAAACTGTGAAGTATTCTTT
This sequence comes from Thalassophryne amazonica, assembly GCF_902500255.1. Classification (NCBI taxonomy): domain Eukaryota; kingdom Metazoa; phylum Chordata; class Actinopteri; order Batrachoidiformes; family Batrachoididae; genus Thalassophryne; species Thalassophryne amazonica. The sequence continues at coordinate 46,374,127 of NC_047118.1, forward strand.
GAAGCAACTACACAGGCGGAATTCAAAACAAAACATGGTCTAATCTAAGCTTTGATACCTAGTTTGCGATTGATAACGTTACATGTCAAGGTAATATTAGATAATTCACTGTGTTAGCAGACATCTGTGCTTTAACATTTTATGGAGGGGGAATGCGTTCCCCCCAATGCTGCCACCTTCTGAATTAAAATCACCACCTGATATGTAATTTGTGTAACTCCCTGATTCATATTGAACTTTTTTTGTATCTTATGCAGACAAACAAAGCACCTTCCAGTAATGCTTCTGGGAGCAACTTGTGGATTAGAGTCCTTTCTCAAGGCACTTTGGTGATTTTCTTGTGTGATCAGATAATTGAACCTATGACCTTCTGGTCACAAGCCCATTTCTCTGTAGGTACAGTGTAAGGTTAGGGTAAGATGTGAGATGTTGTGGCGTAAGTGGTAGGGTGCTGGGCTTCTGAGCATTTGGCCTTGGGTTCAAATCCCAATCATGTTAAAGTTAATGGATTATTTTTATGTGCACTGGCCTACTTGTTCCAACCATTGCTCCCCCAGATTTAGTGTCCCAAATTTAGGTATTAATTTTATGAACCAATCAAAGCAGTGTGGTTTTAATAAAGACTATAGGTTTGGTGGGTTCAGGGTCATGCCATTAGTTAATACACTTTTTAAAAATCCTAGTCATATTTAAACATAAATTTGGTGATTAACGTCAATCAGTTTGTTGATGTGGATGTAACACAGAATAAATCATTTAGCTTAATAATAATGCCAGCAGTATGTGCTGCAAGTCATCATAACATGCACTAGTGTTAATAGCTACAGTTTGGAAAAAAAAAAGGTTTTTGATTTAGAGGTCAAATGTTTGTATCACCTTGATACCAATGTATTCCCTTTTTAGTTTTTTTTTTTTTTTTTTTGTCTATTTCACTCATATGGTACAGTTATTAAAAGCAAGCAGAGTACTCACAGCTTTAAATGATAAAGCCCTGGTCCCACTGAATAATGAAGGATGAAAACTGAACCATGTAACATGTTTTTTTTTTTTTTTGGTACAAGTCCAGTTATTCAACAGTCGTGGGACGATGGTGGCTCTGAAAGGCTTTTAGAGGCAGAATATTTGGCTAACGAGGCTCATCTCTGAACGTGGTTTTAATTTCAAGAAGTTCAAAATTTAGCAACAACAGCATGGGGCAGTTTGTGTACGGGGTATTACCTAAGACAAACGAGGATTTTAGAGGCATGTTTGTGGTGAGGATGAGGTGGTTAAAAGCCCATTATCCAAGCACCTGGCGGCTACGAGTACGGGACAGGCTATTTTGGCTCAGCCCTCTTGTGCACTACAATCCCACCTGCTTTGTGCGTCGGACGCTGTATATAAAATCATTATTTTGTAGCGGATTTATCATTTTCTGTCAGAACTTGAATGTTGAAAACATTTGGAGCTTTTTTCCTGTCTCTGTCTCATGCACTTAGGTGGAGAATGTATTTGGAACACCCTAAAAGGTTAAGTGTTTGTAATGTTTTTATTGTAATAGCTTGATAAAACATTTTCATGTTCATTCCTTCTTTATAAGCAGCTGTAAAAGTATGTTTATGATAGATTTTGTTATAATGGATCAGATGAGCTCCGCTGTGTGTGCGCACTAACGCAGTGACTCGCACTCAAGACGAGCATTTACGCAAAATGCCAGCTTGCAAAAGAGTGATTTTGCAGTCAATAAAGGATGAACACAAAGTTAAAAGTTGGATCACGGTGTCAAAATGACTGCGTGTTTAAAGCAAGCGAGAAGAAGCGCAGAGGCGACTGTCCAGGAATGCAGAATGCCAGCATGCAAAAGAGTGATTTTGTAGTCAGTAACGGACAAACACAAAGTTAAAAGTTGGATCATGGTGTCAAAATAACTGTAAAGCCGCAGAAGAAAATAAAGCCAGCGAGAAGAAGTGCAGAGGTGACTGTCTAGGAACCCGTGGTTCAGTTCTAGCTGGTCTGGTGCATTTAATGACTCTGGAACACAGGTGAATAGCAGCCTGTGCACAGATGTGCACACCGGCCGAAGTGTACTGGAGCGTCTATTTTTGGGCTGCGTTTAAAAAATGTGACAACATCTTGAATGGATGCTGTGAATTAAAAACCCACACTTTAAAGCAGTGGTCTCCACACTATTCCAGAAAGGGCCGAGAGAGTGCAGGTTTTCTTTGCAGCCACTGACTTCAGCAGGTGATTTCACTGATGAACTCATCCCACCTGTTCAAAGGGATGTTAATCAGTAAAATCACCTGCTGAAGTCAGTGGCTGCAAAGAAAACCTGCACTCTCTCGGCCCTTTCTGGAATAGTTTGGAGACCACTGCTTTAAACGGACCAAGTGTGGGAGGGCTGGAGGGTTGGCCCAAGCCCATGCCTAAATGTGCACCAACGTTGCGTTACATGGATCATATGTGGCTTGACGTGGATCATATGCAGTGACACGAGCCTGGACAGGACTCAAATGACAGCTCGTTCTTGGATCATTAGAGGCTGATATGTGGCACATGTGAGTTACAGAGAAGCACATAGAGGGGCCTTAGTAGCAGATACGTGACAGCTTAAAACATGGATCATTCTTCAAATAATCGCTGACTCACCCAAGCGTGGCTCATTATTCATGGCTTATTATTCAGTGGGACCGAGGCTTAACAGTGTTCTTGTCTATTTGTCTCATCTTGGTGGACATTTTTGTATGCATGGCTAGTGTTTTTCATAAAATGAGTAACCTTTACCAAGGACAACCATCTGACAAATATGGGATCTTATTGTCCCTTTACAAGGGTGGAGCGACTGGAAGAGGTGCTGTGTTTTCAAAATGTGTTTTTCTCCTTGACTCTTGGGCAGGTGAGAGAGGATGATTGCTGATCCTGCATACAGTCGCGGTTCAGCAGCAGGGTGGTGACTGTGTGTATACAAGGGAACTTACATGAGAGAAAGTCAGAGAGCGGTGGACTAAATGCTTATGTCTATTAGTAGATATTTATTATAACGTCTGTCCTGTTTTCTCTCTTGCTTCTGTTTGTTGTCTGTTTTAGGAAGAGGTGTTCAGGTGAGCAGTTACCAGGGCTGCCAACCCCCTGGTTGCTAGGCAGCACTTCCTGCTCTTCTCCAGGGTGGGAGGGGCTCTGTATTTTTAGGAAATGATGGTGTGAAGAGGAGGATGAGGAAAAGAAGGAAAGGGAGAGAGATTTATGTTGCTTTGATAACATTGTGAACTTTTGCCAGTGAAGCATGAGAATGATGGCTAAAGTGGTTGTGTGTTCTATTCTCTTATCGAGTGTGCTTGCATTTTTTTGTGTTTCTGTGGATGCATGTTGTTAGTCTAAGGGAATAATTGGCCAGCAGGCTAATCTGGCACAGCTAGTTAGCTCCATAACCTCAGAGACAAATGCACACACGCACTGTTTGATCTCATTACTTGGCCATGACAGTGTTCATTGCTTTTGTGATTAGATTCACTTCCTATTTGCTTCTCAGTGTGTAAAATTGACTTTGTAAGGGGAAAAATGTCATGGTCATAGCTGGACAAGGCTGCATCTTTTTGCTTACAGGACACTTCACCGATGCTACAGAATATTGATTAGAGGTGCGCCAAAAGAGCACAGACAGAGCAAATAGGTTTTGATCGAGTGTGGTAAAACAGTTTGTTTTACCCGTGTACCGTATTTTCCGGACTATAAGTCGCACCGGAGTATAAGTCGCTCCAGCCACTTTATCCATTATAAAGAAAAATAAACCATAAATAAGTCGCACCGGAGTATAAGTCGCACCAGCCACTTTATCCATTATAAAGAAAAATAAACCATAAATAAGTTGCACTGGACTATAAGTCCCATGGACATACAGGTATGTTAACATGAAAAGTTCAGATGATAATATTGTGACGGCTACCGTTTTCGGATGCATATTTAACCAGTCTTAACTTGTAATCTGCAGAGTATGATTTTGTTTTTGGTGGCATTTTTTCCGGCCTTCTCCGTTGTCTTGTTAAGTTATCAGTAACGTTGAAATTTTTATTTTTCTATGGTAGTCAGAAGTCGCAGGAACAGTCACACAAGCCTCGAGTGCCCTCTCGTGAGCTGCATTTTACCTACGGATATGTTTGTATTTTGCGGACCACATTGCGAGCCGAACCATGCAGCGCCTACCTGCGCAGCTCATGACCAGCTCCTTCCAAGTGCAGACGCTAATCCTCCGCCGTCGCTCAGTGCTCCCATGCAGCTCTCGGCGTCAACTCTGCTCACACTGATATCCAAGGGTTGAAGCTGTTTTGTTAGCCGTCCCGGAATAAACACCATGTTCGTCTGCTTCAAACGCTTTTCACAATCATCAACGCCAGCTCCTTCCAAGTGCACACGCTAATCCTCCACCGTCGCTCACCCAGTGCTCCCACGCAGCTCTCAGCGTCAACTTAAACACTCTGCTCACACTGATATCCAAGGGTTGAAGCTGTTTTGTTCGCCATGCTGGAATAACAGCAAGCACTGTGTTCGTCAGCTTCTCACGCTGTGGGTGAGGTGAGGAACACGCGTCCAATGTTCTGTTCTCTGATTGGTTATCGCGACCAGCATAACCTATAGGACGGCCGCCATACTACAGTGCCCATGATGCATTGCATTTCCTTTTCTGGTGGCCATTTTAAAACATAGATTGACTCTGTCACGTAAAATTGTTTTGTTACAGTAAATTAATTGAGATCCTACCGGTATATTTTTCATTTATAAGTCGCACCGGAGTATAGGTCGCACCCCCGGCCAAAACATGTAAAAAAAAGTGCGACTTTTAGTCCGGAAAATACGGTATATACTGGACAAACCCTCTGTCATGTCACCCACAGGTTTTCTGAAGAGGGGTTTTGAAGCCCAGATGGGGCAGCTGTGGATGTCACCATTTTGATGGTGTCCAACTCCACGTATCTCCCAGCAATCCATAAATGGGTTAAGAGGTGGAGCATGGGCAAGACCTGGGAGTGATGAGTGAAGCCCAAGCAAGTCTTCATCTCACAATAAGCCAAACCAGCATTATCAACACACGTACTCTGTGACTGTGTCATATCTTCCGGTCGAAGTTCACGAATACCCACTTCAGTAAACAAAGAATAGAAGCTGTATTACCGGAGTGTTTGATTTATTTATATCTTGTCCTTAAAGTTAAATTAGCAACTTTAAGCAGCGTTGAAGGTGCATGCCGGGTCCACATTGTTCTGTGGATGATATGCGTGGATGCCAAAGTGAAAGAAAGCAATTTTACTCAGCACAGGAGTGGATACCGCACCGTTGCATTTGCACTCTAATTATTCCAAAGAAATTGTAAGATCCTGAAGGAAGCGTTGTAAGTTGTAATTATTTTTACTTTTATCTGTTACATCTCCGAATAAACCTAGCTTAATACTTGATAATGTCTGTATTACGATGTACTGCATCATAGATCTCATGATTCATAACCTGTTTGAAGTACAGTGTACTGCTTACCGTTATTCTATATTTATACACGGTATAATACCGGTGTTGCAGACCAAACGGTCCATCCCTAAAAATCGGTCGTCCTTTTGCATCTGCGCATGCGTCATTTCGGACTACAGCTGCACGTCTGAGACGGAGTCTCTTCACCCAAAGCAATCAAATGGATTAATGGGATTATTAACCATCAGATCATGAAGGTAAAACCTTTTAAATCATTCTAAAGTCAGTTTTAAGCTGAAACGAGGCTGTTTTAAGCAGAAATTAGGCGAAATTCCGTGACACTTTGAAATGTCTGATGCGCAGTGAATGCATCAGCTAGCAGCTTCTTTAGCTGCGGCGCTCTGATCGCTTCCGCCGCCTTTTATGATGAAATAATGCTGAATTTATGTGGACATGATTGTTGTACAAAAGCTTCAGATATCTGTCGCTGAGACAGATGGTGATTGGAGTGCCAGTTTGAAGCAGAAACGAGTTGTTAATTTGGGGGACCGATTTTTAGGGGGACTGTTCGGTCTGCAACACCGGCACACCGAATACAGACTCCATCTAAAAAAAATATCTAGAAATGGACAGGTTTCAGTCTGTGTTTCATGGCCATGCAAGTTTTACTCATCTTTCTGTATAAGATAGTGGGGGTTTTCATGATGAATGGTTTGGGTGAGTATGTTTAAAATTATGACCTCACACCTTATTTCCTCAATCATGAATTAACTGGACCATCTTATTGCCTCAGTATCTGTGGTGTAACAGTGGCACTAATGTCACCAAGATTCCAATATCTGCTCATATACAAATGAATTCACATTACTGAATGGAAATACTGAAGCACACACTTTTTACATGGTCTATTGTTACATTTAATCACACAGCAAGTGAAATTACCTCAAATATTTGCCCATTCTTCATTTAATGTGGCGTTGCGTCATGAAGGCCACCGTCATAAAACTTGTGATCCAACTATGTTCTGCTGTGGTGACCTTGAGTGAAACAAGGGAGAAGCTGAAGGAACTTATTTGCAAGAAAATGTGCTCAGAAACAACACACTTTTGGTACATGTCGCCTGGATACTTTGCGAGCTGCATATGACAAGCTTGTGTAGTGTTTGTAATCCATAGTTTAGTCGTCATCATCATCATTGTTCCCCCGTGGCATCAGAGATTACCTTGGGGTGCTCCTGCTGGAATCGTATATTCAGCAGTCGCAGGAAGTCGGTCTTCACCGTCATAATTTTCCTTGCCTGTTGTACTTCGACAGCAAGTAGTTTCTCCATTCTATTCAACATTTTTCTTGTAGCCATAACATCAAATATCACCTGTTTCTGGATGTTGTCATTATCCAGTCTATACACATGTGCAAGGAATAATATTTAACAAAGTTATAGCTTTTTGACTTAAATGGTTAAAAAAATGGCAAAGGAGTATGAATGCCTTTAAATGACTGATCTGTGTTCGGCGTCAGGCCAGCAAACTGAAGACAGACCTGCTGTTGCTACTGTGTTGACTATATGTTTGTGTGTGTTGAAGGTATTTCATATGCTGTATCACACAAATGTCATGGATGGAAGGAGTGTTTGTAAGGGCACGTAATTTCTCATTTGATATTCTGAAGCTCCAATCAACTTCCGTTCCTTCACGTTGTGCCTAATCCGGTGCATTTTTTCATTTGTATCCTTCCCAAACCATTTTTCTTAAGAAAGTATGCCAAGTGACTTCAGTCTTGTTCAGTTCATTCTCTGTTAATTCCCATGCTTGTACACTGTACAAAAGCCTTGATCATATACAGGTGGTTAGGAATTTCACTCGAGTTGCAAGCCGTATTCTTCTGTCAGTCACTACATGTTTAGTTCATTCCATTTCTGATATGCTGTACCGATTATAGTACGTAAAGATTGCATGGTACATTCAGCGTTGGTAATGGTGTACCCTAAGTACTTAAAACTCCTGACATTCTTTAGTTTGTTTGAGCCAGTGTTTGTCCACATTGAAAACCACTGCTTCAGTCTTTCTATATGAGATCTGCATCCCAAACCATCTAAATGTGTTATCATAGATGGTGAGCATGTTCTGTAATTCCTCTTGTGAATTGGCAAATATGACCTGATCATCAGCATACAGTAGCCCTGTGATTTATGCCGGAGCTTTCTTTCTGAGCTCTCGAGGAGACCCTTCATTGGGTATAGTTATCTTGAATCCAGCTTTAGGGTTTGATTTTAATATTTAATTTCTGGCTATTCTTACAACAAAGTCCATGTAGACATTGAAGATCATAGGGGACTCCAGGGCACCCTGTCAGCTCCTACAAGAGTGTCAAATACTAGGGGTGTCGGAAAAAATCGATTCACCTCCGAATCGCGATTCTTATTTATTATGATTCTGTATCAATCCAAAATTTCCAAGAATCGATTTTTAAAAAGCATTTTTTTAAACATTTTCTTGCTTACTTGCTGCATGTGCTGTTTGTCAGGCAACGGCTTCCGTGCTACAGCTTCCCAGCGAGGGGGCAGCGTGTACACTCGTGAGCTGCAGAGTTCGGTGGCTGCAGCTTAGCATGGAGGATGAAGAGCTAATTCAGCCAGCACCGTCTTTGCTGAAGGCAAATGTTTGGGCGCATTTTGGATTTTATTATTTGCTGCGTAAGAAGGAGCTTGACATGACTTATGCAGTGTGCAGAATCTGCAAAATGAAAGTCAAGTACTTCGGAAACACTTCAAATCCGCAAGCCCACATGCTACGCCATCACCCGGAGCTAAAGTGGAAGTGGAGCAGCGGTATCTGCCGACTACTGACCGGCGCTTCGCTAAACTGCCAGCTAACTCTGAACGAGCAAAGCAGATAAGTAAATTTACATCTACAACCCCTGGCAAAAATTATGGAATCGCCGGCCTCGGAGGATGTTCATTCAGTTGTTTAATTTTGTAGAAAAAAAGCAGATCACAGACATGACACAAAACTAAAGCCATTTCAAATGGCAACTTTCTGGCTTTAAGAAACACTATAAGAAATCAAGAAAAAAAGATTGTGGCAGTCAGTAACGGTTACTTTTTTAGACCAAGCAGAGGAAAAAAATATGGAATCACTCAATTCTGAGGAAAAAATTATGGAATCACCCTGTAAATTTTCATCCCCAAAACTAACACCTGCATCATATCAGATCTGCTCGTTAGTCTGCATCTAAAAAGGAGTGAACACACCTTGGAGAGATGTTGCACCAAGTGGACTGACATGAATCATGGCTCCAACACGAGAGATGTCAATTGAAACAAAGGAGAGGATTATCAAACTCTTAAAAGAGAGTAAATCATCACGCAATGTTGCAAAAGATGTTGGTTGTTCACAGTCAGCTGTGTCTAAACTCTGGACCAAATACAAACAACATGGGAAGGTTGTTAAAGGCAAACATACTGGTAGACCAAGGAAGACATCAAAGCATCAAGACAGAAAACTTAAAGCAATATGTCTCAAAAATCGAAAAATGTACAACAAAACAAATGAGGAACGAATGGGAGGAAACTGGAGTCAACGTCTGTGACCGAACTGTAAGAAACCGCCTAAAGGAAATGGGATTTACATACAGAAAAGCTAAACGAAAGGCATCACTAACACCTAAACAGAAAAAAACAAGGTTACAATGGGCTAAGGAAAAGCAATTGTGGACTGTGGATGACTGGATGAAAGTCATATTCAGTGATGAATCTCGAATCTGCATTGGGCAAGGTGATGATGCTGGAACTTTTGTTTGGTGCCTTTCCAATGAGAATTATAAAGATGACTGTCTGAAGAGAACATGTAAATTTCCACAGTCATTGATGATATGGGGCTGCATGTCAGGTAAAGGCACTGGGGAGATGGCTGTCATTACATCATCAATAAATGCACAACTTTATGTTGATATTTTGGACAATTGAAAGGATGTTTGGGGATGATGAAATCATTTTTCAAGATGATAATGCATCTTGCCATAGAGCAAAAACTGCAAAAACATTCCTTGCAAAAAGACACATAGGGTCAATGTCATGGCATAGGGTCAATGTCAATGAGCAGATCTGATTTGATGCAGGTGTTAATTTGGGGGATGAAAATTTACAGGGTGATTCCATAATTTTTTCCTCAGAATTGAGTGATTCCATATTTTTTCCTCTGCTTGGTCTAAAAAAGTAACCGTTACTGACTGTCACAATCTTTTTTTTCTTGATTTCTTATAGTGTTTCTTAAAGTCAGAAAGTTGCCATTTGAAATGACTTTAGTTTTGTGTCATGTCTGTGATCTGCTTTTTTTCTACAAAATTAAACAACTGAATGAACATCCTCTGAGGCCGGTGATTCCATAATTTTTGCCAGGGGTTGTAGAATCACTTGATTAACCTTGCAAAGCTGCATTTTCTTAAACATAAACTATTTCTCAGAGCTCTTTGAATCGAAAATCGATTCTGAATCGAATCATCACCCCAAGAATTGGAATTGAATTGAATTGTGAGTTGTTGTACGATTCACATCCCTATCAAATACGTTGTTTGATCCTTTAATGTATGCTTTAGTACCAGTGTATAAGGTATGTAAAATTGCTATAAGGCGTGGACATCTTTGTCGAATATCGAGGAATTGAAATAATGCATTCCATGGGAGCCAATCATATGCAGCCTTTAGATCGATAAAGGCAACGTAGACAGGTTGCTTGGACTTCTTTGATGTCTTGAGCATGTGGAGGAGGATAAAGATGGCATCGCATGTTGATTTATTTGCCCGGAAACCAAATTGAGATAGTAGTAGTATATGCTCATAGGCCTCCTGAAGTCTTTCAACTGTGATCCCTGACAGCACCTTTGAGAGGGTTGCTATTATGCTCAGGCCTCTGTAATTTTCTGGTAGTGATTTCAAACCTTTCTTATACAGACAGGTGATAGACGCCGTCAGCCACTTTGTAGGAACTTTAAGGCAAGACCTTATCATTCCAACCAGTAGGACAACGCATTCCAGAAGTGTAGCAGGTGTTGAGTATTGAGTAAGTTGTTTTGAATACACTTTATTGGTGCCTTGATATTTACTGTTCTTTAATCTTTTCATGCTGTTTTCAACTTCTCTGGAGCTGGGAGAGGACATATTGATTGTAGGTAAGTCATCTGGTGGAAGTGCATGCGGGTATTCTTCAGGGTGTTCCAATTCCAGTTGAGGAGTATATGGTTGTCAAGCAAAACGCTCTGAGAAATGAATATCTAGTTTCTTTCGCTGAATCAGTAATCTGTTGCTGTGTGTCATTGATGTGTGACACTTCGTCAGCCTAAATTATTCTTCTGCATCCTGTTGCTTACTAGCAAAATTTAACTGGCTAGCTTTAGCTTCAAAGTATACATTCTTGAGCTTAATGCGAAGTTGTTTCAAATTAATAGCCAATGCCTTTTTTTCTTCACTGGGTCTTTCTCGTTGTGGTACTGTACTAAATTTTATACTTAGGATTAAATCACGGCTTGTTAATCTCACTTCTCCTTCGTTGAGGGATAACCTCTGTGGATGCTTCGTGTATGGCTTTTGTTACTAGCTCTTCTATTTGATCAACTGTCGGAGCATTACTTTTTAGTAGTGTATCAAACTTACCACTGTACAAAATTTAGATGGACGGATCATCTCTTAAGTGGTGTAGATCCAGAAGATTTTTTTCAGCATCGTTTTTGTTGGAAAAAGAGCGTCCATGACTACGGTTGACTCTGCATAGGGTAAGCTCTGCGGTTCTTGGTCATACATTTAATAAACCATTCATTTATTATGTAATCTAATCTCCTTTTATACCCTAAATTAGATTTAAAGGACTATCTGTGTTTATTTGATTTTGTTGCTAACACAGTGTTTAAAATGTACAAGGATGTATCTTCTGCAGTTTCAATGAGCTTTATCCCATTAAAGCTTGTTGGGCTTTGATCTTTATAGGGGCCAACACTTTTCCAACTAGCAGGATCACAGTCATGACCAATGGTGGCATTGAAATCACCAGCTGTAATAACTTTAATACGATGGATGGTGCTTCTTTAGTGCTGTTAGTATATTATTTAGTTGGACCATAATAGCTGTATATTGCCAATTTGATACCATTTAACTTGACTCTCAACAGAATTAGTCTTCCTTCTATGATGTATTGAACATCAACCCGTATCACATGTGGGGTCAGAACAACAGCGACACCTGCACGAGCAACCTTCAATCCATTGTATACTACACGCCATCATTTCAGGATATCGTCTTTAAAGCAGATCACACCATTATCCCTTTGGTGAACCTCTTGCATACATGTTATATCATGCCCTAATCTCTTGCAATGTGTCACACAGTCTGCCAGTTGACTTTCACATTTACAGGTTCTTGCATTGATGGTTTCCGGTCGAAACATGTGGTTATTTTTACCCATATCCATAATCACAACCTCTGATATTACTAATAATGATCAACAGAATCTAAGATATATCTATAGAGGGAGACTCAACGTCATTACCTTTTGAAACAACTTATTAAATTGCTTTAACTAAAATTGAAAAGGCTACTTCACATCTTATCTAAGTGCCATTGACTCCGTTGGCTCGCAAGACTAACCTACCCAGGGTGCACCTGTCCTAATGACTGAGGTGGAGTATGGCTTGAGTGTGAGGGGCGTTTAGACATAGCAGGACTTACATACTGCTCTAGCAGGGGACCCCAGACTTCCCTTTCCCAGGCCACATGTCTACAAGACTCACAGAAATTCAAAACTTTCTCAGAAACCCCCTTCATGCACTCTCCCTTGCAAACACCTTTGGAGATCGACATGGCTGCAAGAAAAAGTGTGTAACTGTTGCTTTATTAATTATAACTCCTGCGTCCTTCCTTAATGAAACTCTTGTGTGACTCCTTTATTTGAATAATATTTAACAAAGTTATAGCTTTTTGAATTAAATGGTTAAAAAAAATGGCAAAGGAGTATGAATGCCTTTAAATGACTGATCTGTGTTCGGCGTCAGGCCAGCAAACTGTAGACAGACCTGCTGTTGCTACTGTGTTGACTATATGTTTGTGTGTGTTGAAATGCATGTGTGTATTTGTGCACAAGTAAGGGGTGAATCAGAGTTTAACACTTTTCTTCAAATGACATTACAGCCTTCGATACCTTCCTTTGTTTTCTTTCTGGTGCACGTATGCAAACACTCCATGAAAGACCAGTAGGTGGTGCCAGAGGTCGAGAGAGGGACAGTAAGAATCTCCATTCATCTTGCTTACTGAGTCTGATGTAATTTCTTTTGAAAGAGAAATTGGCTCATGATCCATATCAGTGCATTACTATAAAGCAAAGAAAGGTGCTATAACTTATTCAATATTTTCAGATGAGGACACAATTAAGCATATTCCATGGAAGTGTATGTATATACAGTGTATCAAAGGTGGTGTTCTTATAGTGCTTTGACAATCACATGGTCTGAAAGTGACGTGTTAATGCTTCATATTTCAAACTTCATATTTGACCTCCTGTGGAGTAGACTGTATAGAATAAAAAGAATCTCAACATGTGATTATTTGTAGCTGATTGTGCCATTGTCAGTAATTGTATGGCAGAGCTGTTTTTTTGTTTATTTTGTTTTTGTTTTTATGAGCAGAAATCAGAGTTATTGGAATATGTTGCTGTGATATACAACCAAAACCTGTGTGAACTCTACAGGAAGGTGTCAGACAACAATAGAATGCTGCTCATTCATTATGCACATTTCCTCCCATTTCCTTGTACAATGGCAAAGCATGAACAAACCTCCAGGAAATGTTTTTAATGGAAACACATTCCTTCTCAAATAGTCATCAAACTGGCTTTATGTGGGAGTTTTGAATCCATGTATTCTGTGAACTATTTCCCTGGTCACCCCTCTTGTTAAAAAAAAAGGTGCAAAAACAGGTCAAATGAAAGTGCTGTAGTATTGAATCAATCAAATCATGTTGGATTAAATTAACTGTTAGGTTCTCCATGAGAACTACAATATGGTTGAGTTCATATTAGTTTTTTCTTTTACAGGAGGGACTCCCATTTTTTTGTCTGTCAATCTGTCAGATAAGGTGTGTCTGTGGTGGTACCATCATCTCTTCTCCAACACATGGCTGACCCAAAGGATCCACTTTAACACATACATACATCCAGGTGGAAGAGTTGCAGACGTTCAACCTTCATGAATTCACCACAAGCGTCATGTAAGTCTCTGGTTTCCTGTCTCTCAGTCTCAAATAGGTGTTGTACTTGACATTGGTGTACTCGAATGGAGTGGATGCTTCAGTTTATGCTGGTGTAACGGAACCAGAGACTGGATAGTAACTTGATTGTTGCTAGTTTGAATTAATGGACTAAGAAAAGCAAATACCTAGATGAAGGCAGCTGAGGGCTGGATGGGGCCTATACTGCAACTGTGGCCTCTCTTTTTACTTCCTGCTGTGCATCTGAAATGGGAAAATATAGTGTTCTTGCTGGCTGTATTGATTCACAGTAATAATATAGGATATCAGTATTTTATGCCATCTCTATATCAAGTCTGTCAAAAGATCATCTTCGCTTATAGCTCCATAAAAGCCATTCAGGATTGAGTAATTTCCTCTTTACATACCTTACTCTGTATTGTTTCATATTTACATGCATGGGCTCTATCTCTTATATTGATTGTATAAAATAATTCTTGAAGCCAAAGTTAATTTTAAATGTGTGAAGATGGAAATAACAGAAACTTACATTTGCAAGTTTTATTGTGAAATGAGTTAAACTACAACAAACAGTGTTTTCCCAAGGATTGTATTGTTGGCCCAGTAGTCATGCCCATGAATGTCTGTCTTTTTGTTGTTTAACAAGAAACTGTAAACTGGCAAAGCCACTGCCCAGCTATTCACCTTATTCACCCCCGCCCACTTTTACAACAGAGGCATTTCCGTTTTGTCTTAGGACTTCTGGTGAGCGGTGTTTTCAGTACAATGGAAGATATTACATGGGTAGAAACAAAAACCTTTTTGAAAAGCTCAAAGAGAACAACTCTGGCTCACACAGGGGTAGAGCTGAAACAACTAATTGAGTTAATCGATTAAAATCGATTATTTAAAATAGTTGTCAACTAATTTAGTCATCGATTATTTGCTAAATAACTTTGTTTTAATGCAGATGTTTTGTTTCTTTAATATAATCAACCGAGCTTTGCTTTGAATCTTGAACCAATGGAGTGCTTCAAGCTGCTGCTTCGTTGGTTTCATTTGTTTTATTTCGCTTTATCTTAATTTTTCCCCACTAAAACCCCAAAGAGCATATGTCTGTGAGGAATATTTACCTTTTTTATGTTAAACTGACCTGTTATGGTCTTCTGAAACAGGGATAGATGGATTTTATACTAACGCCAATGCTAATGTGTTAGCATGTCTATGGCGTTTTCAATGTTAAAGTTAGCATTAAGCTGCTGGCATTTCAGCATGTTTGTGCATTTGTTTTCTGTATAATAATTAATGGCTCAGCATTTGTTGTAAAAAAGTCGAATGTATTACAAATTATAATATTTTTAAATTATAATATTTTTAAATGTATTTTTATTTATAAATTAATAATAATAACAACAATAACTAGAAGCACTCAGAGAGTGCAAACCTCCGCCAAGGCCATGGGGTCACTGACGTCATAACATCTACACGCCGTGGAATCATTGAACCTAAAAAAGTCTAACGATGTTTGCTCAGTAGTAAAAAAGTTTCATCTGCTGTGACTGGATAGCTTGTATCCTTAGCGCTTGGCATCACAGTTTATAGCAACTTGCAGTTTTCCCAGAAGCTACTGTCATCTGAGCACTGATATTGATATTGCATGTGCTTATAGACCAAAACAAATAAGAGACAAAATTCAATTTATTATTCAACTAAACTGCAAATATATGAATTTTTTTAACATTTATGAAACACTTCTCTAAACAAGGCCATAGGGTCACTGACCCTAAAGTACAGTGATCTATTTCTTTTTGTCTCTTTCTCTAAAATTGTATATAATAATCATTAGATTATTAATATATAAACAAAAATAAATTTAAGAAATATTACAATTTGAAAACAAATGCACTCGAACGTGATGGCAGCTGCAACTGCTTAATGCTAACTTCTAACATTGAAAATGCCATAGCCATGCTAACGCGTTAGCATCGGGATCCGGATCGTGATCCGGATCACCACTAAAATTTAATCACTTGTTCCTCTTGTCATTTCCAACCACTCCACAAAATTTCATCAAAATCCGTTCAAAGCTTTTTGAGTTATCCTGCTGACAAACAGACAAACAAACAAATGCAACCGAAAACATAACCTCCTTGGCGGAGGTAATAATAGTAATAATAACTAATAATGCTGCAATACAATTTTAGAGAAAGAGACATGAGTCACATGTGTCATTGTGAAATGACCACGTAGTTTCCAAGTTATACAGAGAATGTTGCACATATGAGTCAGGCTACAGTTTTTGATTTAGGTTTTATGGTTAACTGGTTATGCTAATTTCTCATTTGCAGCAACAAAAATACTGCTTTTTTCACCATATATTTTATAACATTTTTATGTTTCAATGTTGTTTTATGGCAACTCAGCACTTTGATAAAGCAGTGCCATTTGAAATAATTATTTTTGTTCTTTATTATAAACTGTTTTATTCTTTATTATTTTATATTTCAACAGCCAAGGAACATTTGACGATTTGTTGATTTTCAAGTATTTTAAGTTTTCAAATAATGTTCTGTTGTTAAATAAAGTGATGGAAGGAGAGAAAATTTGTTTCTGTGGCACATTTAAAAAAAATTCCCAGTTAATCCAATTAATTGATTAATTGTGTCGAATCCCCATCAGATTCATCAATGATCCAAATAATCATTTGTTGCAGCCCTACCCAGGGGTTATAACAGAGTGGGAAGATGACATGAAAAGGTGGCCCTCGATTATTTTTAACTACTTTGTGTTGTCACTCGACGTGGACGGTTTGGCTATGAGGAACTACGAGCTCCTTGCCACACAGAGGTGTGGAGCTCGTATAAAAGCACAATCAAGTTAAAATACTACCCGACAAGTAGTACCACCATAATGCCAAGATTACGTAACGTTAATATACGTATGGTGTTATTTCATGCAGTGCTTGGTTGTATCAAATGCCAGAAAATGAGTAAATTAGATAGCAGCTAACGCTACAAACACAGCTTACCCGTTTGTCTCACTAGCATCCATCACGCTTCTTCAACAGAGCATTGTAGTCCAACCATTTCTCTGGGTAAGTATCCAGAACAGACATAGGGATGTTTGGGTGGATTTTTCAAATTCAGCGCTTTTAGCCAGCACCGGAGATCCTCGTTCTTTCATTGGAGGAGGGAACAAGTTAAATGCTTGTCCACAGCGCTCAGATCTCTCTTTTCATGTTCAAAACATCGTTCTGAAAGCGATAGTTTCCTCTTCTTCCAGTTGTTGTGGCACCCAAGAACTGAACAATTAATGCTACTCATGTTTGAACACTTCTACCCTACTGTGTTCCCACGTAGCTAATCATCAGATGCAATGGCAAACTGGAAGTTGCTTGACAAAATGGAGCCACCACCCTGACATCCTGAATAAGGTGAATAGGTAAAATTTTGCAGTGGGTGACCTCATGGCCCACAGCATACAGTTTATTTTCAATTTATTTTATTTGTATAGCACCAGCAAAGCTACCTCAAGACACTTCACATGAGTAAGATTAAGAAGAGGACCTTAGCATAGATGTTGATGTGATTTTGCCTTCTCTGACTCTGTGATCTAATTGACATGCCAGTCAGGTGACTATTGCTATGGTTGGTCATTGTCCCCCCTAATTGGACTATTTATGTGCCGAGTTAGTTTGATTTAGGCCAGAGGGCCTATGAGATATTGTGGCAAATGTTTGGTTGGCCTGAAAGACATAGGATGCTCCAGATTATATGCCAATCTGTTGCCTTATTTGTCAGGATGGGGATAATAAGTGGACCTGCTTAGCACTACTTCAGGATTTAATAAGTAACCATCAGTCCATGGTATTTTATCAAGCATTTTATATTAGCCATTTCAGACATAGGCCTTTATTTGCCACTGGTATGTGCATAGCAGACCACAACACAATGCAAGTGTCATTGACAGTTTCCACCATACACAGTTGTCATTTTCACACCCAGTGACCATTTTCCTTCTGTACCAAATGTACTTGCACTCATGGGTACAGGGTTCTCCCCAGACAATGGAACAATGGCTCCACGCTGTCATACTGCCATCTAGTGCCGCTATAGTGTACGGTCATCTCATGATATTTTAGCGGTAGACTTGGTGGGAATCTAACGGCACGCAAACCCGTTTTTGCGGGAAATTTCACATAAACAACTTCAGCTCTTTATTGTATCCTGTTTGCATCCAGATGACACAAACCATAACAAAACAAGCCTTACACGAAGCCGGCTCTCTGCATTTTTTGTTTCGTCTTGGCGGTGATGCAGCGATTGCTGGTCTGTCTTGGGAGGAGGCACGCCTGCGCTGAGCGTCACAGAAGCAGGTGCACAGCCCACTCCATCAACGCTGTCTGCTGTGGGATCGATCAGAGCAGAGGCTGAGAATGATACTGGAGCCTCTGTGACAGTGAACAGGGAGGGTTTTATGAAGAAAATGCCAGAACGGAATTCGAAATTATTCAGGTACCGAGACACACTTTGAGATTTTGGTGCTGGATAGCTCCGTGCATTATTTCCATTCTTCTATGTTTTAAAGGACATCGCGCTGAAATCATAGCATTTCCGAGTGTTTCCAACAGCGTTTCTTAGAGGAAACCGTACACTTGAATGCTGCTAATGTTAAAAACGGAACCACTAATTAATTACAAAGTTTACATAAATGTGATGTGGTGTTATGATGACTGTTTTTTTTTAAGTGATAACTGTTAATTTTGATGCAGTCACGGTAAAAGGAGCTGCTTTCCACTGTGCAAAAATTTAGTGTGCGTGCACATTACGCGATTGCGATGCATGCTGCTCTGTTACAGAACAGTCTCACATCAAGACAGACACTCAAAGTAAAATAAAAATAAATCCTACCAGCTCCACTGAGAAGAAGAAAAAAAAACCTTAACAGTCATCCACTTGTGATTTCCAAAGTCCGCTCCACCAAAGGAGTCCCCACGCATGGATCGCGCGTGATTGCCAGCCGGTGTTGCGGAGGTCCTCACAAAATTCTCTCACGGTTTGATAGAAAGTCCATTATCTCCTGAAAATAACATATTCTGACTTTTTCCCAATGTAAAAAAAAAAAAAAAAATCCATCTGTGTGTCCAGCCTGTACAAAACAGCATCTTGGAGACAGTCCGTGCACATGCTCACGGCAGGACTAAAATAGTGTCCAGCTACACAAATGGCAGCATCACCACACATTAGAATCCAAAATCCGACAGACTCTGAAAATATTAAGAGTTTTGGGGTGAAGTGTGTCACCTCCTGTCTGTCTGTACAGCCTCTGTAAATCTGAACCTTTACTTTCGAATGGAAGCTCACAAGCTTCATTATCAGACGAAGCAGTGTTCGTTTCTTCACTGTGTCAGCCTGATGTTTCTGCTTTTCCTAAAATGTGCACCACACGCTGAGAAATGCTGACAAATGCAAAGTAAAATGCAGAGTAGTAAGACATTTTCCAGAAATGCACCTGCTGACTCGGGGAGGAAAGCTGGACCTTTTCTTTTTCCATTTTTTGACAATATAGAGGGGTGTCAAAATCTGAATCACAAGGACAAGGTGAGATTTTAACACTTTGAAGTGAATGCCCCCAGCCTGGTGATATTGTGACTTGGGAATTAAAACTTTTCAAATTGAAAACTATGCAGGGAAAAAGTGTATAAAAAAAGTCTGGAATCTCCCACATTTTAAATTGTATTTCTGTACATTATTTTTTTTCTTTCAAATAAGTTTATTGCACATTTGTTACATAGAGTGTGTCAACAAAACACAAACATTTTAGATTAATTTAACTAATCAACACTTCAGCACAGAATCAGATGAGAAACAGTACTAAAAGATTTTCATTTTGTCTTTGGGCTTCAGGACACAAGGTCGGATAGGGCACCGAGTGGAAGTGTTGCACGCGGTGATAGTTCCCAACAGCACTGCTATACTAAACATTTATGGGGAGAACCCTGAGGTATGTTTGTCTAAAAATGAGATGTGGTCAAGTGGAAAGCTGATGCATTGTTATTGTCTGTTACAAGGGAGTTTTTCTACTCAATACACCCTAAAAGCATGTCTACAGTTGAATGTATGTAGCACAGTTTCTTTGTGTTATCTTAAAAGTTGTGTTAACCAGCTTTGTGGTGGAGTGACACAGAGAATTATTTTCCTACTGATATTTGTTTTCATGTACGAAAAGCTGTTGTTTATTTCTAAAATTAAGCTGTGACAAATGATGGGAAAAAACAAAAGTTGCAGTATTCCTAATTCCTCCAATCACAGTCAGTGAAGCCACTAACTCCTTTGGAGTTGTCATGGATGGCTTTGTGTTTTTCCTTTCTAGTTGCCTTCTTGTACAGTCACACACTTTTTGAGATCTGCCTATTCTAGACAAATTATAATGATTTTAGTTTGTCCAGTTACATATGGCCTCTGAAAATGGAGGGTTCATGTCTAAAAAATGGCTGCAATTCATAACGGTTGATGCCATATATTGTTAACCTTATTGGATTAAAAAAGAAAGTCTTTACTACTGTCACATCTTGATTGTTTCATGCCATCTCCATTGTGGTTGTGGATAGAGGCAAAATTAGAAAAACTGTTTGATTACATGAATAATTATAGGCCTGACTTTGTCTTTCTAGGTTTGTACAAATGCCATGTTGGCTCCTCATAGTCATTTTGATCAACATTCCTCTCTTTCCTGGTGTCCTCCCAGACTTATCTTTTCTTAAATGTATCATAATGCCATTGTTGTATATTCCGGTTGGCTGAATCACCAAGTCATTGCTTTGCTTGATGTACAGGTTATTGTGGATGATTATAGAGGGTGTGGTTGAGGATGCTGGGAGTCTTTAGTACTGGGTTTCTTCAGAAGAGCCTTTGGCACAGTTGCACTTAGCTAGTTGTCATTGTTACTTTTGGAGCCTCAAATGAGGCCGATCATTTGCATTGTGAGGGAATGTTGGCATTGACATTTTGACCCTGGCAGCACACTTCTCTGGACATGGTCCAGGAGTCAAGTACCTCAGCGTTGAGGATTCCAGCGAGTCACCTGCTTACGGTAGACAGATGGCTACTTTTGTGAGGTGAGTATGGACTGGCTGCCTGCCTGAGTGGGTTCCATCCTGATTCCAAGGCAGTCCCAGTATGGCGCTGCAGCACCGTTGCATGCTACCACACCTGTTGAGAATGGCTTCATTTACCTGTCTCCACTTACATTAGTGATGTGAGTGAGGACTTTAATGCTCCTAATTTTTTATATATATATGTATATGTGTATATGTATATGTGTATATGTATATGTATATGTGTATATGTATATGTGTATATGTATATATGTGTATATGTATGTGTATGTATATGTATGTGTATGTATATGTATGTATGTATATATATGTATATGTGTGTGTGTGTGTTATGACTATTACTACTGGGTTTTTGATAAACATTAAGTCCAGATCTTATTGAGCATGGAAACCCGGCATGGATGGCTCTGAAATGAACTAAGCCCAGGTATTTTCTCTCTCTCTCTCGTGTTTTTTTTATTTTTTTTTATTGATGTGATAATCGCACATGATGACAGCATCTCAACACCGGAACTTTTGATGGCACTGTACCACAATGCTATTCTGAAACTCACCCAAAAATAGCAGTAGAAGAAACTCCAGTACTTTTCCACCTACTCTCCTGTCACTTGTCGAAGTAGTTTTGCCACGTTATGTTTTTATTTCCATCACTTGCTGACAAACTGGAAAAAACCTTGCACAATAAAAAACAAAACATGTTTTTCAACATGTTTAGATCTACTAACATTGTGCTTCCTTTGCTTCATTTAATGACAATTTTAAAACTGTATGCAGTGTTGTATCATGTTTTATCTTTATTTTATTGTTGCAGTAGTTAATGATGTTCACATTTAGTTAGAGTTAAAATGGGTTCTCAGTTGAGGGGGCCTAAGTTAATGTGTTTCATACTGATGGACAGTTATGTCTACTGACTACAAGGTGGCAGTATGCGCCTGTTAATCTTTAGAAAAAAACAGCAGTTCTAATTGGTGTTTCACAGTTATGAATCTTCCGCGTCTGGCGGTCTATGACTCACGCAAGAGGTCAGTTTCAGCAGAGTTCGGTGTAAACACAACTCGTGAATTCTGGACAGTAAGACAACATCGGGGCAGAGCAGAAGTCCATCACAGGTGCTACACCTCTTCTAGATAACCATCTCAACTTAGGAGAGCGTATAATCATCATAATCGCCCATGAACACTCTAAATCAACGCACATCCTCGCTTTGCCATTGTTTACATGCATTGTGAGTAGGCATGGGCTGGTATGAGATTTGGATGGTATGATAACCGTGGGCAAAAGTACAGCGTATAGCTTTAAAATGTGCTTTAACAACATTATGGCTATTTGCATATGAAGCATGCGTGATTCAGGTGCACTAATTGACGCGATGTCTACCGCTACAAGCACTGATACATTTAGAGAAAATACCAAAATAATAGTCTCTCTTTTAGACATGTAGCATCTGCCCCGTGGAAAACATGACTTACTTCCTGAGGGAGAAACATGGCTGGAATAACGTCCGGAACTTCGGATGCTCAGTATTGGCCCAGCTTCACCAACAAAGTGCTTGGAATAGATGTATTTGTCCTTCTTGACATGTTTGTGGGAGAAATTTCATCGACCACAAGCAAGACTCAAGTCCACCGCTTGTACTTCTTAGTGGTTTTAAAGATGGGATAAAGTTTACTCCTTCCATGTAATCCTTTGTGGGTATCTTGAATCACTCCGAGTCCGACACAGGCCAAAGCTACGGTGCTTTGTTTCCACCGTTTTTGGCTTGAAGGGCTATTCCGCAGAAAATTAAACTAAAAAGCTGACTTGGTCCTTTTAGACGGAGGGAAAAGGTCAGTGCAGGCTTCACCTCCTTCAGCCATGATGCAGAGCTAGCTAACGTTAGCTGCCTGTTTGTAAACAGAGACAGAGGTGCACACCAGGGGGAAGGGCGGCAACTGCCGCCTCCGCTCTGCCTATCAAGAATTCTCATAACCCGCTCATACCGTAGGGACAGCATAACGGAAAATTTTAGTGGTTTTGATACTGTGGCTTTTTGATACCGCGGTATACCGTGAAGCCGGTTATTGGCCCATGTCTAGCTGTGAGACAGTGGAACTCTGCTGGCACCGCGGTGCATTCTGGGAAGTGCAGGCAGCCGCCAGGGGCATTATGGGAAACGCTGAAATACCGAATAAGCAGAAGAAGTGTGTACAAAAAAAAAGCGAGTATGTCCTGTAATGTGGTTGTAATGTTTGTTGCTTTGTTCAAAGTAAAGAAAGGGGGTAAAAAAGGAGAAACGTGAGGCCTGGTCATCCTTTTGAGAAGTTACAACTAAGTTCCTACAGCTCGTAGCTTTGTCTCAACGGTGTAGGAACTGTACTTCCTTTTTGTGACATCACTGGTAGGAGTCAAATTACTGGTATATTGTCCATCAGCATGCATGCTCAAGCAGGAGGCTGCCATTTGGTCCCGTGACTGCTCACACGGACAATCAGCCAGGCAGTGACATCTGGCGGCTAACATACGTGACCCGGCCTTTAAGCAAGACCGGCGCGTATTTAAGGCATGTGTTTATTTTTTTCGGGCAAAGTTTTGACCTGGCAATTAAAGGAGGCAGGCCCATATTTAAGGTCAGGTGTTTAATCAAGGAAATGTGGTACATGAAGAAGGTCATACATCAGGCATACTGAGGATGTATGAGTTGCAATCAGTTATGCTAATAATTGTTCCTCTGTTTATTCACCTCCACATCCATGCAAAGTATGATCATGTGTGTAGAGCTTATGCAGTGTCAAGCATTCCACTATCAGTGTGTGTGACAGAGAGTCACATCCTTTCCTGTAGTTAATCCAGGCTGTGCTCAGGCTGCATGCATGCTTTTGGAGTCTTTAGTGACTGGTTTATCAAACAGTAGCTGGTGCTTTGACTCTCTCGTGTTGCTTCTAGTCCCCCTTCTGTTCGTATACTGACACAGTGAGTGTAGCCAATGTAATGTCTTGACAGCATCTTCCATGTTGTGGAGAGTCAAGTCATTCATCTGTACACACTGTATGCCTGTGTGTGTTGACTTCCTGACTGATTGACTGCAATTTGATTGTTATAGATGCAGATATAGTGCACATGCACACAGACAGCAGTGTGACTCCAGGGGTTGAAGCGCCTCAAATAGAAACGCAGAGATGACTCATCCTCTGAGCTACTGCAGTATACACACACACACACACACACACACACACCTTTAGCAGATGTGTTTTATATGTGAGACATATTGCATGAACTGTTTCATCATTCTCCTCTGCCCCTCTCTCCAAGTGATATTTTTGTTTTAAGGGCAGTATCATTGACATAGTTTATTTTCAATAAATAATAATAATTCTTCTTTCTCGTTGTCTTTTTTTCCCACCTATATGTGGAATTTGTTTGGAGGTGTTGTGCCCCACATTTGAACAGGCTTTAGTGTTCTGCTCATGCTTGCTTTGATATTCAGGAACAGCCTGTGGTTGACTTTTCTGTACAGCTTCCATTCAAACAAGTAATTATCTTGGATCATAAGTTAGAGTCGGGAGACAAATCTCTGTTACCTGGTGTTTTGAAGTGTCCTGGAGCAAGATAGATGGTCAACCACAAGTTGCTGTGTTGTGGGTTTGAGCATAGTGCTGCAGGTGGTCTACTACCTCCAGAAATCATCCAACAGGTTGTTGGTGGCAGGGTTAGCACTTCATTCACAGTAAACACATTCATTAACCTTGCAACTGCGCCAGGGTGGATACTGGCATGGTGCTAGGTGTTATTCCATAAAGATGCAGTAGTGCATCCTAATGTCTGTCTGTCTCTCTGTCTCTCTCTGTCTGACAGTTTGCTACCTTGGCAGGACAAATGAAACCTGAACACTGACAAGCCCAGCTAACAGGCTAACCCCGGTTTGGGTGTTTAGTAAATCATATTTTCGGGAGTTGTGTTGTGGTTCTCATAACTGTTTTGCTTTGGTGTGGGCATTAAAAATTATGATCTGCTTATTTCCTCAGGTTGTTAATCCATGATTACAAACATCACAAAGCTACAGATAGCTTAGCATCCAAAATCACATCACATAATAATTTCACTCAGTGAAAACCGACCCAGACACATCTTAGATGAACTGTTCAGAGAATTAACCACACAGAAAGCCATATTATTACAGATATTTGTAATAAAATGCTCAGAAAGAAAGACAGGCCTTCATAGTAGCTGCAGCCTGAGATGGACTCTGACCAAATGCAGGGTCAACATACAAGCAAATAAAAGTCAACACACACGCTGTCACTCAAAGCGGCAACGCCCTTCATGAATCAAGAAAAATGGAATTTGTTGCATATTGAACGTGATGGTAAACATGATTACGATGTCTGAAAGGCAGTAAATCCATATTTAAGTTATGTCATTAGAATTCAACTTGCATGTATTTTGATCAAAGGTGTTATTTGATTTCTTCAACTTGCTTCTATTTTCCC
Organism: Thalassophryne amazonica; assembly: GCF_902500255.1. Taxonomy (NCBI): domain Eukaryota; kingdom Metazoa; phylum Chordata; class Actinopteri; order Batrachoidiformes; family Batrachoididae; genus Thalassophryne; species Thalassophryne amazonica. The sequence continues at coordinate 46,399,370 of NC_047118.1, forward strand.
ACAAAAATGACAACACCCATGGCCAGTATTTACATCTGAATTTATTTATTTAGTTTTCTTGTTTTGCGTTTTAACCATTGGGTATTTCTAGTAGGATTTACAAGACACAGTCTTCAAAATAAATAATATCTATTTGAAGTCAATCTCTGAGTCATCCTTACTTAAGGACAGCCACAGCCTTTCACACTTGAGCTGAAGGTAATGGTGGCCATGAATGTGAAGTTGTTGTTATTGTCGTCATCTTGGAGACATTTTATCAAAACTGAAATATGTTCAAGTTTTTTTATGTTTAGCATTAGATTGTTTTAGTCACTCAGTTTTCAAAAACTGACTTACTTGGAGTCACTGAGTGACTCCAGCTGTATTTACTGTGCAGTACCTCATTGTCTTTCTTGTTTTGTGTATTTCTTAATCAATGATGTAAATGAAGTCCAAGACATTTTCATGTTTGTTCCTTCATGCTCATGTGTCAGCACCCTTTACTGACTTCTTTAAAGGAAAATGGCTGTAAAAGTTATGATTTCTGGTAACAGTATTGATTATGTTCAATGTTTGTCCAATTACGTATGACCTATGAAAGTGGAGGGAGTGTGTTTTAAAATTGGCTGTCAGGGTTACTGCAGTATTTTTGTTAAAGTGTCTGAAGATGATGACTAAATTTCTTTGTTCTAGGTCTGTTTGGATGATCCTGTTGTACCACTGTGTCAAAGGAATGGTTACTTAGGGTGGTGTTTGCCAACCCCTGACATCAGGGACCCCTTACCTGTACATTTTCAGCTCTTCTGACTCTCACTTACAGACTTTTGCCCTTCTCCCTGTGCTGCTTCCTGCAGCATAGGGAGAAACATTCTCCCACTCCTTCTCCTTTGTACAACAGTAGCATAGATTTAATCGATACACTGCTGGCCAACAGTACCAGTGGTGGTCACTGCTAACCTAGGCCTCGGCAAGTCTGGTACAGAAATCAGATCTGTGGTGTGCAGATTTGGTTTGACGCAGACTTCACACTAGATGCCGTTCCTGACACAACCCTCCTCTGTGTCCAGGGTTGGGGCAGGCACGATGATTACAGTTGCTTGTGACGCCACCCCACTACATGGGTTGGTACTTTGTTTACACAGCAGCATGTACAACATGTGGGTAGGTCACATTCTTGAGAGATCATTAAGGGAGAGAAAAGGTGTTGTTGCAAGAATGGAAGCATCAAGCTGAGTGTTAATTGGGTGACATTTCTGATATAATGCATAGTGCATTGGCTTTGCTCACTTTCAAAGTTGAAAAAAGAAATTGAACACCATTATTTATACATTTAGTATTCCACCTTTTTGGAATTGGGAAGGAATTGATTTTTACTAATCAAAGAGATGTATAACATTAAATTAATTTTATTTTGGCTCATGTCCTCTCTGAAGAGAGACATACAAAAGGTAAACTTCTCTAATTCAGGTAACGGCAACATGACACTATACACCAGGGGTGGGCGTCGAGGGCCGAGACAATGCAGGTTTTCCGTGTAACCAATCACCTCAGCAGGTGGGTTGCTGATGAGCTTCTGCTCTGAACATAAACACCTGGTTGTCAATGAAATCACCTGCTGAAACACCTGATCTTTAATGAAATCACCTGCTGAGGCGATTGGTTGCATGGAAAACCTGCAGTGTCTCGGCCCTTTATGGCACATGATTGCCCACCCCTGCTATACACAGTGAATCAATAACACAACATTAAGTTAACATGAACCACAATAACAATATTTAAAACCTCAAATCCCTGAACTGGCGTGGTGCATTGAAGCACAACGTCTGTTGTTCACTGTTGTTACCTAATATCGCTAATTTCTCCAAAAATATTAGTCCTATCAACTTTCCCTTTTCTCAGCATTCATCCTTGACCCAAAATACATAAGCATACCAAATGGGGAATGTCAGCTCTCCCTAGTTTCTTCGTCGTGGAAGCCATACACGCGCACACACACACACAGGCCACTTGGTATTATAATATAGATGTCGCATATACACGTAAAAAAGGACTTGGAAACTAAGATGCTAATATTGGGGCATTGAGTGTTCTGTTGATATATTTGACCCTCAATTACAGTTATTATTGAAGTCAGACTTGAACTAAACCACAAAAGTTAGAAATGATTTTATTATTATTACTATTGTTGTTGTTAAATCTAAATGGTTACATGTTTCAACTTAGGCTGTTTCACATTTTAACAAAAGTTTCTGGTTATATTTTGATGCCATTTAATCTATTCCAATCCCTTGATTTCAATCAGTTGTATGCAATTTTTCAACAAAAATATGAGTTTCTGCTTTTGTGAGATTTTCCAAAATCTGATTAGTGTGAGATTGTGTGATGTGCCTGTTCTGCAAAGCAAAAGTTCTCTTGTAGCATCATCTAAGTCTGTGATGGGCTTTACCCCTTGTTTCCTACAAGAAACCATGAAATTGAAAAGTGTTATTCCAAAACATTACATGACTCTGACAAGACTCAATACCAGTAGAAAAACTGCATTCAGTGTTTAGAAATTTGAACTGTAGATCATCAAAATATTCACCTGCAGAAAGAAGTGTGATGACATTCACTTTCATCAGACCAAAAAGAACAGGGAGGAAGATGTGCAGCCATTCTTACTCCAACCAGACTGGCAGCAGCAGCTTTGAACATGTCCAGACATGCAGTACCCCATTCACTGCATTGCTCATGATGCAGGTGGATATAAGCCTAGTAACTGTGGAAACCTTGGGGAATCCCCCTGGCAGATCTATGTGCAAGCATTCTGGAGTGTGCCATGAATCATATGAATGCAGTGTGTGCACACAATTAAAATGAAATTGCCATTTCAGCATGAGAAATACATTTGCAAGTGCACAAATTAGCCATAATTGGATGCTTAAATTAACCAGGAAGGAGTTTCATAAAGAAGGCCATATTTATAACACATAAAGTAGATATCAGTACCTTCAAAATAGAATCAGTTTGAAGTTTTATTTACTGCCCACATGAGCTTTTCTACTAACAAAATTCGACCACAAAATATTTTTTCAGATTTCAGAGGTTTCTTCCACAATAACTATTTACCACAGATATGCTAAATTTACATATTTCATAGCCAGTATAGATGGCATTAAGGAGCCATGAAATGGAAAGGCTTCTATGAGTGTTCTATCAGTGTCTCAAACATGGATGCTCACAATAGTCAATGTAATATTTTCCATAGTTTGAGCATACATAAACTTCACAGTTTAGTGTCAGTGTCTGTTGTTTGACTATAGTCCAAGTCTGGGTGTCCATGACAACTGCCACAGAAAATTTCAGGCCTCTAACTCCATTATTTGCTGAGATATTCTACCTTGAACATGGCTCCAGAAATGACGGCCATAATTTTTGCCTAAAAAACGTCAGACTCCATGCACACTAAATTATAAACTACTTGGCCTACAGGCCTCAAACTTCAGATTTGTTCTGAATAGTCTGGGAATAATTGATTAAAATTTAAAGAAAATCTGAGACAAAGTGCGTGAGGCCCCTCAAATATTCGTTGAATTGACATGGAATGACCCTCATGGTAACGGCAACATGACACTTAACCCACTCATGGTAACAGTAACATGACACTTAAGTAAACTCCATCCATCCATTTTCTTCTGCTTCATCCCAAGGTCGGGTTGCGGGGCAGCAGCTCAAGCAAAGCTGCCCAGATTTCCCAATCCACACACACCTCCCCCAGCTCCTCTCGGGAACCCCAAGGCATTCTCAAGCCAGCTGCAAGACATAGTCCCTCCAGTGTGTCCTGGGTCTTCCCCGGGGCCTCCTCCCGATGGGACGTGCCCGGAACACCTCTCCAGCGAGGCGTCCAGGGGGCATCCCAAAAAGATGCCCGAGCCACCTCAGCTGGCTCCTTTTGACGTGGAGGAGCAGCGGTCGACTCCGAGCTCCTCCCGAGTGATTGAGCTCCTCACCCTATCTCTAAGGGAGCGCCCAGCCACCCTGTGGAGGAAACCCGTCTCGGCCGCTTGTACTCGCGATCTTGTTCTTTCGGTATTGAGCCAAATCTCATGACCATAGGTGAGGGTCGGAATGTAGATCGATCGGTAAATCGAGAGCTTTGCCCGCCTGCTCAGCTCTCTCTTCACCACGGCGGTCCGATACAGTGACCGCATTACTGCAGATGCTGCACCGATCCGTCTGTCGATTTCACGCTCCATCTGTCCCTTTCTCGTGAACAAGACCCCGAGATACTTAAACTCCTCCATTTGAGGCAAGAACACTCCACCAACCTGAAGAGAGCAAGGCACCTTTTTCCGGTCGAGAACCATGGCCTTGGATTTGGAGGTGCTGATTTTCATCCCGGACGCTTCACACTCGGCTGCAAACTGCTCCAGTGCACGCTGAAGGTCCTGATTTGATGAAGCCAACAGAACCACATCATCCGCAAACAGCAGAGACGAGATTCTGTGGTTCCCAAACCGGACCCCCTCTACACCCTGACTGTGCCTAGAAATTCTGTCCATAAAAGTAATGAACAGAACTGGTGACAAAGGGCAGACCTAGTGGAGGCCAACGTGCACTGGAAACAGGCTTGACTTACTACCGGCAATGCGGACCAAGCTCCTGCTGTGGTACGGGGAGTACAGGGTCCAGGGTCCTTAGCAAAGGACCCTGGACCCCATACTCCCGGAGCACCCCCACAGGGTGCCTTGAGGGACACAGTCGAACCCCTTCTCCAGATCCACAAAACACATGTGGCCTGGTTGGGCGAACTCCCATGAACCCTCCATTGACTCCCTTGACTTTGGCCTGGGTAATGGATGAGTCTGCCTCTGAGTCCCCTGTCTCTGCTTCCTCTTCGGAAGATGTGATGATGGGATTGGGGATATCCTTGGAAGTATTCTTTCCACCACTCGACAACATCCCCAGTCAGGGTCAACAACTCCCCATCCGCACCGTAGACAGTGTTGGTGGAGAGCTGCTTCCACCTCCGGAGGCGTCGGATGGTTTGCCAGAATTTCTTCAAGGCCGACTGATTGTCCTCCTCCATGGCCTCCCCGAACTCCTCCCAGAACCGAGTTTTTGCCTCTGCAACTGCACAGGCTGCAGCATGCTTGGCCTGCTGGTACCTGTCAGCTGCCTCCGGAGTCCCACCTGCCAACAAAGACAAGTAGGACTCCTTCAGCTTGATGGCATCCCTTACTTCTGGCGTCCACCACTGGGTTTGGGGATTGCCGCCGCGATAGGCACCAGAGACCCTGCGACCACAGCTATGAGTGGCCGCATCGGCGATGGAGGTGGACAACATGATCCACTCGGACTCCATGTGTCCAACCTCCCCAGGGATCTGGGAGAAGCTCTCCTGGGGGTGGGAATTGAAGACCTCGCTGACAGAGGGTTCCACCAGTCGTTCCCAGCAGACCCTCACGATACATTTGGGCCCTCACGATCAACGATTTGTTTAGTCAGTTTACTTAAGTAAACTGACTAAACCAATTGAACTTCAAAAACACAATAAATCACTAACACTAAGAACACTGTTAAACTAACATGAACCACAGTATTAACATTTAAAACCTCAAAACCCAGAACTCCCATGGGGCGTTACAGCACACCGTCCACTGTTCACTGTCGTTAGCTAATTTCTCAAGTTCTCACCAATTTCTCAAAAATATTAGTCCGATCAACTTTCCGTCTCCGCAGCCTTCCTTGACCCAAAATACGTAAGCATACCAAAAGGTTAATGTCAGCGCTCCCCAGTTTATCCGTAATGTAAGCCATACACATGAATGTAGGCTACTTGGCTATTATAATATAGATAACAAGTATTACTGAAATTTTTGCCATACCTGTAATGCTTGAAAATACTGCGCAATGTAATTTAAGACTCTTATTTTGAAATAGCGGGCAACATAGACCGGTCATAGTGGATATATGACTAGCTTGATGTTGAGAACCCCAGTGTGTGTGTGTATGTGTGTGTGTGTGTGTGTGTGTGTGTGTGTGTGTGTGTGTGTGTGTGTGTGTGTGTGTGTGTGTGTGTGTGTGTGTCAGTGCAAAAAGTAATGGCAGAGGCCTGCAGCTCCTGTAAAACTGTGGATCTGGATCTCTTGGGGCAAACAGGTGGTCACAACAACACCTATACTACTTCCCTGATTTCTGACAGTCAGTGCACAGAGGGTTTTGAATGGGTTAAATAAGATACTGGCCAACATGGACATCAGCAGATGCTGCATTTGTAGTTCACACTTTTCGAACATTATTATTAGCTTATTATTATTATTATATATAATATCATTATTATTATTATTAGCAGGAGTGATCAAAGCTGCCACTCTGTTAAAGATGACCTTAAGAGCTCTACCTGCTGAAACTGGAGTAATTTACATTTGTAGTACATCAAAGGAAGAAGCCCCGCCCACAGAATTTGATAGGCAGGTGATCTGTGAGAGGTTCAATGCATAAACATGACTTTGATAAAGCATTTCCATTCCCCCACTCAACCACAGTTGGCTTAAGGCACTTTCTCCCGCTCTCCTTGGCATATTTGCATTTTCTCTCTCTCTCTATTTTTATCAGTAGCTCCTCCTCTCTGTCAGGCTATTTTCAGCTATAGTTTCTCCATCATCCCCCATCGTCTATGTTTGTAAACTCTTTGCCCTTGTTCTTCTCTCTACTGCTCTTTTCTTGCATTCGCATGGACCCAGATTTATTTTTCTGTGTGCACCATTGTTAGAGCAAAACGGCAAAATATTTGAGAATTCATGAACATTCTTTTAAGAATAGAATGATATTCACCAAGGCCATAAACAACCAATCTGTGTGTTTAAAAAAAAAAAAAAAAAAAAAAAAAAGACTTAAAATTTGTTGGCCCACAAGCTCTACTCCTGTTTCTTTGGACAGATTAAAACAAAGTAGTATACATTAATGCAACATTTTCACCAAGATTTGGCACATCTGGTTGTAGTAAAATGCTGTGTATTTTGCAAAAACGCAAGATTTAAAATGTGATGTAGTAATTCGATTTCATGCTTACTGTTTCATAAGTCCCTCTAGGACTTTGCAGGCTTTTTTTGGGAGCATTGTTATGGCCTGATTTCACATCAGCTTTTTTAATGTTGGTAATTTTTTTTAATTGCAATGCACATTGGGATGACTTACATATGTTGTTGTTGTTTATTTTTTTGTGCCTTGAAATTATAGGACAAGTGAAATTTGCACAAATAGTTGTGATAATTGTTATAATTATTGTATAGTACAATACAGTTTGTTGTAACCTATGCTTTATCACTCACTCTCTCACTGTTTGTCACACAATCAGGCAAGCATGCTTTTATTAGTTTAGGATTTATTTTGTACCAAAAAGTATGCATATTTCCAGAAAAATACTTTTTTTTATTTTATTTTATTTATTTATTTATTTTTTTTTATTTTTTTTTTTTTACTTGCAATAGATCTTGAACAACAGCTTCTCTCATGGTGATATTTGTCTTGTCTGTTAGCCACATGCTTCAGCCATTCATTCTCTGGGTGTGTTTTTGATGCCTTTCATTTGCATTTTACCACATCATTGCATGCAGTGTAAAACTACCTCGGCTTTTGTGCATAACATTTTTTTTCAGTATTTTTTTGTGGTAAATGTATCAGATCTGTGTTTCTTCACAAGCAGAAACAAGAATCAACTTTAGTGAGGAAAAAAATGCAAAATTGTCTCAAATTTACAGAGATTGGTTGAATTTGCAATAGTTGCGATCGTGGGATCGCAACTTCTTTGAGAGGCTCATTTTTACCTAGTTTCCTAATGCCCCAGTCACATGGCATACGACGATAGCTGAATGAAGGAAAAAAAGTCACAAATGTGACGTGACATTAATAACCTTGAAAAATAACAAAAATCAGCAGCTTGTGTTTTTATTCTGACTCCAGTTCATTTTAGTGTGATGAAGTCATCCTTTTTTTCGCCTCATCAGCTTAAACACTACATTAAGCTCAAGATTGAACAAATAAATACCTTTGGAAAATAACAGCTGTTAAAGTTCAAAGTTCTCACCTGCTTTATGTGATCTGTGCCTCTGAACATCATTGCACAGCTTCTCCACATCAGGGTTTTTTTTAACCCATGTATGTGGAATTTTTGCTCGGTTCATTCATATATCCTCATTTTTTAAGGATTTTTTTTAAAAGGATATTTGACCCTTTACTTCATCTCATGGTCTCATAAATTCACTATACAACATGCACATGGTGTGAACAGGACGGTGCCGTCGGACCCGCACGGGTAGAGAAAGTTCAGAGAGAAGTAAAGGCAGCTCCACAGTTGTTTTTTTTTTTTTGTGTGTTTGTGTATGTGTGTATGTGTGTGTGTTTTAAACATGTTCATTCGGGTTAAAATCCTCTCACTGCTCCGCGCTCGCTGTCTTGCGTGCACTGATGGTTCTCAGCAGAATGTAACGTCTCGTGCCTCCAGAATCTCCCTCCCCCACCCGCTTCCTCCCTCCCTTGCAGTCTATAGCCAGTTAACTCCGCACACAGACACACAGCTCCTTTGGTAAACTCTCGCATTTTAGACGGCTTTGAAAAAGACGGCCACTGTTTTAATCGGCCGTCTTTTTCGAAATTTGAACATTCAAATGACGGCAGAATGGCTTGCTGCCTAAAACTATGAATTGAGAGAAAAACAAGGACTTAAATAAAATAAACGACTCGTCAGCTACTAAATTAGTTGTCAACGGTTTCAATAGTTGACATAGTCGTGACGAGTTGAGTAGTCGTGGCAGCCCTAATCCACTGTGGAAGTGCACATCGGTGGATCCACCTGCTCTGGTTGCTTCTCCAGAACAAAAGAGGGATCATCTCCTTCATCATCAGAATCCTCATTGTCTTGTTCAGACTCTGATGGCACAAAATCCCTTCATTCACCTACCAAATTACGTGGCTTGGGGAGCATTGTTATTGACTTATTGTAGTTTACGAGTTCTGTCCATAAAGTATCGTACCATTTTATTTTTTTCAAAAACTATATGGATTTCATTCATATGTTTTTACGTCAGACATGCTTGAACCCTCGTGCGCATGCGTGAGTTTTTCCACGCTTGTCGGTGACGTCATTCGCCTGTGAGCACGCCTTGTGGAAGGAGTGGTCCCGCCCCCTCGTCGGATTTTCATTGTCTGGAAATGGCGGAATGAAAAGGACTTTTTTCCATCAGAATTTTTTCAGAAGCTGTTAGAGACTGGCACCTAGAAACCATTCAAAAAATTTATCTGGCTTTCAGTGAAAATTTTACGGGCTTCACAGAGAATGACTTGAACTACAGGTTTAAGGACCCCTTTAATGACGGTCTGTGCGCCACGCTGCGAGCTGCGACGATGCGGCACAAACCACTGGATCATTTCTAAGCTGATGGCTCTGTGGATACGAGACCGTCGTGTGCTCTTTCTCTGGTTATCACAAGACCTGGACATCAGCCATTTTCCGGCAGATTTCACTTTTAACAAGAGATTTTGTCATGGAAAGCCGCGCGGAGGCTTCGCGCGTCACGACCGATTCGCTGATGAAGCGAGACAAAGGAACACCTCCGTTTTGGAGTGTTAGAGGACAAGTTGGGACATGTCCAGCTCTCCACAAGTTCTTTTATACTCACTCGACTGGTAAGCACTGAAAGCCGAGATAGACATGTCCCAACTTGTCCTCTAACACTCCGAAACGGAGGTGTTCCTTTGTCTCGCTTCATCAGTGAATCGGTCGTGACGCGCGAAGCCTCTGCGCGGCTTTCCATGACAGAATCTCTTGTTAAAAGTGAAATCTGCCGGAAAATGGCTGATGTCCAGGTCTTGTGATAACCAGAGAAAGAGCACACGTCGGTCTCGTATCCACAGAGCCATCAGCTTAGAAATGATCCAGTGGTTTGTGCCGCATCGTCGAAGCTCGCAGCGCGGCGCACCGACCGTCATTAAAGGGGTCCTTAAACCTGTAGTTAAAGTCCTTATTCTCTGTGAAGCCCGTAAAATTTTCACTGAAAGCCAGATAAATTTTTTGAATGGTTTCTAGGTGCCAGTCTCTAACAGCTTCTGAAAAAATTCTGATGGAAAAAAAGTCCTTTTCATTTTGCCATTTCCAGACAATGAAAATCCGACGAGGGGACGGGACCACTCCTTCCACAAGGCGTGCTCACAGGCGAATGACATCACCGACAGGCGTGGAAAAACTCACGCATGCGCACGAGGGTTCAAGCATGTCTGACGTAAAAACATATGAATGAAATCCATATAGTTTTTGAAAAAAATAAAAAAGGTACGATACTTTATGGACAGACCTCGTATTTTCCACCAGTGATAAAGACAAATTCATGTTTTGGTTAAACGATGTCAGCGAAAGTCCAGATTTCTTGTTTCGTTTGGGCTTCATTGTCCTTTGTTAATGCCATGTGACCGGGCCATAAAATCCATTCTTTACTGAAACAGCATAAGTAGATAAACACTCGCCGTCAGAGTTTCCTTTTAGATGATTTTTATAATCCAGGTCTTGTGGGTCACAGAGCTTCATGTAGCTTTATTTGAGGAACGTTCTAAAAAGTGAAGACCAGAAAAGTGACTTCTTGTAACCGGACAGCAGTCATGTAACTTTTTTCAATCACTGACATAGTTTAAAAAAATTTGTATTTAGATTTTTCATTTCTGAGGATTATTTAATGTTTCCAGTCTTATGACAACATTATTGTCTATAAATCAATTTTCTGTCTTTTTCAGCTGTATGCTTTTTATGACCAGCATGGGAAAATAGATGGCAAGTCTATTTTTAAGAGGGGTGTGGCACATACAACATAGTACATGCTTACATTAGAAGTAGAGGTGTTGGGGGGAAAAAAATATATTTATATCAGAATCATCATTCTTACCCTTAACCATTCAGAATCGATTCAAAAAGTTCCAAAATAATTTTCAATCAGTCATGAGATACAGAAATATTCCCAACCCTAATTGACAGTATGCAAGGTTTAATTTGTTAACACGGACACCTAAATGAAACTCGAGACACAACACAGCAGTGAAGCTGACGTGATGCTTGCAGTATGTTACAGGCTTGGCTAAACTGAACTGACATGCCATTGAATTGGATCAGGAGCTATCATACAATTTTCTCTTATTTACTTTTGTCATGTCTAGCTTTCATTCCACCCAGTGATCTACTTTCAGTGTCTCTCTTGCTTACCCTCCTCCCTCAATCTCTCGGCATTCATTCAGCATCTTAAATAGAGTCACAGACGTACTGGCACACACACATTGGCATGTGTGTGTGTCTGTCTCTCTCTCTCTCTCTCATACTCTCTCTCTCTCTCGTACTCTCTCTCTCTCTTGTACTCTCTCTCTGTACGTGTGTTGGTCTTTTCAACCGTGTATATTAGCTGTGTGACCAGCAGTTGCTTGCCGTGCACAGCTCGACTCCGCTCTGCTCTTGCATGCGTTTAGAGTGAGGGATCACATAAGAGGACAAGGTGTGCTCGCTGATTCACTCGGCTCCTTCCTCACTTGCTCATTTTTCTAGGTGGATTGTAAGTCGCTGCTTGTGTTCTCCAGATCGGCTCTACACTCCTCACATTTCCTCAGCTTGTACCGCTCTTGAGCTCCTTCTCTCCCTCTGTTCAGTTCCCTCTCTCTGACATTCTCTCTGCGTTTTGTTCTAATTTTGGAAGCATGGAACCTCGGGGAGCGCTCTCCCAGAGCTATTTACGTCCTTGCCTCTCCTCCTCTTCCTCCTACTCCTCCTTCTACTGTCCTCTCCCTCTTCAGCCAGGAGGAGAGCAGTATGAGGATCCTTTGATGCACTGAGTGGGGGAATTTGGCTTTTTGTTGTCTTCGTATTTTGCTGCAGCTCCTCTGGTTACTTTGCTCTTGTCCGATCTGAAGCAAGCCAGTGGTGGAGAGGGAGCCATCACTTCCGCCGAAGCTGTGGAAATGCACATTTTTCCAGACTCTACAACATGTGCAGCCAGAGACACACTGCTTTAAGTGATCTGCTTTTGAATATGCTTGTTTAATTGGGTTGGGAAGGACTTCATATAATTTTGTCACAGTAACTGACACAGCTGAAAAAGTACTTTAACTGACGCTGTTTCAGGAACCGACAGTGGGGTTTTTTTCTTTCAAATGGAACAAGACTGAATGATGGTTGCTCACTTGTAAAGAAGACCAGAAAATAACTCACAGTTTGATATTTGCTGAGTGGTAGGTGGTCATTTTCAAGTCTTTTTGGATACTGAATTGGGATTTGCATCCTTTTTGAAAGACCTTTATTTCACAACTTTGCTTTACAGCGCTGTAAGGAGGACAACACTGTTTTTGGATTGGTTGCACTTGAATGATTCCTGGAGGATTTCTGGACCACATTAGAGAAAAGGTTCCATCCACTAAATGTCAATGGCTGGTCACTGCAGCACATTTTGAACAGCAAGAGACAGCAGGAGCCTCTGAGAAACTCACAGATAGAAGCGATCCTGCAAAGCAAACCGGGACTGGAGCTTAACCAAGCTGTTTACAGGATTGCACAGCAAAAGCAATTGATTTTTTGAAAGGTAAAACCTTTCTGTGAAGTGATTTTTTTTTTTTTTTTTTTTTTTTTTTTTTTTTTTTAAAAGATCATTCTGCAGTTGCACCACAGAGAACATTTTACCATCTGCAGAGTTGCAGAATACTCCATCGGTAATCAACATCATATATGAAACATTTCTTTGCCTTTGATGTTTGGCAAATTCAGTCATAGCTGAAGCCATGCTGGAGTTACTGGAGAAGAATTGACTGGTGTTTTTGGGTAGCGCTGCCTCTTGTCTTGGCATGCTGTTGCATCCCACAGTGTCAGGATTGTGCGCCATGTTGCAGACCATCTACGAAACTGAGTCTTGTTTTTCCTCAACCACCACAGACAGCCACCAGCCTCTGGAGCTCCTGAGTGGCAACAGGAGCTCCAGCGCTGCCATGCCCACTGCCGGTGAGTCATCTGTGAATGAGCAGAGATGGGGATGGGGGATGGGGTCACTACAGATTCAGGCAGAATGAACAAGATTTAATGAAAATATGATGAAAGATTATTTGTAAATTCTATTAAGTTTTCTTTTATTCAGAAGGGTGTAGGTGATTTATTTGACTTTTAGGTCAACTATTGAACCCTTCAAGATGACGCCTGTTAGTGATCTTGATCATACTTCAATCGTTACCTGAACATAATTACTAGCAAAATTTGCATTTCAGAATTAAAATTAGTAGGCAGTGTGCAATTATACAATTATTGTAGATTATAACAATTAGAGAACAATTATAATTTAAGAATTTATTAATGCAGTTAGAAAGTGAGTCAAGGTAGATCCCAAAAACAGTCCCAGGAAAGAAAAAATCTTATTACTTTTACAAAAGAAAAATGTTTTTAAAAGACTGAGAACTTGTAAGAGCGCAAATCACATCTAACTAATGACTTTAAGACATTATTGCACACTTGTAGAGCATGACCACAGGTGTTCAGTGCTTTCAGAAAGGGCTGCAGTCTGGGAAACTACTGGCTTCTGTCATTTGTGAATTACTAAAGATTTTTTGACAATACAGCCATAAAGCAGAGTTTGGCATAGTGTCCATAGGTGTGCTGAAGCAGGACATGTAAACATTTTTTTCTTTTTTGTTTATGTAAATACAATGTTGGCTCACTCGGGTAACGTAGGTCAGTCTGGTCCTTGACTTTGTTACTGATGATTGCCACAACTGGTTGGTGCAATTTAATAAAGCTTCACACAATCCTACCTCACCGCATTAAAATGTACATGCAGGAAAATTATGGCGGACTGAAATCTTCAATGAGATATAATTTGACTTTTGGTTTAATTGATGCAACAAATGATAAATAGACTGCATTTATATAGCGCTTTTCCATCTGCATCAGACGTTCAAAGTGCTTTACAAATAATGCATCACATTCACCCCGACGTGAGGGTGTACCATACAAGGTGCTCACTACATACTGGGAGCAACTAGGGGATTAAGGACCTTGCCCAAGGGCCCTTAGTGATTTTCCAGTCAGGCTGGGCTTTTAACTGACGATTCTCTGATCTCAAGCCCAACACTTTAACAACTAGACCATCACCTCCCCTTCAAATGATATTGACATCCTAAAGACAGTCTCTGCTAAACCGGTTTATGAATTACAATGACTTCACGCGATGGCAGCACACCATATGAAGTTGTGTATGAAGGAAAATAATTTTGGTCTTATGATCCATTAGGCCGTTTCACCACACAACATCCCATATTATTTCAGGTGTTTGTAATAAAATACTCCGAAGTGACAGACACAGTCTCCACAACAGAGAGCAGCTGTATTGAGCGGATTCTGAGATGGTCAGACACTATGACAGCAGGAGACACTGGGCTCAGTTGCTTTCACTCAAATCAACTATGCCCACAATTATACAGAAGTGAATGGTTTAAAATGTCTTAAACTAAGAAGCTAGAAAAAAGCAGACAAGCAGGTCCTCCGAGGACCTGCAGTCTCCCAGCCCATTATTACTTCTGACCCATCCCTCGGTCCCTATAGCAACAGTACACATGTGACTTGGCTTGCTCTAAGCTTCTAATTTGTCAAAGTACATGCAGCCATTATGCTATTTTTACCAGTTTTTGTTGGTTTCTGTCTCCGGCTCTGCCACCTTCTCTCACCTAGAATGAAGTGTTTTTCATTGCTGATGTTATATCGCCTATTTTCTATTTACCAGCAAGATCTGAAGAGATTGAAGGAATTGAACACATGAATAATGGATTTTGAAGAAGTAGATAGCAAGATGTCAGATAGCAAGAGATGGAAACAAAGAATGGGAAACTTTTACTCATGAAGCTTGGTATTTATCTATATAATTATAAACCTGCTATTGTAATTTGAGGTTTAAAAGACATTAATGGAAATAAACAGTGACTGGACTGCATCCACACAAACAAACAAAAACCCCAGGGTTGAAGCATGTAGTCGAGTGAGATTACTTGGATTACAGCAGGTACACAAATCATTCCTGTCAAACGTACAGAACTTTGGAATTCCCAGATGGGACTACGGTGACAAATGTGTTGCATTCCAGTGATCCAGGAAAATGTTTTTATCGCCAGTAGAACAAAAAAATCACATTTGTCTTTAGTTGTTGTACCTACTGTTAGCCTGTTAGTGACTCTCGACAATCTTAAAACTACAAACTGGTGTTTAATATGACATGCAGTTTGTGTCTGTAAAGTGACCTTTTTATACAGTTAACATCTTGAAATGTAAATACATTTCTATTACGAGGATCATGTACATGCAGCTTGTCTGCTCTGTGTTAGCCTGATCCTGTCAGATCTTAGTAGCTAAGCAGAGTGGATTCTTGTTCGTACTTGGATGGGCGACCTCTTAGGAAGACCCGGGACTATGTTTGTTTCTCACAGTAAAAGTGGAGTTGTGTCAGGATGGGCATCCGGCGTAAAATCAGATCCCAGTGCAGATTTGTACTGGATCCACTGTGGCGACCCTGGACAAATGGGGCAGCTGAAAGACAAATGACAAGGATCATGTACATACTAAGAATAAATTTTAGCTCCATGCAACTGTAGTTTCTTTTTGCCAATATAGTGTTTGACAGCACTTATTGGGGTGACCAATACAACTGAATATAAGTACAACTTAGTTGGATGTGTCACGACTTTACCCATGTCTGGAAGAAGCCCAAACTGTCACCCTCAGATGAGAAGAAATTGGTTAGGATGTTCAGGTACAACCCAGGAACCACCTAGGCTCAGGTCTACCATGAACTACAAACTGCTGGAACACCAGCATCACTATCCACAGTGAAGCGGGTTTTACATGGTCATGGACTGAGAGGGTACCGACCAAGAAAGAAGCCCCTTCTCCAAAATCGACACCTTCAGGCCAAATGCCTTCTGGAGAAATGCTTTATCGTCAGATGAGACAAAGATTGAGCTCTTTGGCCACAATGACAAAAAGTATTTTTGGAGTAGTATAGATTTCAATTTATTTCATTTATATAGCTCCAAATCACAACAAAGTTGCCTCAAGGCTCTTCACACAAGTAAGGTCTAACCTTGCCAACCCATACAGCAAACACACAGGTGACGGTGGTAAGGAAAAACCTGCTCTGATGATTTGAGGAAGAAACCTCAAGCAGACCAGACTCAAAGGGCTGACCCTATGCTTGGGCCATGCTACCGACCTAATTGACATAAACAATTTACAAAAGGAATATACAGGAAATTTTGCTGGTGCACAGAACAGGAGGGTTGCAGAAACAGACACCGCTCCCATCTTTGGAGGGAGCCGCACCTCAAACAGAGAGAAAAAACAGAATCAGGTGTTGGAAAGACAACAAATACAATATAATTTGTCAGCATTAAGCAACAGAAAAACAGAAGAAATGCTAAGGTGATCGCCGGCCACTAGCCCTAAGTTTCACTAAAAGACCCAGACTTGAGATAAAGTTGAGGCCTCAGCCTGCTCTGTTTCCTAATAAAATTATTTTAAAAGAGTAAAAAGCATAGTAACATACTATGCCAGTATGCTAGTCATGTGAAAGGGAAAATAAGTGCATCTTAAGTCTGGAGTTGAAAGTCTTTACAGATTCTGATTGTTTTATTGATGCAGGGAAATCATTCCACAGAACAGGGGCACGATAAGAGAAAGCTCTGTGACCTGCAGACTTTGTATTCACCCTAATGACACAAAGTAGTCCTGCACCCTGAGAATGCAGAGTCTGGGCCGGTACATAGGGTTTAATTCGGTCAGCTAAGTAGGGATGTGCCAGTCCCTGAACAATTTTATAGGTTCGTAGCAGAACCTTAAAATCTGATCTCACGGGGACAGGCAGCCAGTGAAGAGATGCCAAAATGGGTGTGGTCAAACTTTGTTTCCTGTCTAAAGTCTGGCAGCAGTATTTTGAACCAATTGGAGACGACTGATGCTGGACTGCGGTAAACCAGAAAATAGAGCATTGCATTAGTCCAATCTAGAAGAGACAAATGCACCCCAGTGGAACCCCAAATTTCATGTCACGAAGGGTAGAAGTAGTGTTATTGTACAGAACAGGACAGTGATCCCAAACATATATCAAAACTGGTTGTAGGTTGTTATAGGTAGTGTTATTGTACAAAACACAGTGAGATGAGGCTTTCAAACAATGGACCAACTATAAAGCATGGTGGTGGTTGCCTCATGCTCTGTGGCTGTTTTGCTGCCCGTGGTACTGGTCCATTGCACAAAGTGGATGGAATAATGAAGGAGGAGGACTACCTCCAAATTCTTCAACGTCACCTCAAATCAACAACTAGATGGTTGAAATGTGTCCACAATTGTTCCAGTAAGACAATGATCCCAAACACACATCAAAACTGGTTGTAGGTTGAATAAAGCAGGCTAACATTAAGCTTCCGGAATGGCCTTCCCAAAGCCATGACCTCAGCCTGATTGAAAATTTGTGGACAACTCTTAAAAGCTAATTCTATATCAGGAAACCAACCGATTTAATGAACTCTACTAATTCTGTCAAGAAGAGTGGTCAAATATCCAGCCAGAATTATGCCAGACATTTGGTGATTATTACCAAAAGTTTCTGGTCGAGGCGCAGCTTGCCAAGGGACATTGAACCAAATATTAGTGGAGGTGTATGTATATATTTGTGCCTGTATATATAATTTTGGCCCTGCGTGGATTTGAGAATATCCAAAATAAGTTCAAACTTGTGGACCCAATTCTTTTCTTTTCTTTTTTTTTAATAATTCACAATGTATACTGTAAAATTATTCCATCCTCGCAAAAGAACAGTTAAAAAAAAACATTAAAAACCCAAAATTACCACAACATACATGCCCATGATGAGTGTATGTAAACGTCCGGCCACAGCTGTATGTCTGATCTTACAGGGTGGATGTCTGGCTCTATTTTAGATGAGTGAATGTGCACTAGCTTATAAGAACTCGTGTCTGCATTCTACGGATGTCCCGATATCATCTCAGCAATCAGTGTCTGGCCCAATTAAGGCAGTTTCTGCTTGATCGGAATCTAGTTTATTAAACATAACTTAGAAACGAATAACTAGGCATTCTGTTTTGGTTCCTTTCATCAGCGCTCTGCTAGCGGAGCTGCAGTAACCACTCTATTGGTGTTTGCTGGTACCTCAGCAGCAGAGCTGCCACACATTTCAAAAGCATATTTGCGCTCTGATTTGCTTCAAATACTTCACAAGTTTATTTCTGACCAGCGCATATGGTGCACGTCTTTCGTACCAACCAATCAGGTCATCCTTTTCACAGGAATACATGAGTTTTTGTCATCATCCAGTTTCATTACTTGTTTCCTCCTGCTAAATGGTACTGTACAGGCGACTAGCTGGTGTCAGGGGTGAAAGCCCACTTTAACAACCAGAACACAGGCATCAGTCTTTGATCCATTGTGTTCCATCAGTATTAACCTGAGTGTTGTACTTTTATTCCTGCAAAGCTGAAGTAAGTGTGGTTGACTATATATATATATATATATATATATATATATATATATATATATATATATATATATATATGTGTATATATATATGTGTATATATATTGTATATATGTATATATATATGTATATATGTATATATATGTATATATGTATGTGTATATATATGTATGTGTATATATGAATATATGAATTTTTTTGCTGTATTTTTGCAAATAAAAATAAAAACATTGTACAGCAGCTTTGATTTTAGATTACAAAAAATACATACACAGCTGTTCGGTTGTCATGCAAATACAATGGATCGAATTTAATGTGCTTATGTAAGTTAAAAAAATCAGGACATCTTTAGATGATTTAGATCATTGGCAAAATTCTCATGTAAAATATATCATTGGAGTTTCTTCTTTAGAACTCCTTTCTGTGGGCTGCTTTACTATATACGCCATGGCATTTGTACATTTCATGTGGAATGCCTCATAGAACAGGAATCTGTTAAGATTTGACTTGGGCAAACTTCATTCATAATCCTGGCTGTGTTTGCTAACTGTGTGAATGATCGTTGTATTTGTGCGAAATTAAGTGATGATGCATTACTGAGTTGTACTTTAGCACCAAGGCATGCCGCCCGTTTCTGCCCATTTGTTCTCTGAGTGGACACACTGGTAGATTTCTCTGCTGCACAGTCAGTATTAGCGCAGCCTCTAATGTTAGTGTGAGTTGGTGTGTTTACCAGACTATAAATGTCTTCAGTTTGACGTCAGACGCTGGCTGCTGTGGAATGCTTCTTTCTTGCCAAACAGACAGTTGTACACACATAGACAGGCCAGTCTCTGACACACACGAACAGGGACAGTGTGTGTGCTGTAGTGGAAGGGAGACACGTGCGTCATGGTTAAATGCCAGAATATTTGCTTTGGCAATTTAGATGTGAGTGGCTCCACACATGCATACACACGGACACAGCCTTGCCTATCCCAACGCTATTTGAGCTTTTCACCATTTTCTTTTTTTGTGTGGTCCCAGCAGCTACACTGACTGAATGACTTAAAACCAGAAAAACTTCTAACTGGATTGTTTCTTTCTGTGTGGAATGTGTATATGAGCAGCATGATAGGGGAATATTTTTAGCTTGATCTGTTTATACCACATGGTTTTATAAGAAATAAAATATTTGCTTTTAGGTACTGGCACCTCAAACACAGAACTCAATATAGATATATCTTTCTTTTCCATTTCACTTTCTCTATATTTTGGATAAATAGAGGCCAGTTCTCTGATAAAAGCTAAATTCCCACAAAAATACGAGGTGCACTCGGAAAGCATGTACAGCACCAGCAAGGTCAGCAACAAAAAAACACTAGTTTATCATCCTTGACATCAGAAAAAAGTGACAACGACAGGCAGGTTTTCTTTTCTATTTTTATTGCCCAAAGTGTACTTCCTTTCAACCTCTTTATTTATTATTTATTTTTTAATTAAAATCTGAAACAACTGGGGTGGTACAGAAAGCACACATTTAAAAAATAAGACACAGTGATGCTTATATTGACTTCAACTTCTATTTCATACCAGACAGTATGAACCAAAGATATTTCATGTTTTGTGTGGTCAACTTCAAGTCATATTTCAATGTACATCCATTTCTGTATTTAAGGCCTGCAATACATTCAAAAAAAAAGTTGTGATTATGGCAATATAGGGCTAGTAATGAGGTTTAAAATAAATAAATGACATTATTTCAAACAGTTGATACAGGTGATTGCAGCCTTCATTTGGTACAAAAGCATGTAAAGCTGAGTCCTTGAGGAGCAAAGAATGCAGACATCTTTTACAGGGATCTGTGCATTTTTTTTTAAACAAGACAATGCAAAACCACATTCTGCACACTTTACAAAGCCGTGGATGTGGAAGTAGACTACAGATGCTAGGCTGATCTGCCCCCAGTCCTAACCTGTTCCCAATAGAGAATGTGGAGTATTTTGAAAATAAAATGCAACGACAGTGACCCTGGACTGTTGCACATGTTAAAATTGTTTGCAGAACGAATGGGCCAAAACTGCACCTGAAATGTTCCTTCGCTTTGTATCCTCAATGTCTAAACATTATTTAAGTGTTGTGAGAAGGAATGGCATCTTTGCGAAGTGGTAAATACTTTGGTGCCCCAACCTCTTATTTTGTTTTATTCTTGTTGGAATCTGTTGCAGGTCTTAAATGCAGTAATGAATGTATATTAAAAATGAAAGAAGTTGACCAGAAAAAAAATCATGAAATATCTTGGGTTCATAGTGTGTGCGATAAAATAAAAGTCAAAGTAACTATTCACCTTATTCAGGAAGTCAGGGTGGGTGGCATCATTTTGTCAAGCAACTTCCGGTTTGCCACTGCATCAATGATTATCTACGTGGTAACACAGTACACTAGAAGTGTCCGAACATGAGCAACATTAACTGTTCAGTTTGTAGGTGCCACAACAACTGGAAGAAGAGGAAACTATCACTTTCAGAACGATGTTTTGAACATGGAAAGCAGAGATCTGAGTGCTGTGGACCAGCATTTAACTTGTTCCCTCCTCCATTGAAATACGAGGATCTCCGGTGCTGGTTAAAGGCGCTGAATTTGAAAAATCCACCCAGACGTCCCTATGTCTGGTCGTTTCATTTTATGGAGAAAAAAAACCCCACACCACTGGATCTTTACCCAGAGAAATGATTGGACTATAACACTCCCTTGAAGAAGCCACGGGGGATGCTAGTGAGAGAAACGGTTAAGCTGTGTTTGTAGCATTAGCTGCTATCTTATTTACTCATTTTCTGGCGTTTGATACAACCAAGCACTGCATGAAATAACACCATAGGTATATTAACGTTACGTAATCTTGGCATTACGGTGACACTACTTGTCGGGTAGTATCTTAACTTGATTGTGCTTTTATACGAGCTTCAGCGGCGCTGTGTGGCACGGAGCTCGTAGTTCCTCATAGCGAAACTGTCCACGTTGAGTGACAACACAAAGTAGTTAAAAATAATTGAGGGCCACTTTTTCATGTCATCTTCCCACTCTGTTCTGACCCGTGGGTGAGCCAGAGTCGATCTCTTTCAGCTTTTCAAAAAGGTTTTTTTGTTTCTATCCATGTAATATCTTCCATTGTTCTGTATTGAAAACACTGCTCACCGGAAGTCCTAATCCAAAACGGAAATGTCTCTGCTGTAAAAGTGTGCGGTGCTGAATAAGGTGAATAAGAATCACTGCCAGTTTGTTTGTTTATTTATTTTATTGTTTTGCATTTTTCATGCTGCTCCTGCCTTACCTGATTTGGGGTTGTATTTATAAACTGCAGCAGTTAATCTACCTCATACTTATTTGTTTGAATTAGCATCCACGTGGGACATGAAAGTAGATACATCAACACCTAGATGACAAAGCTAAGAATAAGAGATGACAAATCAGAAGTGACATCCAAGCAAGAGACCACAAAGTTCAGAAGGTGAAGACTTGTTAAAGTCCCAGTTGAAGATGTGTGTTAAAGTACAAACTTGAGCTGGTTGAAAAAGTGTGGAATCACTGCCATATTAGCCCTGGAGCAAGGCACAACACCTCTGTCTTATGTCTGCATGCAGAAGAGTCAAAAGTCAGCAATCCTAATACAAATCTGAATTGCTTTTCCTCCCTGGCCAGAAGACAGGAGATGGACTGACAGTATGGAAGGGTATTGAAAACCGGTTCCTGTTAAGAATCAGTAAGAAATTATTTGATCCACTAACATCAGTAGCCTTTTTTTGTGTAATGATTCCCTTATTGGTCCTTCAGTTCACATTACTTCAGAGCGGCTGTTGCTTTTGAGGGTGTGTATTGGGAAAATGATCATATTTGCAGCGGGTCTGCTTGAAGGAATGAAGCAGCGCTGCGACCCGCTGCTTTGCTGGTTCTCTGCTTCGCTGCTTTTCAGAAGTGGCAGGTCTGCAATTTCTTCATTAAACCCCTTCAAAGCCATTTAAAGTTGTCAATCGTGAGTCACCTTTGTGCTGATTCAAGTCACTAGCTGGAACTCTTGTCTTGTTGCGGACAAGAAATGAGAGTCATCCTTTGTTCCACACTGGAGTTTTACGCGATGTTCCTCTGGCATAAGTTGGACCTGCTTCGCCGGTTCGTAAACTGAAGTTACTGTCCATCAGGTAAAGGAAATAACAGTAATAATAATGATGTCCTCTGTTTTGTGGCACTAACTGCACAGCTCCAAATGCTGCGCGGCTGTCTGCTGAGTAAAGTTGGACAGATAGAGCCCAATCAGAATCTGTCTTTCAGCCTAAAATGAGGCGTCCTCTGTTCTTTATGAATTACATTGATCTTCACTTGCAGTGCTGCTGGCTGCAAGACCGCAGCTCAGGGCTATGGAGTTAAATTTGTCTCATTTATACCTGAAAGGACATGCCTTTGACAAAAACTACAGATTTTGTTTATTTCTATATATGTCCAGAGATCCAGTGACCATGTACAGATTTTATTTCTTTTTATTTATGTCCAGAGATCTAGGATCCAGTGTCCAGTTTCATATTTGTTTACTTCAAGATTCAGTAAAATGTTGTTGACATAGAAAACCTGTAAAGTCTACTTTTAGTAAACAGAAAATTCATTGATAAAGAATCGGATCAATAAGCGGAATCAGTAAAGGTATCGCTATTGATAAAATCTTATCAATACCCATTCCTGCATGGCAGTACTTTTACACATCAGCCTTTGTTTGGGGCCAGCAGCTACCTCATTCCACTGGTCATGGTGGCATGAGCAGGACCTGTTGTTAAAAGAGAGCTGCTGTTGACTTTCTTTGTCTCTCATTACTGTTGATCTATCAGGGTCATTGTGTTAACCTGCTGGCTACACACGACCTAAAGCTGATGTATGGAAATAGCTCAAATGACGACAGAGAAACTTACTTACACTTATTCTGTCTCACACACACATGCCCGGTGATCAGTGTAAGCCAATTGGAGCAGCTAAGCTGATTTTGTGTTTCCTGCTTGAGGGATGCTCAGTCTTGGCATTATACACTGTACAGAAATATAAAAGCAACACTTTTGTTTTTGCTCCCATTTTTCATGAGCTGAACTCAAAGATCTAAAACACTTTCTATATACACAAAATCCTATTTCTCTCAAATATTGTTCACAAATCTGTCTAAATCTGTGTGAGTGAGCACTTCTCCTTTGTCAAGATAGTCCATCCCACCTCACAGATGTGGCATATCAAGATGTTGATTAGACAGCATGATTATTGCACAGGTGGCCTTAGGCTGGCTACAATAAAAGGCCACTCTGAAATGTGCAGTTTTGCTTTATGGATTGGGGGGGGGGGGGGGGGGGGGTGCAGAAGGAATAATGTGTATTTTATTTTCATGGCAGAGGTACACTTCTCAGCCTCCCTGGGAAAGCCTATGGCAGGGGCTGAGAGGAGACTTAGACTGTTAGTCAAACCTGAGATTCAGGAGGAGCAATGCTGGTTCTGTTCTGGTCACGGAACAGTGGACCAGCTCTTTACCCTTACAAGGATATTGGAAAGGTCTTTGGAGTATGACCAACCAGTCTACATGAGTTTTGTGGACTTGGAAAAGGCATATGACTGTGTCCCTCAAAGTGTCCTGTGGGGTGTGCTGTAGACGTATAGGGTACCGAATTCACTGCAACATGCAATCCAGTGTCTATATGATCAAAGTAGGAGCTGTGTCTGCATTCTGGGCATTGCATCGGACCTGTTCCAGGAGGGTGTTGGGCTCCACCAGGGCTGCCCCTTGTCTGCAATCATGTTTGCGATGTTCATGGATGGAATATCAAGGTGCAGGCAGGGACTGGAGGCTGTCCAGTTTGGGGACCTTAGAGTTGCATATCTGCTTTTTGATGATGTGGTTCTGTTGGCTTCATCAGGCAGTGACCTCCAGTGCACACTGAGCAGATTTGTTGTTGAGTGTGAAGCGACTGGGATGAAAATCAGCTCCTCCAAATCCGAGACCATGATCCTCTTTCTGAAAACGGTGAATACAAAAACAAAAGTCTTTGTTTTTCTAATATATATACATTTTACAGTGGCCTGTCTCAGGATTTGACAAAATTAATGAATAAATGCCAGTAATAAAAAGTATACTACAACAATGCATAAAAATCCCAAATTAAAGAGCTGATAATACAGAAAGGTGCAACTCCAGTAAGACGTGTGTATTATTCCCCTCTTTAAGATACTAAATTGCGCCTACATATGGTAAATGTACATGCTGTTTGATTGGATCTGTGTACTGCTTCTGGCCTCTCTTTGGTAGATTGAGATCAAATCTTTGATTTATACTGATGACATTGTCCTTTTATTCCCCACCAAACAAAGAGGACAGCAACAGTTGGACATAGAAACAACTGCCAGAAGTGCCCCCTGACAGTAACTCTGAAGAAAACTAATACACTGATATAATTATTCTGTTTTTCTCCCCTTGTTACCCCTAATCCCCCACTGTCCTGCAGTAGTGGAAGTGAATAGCAGCCTCCCATCAGGCATGCAGAGCCCAGTCGGACCAGCGAGTGAGCAGAGAGGTGAAGGCGGTGAGTTGGAAATCCTCCAGTTGGTTTAATCGATCTTTGGGTTTGTGGGTCATTTGCCTACTGATTACTTGAATTACTTATACAGTTCCTCCACTAACACTGGGCATGTTGACAATTTTTGGTCAAAAATTTGGTAAGTCTGCAAGACAGGTCTGCAGATGAAGTAGAAAAAAAAATCAGAAGGATCCATACAGAAAGGAAAAAAAAAAAAAGCACCAGACATGAACAGGATGCAGACAGCATCTTGGTCACAAACCTGCTTCTCTAAACTTTAGACCATCACTTCCCAAGGTAGAAGAAAGGAACAGAGCAATACAGTCCGGATGAAGGAGTTTGGTCTTCGCTACTGTTTCAGGTGGATCTCCAGGAGAAAGTCCAGGAAGAGGAGGAGGAGGCCCAGTAGATCTGAGGACAGAACCTAGAGTGGTTTCTCTTTCTGGCAGTGCGGCAGTGGATACAGCCCTGAGGGAGCAACAGCTACAGCAGGAACTTGTACTACTCAAACAGCAACAGGAGCTCCAGAAGCAACTGCTGTTTGCAGAATTCCAGAAAAAACATGAGGTGTTAACAAGACAACATGAAGTCCAGCTGCAGGAACACCTGAAGGTAGGCCACGCCGGTTAGGTTTCTGCAAATTTTGTGGTAGTGAATGGGAAATCTCAGGGCTGAAATTGTTGACTTGGAATGTTCCAGCTGTTCTGATGGGAAGGGTTGGGCAGTACACAGATGTCATACTCATCACTATGATGACACCATGGCCCCTGAAACACACCAGATACACTGTGTGTGTTTGTGGTGGCTGCATTGCATGCCGCTTTTCATTTTGTTGGCCGTGTCAACAAATTATACTTTGCATACCACCTGCATAAGGAAAGTGTCCCTGACGCATGTTGTTTGTCTCAGCTGCTGCTCGTCCTTAGAGAACAGAGCCAGCGGGTATGTCTTCTACGTGAGCGTTACACAGCAAAAGTAGACATGTTGGCAGTCATTTTGACATCACACTAATAACATTATGCACTTATGACATTTTTGCCAGAGTTTCTGTGACTGTTGCACCCAATTGTAAACAATTGTAGCATATCTGGTGTTATTTGAACTATAGGGGGTGCTGTTATAATAAAAAATGTGGTCTCACAAATAATTCTTGATATTGCCCATACTAAATGACAGTTCTTATGTGTCCTTATGCTGTGGGATTTCACAAGACTGACACACGAAAATGTGTCTTCTAAATCTAAACAATGTGCCTGCCATATAAAATTTTTGTAGAAAAGCCTAAAGCTTTTCCACATCACAAATTTTGACCAGACCTCGTGAAATTTGGTACAATTGACCTTCAGACCAGCCGTTACAATGCTATCTATATATGGCTTTTCAATTATTCAACACAATCACCCACAACATCCAATCAAATTCACCACCAAACAGAATGTTAGATATCATCTCAGCATCACTTTCACACAAACCAAACTTTGTAGGATTGCTTGTAACCGAAATATGGGAAGTCACAAATAGTTTGATCTGTATTCACCTGTGGGGTGGGTGTGAGGGTTGTAACAGTCAATATACTCTTTCCTTGCAAAATTAACATTGCACTTACTTTACTGTCAGTTTTTGGTGACATGTTTTTACCATGGTCACATTCAGTTTCTATGGCAACTCTGATTTCATTGTTTCTTGGCACTCATAATCGCTGCTTTATATTCATATTTATTACTGTATGGAACTGTCAGAATATATTTTTTTAATTTGCTTGATTTTTAATGTTTCCCAAAAATTGCCTAGCTTTGTGTTCTGATTTGACCAGCCGGGCAGTTAACCACCATTTTCATTTTTTTTTTTTTACCATGTATTCCTGTGTATCTGAAGATGATTTGAAAAAAGATGTGTTGGTGTTGCTGAGCTACCTTTTGGAATGCTAACTTTTTAAAATGCATATTAAATGCTGTAGTTTATATCTGCATCACAGAATGACTTACACAGAAATCTTAAACTTTAGATGTAAAATTTGTGTCTATTTTGTTCTTGCTGTGATATCACTGAAACATGTTGGTATTTATCTCCTTGCACCTGACATCAACAATAACATGATAGTGGGTAAATAAATGTCTTGAAAAGAAAATGTTGATGTGGCACAGGAATGATATATACGTTGCTGGTGATGATGCTTTGGCGTGTTTTTTTTTTTTGCCAACCACTAAACTTAAAACCAAAGTTGAAAAAAAAAAAGAAGATATTTTCACTTTTATGTTTTACTTTATTAAAGGGCACTAGATGCCTCATATTAAAATACAGTAAATCTTATGTGACAATTCTGAAACACTGAATTATGTAGTATTTGTATTTTAATTGGATATGTATGACAGCAAAAGCATGACAGCTCATATTTAAAAAAAAAAAAAAAAAAAAAATCATAACTCCAGAAGAAAGCTCAGCCACATTGCCATATATTTTTCAGATCATCTCCAAATCCACAAGATGGATGATGGTAAACAGATGGTAAAAATATAAAAATGATGGTTAACAGCCCACCTGGTCCAGTTCGTTCGTTCGTTCGTTCATTCATTCATTCATTTTCTACCGCTTATCTGGGTCGCAGTGGCAGGAGACCAAGCAGCTCATCCCATACTGCCCTATTGTCGGCCAAGTCCTCCAACTCTTCCTGAGGGATCCCGAGGCATTTCCAAGCCAGCTGGTAAATATAATCCTTCCAGCATGCCCCGGGTCTTTTCCCGGGTCTCTTCCCAGTTTGACATGCCTGGAAGACCTCCTTAGAGAAGATAACCAGGTAGCGTCCTTACCAGATGCCCGAACCACGTCAGCTGGTGCCTTTCGATCCTAAGAAGCAACCCCTCCCGGGATTGCCACCTTATTGTGGTGGAGGGGTTTGTGTGATACTGGGAGCTGTGTTGTCTGGCGCATTAGCTCCTGGTAGGACCACATTTGGCAAATTTGTCCCACGTGAGGAGACAGACAAAGGGCAATTCAGAAAGACCGTTTATGATGCACACAGATAGATGGAGTCACCTCACCCGGATTAGAGAACTCGGGGCCTCCTCCTGGAGCAAGGCATGTGGTGACCTTGCAGGTGAGTACATGGTGACCGGGTCTACAACCATGGGGCTTGGTCAGGCTCAGCCCAAAAAAAAAAACCAATATGGTGCCACCGCCATGTGAGCTCAACACCAGCAAGGAGAGTGTAAAGGGTCTGGTGCAGTGTTCTGTGGGCAGTAGAAAGGGGCAAATGCCCACACGGTCTGACACAGTTACGGTCAAGCTAGGACCCAGTGATTTTAAGGAAATTTGAAAATCAGGGAAATTTAAAAAAATTATTCTGAAACTCCCATAACAGTAATGAATATGGCTACTGCGTACACATGCCCTAATATACCATAAAAGATTGGAAGAAATATCCAGAGTGCTTCATCCAGCATAGTGTTTGAATGACAAGCTCTCAAAGGGGACATTTATTACACTTTTTTTCCATCTGTTTTCAGAGTCTTGCAGGAGAAAAAATTCATAAAGTACACCTGTTCTGATTCAATTTTTTTTATTCTGCAGTACAAATTAGCCCTCATCAGATTGTCAAAGCACTACATGGCACGTCAATTTCAGTATGACTATAGGAAATTTTACCAAAAGGCCAATTCTGTGAAATGCAAAACATTTATCAAACTTTCAAAGGGTTGTAGTGTCAAAGGTATTACAGATTCAAACCTAATTTCCACATAAGTTTGGCATAGGAGCACCTGTGAATATTTTCAAGGGAATCTAAGAGGGTGACCAGGGAGTCTCTGAGTGACTTTATTTGAGAAACAGACCATTATGTTATTAATGATGGCTGTAAAAAATAATAATATTATTATTATTATAATTATAATAATAAATAATGCCAATGAAAAATAACTTCAAATATCCATTAATTTTGAAATCAATAATAATTTTGGTGGAGCTCGGATCCACACAGCAGCAGTGAGGTACTTAAAATCACACACAACTCCTGTTCTTTTTCTCTTTCTCCTCCCACACACCAGTCAAAACCCCTTTTAAATACTTTGTTGTCCATGTAACTGACTGTAAAGTCATTTTCACATAAAGACAACTTAACGGCCACGAAATGGTTAAACTGTGTTTCTGGTGTGTGAACCAATGGACTATTGCAGTGTGTGTGTGTGTGTGTGTGTGTGTGTGTGTGTGTGTGTGTGTGTGTGTGTGTGTGTGTGTGTGTGTGTGTGTGTGTGTGTGTGTGTGTGTGTGTGTGTGTGTGTGCGCGCATGCGCGCGCGCTTGTTTAAGTCTAACCAAGCATTAACTAGACATTACTGAATATTTATTAAATATAAGACGATGAAAAATCTGATTCATTAACTTTATACCCTTGCTAAAATAAGATAATTATGAAAGGGTCTGTATAGGGGAAAACTAGTAATACTGTGGTATAATACAGTCTCCATCCAAAAAGTGAAAAATACCGTGATATTAATTTGAGGTCATATTACCCACACTTGCTGATAGCACCAATACATGCATTGAATGGTGAATTCTTTGATAGATTGTATCAGCTTTAATAGCTACCAACTGTTTGCCAGCAATGAAAAATAGTGAATTCCACTACATTAAAGCCAAAAATGAAGACATTAGCTAAATTTTAATTTATTAAAATACTTTTTCAAAATATGTTTGCTTATGTTATACAAAGTATAACGATGTTGTTTAGTTTTCCAGCCAAAGAGCTGTCATACTGATTCAGTCAATTTGTGTGTATGTTTTTTGTATGTAAGCAACAACAGGAGCTGTTGGCAGCAAAGCGGCAGCAGGAGTTGGAACAGAAAAGGAAACTGGAGCAACAAAGACATGAAGAGCAGGAGAAACAGCGACTGGAGCAGCAACTGCTGCTGCTGAGGAACAAGGAGAAAGGCAAAGAGAGTAGGCTATGGTGTTCTATGCTTCTATTACTGCTGTTCATCTCTGGTGTTGTCACTGCGGCAGAGTAACAGTGCATGTAATGTGCTTGCGCTGTGTCTGTCGGTCATTGGTATAAGTCTGATTATGCTGATATTGTCACTCTTTCCGTGTGTCTTTTGAAAGGTGCCATTGCCAGTACAGAGGTGAAACTAAAGCTACAGGAATTCCTTCTCAATAAGAAAGAGCCGGGTACCGGTGGACTCAACCATTCCTTCTCCCCAAAGTGCTGGTGAGAATGCAAAGACCTCAAACTAACCCTGGATCAGATGCTTAAACTGAATTCAGGTTTAAATTCTTAGAGAGGGTGGTCTCTGAGCAACTCACTTCTTTTTTAGAGATGTTTAATATTTTTGACGCTTTTCAGTCCAGTTTTCACAAGCATCACTCAACGTAACTGCCCTGCTTAAAGTGTCTAGTGACATTATGATGTCTGCGGATTCTGGGAAATGCACCGCCCTTCTGTTCGATCTTTCTGCGGCCTTTGACACGGTTGATCATAACATCTTATTAACAATATTGCAGGACTTAGTCGGAATGTCAGGACCTTCCTATTTGTCGGGCTGAAGTTTCTGTGTCTCGACTAATCAAATCCTGTCTGACTCTGCTGATCTGTTGTGCGAAGTACCCCAAGGATCGGTTTTGGGCCCCATTCTATTTTTGCTTTATGTCCTTCCCTTAGGAAAGCTAATTCAGGGATTTGATGATGTCTCTTCTCATTTATTTGCTGATGACATCCAGTTGTACTGCTCTTTTAATGTCTCTGAGATTCACAAACTGACTTCTTTAATTAATTGCCTCGTGCAGATAAAACAATGGCTTGGGGCCAACTCTTTGCAGCTAAATTCAGCAAAAACTGAAGTGCTGGTTATTGCCCCCGATGAGGCGATCCCAGGGATCACTCAGCATCTAATTGACCTGAGCTTGTTTGTTAAATCGAGTCTTAGAAACCTCTGTGATATCGTTGACAAAGAAATGTCACTTGAGCATCACTCGAAACAGCTCACAAGGAATTGTTTCTATCAGTTGCGAAAAATATCAAAACTTAGAAGTATTGTGTTGAATGATGATCTTGAGTTGATTGTCCACGCCTTTGTTTCCTCACGTTTAGACTACTGTAACAGCTTATTTTCTTGCCTAAACCAAAAGGAGCTGTCTCGCTTGCAGCAGATCCAAATTCTGCAGCTAGGCTGATAACTCGGACTAACAGGAGGAGCCATATTACTCCTCTTTAAAAAGCCCTGCACTGGCTCCCTGTGCGATATCGTTTTAACTTTAAAATCCTCGTGCTGACTTTCAGAGCTCTGCATCAGGCTCCCCCTTATATTAGAGACTTGTTGTGTCCCTACACTCCCTCTCTGAGCCTGAGGTCATTAGACCTGAATCTCCTCATGGTCCCTCGTACCCATTTCAAGACCAGAGGAGATCGCTCTTTCCAGGCCATCACGCCAAGGCTCTGGAATGATCTCCCACTTTCTATTCACACACTTGGTTCTGTTGATGCATTCAAAAGTAGGCTCAAGACGCACTTGTTTCTCCAAGCGTTTTAATCTACAGTGGAAGGAGCTGTTTATGACAATTATATTTGCTTTTTTGCAGTGATTGTATATGTGCTTTTATGTATTTTATGTATTTTATTTTTAACTACCTTTTTTTCTCACGCTCCATCCGTCCCTCACTCGTGAACAAGACCCCGAGATACTTAAACTCCTCCACTTGAGGCAAGGACACTTCACCGACCTGAAGAGGGCAAAGCACCTTTTTCCGGTCGAGAACCATGGCCTCGGATTTGGAGGTGCTGATTTTCATCCCGGACGCTTCACACTCGGCTGCAAACCGCCCCAGTGCACACTGAAGGTCCTGATTTGACGAAGCCAACAGAACCACATCGTCCACAAACAGCAGAGACGAGATTCTGTGGTTCCCAAACCAGACCCCCTCTACACCCTGGCTGCGCCTAGAAATTCTGTCCATAAAAATAATGAACAGAACCGGTGACAAAGGGCAGCCCTGGCAGAGGCCAACGTGCACTGGAAACAGGTTTGACTTACTACCGGCAATGCGATTGCCGGTAGTACTCTCGATTTACCAATCGATCTACGTTCCGATCCTCACCTATGGTCATGAGATTTGGCTCATGACCGAAAGAACGAGATCGCGAGTACAAGCGGCCGAGATGAGTTTCCGTCGCAGGGTGGCTGGGCGCTCCCTTAGAGATAGGGTGAGGAGCTCAGTCACTCGGGAGGAGCTTGGAGTCGAGCTGCTGCTCCTCCACGTCGAAAGGAGTCAGTTGAGGTGGCTCGGGCATCTTTTCCGGATGCCCCCTGGACGCCTCGCTGGAGAGGTGTTCCGGGCACGTCCCACTGGGAGGAGGTCCCGGGGAAGACCCAGGACACGCTGGAGGGACTACATCTCTCGGCTGGCTTGGGAACACCTTGGGGTTCCCCCGGAGGAGCTGGAGGACGTGTGTGTGTGGATCAGGAGGTCTGGGCGGCTTTGCTTGAGCTGCTGCCCCCTCGACCTGACTCCGGATAAAGCGGAAGAAAATGGATGGATGGATGGACTACCTTTTTTTTGTGCAGCACTTTGTGGCTCTCTCTGCCTGTGAAAAGTGCTATATAAATAAAATTTACTTACTTACTTAAAGGGACTTTCTTTCCAAATGGCCTTTTTTTACTTGAATAACTCCTAGGGGGAGTATCAGACCATAGGTTGGGAATGAGGGATTTAAAGAAATATAAGTCAGATTTGTCCAAATATGTGCACATCATACAATCACATCTAGCATACAAAAAATTATGAAAACCTAGTGTTGAGGTCGCAGAGGAAGAAAAGAGGATCTGGAAGTTAACTTAGGTGATGTACCAAGTCTAACCTTTGTGAATATTAAAAATATTCTCCTATTTGTACAGTGGATATGCTGCACAACTCTTTCCATCCATAGATTACATTATATTATGCATTTCTGCACTTTTCTTTTTTATTATGGTGCATGTCACTGTGTCAATAAAGTCAGCTTTAAGATCTTTTTCCTTCTAAAATTCTGACTGCATTTACATACATAATACAATGTGGTAACTGAATGTGTAAGCAGACTAGTGACTACATCAGTGAGGAATTTCAGGCTTCTCTGGCTGCAATCGACATCGTGCAGCTTTTATCTGTTGCATCACCAGCTACATGGATTCATAGTGGGGTACATCAGAGAAGGATTTTCTTAAAACAGACATAACATTTCAGTTAAGCCCATCTTGCACAGAAGGCGTGTGCGTAGCATGTTAGTGGCAGCCATTGGCGTGCTGCAATGCCGGCATACGCCGGCGAGTTTGCGGTGTTCAATAGCATTTAACGGCGCATGCAACCTGGATGTCGTCTGCTTCTTGTTGGCCAGTGTTTTATCTGGTCTTTGTTTTTTTCCCATTTTATAATGGATTTGGAGTTTCTGAACAACCTGGAGCTTTGCAGCTTCTCACATAGATGGGGTGTGAATGGTGTGTTAGTGGTGTACAACCCCTGGCAAAAGTTATGGAATCACCGGCCTCGGAGGATGTTCATTCAGTTGTTTAATTTTGTAGAAAAAATGCAGATCACAGACATGACACAAAACTAAAGTCATTTCAAATGGCAACTTTCTGGCTTTAAGAAACACTATAAGAAATCAGGAAAAAAAATTGTGGCAGTCAGTAACGGTTACTTTTTAGACCAAGCAGAGGGAAAAAAATATGGAATCACTCAATTCTGAGGAAAAAATTATGGAATCATGAAAAATAAAAGAACGCTCCAACACATCACTAGTATTTTGTTGCACCACCTCTGGCTTTTATAACAGCTTGCAGTCTCTGAGGCATGGACTTAATGAGTGACAAACAGTACTATTTATCAATCTGGCTCCAACTTTCTCTGATTGCTGTTGCCAGATCAGCTTTGCAGGTTGGAGCATTGTCATGGACCATTTTCTTCAACTTCCACCAAAGATTTTCAGTTGGATTAAGATCCGGACTATTTGCAGGCCATGACATTGACCCTATGTGTCTTTTTGCAAGGAATGTTTTCACAGTTTTTGCTCTATGGCAAGATGCATTATCATCTTGAAAAATGATTTCATCATCCCCAAACATCCTTTCAATTAATGGGATAAGAAAAGTGTCCAAAATATCAACGTAAACTTGTGCATTTATTGATGATGTAATGACAGCCATCTCCGCAGTGCCTTTACCTGACATGCAGCCCCATATCATCAATGACTGTGGAAATTTACATGTTCTCTTCAGGCAGTCATCTTTATAAATCTCATTGGAACGGCACCAAACAAAAGTTCCAGCATCATCACCTTTCCCAATGCAGATTCGAGATTCATCACTGAATATGACTTTCATCCAGTCATCCACAGCGTGATGATTTACCCTCTTTTAAGAGTTTGATAATCCTCTCCTTTGTTTCAGTTGACATCTCTCGTGTTGGAGCCATGATTCATGTCAGTCCACTTGGTGTAACAGCTCTCCAAGGTGTGATCACTCCTTTTTAGATGCAGACTAACGAGCAGATCTGATTTGATGCAGGTGTTAGTTTTGGGAATGAAAATTTACAGGGTGATTCCATAATTTATTCCTCAGAATTGAGTGAGTCCATATTTTTTCCCTCTGCTTGGTCTAAAAAAAGTAACTGTTACTGACTGCCACAATTTTTTTTTCTTGATTTCTTACAGTGTTTCTTAAAGCCAGAAAGTTGCCATTTGAAATGACTTTAGTTTTGTGTCATGTCTGCGATCTGCTTTTTTTCTACAAAATTAAACAACTGAATGAACATCCTCCGAGGCCGGTGATTCCATAATTTTTGCCAGGGGTTGTATAAGGGGCGACTGCATTTTGAACATGACCAAAACACTCACCACCACCAGTTAGTGCTGGCAACGGTGTGGCATTGTGTGATGCCTTTGTGGCGAGTATTGGCATGTCTATGGCAGATACTGACCTGTTGGGTGGCGAGTGCTATGCGTGCATTTCCACGCCACACACATATGTGTTTTCATGACATATCAGGGCGTATGACATAAATGTGAACAATGGGAACATGCCTTTCCCAAGGTCCTAGAGCCCTGGGAATCAAACTCATTCTGACCCATGCTTACAGGAATATGTCCATCTG
Source organism: Thalassophryne amazonica (assembly GCF_902500255.1). Lineage (NCBI taxonomy): Eukaryota > Metazoa > Chordata > Actinopteri > Batrachoidiformes > Batrachoididae > Thalassophryne > Thalassophryne amazonica. The sequence continues at coordinate 46,434,562 of NC_047118.1, forward strand.
TTGAGTTTTTGGCGATGGCTATATTTTGGTTAAACCTAATTTTTATGCTACATATGAGGACAGTATGTGACTTATGAATACAACATCACACTGAAAGTGTGTGAAAAGTGTGTTAAGTTCCAGAACTGACCACTAGGCAGTGAAATTGAGGATGAGTAAAAGTGAAAAACACACTTGCACACTTATTTTCCAAAAATTGTGATATTTTAGGACATCTCAAATTTTTAGTCTGGGAGCATTTTGGGTTCTTAGAGTGCTCAGAAAAATGAGGACGTGGAAAATGCCCTTGTTTTTCCTAGTGTCCTGATGTTGAAGGTGTGTTATCATAAAAATGTCCTGAATTGTCATGAAGACACACACACACACACACACACACACACACACACACACACACACACACACACACACACACACACACGCACACACACACACACACACACACACAGAGTCCGTGTGCGTGTATGTGTGCGTGTGGCATGGAGAGGCACATTTTACAGTCTGCCAGAAGGCACACAAGAGGGTCAAGCCTAGATTTGATTAATTTTGGTGTGTTAATCTTTTTCTGTGACTGGTGATGCAACAGACAAAGGTCACAGCCACAGAAGAGTTTCAGCCTCCTGTTTATTTATTCAGAGTTTATTTAGTTTTTTGGTTATATCATTTTATTATTGTTCAGTAACTTTGAATAAGTTCTAAAATATTTAGATTCCCCAAAATTGGTTCATTTGCATCTGTTTCTGAGCATGCATTAAATTCTGTTCTTAAAGCCCAGGGGTGCTGGTATTTCTGGCCACCGCTGTATTCTAATACTGTTGGTGCAGCCAGATAAATCAGTATATCCTTATGTGTCTCTGCAGGGGAGCACAGCACACCTCCTTGGAGCAGAGCTCTCCTCCACAAAGTAACACACCAGGAACACCTCCGTCCTATAAACTTCCACCACTGCTGGGGAACTACGAAGGCAAGGATGACTTCCCCCTCCGTAAGACAGGTAGGAGACACAAACTGAATGAAAGAGACAGACACGGCTAGAGCAGAAGACGCACAGAGGGAGAGAGACAGATTTGAAAAAGAAAGTGTGTGTGTTTGTGTGAGATATGCAACTTGCAAAGTTGACGTGACTGGAGGACTGTGCGGAGGTGGATTTTTTGTGTGTGTGTGTGTGAGAGAGATGCATCTTAGAGGCTGCTTTGATGACTCAGTCTGACTCACCCAGGAAGCTGTACCTTAAACTTGGAGATAACACACACACTTTTGTCAAATTTGATCTGAATGCATTTACACCTGTTGACCATATTAAACTCGGGTCAGAGGTCAGAGTGTCTCACTTGAAGACAATGGAAGGACTTGATGGCTGGGTGTCACAATGTTACTAGTCAGATAATATCAGTGAACGTTCCCCTGTGCAGCTTGTGCAGTGGCATGCAAATGTTTGGGCACATTTGCACTCTTATTCATTATTTATTTAATGGCCTGAAAAAACAAAAAAGCATATTGATACAGCAGTTTCTGAATCTTCACGGTGACGACAAATCTCGACAGCATGACATTAATTAAATCAGTGGCTCCCAATCGTGGTCCTCCTGCATTTTTCATCTATTTCTGCTCTGCCAAAAGCTGATTAGCTCATTCAGGTGTGCTCATCCAATCAAGAGCCTGAATAGACATTTGAATGAGGTAATTAGCTTTTTACATAGCATAGAGAGATGGAAAATGTGGAGGTGTTGGGGCCCTGAGGACCAGGGTTTGAAAGCACTGAATTAAATCATACAGTCAATGCAAAAATAATGGATGCATAAATATAGCCACCCTTTATTATAACACATCTAAGTCATAACTTTTACAGGCAATTTTCTTTAGACAAATCAGGGGATGATACAAGTTGATTTACATCAATCATGCAAACCATACAAATAAGACAGAGCTGAAGATGCTGCTTTTTGGGGGGTGGGGGGTGAGGGGTGTTGGGTAGCATTAACAAAGCATAGCCACATCACTTTAGACACACACGTCACACTCAAAAGTCACGTGTGCATTTATTCCAGGCAGTATTTCACCTGTGTTTATGTTGCATGAAGGCTCAATCTTTTCCCTCCTTTAAAAATGAATTGTTCCCCCTCACTCCAGGCTTTTTGTGTGGGTGTGCATGTGCTGTATTTTTTATTGTTATTTATTTATTTATTTTTGCTGGCTCAGCAGATACAGCCGTGCACCCGACAGCACCTGCCTGAAAACACCTTGTGTCAAATGTTTAAAAATATATTAAAATATAAATCGGTATAAGTACATGTAGACTCACCATCTGCCTTTGTCCTTTAGATCATTTTTATAATCCAGTTGTTAGTCACGAAAATGTGTGTTTAGATGAGTGTTCATAAAGATGAGGAAGTAAGTTGTAACCACACAGCAGTCATGTTACTTTTTTAATAACTGAAATGGTTTAAAAAAAATGTTATTTATATCTTTCATGGCAGTGACTTCTTTCCAAGCATAGTAAGTCCGGTAAAAGGTGTTAATTATTCAGTCTTGCCGGTATGATGTCAAAATGCCTGTCTACAAATGCTTTTTCACTCTATTTTTCACTGTGTGCCACCCATGGCGCATGTAAAAACATAGCCCATAGAGTCTGTTCTCTAGAGCACAATGGTTCACCCGATGCAACACACGTCTGCGATGCTTCTGGGAGGCATCCATCATGCTGCTTATCTGCAAGGTTTAATTCTATAACATGGATGCCAAAATGAAAATCAGCACGCACGCAGCCACAATGTGAGCGTGATGCTTGATCAGCTTTGGCTCGGTCGCCTGGAAGAGCTGACACACCCAATGACTCCAGGAAACAGCACCGATGATGTCTCCATGTTTGTGCAGTAGAGGAAGTATGATTAACTTATCAATCAGCTGCATGAACAGATTAAGAATTGTACTCTATTTCAGCCTCTACAGTTAAACAGGGTAAAGTCTATGTAATAGCATAATTTTTTTCCCAGTATTTTTACACTAAAACTGGTTCAAAGTAATGAAATGTTCAGTCTGTTATTGAACGCATGGGTTTGGGTGATAGCAGACTACTTGCACGACTCCCAACGCACTTGTAAATTTTGTTTGTATCTGTGGAATAACTCAAAGTACAACAAATTTGGTGAATGATGGAGGTTCCGTTAAATCACTTGTACACACCATTGTTGAAAAGTAGAACATGTCTGGGGAAGAACAGGTATCGCAGAGAGAGCATGTTACCCCTAACCCAGGGTAATCATAGGTAGTTTTCAGAAGCAGTGTCTAGTTTGGGGAAAAAAGGAAAAAACAAGAAGAAAATCTGACATTACCCTGGACCTTTGACCTTCAGAGCCCAAAATGAACAGAGTTATTGGATTCAAGCTACCGAACCCACATGACAAGTTTGCTAACAGTCAGGTATGTGCAGCCAGTGGTGGGCACAGTTCCGCTAACCACTAATTATCGAAGCTAATGTTTTCATTATCGGATTAACTTTTCAGGTTACTTTGAAAACCATCATTGGAGCAGTTATCTTCTGATAAATTTTGGTCCGATAATTTTTAGACCGCTAACATATTATTGCAAGCTTAGTGAATAAAGCTTTAACAGTTAATAAACATTTTTAAAGTCTGATATCAAAGATTTTAGTGCCTACCTGTTAAATGTTTTGTAGCAGATGTAATTTCAATTTCAATTTTAATTTATTTTCATTTATATAGCGCCACATCACAACAGAGTTGCCTCAAAGCGCTTCACACAGGTAAGGTCTACGAGGTCTATTAGAAAAGTATCTGACCTTGTTATTTTTTTCAAAAACCATATGGATTTGAATCACGTGTGATTGCATCAGACAAGCTTGAACCATCGTGCACATGCGTGAGTTTTTCCACGCCTGTCGGTTGCGTCATTCGCATGTGAGCAGGCTTTGAGTGAGGAGTGGTCCACCCCCTTGGCGGATTTTCATTGTCAGGAAATGGCGGAATGATTTGGGCTTTTTTTCCCGTCAGAATTTTTTCAGGAACTGTTAGAGACTGGCAGCTGGAAACCATTAGAAAAATGTATCTGGCTTTCGGTGAAAATTTTACGGGCTTCACAGAGAATAAGGACTGTTACTACGGCTTTAAGGACAGCTTTAAGGATGCTCGGCGCACCGCGCTCCGTGCCGCCATCGAGAGCCACAAACCACTGGATCATTTCTAAACGGATGGCTCTGTGGATCCGAGACCGTCGTGTGCATTTTCTCTGGTTATCACAAGAGCTGGACAACAACCATTTTCCGGCAGATTTCACTTTTAATGTCCCGTGCAACTCCATGATGAAGCCTCACGGGACATGTTCTGGCATGTCCAGGCACATCCACAATTTCTCGGATAATCACACGTTGGAAAAACCACCGACAGCTGTCTGAATGCCATCTCAAAGCCATCCTGTGAGACCAAAACGGAGGTGTTCCTTTGTCTCGCTCCATCAGCAAATCAGTCGTGATGCGCGAAGCCTCCGCTCGGCTTTCCATGACAAAATCTCTTGTTAAAAGTGAAATCTGCCGGAAAATGGTTGCTGTCCAGCTCTTGTGATAACCAGAGAAAATGCACACGACGGTCTCAGATCCACACAGCCATCCCTTTAGAAATGATCCGGTGGTTTGTGGCTCTCGATGGCGGCACAGAGCGCGGCGCGCCGAGCGTCCTTAAAGCTGTCCTTAAAGCCGTAGTAACAGTCCTTATTCTCTGTGAAGCCCATAAAATTTTCACCGAAAGCCAGATAAATTTTTCTAATGGTTTCCAGCTGCCAGTCTCTAACAGTTCCTGAAAAAATTCTGATGGGAAAAAAAGCCCAAATCATTCCGCCATTTCCTGACAATGAAAATCCGCCGAGGGGGTGGACCACTCCTCACTCAAAGCCTGCTCACATGCAAATGACGCAACAGACAGGCGTGGAAAAACTCACGCATGCGCACGATGGTTCAAGCTTGTCTGACGCAATCACACGTGATTCAAATCCATATAGTTTTTGAAAAAATAAAAAGGTCGGTTTCTTTTCTAATAGACCTAGTAACCTTACCAACCCCCAGAGCAACAGCGGTAAGGAAAAACTCCCTCTGAGGAAGAAACCTCAAGCAGACCAGATTCAAAGGGGTGACCCTCTGCTTGGGCCATGCTACAAAACATAAATTACAGAACAGTTCACGGACGAATATACAAGAAATGCTATTGGCACAGAGGACAGTAGGATCGCCAACATTAACATAACTCCCATCTCTGGGTGGAGCTGCACCTTAAACAGAGAGAAAAAAAACAGAATCAGGCATCAGAAAGACAAGAAATACTGTATAATTTGTCAGCATTAAACAAGAAAAACAGAGAAATACTAAGGTGATCGCCGGCCACTAGCCCTAAACTTCACTAAAAGATCCAGAATTTAGGTAAAGTTGAGGCCGCGGCCCGCTCCAATTACTAATAAAATGAATTAAAAGAATAAAAAGCGTAAAACAAAACTGTACCAGTATGCTAGCCATATGAAAGGGAAAATAAGTGCATCTTAAGTCTGGACTTGAAAGTCTCCACAGAATCTGACTGTTTTATTGACGCAGGGAGATCATTCCACAGAACAGGGGCACGATAAGAGAAAGCTCTGTGACCCGCAGACTTCTTATTCACCTTAGGGACACAAAGTAGTCCTGCACCCTGAGAACGTAAAACCCGGGCCGGTACGTAAGGTTTAATTAGGTCAGCTAGGTAGGAGGGTGCCAGTCCATGAATAATTTTATAGGTTAGTAGCAGAACCTTAAAATCTGATCTCACTGGGACAGGAAGCCAGTGAAGGGATGCCAAAATGGGTGTAATGTGGTCAAACTTTCTGCTTCGTGTCAAAAGTCTGGCTGCAGTATTTTGACCCAATTGGAGACCCCTAATGCTAGACTGCGGTAAACCAGAAAATAGAACATTGCAGTAGTCCAATCTACAAGAGATAAATGCATGGATCAGGGTCTCAGCATCAGCCATAGACAGGATGGGACGAATCTTTGCTATATTTTGCAGGTGGAAGAAAGCAGTCCTAGTAATATTTCTAATGTGAAGGCCAAAGGACAAAGAAGGATCAAAAATTACCCCAAGGTTCCTCACTTTGTCAGTGTGATGTATGACACACGAGCCGAGGCTGAGTGTTAACTGGTCAAATTAATGCCGATGTCTCACTGTACCAGGAACCATCATTTCAGTCTTATCAGAGTTTAAAAGTAGGAAGTTTCTAGACATCCAACTTCTCACTGCTGCAAGGCAATCTTCTAAGGATTTTATGTGAACGAGATTAGCAGCAGTTACTGGCATGTATAACTAAGTATCATCTGCATAGCAGTGAAAGGTAATCCCAAAATGCTGCAGTATGTGCCCAAGCGGTGCTATATAAAGGGAGAAAAGCAGGGGGCCTAAGACAGACCCCTGTGGAACCCCAAATTTCATGTCACTAAGGTTAGAGGTAGTGTTACTCTACAAAACACAGTGAGAACGACTGGTCAAGTATGACGTCAGCCATGCAAGGGCACTCCCAGTAATCCCAAAATGATTTTCCAGCCTATCAAGTAGAATATGATGATCCACTGTATCAAATGCAGCACTGAGATCTAACTGCAATAGAACCGTAGTGGTGTCCGAGTCCATTGTAAGCAGAAGATCATTCACCACTTTAGTGAGAGCCGTCTCTGTGGAATGATATTTTCTAAAAGCAGACTGCAGTGGATCAAAGAGATTATTCTCAGTAAGATAGTCTACGAGCTGCTGTGACACCACTTTTTCCAGAATTTTAGAGGAAAATGATAGATTTGATATCGGCCGATAATTTGTCAATACACTAGGGTCAAGATTAGGTTTCTTAAGTAATGGTTTAATCACTGCAGATTTGAAACATTTAGGAACAGATCCAGAAGTTAAAGAAAGATTAATAATTTCCAGCACAGTTGGCCCAAGAGTGGGCCACAGGTCCTTAAACAGTTTTGTTGGTATAGGATCAAATAAACAGGTTGTGCTTTTTGTTGACATTACGAGTTTTGTCAGCATGCCTAGTGAGATACTGTCAAATTCTGTAAATCTAGGTAATACCTCAGTAGTGGCGCCCACATCAATAGCAGGGTGTAGTGGCTGGATTAAGGCATGCCGGGATATGTTTAACCTGATGTCTTCTATTTTCTTCCCAAAGTAATCCAGGAAATCTTGTGCTGTAAAAGGAGAGCGAACTACAGGTGGTTGTCCATGCAAAAGTGTTGGCACCGTGTCGAACAAGAACTTTGAGTTATGCTTGTTTTTATTGATCAAATCAGAGTAGTAAGTCGGCTTTGTAGCCAGTAATGCATGCTTATAGTCTAAGATAGCATCACGCCACGCTAGGTGAAATACTTCTAATTTTGAACGATGCCATTTCCGTTCTAGACCTCTTGCTTTATGCTTACATGTGCTTACGCAGATAATCATTGAACCAAGGTGACTGAGATTTGGGGGAGCGCGGTTTTTTCACAGGTGGTGCAATCATGTCAAGTGTAGTTTTGAGCACTGAGTTTAAACTATCCACAAGTCTGTCTACTGACTGGGTATTTGTCAAATGTGAAGCTAAGACATCAGGCAGTCTAGCTTCGAGTTCAGTCTTAGTTGAGGAGTTGATGCATCGCCGTAAAGATATATAAGGTTGTTGTTCCCCTAAACACGGCAGCGAAACTGTAATCTTAATAAGTGAGTTATCAGACACCATTGATGTAAGAAGCATGATGTCAATATTTGATTTTTATTCTTCTGACCTTGGCAATGTGTAATATCCTGAGCAGAGCGGAGAATCAGATGCTCAAATAAGTGATATTTGTAACCCCAACAGCTAATAAGCTAAACCTAGATTTATAAATAAGAGCAACACCCCCGCCTTGCTTCGCATCACGAGGGACGTGACTAAATGCATATGCTGGTGGGCAGGCCTCATTTAATTGGAGGACAGCTGTAGGTTTAAGCCAGGTTTCACATAGCCCAATCATATCTAAGTGATGATCAATAATTAAATCATTGATCAACAATGATTTTGAGGACAGTGATCTTATGTTAATGAGACCCAGTCTAAGGACCTCAGTGGGGTTGACAGTTGAACTGTTTGGGTTTAGGGGTGGTTCCAGAGTAGCATATATAAGATGCCTAGAAGTAGGTTTGGGTTTAAGACATTCCACGCGCGTTGTAGGTAGCAGACACAAAATCTTTGCTATTGCTGGAACAACCACTGGGCCATCCTCAATTTCAACATGATCCAATATAGTAATGGGTATTAAGTTTGCAAAGCATATCCCTCTATGATTTTTATGGACACATCTACTCAACAAAAATATAAACGCAACACTTTTGGTTTTGCTCCCATTTTGTATGAGATGAACTCAAAGATCTAAAACTTTTTCCACATACACAATATCACCATTTCTCTCAAATATTGTTCACAAACCAGTCTAAATCTGTGATAGTGAGCACTTCTCCTTTGCTGAGATAATCCATCCCACCTCACAAGTGTGCCATATCAAGATGCTGATTAGACACCATGATTAGTGCACAGGTGTGCCTTAGACTGTCCACAATAAAAGGCCACTCTGAAAGGTGCAGTTTTATCACACAGCACAATGCCACAGATGTCGCAAGATTTGAGGGAGCGTGCAGTTGGCATGCTGACAGCAGGAATGTCAACCAGAGCTGTTGCTCGTGTATTGAATGTTCATGTCTCTACCATAAGCCGTCTCCAAAGTCGTTTCAGAGAATTTGGCAGTACATCCAGCCAGCTTCACAACCGCAGACCACGTGTAACCACACCAGCCCAGGACCTCCACATCCAGCATGTTCACCTCGTGCCGTTTGGCACGTTGGAGAGGTGTTCTCTTCACGGATGATGCGAAGGAGATGTGTTGCACTGCATGAGGCAAATGGTGGTCACACCAGATACTGACTGGTATCCCCCCCACAATAAAACAAAACTGCACCTTTCAAAGTGGCCTTTTATTGTGGGCAGTCTAAGGCACACCTGTGCACTAATCATGGTGTCTAATCAGCATCCTGATATGGCACACCTGTGAGGTGGGATGGATTATCTCAGCAAAGGAGAAGTGCTCACTATCACAGATTTAGACTGGTTTGTGAACAATATTTGAGGGAAATGGTGATATCGTGTATGTGGAAAAAGTTTTAGATCTTTGAGTACATCTCATAAAAAATGGGAGCAAAACCAAAAGTGTTGCGTTTATATTTTTGTTGAGTATACGTATGTACAGTTCTATCCTCCACAAACAGAGGAGAGCTGGTTTCAGAAGAAACCGCTCTATCCTCTGCAGTCAGAGATGAACTGACCACAGAATACAAACAAAATGAGGCCATTTCTCTTGACACCTTACTAACCAGCCTGCAATATCACCCAAGTCATCCAAAGGCATACAGTTTTAATTTATGGTTAAAATTTTAACCTAAGTATTTTTGGGCAAGTTATTTAAATTAACATCATGCCTGAAGTTTTATAAACTGAAAATATCAGCTATATGTTTTAGTTTTAAAGTATTGCAGTAATTTTAAATGTTTTAGTGTGGACATGGTGTGTGCGCAGTGCATTATGGGTACTGTAAAAGTTCACGACAGGAGAAATGCATTTGAGATGCTCTGATCAGGCTCCACATGGACAACAGCATTAAACCCTTTGTATATTGTGCCTAAAACTCTTGTGAATATATACTCTGGGTTTATCAAATCAAAATCAAATCAATTTTATTTATATAGCGCCAAATCACAACAAACAGTTGCCCCAAGGCGCTTTATATTGTAAGGCAAGGCCATACAATAATTACGGAAAAACCCCAACGGTCAAAACGACCCCCTGTGAGCAAGCACTTGGCGACAGTGGGAAGGAAAAACTCCCTTTTAACAGGAAGAAACCTCCAGCAGAACCAGGCTCAGGGAGGGGCAGTCTTCTGTTGGGACTGGTTGGGGCTGAGGGAGAGAACCAGGAAAAAGACATGCTGTGGAGGGGAGCAGAGATCAATCACTCATGATTAAATGCAGAGTGGTGCATACAGAGCAAAAAGAGAAAGAAACACTCAGTGCATCATGGAAATCCCCCAGCAGTCTAAGTCTATAGCAGCATAACTAAGGGATGGTTCAGGGTCACCTGATCCAGCCCTAACTATAAGCTTTAGCAAAAAGGAAAGTTTTAAGCTTAATCTTAAAAGTAGAGAGGGTGTCTGTCTCCCTGATCTGAATTGGGAGCTGGTTCCACAGGAGAGGAGCCTGAAAGCTGAAGGCTCTGCCTCCCATTCTACTCTTACAAACCCTAGGAACTACAAGTAAACCTGCAGTCTGAGAGCGAAGCGCTCTATTGGGGTGATATGGTACTATGAGGTCCATAAGATAAGATGGGACCTGATTATTCAAAACCTTATAAGTAAGAAGAAGAATTTTAAATTCTATTCTAGAATTAACAGGAATGCAATGAAGAGAGGCCAATATGGGTGAGATATGCTCTCTCCTTCTAGTCCCTGTCAGTACTCTAGCTGCAGCATTTTGAATTAACTGAAGGCTTTTCAGGGAACTTTTAGGACAACCTGATAATAATGAGTTACAATAGTACAGCCTAGAGGAAATAAATGCATGAATTAGTTTTTCAGCATCACTCTGAGACAAGACCTTTCTAATTGTAGAGATATTGCGCAAATGCAAAAAAGCAGTCCTACATATTTGTTTAATATGCGCATTGAATGACATATCCTGATCAAAAATAACTCCAAGATTTCTCACAGTATTACTAGAGGTCAGGGTAAACCCATCCAGAGTAAGGATCTGGTTAGACACCATGTTTCTAAGATTTGTGGGGCCAAGTACAATAACTTCAGTTTTATCTGAGTTTAAAAGCAGGAAATTAGAGGTCATCCATGTCTTTATGTCTGTAAGACAATCCTGCAGTTTAGCTAATTGATGTGTGTCCTCTGGCTTCATGGATAGATAAAGCTGGGTATCATCTGCGTAACAATGAAAATTTAAGCAATGCTGTCTAATAATACTGCCTAAGGGAAACATGTATAAAGTGAATAAAATTGGTCCTAGCACAGAACCTTGTGGAACTCCATAATTAACCTTAGTCTGTGAAGAAGATTCCCCATTTACATGAACAAATTGTAATCTATTAGATAAATATGATTCAAACCACTTATGCCTTTAATACCTATGGCATGCTGTAATCTCTGTAATAAAATTTTATGGTCAACAGTATCAAAAGTAGCACTGAGGTCTAACAGAACAAGCACAGAGATGAGTCCACTGTCTGAGGCCGTAAGATCATTTGTAACCTTCACTAATGCTGTTTCTGTACTATGATGAATTCTAAAACCTGACTGAAACTCTTCAAATAGACCATTCCTCTGCAGATGATCAGTTAGCTGTTAATTAGCTAAGATAGCTGGGTCAAGTGATGGCTTTTTAAACTTCCAGTTTGGATGGACAAGACTAAGAGTCAAGCTTTCAAATGAATTAAAGCTCTGTCTGGGTTTTTGATTAATTAATAAGCTGGAATGGAAGATTGCTGCTAATCCTCTGCCTCGGCCCGTGCTACGAGCGTTCTGGCAGTTAGTGTGGCTCGGGGGTGTTGACTCATTTAAACTAACATATTCATCCTGCTGTAACCAGGTTTCTGTAAGGCAGAATAAATCAATATGTTGATCAATTATTATATCATTTACTAACAGGGACTTAGAAGAGAGAGACCTAATGTTTAATAGACCACATTTAACTGTTTTAGTCTGTGGAGCAGTTGAAGGGTCTATATTATTTTTTCTTTTTGAATTTTTATGCTTAAATAGATTTTTGCTGGTTATTGGTGGTCTGGGAGCAGGCACCGTCTCTACGGGGATGGGGTAATGAGGGGATGGCAGGGGGAGAGAAGCTGCAGAGAGGTGTGTAAGACTACAACTCTGCTTCCTGGTCCCAACCCTGGATAGTCATGGTTTGGAGGATTTAAGAAAATTGGCCATATTTCTAGAAATGAGAGCTGCTCCATCCAAAGTGGGATGGATGCCGTCTCTCCTAACAAGACTAGGTTTTCCCCAGAAGCTTTGCCAATTATCTATGAAGCCCACCTCATTTTTTGGACACCACTCAGACAGCCAGCAATTCAAGGAGAACATGCGGCTAAACATGTCACTCCCGGTCCGATTGGGGAGGGGCCCAGAGAAAACTACAGAGTCTGACATTGTTTTTGTAAAGTTACACACCGATTCAATGTTAATTTTAGTGACCTCCGATTGGCGTAGCCGGGTGTCATTACTGCCGACGTGAATTACAATCTTACCAAATTTACGCTTAGCCTTAGCCAGCAGTTTCAAATTTCCTTCAATGGCGCCTGCTCTGGCCCCCGGAAGACAATTGACTATGGTTGCTGGTGTCGCTAACTTCACATTTCTCAAAACAGAGTCGCCAATAACCAGAGTTTGATCCTCTGCAGGTGTGTCACCGAGTGGGGAAAAACCGTTAGAAATGTGAACGGGTTGGCGGTGTACACAGGGCTTCTGTTTAGGGCTACGCTTCCTCCTCACAGTCACCCAGTCGGCCTGCTTTCCCGGCTGCTCGGGATCTGCTGGAAGGGAACTAATGGCGGCTAAGCTACCTTGGTCCGCACCGACTACAAGGGCCTGGCTAGCTGTAGAATTTTCCACGGTGTGGATCCGAGTCTCCAATTCGCCCAGCCTGGCCTCCAAAGCTACGAATAAGCTACACATATTACAAGTACCATTACTGCTAAAGGAGGCTGAGGAATAACTAAACATTTCACACCCAGAGCAGAAAAGTGCGGGAGAGACAAGAGAAGCCGCCATGCTAAATCGGCTAAGAGCTAGTAGCTGCGCTAAGCTAGCAGATTCCTAAAAACACACAAAGTGAATAATGTGTAAATAATTTAGAGGTGATTCAGCAGAGGGAGTGCTTTAGTTAAGGCACGTGAAGATTACACTGTGAAACAAATCGTTATCTAGTTATCTAGATCAATCTAACTGCGCAGATTAAACAGATAACAGATACAGCAAAACACCGCTGTGCTCCGGAACAGGAAGTGATACAATACCACAGTGAGAGCCAACCACCAGTATAGACGTTGTTATTGTTTGTTTTATGTAAAAATGCCAGAAGCTCAGGTTGCTTCTCCATTATTTTCAGTTAGAATCACTGTGTAATTGCTTCCTGTTTGCTCTTTAACGTTGTGCTTATTGTCTTTTACAACACTGTTTGTCGTCTTTTTTCCAGAGTATTATATATAAGATGTCTGAAATTCGGTTTGTGTTTATTAAATTCCACGCAGATTAACTATAACAGACACGGATTATTTGGAATAGTTGTTTTGGCAAGTTTTCACAGTCTCTACTACCATCTACTGGCCAGTAGTGTTCATTGAAGTATTATCGGGTTATATCAGATGGTTGTCTAATCACAACTTGACTTTTGGCTTTTGCAAATGGCTTTTTTTACATATAAAAAAAATGGCATATTTTGCAAAAGCACATTTATATGTAAACCAACACACACATCACATTAACGTGTTTGTTTTTACATAGAATAAATGACTCAACCAATCAGTGTTAGCGGAGGCTATTTTACACATAATCCCTTTGGCATCTGTGTGTGTTCAGAATTAGTGCATTATTTAAAATTAAAGGTTATGTGTTATATTTTAACTTTGTACAAATGACGACTGTCATTAATGTAGTTATTCTATACAGAATAATTTAATTTATAAATCAAAACCATAAGTCAAAACTGCTTTATTTTCCAAGACCTCTGCCTCACAGCAGAACTGTTGTAAGCGGTTAAGGAATAAGGACTTTTTTTTTTTTGGTAACAACCTGGTGGTCAGGCTCCTTTTGCTGCGGTAATGTAAAATACATAGTAAACAGGAGCTTCCAGCAGGGGTCACAGCGCACAAAGACAGAAGTGGTGATTCATTGTTTGGGTTTGTGATCATGGCGTTAAAACTCAATTTTGAAAGTTATTGGTTAGCTGTAGTTCCCAATAAATTTTTGGGTGGTTTATCAGTGTAGCTTTATAAAAGATAACATTTCAATTAGCTGATTAGCTGTTATCGAAGCTAACTTTTTGGTTAGCTGTGCCCACCACTGTGTGTGGCATACCTCATCTCAGTCAGTTAATTTTTGGTCATGGGGAAAAAAAGCCCTTTTTCTGTGACTGTGATCTTCTCATCCCAAAATCAATATCCTTTGAAAACTTGACTCAAACATATCAGAGAACAAACAACATCATTAAAATGTCAGGTTTTGTAACATAATCCTTCTTGCCCCCAAAAAATGCATTTTGTAATATTAAGATTCATTTGAATTATTGATTTCTATCTCAATCATTCATTAGCCAGGAGTTCTGTTTTAGAAGTGTTCCCCTCCTACCACAGAAAGCATTCAGGGCTGCTTTGAAACTGTGTTCTCAGTGTTTCCCTCCCTGCTCTTTTCTCTTTAGAGTGAAGCTACCTTAAAATACATCAGGCTACACATCCAGCCATTGAACTCGCCAGCCAACTGGGATGTCAGCCAAATGTAATGTTGAATTATCAGTCAGAGTCTGTTCTCTTATTCGGCCTGATATTCCCCTTGGCAAATACACCGGACAGCTTCATATGCCATCATGATGCACCCAACCATTGATCCTACACATAGAAGTCAAGTTCACTCACAGAAGGTAGTTTGCAAGACTCCACTCCATACACTTAAATGTGCAGCAGAAGAAACAGTATGAGACTGTATAAGTTGCAGTTTCCTTTACTAGTTTGGAAGGTTCTGCAACTTGCACTCTGGTACAGCTTATATACCGAAAATAATTGTTTGTTGTTAATAATAATAGTTATTAGAAAAATTTGTCCAGGGTTTCCCCAGGAATTAAAACACCAAACAAAATGAACATCAATAATGAAAAAAATAAATGCCAGTAATTAAAAAGAAAAAGGTACACAACAGCAATGCACAAGAATCTCATATTAAAGACCTAATGATAAAGAGAAAAAAAAGGGGGTGACTTATACTTTGATGTGATTTACACATGGTTTTTTCCTCTTTAAGAGACATTTTTTTTGACAGGCCTGACTTATACTTTGGAAAATATGGTAAATGAAAGAGATGAAGCAGGTTTATATATAATAGGGGAGCATCTTTCTCATACTTTGTCATGTAATGCAGTTTCCACTTCCACAATACCCCCAGTACAGGGCCATAATACAGCATTAGTGGTCATGGAATTGGTTTGTGTATTCTTGTTTCACACTATATTCAAGAACTGCTGATGTTGATGAATATTGTCTTTATGTCTTCGGCTTTGTCTCGGTGTCATGTCTGTTGCAGTCTCAGAGCCGAATCTCAAAGTACGTTCGAGGTTGAAGCAGAAGGTGGCAGAGAGGCGGAGCTCTCCCCTCCTCCGCAGGAAGGATGGAACAGTCATCAGCACATTTAAGAAGAGAGCCATAGAGATATCAGGTTCAGAAAAAACACACATATTACACAGTCTGTGCATTAGTCGTTCAGTGGCTAAACACATGTTGCAGTTGAGGTCGAGTCCGAAATGTCTTCTTCTGTTTATAATTCAGTTTGTGCTGGTGTACAGTGCAACACCTGTGTAGCTGTTTTTAGTTTAGCTGCAATGTTGTGTAGGTTTGATTATATTGGAAGTGTTAACAGGTTATTAACTCCTAGTTTATTGGTTTTGTTTCTTTCTGTCTGTTTTTGTCTATGTCTGTGTCTCTTGGCTAGTCTCCTCTCTTTGTAATAGTGCTCCAGGTTCAGGTCCGAGCAGTCCCAACAGTTCCAATACAGCTATCGCCAATGGCAACACAGGATCAGTCCCCAATATACAGACTGAGGTACACACAAACAGCCCATTTTAAAGCTAGTCTATTTCTATTTTCTTCTCACTGGCTACCTGTTATGTAGGCAAGTATTGCTTTTTAGGGTTGACATTATTAATGAAGAGAATTCTTTCTTGGGTTCACAGATCTATTCATTGGTTTACAGTGCGTATCTGTAGTAAATAAAATGTCAAATGAGTTGACTATTCTAAATAAATAAAGAATTGTGAAAACGTAGATGTATTTTGTTTTATTTTGGTGTCATATGCCCAGAGAAATTAAGTCATAAACGTGGGCAAATTAGCATGAATTCACCTGCCTCTGATAAACACTCAGAAGCCTCAGGCTGGGAGGAATATGAATATTGGTGACATCATCTCAGGTCCCGCCCCTAAAATTAATGGGGGAAAACATGTTTTTACAGTGTGAAATCTGTGGTTTTTGTGGACTTTATGGTGAATACGTCAAAATGGTTAAAATCTGTGTTTTGCAAGGATGTAGTCACAGGACTAGTGTTGCTTATTAGGTGGGCAAATTTTCCAAAGATAATATTTTGAGGAGGAAAGTGAGAAGTTTTTTAATAGTACATCTTGGGCGAACACAGGGATGCTTATTTACCGTCTTTGGAGGGTTTCCGTCTTTTTGTAAATTCTTGCCGTCTGAAAGAAATGCAGGGCTGTGAAAACTCTGCAGATCTGTGAAATTCCACGGATTTTATCATGGTGGTGGGGGGTGTTAGTGTTTTACTTTGTAATCGTGATCATCACTGAGTTTTTAAAATGTCTATCTCAAAGTGTTCTTTTTTTTTTTACGACATCGTGCAAGTTTTATAAGTTTGCGGACACTGATCTGTGTGTTACAGATACAAATCAGTGGAGTTTCGAGGAGAAAAAGCCTGGCTGTTGCGACAGTTGTCGTAAAGCAAGACTGGTTGGTTGCTGCAGCAAGGCTGTGTGTCTCCTGTGCGAAGCTTAAGCTAAACATACATGTGGGCAAAGCAAACCTTTAGAGCTCTAAAGTTTTTAAAAGAAGACTTGTGCAGCATGTTTCTGTCACGGACCGACGTCGGACAGAAAGAAGATGGCGAGAAAGATTGTTTGAAAAAGTCTGATAAGAACAAGAATGCGTGGAATTGTCGCTGGCTTCATAAACACACCTGAAAGATAAAAGAAACGGGAAAAGTGAACTGTGCTCTCAGGAAACATGGTAAGAATTTTTCTCTCTCTGGACCATAAACGTGCTGCTCAAACAGGATTTTAGACAAGATTATGTGACTTTTTTTTTATTAATCTAGATGTTCTTTCATTGGGAAAAAAAGACTGTGGCTTTGAATGGATTTACATGAATTTACGCGTACACAAGAATGTAAATGTGTTTTTATTAATGTAGTCTTTTTTTCATGGGAAAAAGACACTGTGGCGTTGAGTACATTTACAGGAATTTACACAAGAATATGTGGCTTTTTTACTATAAGGTATGTTAATCAAGGTATGTAAATCAATCAATAAATTTCTGTATAAAATCAAAAAAAAAAATTCGGGTTCAGATTCTTAGAGGACTAAGACTGACTGACAGACTGAGATGGATAATTTAAACAAATTTAACATTTTATTGTGCATTATTGAATAAATAATAGTAATCGAGTGGCTTCAGTATTATGGTATGATATTATGATATGATATCTTTTTACCTAGTCTGAAAGCAGTTACGAAGTTATTTATAACATGTTAGTTGAGAGTTATGATTTTTAATTGCCTAGTCTTGGAGTCCAATCAGAAACAAACTAAATAACGTTTTCATCAAAATTTAGCTATATTTGTAAACTATTGTGTTGTTATATTCTGTACATGCTCCTACAGGATGGCACAACATGCATTCAAAAGCCACATGTTGTGCCATACTGCATGAGATCACAAAAGATATTTAACAGCTGTTTCAGGTCCAAATTTAGTCCAGAGAATGCACCAGAATGCACCACAGGGCACTTATATTCTCAAATCCCCCCCCCCCCCCCCCCCCCCGTTTTCCAAACGCCTACGGCGTTCAAGGTAACTTTTGCTGTCTTGAATATTATAGATGAATCACATTGTGTTTTTTTGGGGTTTTTTTTTTTCCCCTAAGCATCCATGCAAACAGCACAAGTAAAGGCCAGCACCGCGTGACAGTGGTCTTCAAAACATGGCTCTAACCACAGATTTTATCCTTTCCTTTTGTGTGGCAAGAAGAAAATTCTTAACATAGCGTAATTAAGCACATGAAAGCGTTGGATCCGGCTACATATGTGGTTTGTGCCGCGGCGTAGCACAGTACTAAGCTAAGATGCTACATGCAAGATACTGGCCAGTCACGATGCGGAAGCCGCTTCAGATTCAGACAGAACGTGACGACAAGTGGCCACTTTTAACAGGACAGCCAGGCCTGAACCAGCTTCAGCGTTTATGCTATTGGCCAAGCTGGGGTTAAACAGACAGCTAAGCTAAGTTACCGCCAGCCAACAGTCAGCTTTTGGTGAAGCAAGACTGTTTTTATGTGGCGCAAAAACACAGCAGAGCCACACAGTGATTTCACGCCTGTTGTGTTCACATACAGAGCTATGCAGAATGATTGTTCCAGAGACAACACTTTCACATATGTAATCATTATTATTCAGTCTTATTGAGACATATGTAGTGTTGTTTATTTTATCAATATACCGTGGTTTACATAGAGGCGAGACAGACTTTAGGTACCACCTGGGTAGTCGATAATTTGACTGAATTTTAAGATTCTTTATGTATTTGTCTATACATATGGTAGCATATGTATATGTTAGCTGATTTTAAAATTGTACATTGTGCAAATAGTATATCCAAAATTCAAAGGTTTTGAAAGCTTGTCGGTATAAGTGTTTTGATAAATGCTAATACTGTTGTCTTTGATCAACAATACTTACTATGGTGTTTATTTAACCTTCCAGACAACATAAGCTATACAACAGTTGAGAAAATACTTTTGATATCAGTGCACAAATTAACAGTGATTACCTGCTGTACTTCTTTGAAACCCTTGAGCAAAACACCTAATGTAGTCTGTCTCTCTGCTTATATGTAGCTACTGTCTCTTCATCAAACACTAGGGGCTGATGGCACATTGAGCCCCCTGAGTCTCTACACCTCACCCTCCCTGCCGAATATCTCCCTGGGCCTCCCTGCCAATGCGCACATCACGGTAGGTCTACAGACATGATTTTCCAATTGGTGGTGTAATGGACCATAAGACTGCAGTTGATCCATGAGCTGTACATATTCCTCCTCATGGTTCAGCAAGCATATGAACCGTGGCTTAATTGCAAAGTTTACATAATAGTATGAAATACAGAATTATTGTGACTGTGAATTGCTTTTAAAATGTAAATTTTGAAGCATGGTTGATTTGAAATCAAAACACTTCTGTGTTCATGTGAATGATACATGTTAAGAGCAGACAAGCCTCTGCCACCTTGGGCTCCATTTGAGGCAGTGAGGTGCAGGTTCGACACACGTCGGGGTCCAAACACAGGAATAATCACTGAAAGATCAGGAGTTGAAACATGATGTGTGCACCATGCCATCCTGAGCTGTGCACAGGTGGAAGTGAGGTGGCTGGGAGTCCACTGACTTTTAGTATGGAAAAAATAACAGCTTTTCCTGACTTTTTCAGGGAGATGCACTGCTCAGAAAGCAATTTGTTTCCAATTTTTTCTGAATTTTGTGATTGCCAAGTCCAAATACTGGTTCCTGTAGAAAATAGTAAGATTGGAGCTTTTATCATTCATTCATTCATTTTCCGCTGCTTGTCCAGTTTGCAGTGGTAGTAGACCAAGTAGCTTATGCCACACTTCCCTATCCACAGCCAAGTGCTCAGACTCTTCCTTGGGAATCCTGAGGTGTACCCAAACCAGCTGGCAAATCCCTGCAGCTGTCCTGGGTCTTCCCCAGGGCCTACTCTTAGTTGGACGTACCTGGAAGACCTCCTTAGGGAGACCATCTGGGGGCATCCTCACTAGATGCTCGAACCACCTCAGCTGGGTCCTTTCAGTGCAAAGAAGCAGCGGCTCTGCAGCAAGTCCCACCCAGATAGTGGAGCTTCTCACTCTGTCCTGGAGTGTAAGCCCAGATACCTGACGGAGGAATCTCATTTCCACTGCTTGTAACCGTGACCTTGTTCATTTGGTCATTACCCAATGTTCATGACCGTAGGTGAGGACAGGATAGTTGTTGATTTTTTCCCCCCCCTTCTTTTTTCATTTTTGGTCTGCTTCAGAAAGCATAACTAATTACACTGAAATAATACCTTATTAATGGTCTTAGTATAAGATGTGTATATACCTTTATTAATGTGAATGGGGCTCAGAACAACTTCTTCTTCTTTCAACCTATTTTTTTGTCAACAGATGGGTTTTGTCCATTTGAACAAAATTCTCGTGTGACAGGCCGATGTATAGCACTTCAGCCACTAGGTTTACAGTGGTTTTTCAGGAAGCAGTGGTGTGGCAGTTATCTATTTATTGAAATGTCTCTTCAGCCTCCTCAGAAGCTGTCTGCCCAGCAAGAAGCAGAACGTCAAGCCATTCAATCACTGCGAGGGGGCGGAGCACTAACAGGCAAATTTCTCTCTACTTCTTCTCTTCCTGCCGGTGAGCTCATTTAATGCTTCACTGTGTTTTAATATTGATTTTATGTTTTTCGTATTTGGATCTTTAGTCTGTGGAGGATGTCTGTACTCTTGTGAGTGCTGTTTTTGTGTTGGAGTGTCATATTTTGGACTTTAGATTGATTTTTCATCCACACTCAACCTGTCAATCAGCCAGCTCACCTTTGATGTTTTGTTATTTATGTAAGCGTAGGAGGTTGTTTGCTGTGAAGGATCTGACATCAGCACTCCCCACAACACAGACATACCTTTACACAGAGGGATATATTGGACTGTGACAGTACAATTATTCCAGTTGAAGAATAAAGTCAGAGATTATAGTTAGATGCTGCGGTGCAGGTGGTAGAGTTTGAAATGCAAACCAGCAGCGTATGGGTTCAGGCACGTGTGCATCAGGTTGCATCAACTTGATGCGAAGGGAGTGAGAGGATATATCAGCTTTTAGAGATGACATGGATGGGGTGCATTTGATATGACATTGACGGGAATAATCCTGGTCAGAATTATTGGCAGCATAGAATTTTGTGAACTCTACTCCCTGGAGGTGGGGCTCCCTGCACACATGTACAACAGTGTCAGAATACACTCCTAGCCAGAATTATTGTGACCCTGGTTTGTTAGCATATATTTTAAAATATATCCAGGAATAAATGCAAGCAAACCAATTTTTTGTAATCAGAATCTTTTTGAATGTTATAGAACATTAAATTGAATGTTTTTACATAGTGAAATAAAAAATACAGACATAAAATGTACACATGAAGACATAGTTATTGGCACATTTTGAAGACTTTAATGTAAAGCTACACTTTCATTTTCACCATAATGTGAAGATAAGACAGCAACTGTACAATCAGTTGTGTAAAAAAAAACAAAAAAAAACGTTTTACATTTCTTGGTGAAAACACCTACCCGTACCTCCATCAGGATCTATGCTACCAGACACTTCTCATGATGTTATTGCCTGCATATTTAGTTTTTATCAGGAAGCAGTTCAACTTTGAGGTTTTTAGCTTGCACTGTAGCCTGATATTGTATAGCTGTTTAGACCATGACACTGTTGACCAAGACTCAAGTGATGAGTTTAATCCAAAACATCTAAAAATAGCATCCAGGTATGCATGGTATGCACAGTGTATTCAGTATTTTAATGTTTTCCATAATCCCTCTGCGCTTCCCAGAATGCACTGTGACGCCAGCAGGGTTCCGGCGCACAAATTCTTACCTTTGGCTAAATATTAATTTGAATGGTGGGTCACGGGCCAGAAATATTTATCTTGTGTGAATACAGTTTCCACTAAATGCATTATATTTTACAGAAAACTGGCATTCTAAATAAAAAAAAAAAGAAGACGTTTCAGCATAAAAAAAACACTTTTATATAAGCCTGAATAGATCCTTGTCATTTGATTGGTGGTTTGTATGTCATGTGACATGGAATATTCGTACCATTTGTCATTGTGTTCTATTTTCGGTGCAATTTTTGTTCTATTTAGTTTACAATTTTGGTACTATATATTTTGTGCCATGACCACCAGGTGCGCTCACACTAGTGGTGACAGTGCTTAGCTTTAAAAACAAACATGGCGAGGTTTGTTGTGGTGACAGATGACAATATGAACTAGCACATTATTATTATTATCAGTGCGCTATAAACCGTCTGAAGGCATTTGTAGTATTCACCTGGACGTTTCTAGTTGAAGTATGTCAGATGAAGAGCTCAACAAATTTCTGTTGGGATTTTTTGTTGAACTGAAGAAAGCAAATGGCAGTCTGTACACGAAGAACATGCGGAACTATCTGTTTTTGCATGTTGACTGAGAAGAATTTTGGATTGGATTGGATTGCTATTTAAAGTTTGTGTTGGACTATTTGGAATCTCTTGACCTCAAAGGACAAGAGATGCACAACAAAATGCAAGTCCCTTTTCTCTTGTTATAAATAATATCAAATGACAAGGATCTATTTTATGTTTTATATAAAACAAATATTTCATTTGTGTAATGGAAAGAATATTTCATGTGACATTGGATGGAACATTCCATCATTCATCTTATGAAATAGTCTTACTTTTGCACTCACAAACATTCATTATTTGTATACTATTTAAGTTGCTTAACAGTAATTTATAGATTCTGCAAAGCGTGTCAAGGCGGGCCAAACAAAAGAAAGTCAGGCCACATGCAACCTGCGGGCCACACATTGGCCAGCCTTACACATGCAGCCACAGAAAGATGGAAGACATTTTTGTTCCAGTGTGTACATGTTTGCTTTTTACAGATTGACTGCTTTGAAACCAATCACAAAATACTTGCGTTTTTTTTCTCATTCACAGTTTTACAACCGCAATTCCATTGAAGTTGGGACATTGTGTAAAATGTAAATAAAAAGAGAATACAATCATTTGCAAATCCTCTTCAACCTATATTCAATTGAATACACCACAAAGACAAGATATTTAATGTTCAAACTGATAAACTTGATTGTTTTTGTGCTAATGTTTGCTCATTTTGAAATGAGCAAATATGTGTGGGATTTTTTTCTATTGAAGGACTCTCTTAAGTCGAACCCTGAGCTGGTCATCAGTCTGACCAAAAAAGCCTTGTTGAAATGTGATACTGTGATAATGCAGGGAAAATGGTGGCTCTGATTAAAATCATGTTTCTGAAAAGTACTTTTTTTTGTTTGCAGGTGCAGGACATGAAGTGGAAACTCCGCCACCTACCTCTCATTCTACCCATTCCTCATTATTACAGCATGTGCTTTTGCTGGAGCAGGCTCGACAGCAGACTGCTATCCTTGCTGGTATGCACACAAACATATACGTCGGCCAGCATACGGGACAAAATATCGTTCAAAATCATTGTCGAACCTTGTGTCTATTTGTGACTCCCACATTCAGTTCCTATGTACAGCCAGTCGCCATTGGTTACGGGAGAAAGGAGTGTGTCCAGTGGAATACGAGCTGTCAACAAGCTGCCTCGCCATCGTCCATTGGCTCGTACCCAGAGTGCACCTTTGCCCCAATCACCCCACGCCCTGCAGCAGCTGGTCATCCAACAGCAACACCAGCACTTCCTCGAGAAACACTACAAGGTACATTTTCACACTTGAGAACACTCCACACAGAGGCGAACATGTGTACACACACACACACATATCTAACCGTGTGTTTAGATGCTTTCAAAGGGGGCGGAGCTTCCCAGACCACCACCAACCCACCCTGAAGAGACGGAAGAGGAGCTAACTGAGACTAATGACATGCAGGAAGATGACAGTGAGGCCGGCCTTCACAGGTAGGACGTTAACTGTTTATTGAATTATTTGTGGGTTTAATGAAATGATGTAGTATAAAATCTCTGCATATATAAATGTCTTTGTAAATTCAGATCTCTATGTCTGTTTGTTAAATTAAGCGTGTTGTTTTGACCAATCAGGCTTCAGAAGGAGGGCTCTGATGACTCCACCCCCTCATCTGAGCGCCTTTGTATCCACGTGAAGGGAGAGGAGGAGCGCATCGGTGTCCACGTGAAAGGAGAGAGCACAGAAAGCGAGCTTGATGAAGAGGAAGAGGAAGAGGAAGTCATCCAGCTGAAGGAGGCACATGAAGAGGAAAGAGGGAACTACACACAGGTTTGTGTGGATTTATGTGTGTGTGTTTGGGGAGGGGCAAAGGCCGATTCATAAAAACATTACACTCACCACAGAACATGGCGGGTGTCATTGTTATAGCACACATTGTTATGTGTGGGTATGAGAGTGTGTGTGTGTGTGTGTGTGTGTGTGTGTGTGTGTGTGTGTGTGTGTGTATATATATATATACGTATATATATATATATATGTATATATATATATATATACCCAAATTAAGCAAACAACAAAGAGTCAAGTAAATTAGATCAATTTATTTTGTTATGAACAGCATATGAATGTTTCTAAAATGTCAGTAGCGTGCTTGTCTACCTTCTTAGTGTTTTTGGCATCCTTGGAGTTCAGTATTTCCACCAGTTCCTCCTCTGTGAACTCAGCAAACCTCGCTGGCAGACGATTTTCTGCTGTTGTTGACATGTTTGTTGCCATTTTTTCAACCAACATCTGTTAGCTAGTTCCTGACCTCCACTACGTCATTAGTGATGTCATCTCATGAATAATTGTATGCCGTGCTCTGATTGGCTAGCTGTTGGCAGTAAGCTCTAACGCTATTGGTCAGTGGGAACCGATCTAATATAAGTTCTGGTCCTAGCCTTTTTGGATCCCTTTGGATCCAACATAACTTTCTGGCGCCAAGCATGCCAAAATACAAGTAAATGATGGACAGAAAGGCTAATCTGTGATTGGCTATTGCAATCTGAGTGGAGAACATATATATATATACATACATACATATACACACACACACACACACACACACACACACACACACACACACACACACACACACACACACACACACACACACACACACACACAGTTTGAGCAACGGAGCTTCTGCAAATTTGTATGAGGTGAATGAGTAATTGAAAATAAATCATGACGTTAGTGCCCACTGTTTTATCGGCTAATGTTATCTTAGCCTTAGCTGCACAATCAATGGGTCCAACAATTTACCCAGACTGACTCCAAACATGAGTAAATTAAGCACATTTTTTGGTGGTTTCTTGTGGTATTGTGGAAATGTGCTCCTTCTCAAAATGCAACCCTATGAAGAAAGCTCACACTCATTTTCTTCTATGTCGCTTAACGGCGCCTGACATCCTTATTGTTGCATTGCTGCCACCTTCTGCATCAGTCTGTTATAGCAGTACTAAATCCTCTTGATGAGTCCAGTGTCTTTCAAGTATTTAAAAAGCCAACACTTGCCCCTCCCACCTGACCCTATGTCTGAAATACTTCCTACAAAAACTTTTTCAGGCCTATTCTTCTAAATTCTGAGAGAAGCTCTTGCCTTTCTCAGGCATATTTATTACAATATATGACAGTATGCTTCACTGTCTCTGGCTGTGGACATTCCAAACATAGTCCTTCCTGATGCTTTCCTAGGAGGAGAGAACTGTTCAAGAAAGTATGACCAATTCTCAGTCTAGCAATAGTGATGTCATCCTTTCTTTTCCACCCTTTTCTTCTACAACTATTTACTGAATGACACCCGGTTACGCCAATCGGAGGTCACTAAAATTAACATTAAATCGGTGTGTAACTTTGCAAAAACAATGTTGGACTCTGTAGTTTTCTCTGGGCCCCTCCCCAATCAGACCGGGAGTGACATGTTTAGCCGCATGTTCTCCTTGAATTGCTGGCTGTCTGAGTGGTGTCCAAAAAATGAGGTGGGCTTCATAGATAATTGGCAAAGCTTCTGGGGAAAACCTGGTCTTGTTAGGAGAGACGGCATCCATCCCACTTTGGATGGAGCAGCTCTCATTTCTAGAAATCTGGCCAATTTTCTTAAATCCTCCAAACCGTGACTATCCAGGGTTGGGACCAGGAAGCAGAGTTGTAGTCTTACACACCTCTCTGCAGCTTCTCTCCCCCTGCCATCCCCTCATTACCCCATCCCCGTAGAGACGGTGCCTGCTCCCAGACTACCAATAACCAGCAAAAATCTATTAGCATAAAAATTCAAAAAGAAAAAATAATATAGCACCTTCAACTGCACCACAGACTAAAACAGTTAAATGTGGTCTATTAAACATTAGGTCTCTCTCTTCTAAGTCCCTGTTGGTAAATGATATAATAATTGATCAACATATTGATTTATTCTGCCTTACAGAAACCTGGTTACAGCAGGATGAATATGTTAGTTTAAATGAGTCAACACCCCCGAGTCACACTAACTGTCAGAATGCTCGTAGCACAGGCCGGGGCGGAGGATTAGCAGCAATCTTCCATTCCAGCTTATTAATTAATCAAAAACCCAGACAGAGCTTTAATTCATTTGAAAGCTTGACTATTAGTCTTGTCCATCCAAATTGGAAGTCCCAAAAACCAGTTTTATTTGTTATTATCTATCGTCCACCTGGTCGTTACTGTGAGTTTCTCTGTGAATTTTCAGACCTTTTGTCTGACTTAGTGCTTAGCTCAGATAAGATAATTATAGTGGGCGATTTTAACATCCACACAGATGCTGAGAATGACAGCCTCAACACTGCATTTAATCTATTATTAGACTCTATTGGCTTTGCTCAAAAAGTAAATGAGTCCACCCACCACTTTAATCATATCTTAGATCTTGTTCTGACTTATGGTATGGAAATAGAAGACTTAACAGTATTCCCTGAAAACTCCCTTCTGTCTGATCATTTCTTAATAACATTTACATTTACTCTGATGGACTACCCAGCAGTGGGGAATAAGTTTCATTACACTAGAAGTCTTTCAGAAAGCGCTGTAACTAGGTTTAAGGATATGATTCCTTCTTTATGTTCTCTAATGCCATATACCAACACAGTGCAGAGTAGCTACCTAAACTCTGTAAGTGAGATAGAGTATCTCGTCAATAGTTTTACATCCTCATTGAAGACAACTTTGGATGCTGTAGCTCCTCTAAAAAAGAGAGCTTTAAATCAGAAGTGCCTGACTCCGTGGTATAACTCACAAACTCGGAGCTTAAAGCAGATAACCCGTAAGTTGGAGAGGAAATGGCGTCTCACTAATTTAGAAGATCTTCACTTAGCCTGGAAAAAGAGTCTGTTGCTCTATAAAAAAGCCCTCCGTAAAGCTAGGACATCTTTCTACTCATCACTAATTGAAGAAAATAAGAACAACCCCAGGTTTCTTTTCAGCACTGTAGCCAGGCTGACAAAGAGTCAGAGCTCTATTGAGCTGAGTATTCCATTAACTTTAACTAGTAATGACTTCATGACTTTCTTTGCTAACAAAATTTTAACTATTAGAGAAAAAATTACTCATAACCATCCCAAAGACGTATCGTTATCTTTGGCTGCTTTCAGTGATGCCGGTATTTGGTTAGACTCTTTCTCTCCGATTGTTCTGTCTGAGTTATTTTCATTAGTTACTTCATCCAAACCATCAACATGTTTATTAGACCCCATTCCTACCAGGCTGCTCAAGGAAGCCCTACCATTATTTAATGCTTCGATCTTAAATATGATCAATCTATCTTTGTTAGTTGGCTACCACAGGCTTTTAAGGTGACAGTAATTAAACCATTACTTAAAAAGCCATCACTTGACCCAGCTATCTTAGCTAATTATAGGCCAATCTCCAACCTTCCTTTTCTCTCAAAAATTCTTGAAAGGGTAGTTGTAAAACAGCTAACTGATCATCTGCAGAGGAATGGTCTATTTGAAGAGTTTCAGTCAGGTTTTAGAATTCATCATAGTACAGAAACAGCATTAGTGAAGGTTACAAATGATCTTCTTATGGCCTCGGACAGTGGACTCATCTCTGTGCTTGTTCTGTTAGACCTCAGTGCTGCTTTTGATACAGTTGACCATAAAATTTTATTACAGAGATTAGAGCATGCCATAGGTATTAAAGGCACTGCGCTGCGGTGGTTTGAATCATATTTGTCTAATAGATTACAATTTGTTCATGTAAATGGGGAATCTTCTTCACAGACTAAAGTTAATTATGGAGTTCCACAAGGTTCTGTGCTAGGACCAATTTTATTCACTTTATACATGCTTCCCTTAGGCAGTATTATTAGACGGTATTGCTTAAATTTTCATTGTTACGCAGATGATACCCAGATTTATCTATCCATGAAGCCAGAGAACACACACCAATTAGCTAAACTGCAGGATTGTCTTACAGACATAAAGACATGGATGACCTCTAATTTCCTGCTTTTAAACTCAGATAAAACTGAAGTTATTGTACTTGGCCCCACAAATCTTAGAAACATGGTGTCTAACCAGATCCTTACTCTGGATGGCATTACCCTGACCTCTAGTAATACTGTGAGAAATCTTGGAGTCATTTTTGATCAGGATATGTCATTCAAAGCGCATATTAAACAAATATGTAGGACTGCTTTTTTGCATTTACGCAATATCTCTAAAATCAGAAAGGTCTTGTCTCAGAGTGATGCTGAAAAACTAATTCATGCATTTATTTCCTCTAGGCTGGACTATTGTAATTCATTATTATCAGGTTGTCCTAAAAGTTCCCTAAAAAGCCTTCAGTTAATTCAAAATGCTGCAGCTAGAGTACTGACGGGGACTAGAAGGAGAGAGCATATCTCACCCATATTGGCCTCTCTTCATTGGCTTCCTGTTAATTCTAGAATAGAATTTAAAATTCTTCTTCTTACTTATAAGGTTTTGAATAATCAGGTCCCATCTTATCTTAGGGACCTCGTAGTACCATATCACCCCAATAGAGCGCTTCGCTCTCAGACTGCAGGCTTACTTGTAGTTCCTAGGGTTTGTAAGAGTAGAATGGGAGGCAGAGCCTTCAGCTTTCAGGCTCCTCTCCTGTGGAACCAGCTCCCAATTCAGATCAGGGAGACAGACACCCTCTCTACTTTTAAGATTAGGCTTAAAACTTTCCTTTTTGCTAAAGCTTATAGTTAGGGCTGGATCAGGTGACCCTGAACCATCCCTTAGTTATGCTGCTATAGACGTAGACTGCTGGGGGGTTCCCATGATGCACTGTTTCTTTCTCTTTTTGCTCTGTATGCACCACTCTGCATTTAATCATTAGTGATCGATCTCTGTTCC
The DNA here is from genome assembly GCF_902500255.1 of Thalassophryne amazonica. Taxonomy (NCBI): domain Eukaryota; kingdom Metazoa; phylum Chordata; class Actinopteri; order Batrachoidiformes; family Batrachoididae; genus Thalassophryne; species Thalassophryne amazonica. The sequence goes on from NC_047118.1 coordinate 46,463,790, forward strand.
CCTCCACAGCGTGTCTTTTTCCTGGTTCTCTCCCTCAGCCCCAACCAGTCCCAGCAGAAGACTGCCCCTCCCTGAGCCTGGTTCTGCTGGAGGTTTCTTCCTGTTAAAAGGGAGTTTTTCCTTCCCACTGTAGCCAAGTGCTTGCTCACAGGGGGTCGTTTTGACCGTTGGGGTTTTACATAATTATTGTATGGCCTTGCCTTACAATATAAAGCGCCTTGGGGCAACTGTTTGTTGTGATTTGGCTCTATATAAAAAAGTTGATTGATTGATTGATTGATTGAATCTGTCACTCTACTAGCTATTGAAAATATAATGCCTACCCTCAGTCTCCTGTTCCTATTTTTGCCATTGTAAGTTAATTTCCCTCCATACAGTACACTTTCCTTCTGCTTTGGAAAGAGTGATACTGATGTCTGTGTTTTCTTTTGACACAGCTTTTTTGGCCAACTTATCCACCTTCTCATTTGTTGGGATACATATATGCGCTGGAACTCTCATCAATATTTTCTCAGCCCCTTTCCTTGCCACATCCCTAATCACCAAAAGAATGTCATAAATGAGGTCTTGCTGACTCCTGGATCAACCTGTGCCAATACTATTGATAGCTGACACAGAGTCAAGTCAGTGTGCACTGTTTTCACTGTTTGCACTGTATTTTATTAAATATGTTTACGTAATATCTTTGTGTGTGTGTGCGCGCGTGCGGGGGTCGCCACGTCATGGTAGGTGCGTCGTATATTTTCCTGCTTTTTTGTCCTTTGTCAATCACACCTATTTGATCTGTGCAGGAGGTATGGCCAGACCTTCAGGGCAGGAGGTGTGGCCACACCCCTCAGTCTGCTGTCTGTGTGTCTGAGGCAAAAAAGAGGAAGCAGCAAACCAGCTGGCCAAATTCAGCGACCAGATTATTCCAATGAGAAACTTTGGAACCGCAGATGGAATTGGTTAAATTACCTTTTTTCTTCTGAATATAAATCTAAACTTGAAAGTCTACCGATCTCACATTTGTGCTGAATGGCTGCCCCACATGAAAGCAGTGAGCATAGAAAATGCCACCAACTTATAAGTTGATGTTTTATGTAAATTAGTGTGTGTGCATATATACACACACGAATTGATCGTTACCCTGATGAAGGTCCTTTGACCGAAAGCTTGGTATATTAAAGAGACCTCCATTGATCCAAGTGTGCAGATGCTCCTTTTTTACCAGTTGGGTTTTGGTTATCTGGCACATTGGCATTTTTTGGTCGTGAGTGCAGTGATTTGCTTTTAGTATCTATATAAATTAGTGTAAAATTTCAAGGATGAGCTGGCCCCAAATAGCGACACTGCATACATTGATTTTCAAATCTGTACAGAGTGAGCTTTTATGAGATGCTGTCATTTGCGCAAAAATAAAACAAATTTAAAATGGACAAATATTGAACAGAGTCTGGCTCAAAAAAGAATGCTTATACATACACTTGGTCTCATAGTGCTAACGTGTCTGATAGCAGCTCTCTGCTTTTCACAGATTAATGCTCCTGTACCAAACCATAACGTCTGAACACAAATATGTTCCGAACCATGACACCCTTAATATATCTATCTATCTGTATGTCTGTGTGTGTATATATATCCATCCATCCATCCATCCATTTTTTTTTGCTTTATCCGGAGTCGGGTCGCGGGGGCAGCAGCTCAAGCAAAGCCACCCAGACCTCCCAGATCCACACATACCTCCCCCAGCTCCTCCGGGGGAACCCCAAGGCGTTCCCAAGCCAGCCGAGAGACATAATCTCTCCAGTGTGTCCTTGGTTTTCCCCGTGGCCTTCTCCTGATGGGAGGTGCCCGGAACACCTCTCCAGCGAGGCATTCAGGGGGCATCCGGAAAAGATGCCCGAGCCACCTCAACTGGCTCCTTTTGTCGTGGAGGAGCAGCAGCTCGACTCCGAGCTCCTCCCGAGTGACTGAGCTCCTCACCCTATCTCTAAGGGAGCGCCCAGCCACCCTGCAGAGGAAACTCATCTCGGCCGCTTGTACTCGTGATCTCGTTCTTTCGGTCATGAGCCAAATCTCATGATCATAGGTGAGGATTGGAACGTAGATCGATAGGTAAATCGAGAGCTTTGCCCCCCTACTCAGCTCTGTCTTCACCACGATGGTCCGATACAGCGACCGCATCACTGCAGATGCTGTACCGATCCGTCTATCGATCTCACGCTCCATCCGTCCCTCACTTGTGAACAAGACCCCAAGATACTTAAACTCCTCCACTTGAGGCAAGGACACTCCACTGACCTGAAGATGGCAAAGCACCTTTTTCCGGTCGAGAACCATGGCCTCGGATTTGGAGGTGCTGATTTTCATCCCGGACGCTTCACACTCGGCTGCAAACCGCCCCAGTGCACGCTGAAGGTCCTGATTTGATGAAGCCAACAGAACCACATCGTCCGCAAACAGCAGAGACGAGATTCTGTGGTTCCCAAACCAGACCCCCTCTACACCCTGGCTGTGCCTAGAAATTCTGTCCATAAAAATAATGAACAGAACCGGTGACAAAGGGCAGCCCTGGCGGAGGCCAATGTGTGTGTGTGTGTGTGTGTGTGTATATATATATATATATATATATATATATATATATATATATATATATATATATATATATATATATATATATATATATACAGTAGTGTTCAGAATAATAGTAGTGCTATGTGACTAAAAAGATTAATCCAAGTTTTGAGTATATTTCTTATTGTTACATGGGAAACAAGATACCAGTAGATTCAGTAGAGTCTCACAAATCCAACAAGACCAAGCATTCATGATATGCACACTCCTAAGGCTATGAAAGTGGACTATTAGTAAAAAAAAAAGTAGAAAAGGGGGTGTTCACAATAATATTAGTGTGGCATTCAGTCAGTGAGTTCGTCAATTTTGTGGAACAAACAGGTGTGAATCAGGTGTCTCCTATTTAAGGATGAAGCCAGCACCTGTTGAACATGCTTTTCTCTTTGAAAGCCTGAGGAAAATGGGACGTTCAAGACCTTGTTCAGAAGAACAGTGTAGTTTGATTAAAAAGTTGATTGGAGAGGGGAAAACTTATACACAGGTGCAAAACATTATAGGCTGTTCATCTACAATGATCTCCAATGCTTTAAAATGGACAAAAAACCAGAGACGTGTGGAAGAAAACGGAAAACAACCATCAAAATGGATAGAAGAATAACCAGAATGGCGAGTTACCTGTAAGTGCTGTGACAGTTAGAAGACGCCTGTGTGAAGCTAATTTATTTGCAAGAATCCCCCGCAAAGTCCCTCTGTTAAATAAAAGACGTGCAGAAGAGGTTACAATTTGCCAAAGAACACATCAACTGGCCTAAAGAGAAATGAAGGAATATTTTGTGGACTGATGAGAGTAAAATTGTTCTTTTTGGGTCCAAGGGCCGCAGACAGTTTGTGAGACGACCCCCAAACTCTGAATTCAAGCCACAGTTCACAGTGAAGACGGTGAAGCATGGTGGTGCAAGCATCATGATATGGGCATGTTTCTCCTACTATGGTGTTGGGCCTATATATCGCATACCAGGTATCATGGATCAGTTTGGATATGTCAAAGTACTTGAAGAGGTCATGTTGCCTTATGCTGAAGAGGACATGCCCTTGAAATGGGTGTTTCAACAAGACAATGACCCCAAGCACACTAGTAAACAAGCAAAATCTTGGTTCCAAACTAACAAAATTAATGCCTCGCAGATGTGAAGAAATCATGAAAAACTGTGGTTATACAACTAAATACTAGTTTAGTGATTCACAGGATTGCTAAAAAAGCAGTTTGAACATAATAGTTTTGAGTTTGTAGCATCAACAGCAGATGCTACTATTATTGTGAACACCCCCTTTTCTACTTTTTTTACTAATAGCCCAATTTCATAGCCTTAAGAGTGTGCATATCATGAATGCTTGGTCTTGGATTTGTGAGAATCTACTGAATCTACTGGTACCTTGTTTCCATGTAACAATAAGAAATATACTCAAAACCTGGATTAATCTTTTTAGTCACATAGCTATTATTAGCTATACTATTATTCTGAACACTACTGTGTATGTGTGTATATATATATATATATATATATATATATATATATATATATATATATATATACACACACACACAAATGCATGTTAGTCATCAGAAGAAGACTTTGGCATTTTATTGAAGCAGGAAAGGATCGGGTTATAATATAAAATGACTCAACATTCTTCATGCATTTGGTATGCTATCATTTTTGGAGTGGTACACAGTAACATCTGCGGAGGCGATCACATTCGCTTTGACCGTTAAAAATGTGACACCATCACAAGAACTTTTCTAGTCCTTCCAAATACAGTCATGCAATGTGATTTTTGACGCATGACAGTTTCTTTTGCTATGCAACAGCTGTTGTCAGACACTTTTTCTGTTAAGCTGTCACACATTTAATTTCTATTTAAGTGAGTGACAGTGAGTAATCTTGTGTGAACTTTACTGTTCGCACAAGATTATTGAGGCACATATGTGCCTTTTAACACTGACACCCAAAATCTGTAAGAGATGTGTTTTGTCTGAGTTCAGCCTGACAAAGACGTCCAGATGCTCAGTCTGAATACAGGACACAATCTATTCTTCTTTAATTTATGATTTCCAAATGGGTAATGTAGGCCATAAAAGTGCATGATGCTGATCATTTTTGCCCTGAGCTGAAATATTTTTCAACTCATATTTTGTATTATTGTGTGTGCTCCTCAGTACTCAGAAGTGCATCAAACACACTATAATGCCTGAAAAACCTCCCTTCTGTGGTTGTAACTGCATCCAGTCTGCTTTCTTCCTAATTTCTGTCATTGTTAAATTCCAGAGTTCTGCTCACATTTGAGTGAGGATAAACCTTTCAAACCAGTTTATCATGACAGCAAGAGAGGATCACTGCATAGTGTCCTGCACGTTCTGAGCCAAGAGGGAGAAACGCTCAAGCATTCATTCACATAACAGACACACACACTTGGTTCTAATCATACCCCCAAAACATCTTCACTAGAAAGTGCTGAAACTCAAACGGGTCCACACAAAGACAGTCAAGCGATGACGATAAAGTGACATCAGCAGCTGGTGACTCAGACACTGGACTCACCACTGTGTGTGTGTGTGTGTGTGTGTGTGTGTGTGTGTGTGTGTGTGTGTGTGTGTGTGTGTGTGTGTGTGTGTGTGTGTGTGTGTGTGTGTGTGTGTGTGTGTGTGTGTGTGTGTGTGTGTGTCTCTATAGCTCCAGGTTTGTGTGTATTTAGTGTTCACCCACCCACAATGAGTCACCGAGTTCTGAATAGGGACCACAGCAAACACTCCCTATATATAGACACCACCAGCCTCTAATTCTTACACACATTTATGTTGTGAAGGTGTTTTTCCTTTTTCCCTGAAAGCAGTTAGGTTCAGTTCCTGAAAGCAGATTAGATTGCAGTGCAGCTTTTCAGTTGTCATTTTATCAGTTATGTCAGCTTTCCTTTTGCATATTCCATTTGCACACACTTGTGTATATTTGAAATAGCACAGCAGTTTAGATGAATAGTTTTTCCTTGTTGTGTAGGTACGTGTGAGTGATGAGGACAGACAGAGAGATATGAGTGAGTGACACTAAATGCACCGAGCTTTGTTTCACTCCCTGATAAATCACAATTCTCTTTCCTTTGTTTGTTTTTCTGTTTGCCCCCCCCCCCCACACACACACACACACTCTATCTGTCCGTCTGTTTATCCCAATTTCCATTAGGGTTTGCAGCAAGTCGGTGTGTTCCAGTCCTCATTGCCACACAGACCTCTCGGGCGTGCACAATCCTCTCCTGCTGCTGCTGCTAGTCCCATCAAACATCTCTTTACTACTGGTCAGTTTTCTGTGTGTAAAGTGTATATTACAACGTTCATAGTAGAGCCTGACTGGTGTATCTGTTGGTCAATAAAATTAAGCAATATGACCCTTTCATGAACATATCAGTGTCATTTTTGCAGGTATGAAAAGTTATTTTTCCAAGTAAATAACGCAGAAAATAGTTGGGCTTTTGGGAATGGTATCATTACTTGGTTTGTCCAGCAGAAGGCACTCTGGCGACATGTTAACAATGCCGACAAGCAATGACTGGGACCCCTAGCACCCCTTGGTCACATTGGCTACAAGAAACCTGCAACCATTCATTTTCAATTAGAGTGTGTGTTTTACATTGTCAAGAGACAAGTAGTCAATATTCCACCAGTTAGTCTGGGCTGAAATGGAGCAGGAGTCTTATTTTTGTGCAAATGCTTCGCGGTGCAGCATGGCAACTGCCAATCTGAGTGAAGGCACTGTGATGGCAGTGTGATGTACGTTGGGTTGTTGTTGGTTATATTTGTTGTTATTTTAAATAAAGTTTATATTTAAAGTGGAAAACATCAAGCCTCAATAATATTTGTTTGTCATAAGGGTTTGCTAACAAAATTTTAGGAATTATTGCCAGTTTTTATGTATGTCATCAGATATATTTATATCATAAAATTATTACTTCATAATACCAGTTTCAGCCTCCAAAAAAATCCATATCAGTGGGGCCTAATTTTAAGTCAAAACTGAGTCAAATTATTCTTAACAGCTGCTGTTTCTTTATTCTTCTGCTCGGCAACAATAATATCAATAATGTAAGAAGAATTTTGAAATCTTCAGTTTGTTTATATTGCACCAAATTACAACGTAGGTTGCCCCAAGGTGCTTCACAAGGGTAAGGTAAATATTAGTCTTTCTTATTTGCACTGTAGTCCAAGCCTGTCGAGAAACTGTTGTCACTCTATTATATGGTTGTTATTCTTATGTGTTCAGCGTCCCAACTTGGTTTCAGCATTGATGTCTGTGAGAGTCTTTATTCATATTTTGACCATAACACATGAATGCACCACAGAGTCATTTTGCCGCAGTCTTTCTGCTCCGATTTTTGCGCAAAGTTAGGGGGGCAGGTAACAGTTATAGTTATTACTGATTAATTTATGTTTTTAAATCAAATGATTGATCTAATAGTTGCTCCAGTTAATCTGTGTATTGTCATTTGGTTAATTTACCAGTAAATACTAATCAGAATTTCTACCAATAACTTTCAACCTTATATTCAAACATTTTCTAAGAAAAAATGTATTTATTTTGGAAATAAAGTTGTTCCAACATAAAAAGGCCTAAACCTAAACAGGCTTTGAAAAAAATCTTGCACACAGCTTTACTTGTTGCTAAGATACAAAAAAGACGTAAGATTGTCTTGACATTTTTTAACATGAAATTGTGACCAATTTATTCAGTACAAAAGTTGAATATATTCTTTCATTAATTCATGTTGTCACAAAAAAAGGAAGTCACCAAACTTCTACGATGTAGGTTTCACACGTTATGCACCAGCCAACATAAAGCATAATGTTGCTTAAAGCAGTCATGGCTGGCCATCCTCTCAGCTAGCAAGGGAGAGAAACCAAGAGCAACAGTGGTCGAATGAGCTTGAGGGAGTGGCTTTAGCAGGAAAAAAAAAAAATCAGTGAATCTGATAAATAATGCATTGTTTTCTGATCGCGTCACTGCAGTCACATTGTACAGTACAAATACGCATGGCCGTGCTTCTGCAGACCCCATGTAAAAAGGATTTTAGTGTGAATGCAGCATGTTTGGTGCCTTTCCTGCTGTGGTGCTCTTGTGTGCATGTGTGAAGCTCAGTCCCATCCTCAATCAAACAGACCCCTCAGCACATAGGTCACGCCACAGGTGTGTATGAAGGTGTAGGGATAAAAGAAAAATGAATAGTCTTGTCTCGTCTATCCCTCTGTTTTCAGGGCTGGTGTATGACAGTCTGATGTTGAAACATCAGTGTGTATGTGGGAATGCCCACATTCACCCAGAGCATGCTGGAAGAGTGCAGAGCATCTGGTCCAGACTACAGGAGACAGGACTGCTGGGTCGCTGCGAAGTGTGTATACACATGCACACGCGCACACACATAAACACACTTTACAGTTTGCAAATTGGCCCTTTTTCTTCAAAGTAAAGTGACTCCGTACTGTATTATTGTAGGTTGTCAACCTGCAAAGTTTTATTAATGTGACTGAAGGTAGTGACTTGTTGAAGCTGTAGCAGTTAGGTGACAGTTTCTGTTGATGATGTTTCACCTGCACTTATTTTGTTTATTTATCTGCAAATTCACAGTATATATAAAACCTAACTTATTATCTCATGCTTTGTGTTTCATGCTGTGTGAGCAGAGGATTCGTGGGCGTAAAGCATCACTTGATGAAATTCAGACTGTCCATTCAGAGTTCCACACTCTGCTGTACGGAACCAGTCCACTGAACCGACACAAACTGGACCACAAGAAGCTGCTGGGTACCTGTTTGTCTCTTTCACAGTTTTTTTTTTTTTCTTTGCTTTGCAGAACAAATGCTGCTCATAAAATTGATTCTTAGACTTTTTTTTTTTGTCTTCCTCCCCTCTTTGGGCAAAAAAAAATCAAAATAAAAATCTCAGGTTCACCTCATCCACTGTTCCTAACAGTATAATTTTCAAATGTACGTTAATAGTCATGATGCAACCACTAGAATGAAAGTTAAATTTTGTTAACATAACTTCAAATCAAATACATACTACACCTTAACTTCACTCTGTTTTTCTGAAACCTTGACATGTAGAGGTAACACAGAATAAACTGGGATAAACAAGGTGTTCTGACTCGATTTCAGGGGGGATACGCTAGTAGAGGCCAGACGGCAATCAATAGCAACCCAGTTTTTCAACACATTTCAATATTTGTTTTGGCCAACTTAGAGGTGGTCAATTCTAACAATAATGTGTCATCTCAGTCTCAGTGTGTTCACTGTACATTACTGAGAATCATACAGGCCTGATTGGTGGATTGCTGCAGAAATGGTTGTCCTTCTGGAAGGTTCTCCTCTCTCCACAGAGGAATGCTGGAGCTCTGACAGAGTCACCATCAGTTTCTTGGTCACCTCCCTGATTAAGGCTCTTCTTCCCTGATTGCTCAGTTTAGACTGGCGGCTAGTCGGCCAATTTTTTTCTCTTCAGTTGGGCAGCCGGCAAAAACACCAAAACATCACGTCTTCATCAGATGAAACTTGATTTTTTTTTTTCTGGGGTTTTGTTTGTTTGTTTGTTTTTACTAAACTAAACTTTGCATTCTGATCTAATCTATCCAATTTTTTTTTACTATATTTGGTTTGTCTGATTTGTTTTATCATATCCTACAGATAATATGTGTGCAAACTGTGTGTTTATGGGATGTTGTTTCAGGTCCTGTCAGCCAGAAGATGTATGCAGTTCTTCCCTGTGGAGGAATCGGGGTAAGATAACATCTATATCTATTTGTCCAGCTGTCTATCAGTGTGTTTGGCTGGTGCAAATATAATCTTCCCTGATGCAAGCTCTGTGCTCCCCCCTGCAGGTGGACAGTGATACTGTGTGGAATGAGATGCACTCGTCGGCGGCTGTTCGCATGGCAGTGGGCTCAGTTATCGAGTTGGCTTTCAGAGTGGCAGCAGGGGAGTTGAAGGTAAAATTAGCAAAATATACCTTTACGCATTTTTGCGCAATAATATACATTTTCTGACCTTGTTCTCTGTTTCATTAACAGAATGGCTTTGCAATCGTGCGTCCACCAGGTCACCATGCCGAGGAATCCACTGCAATGTCAGTATACCTGCAAGGTGTATAAGTTACAAGTTATTCACTATGTTTATTGGCTATTACTAATTTATATGCACGTGTGCGTTGGGTCTTTTCTGTATGACCAGGGGATTTTGTTTCTTTAATTCGGTTGCTGTCACTGCTAAGCTGCTGCAACAGAAACTGGGAGTTGACAAGATCCTCATTGTAGATTGGGTGAGTGAAATTACACAGTAGAGATTTTCCTACAAACAAGTGAGATATGGCAGTGTGTGGTGTTTTAAGTTAGCCTTTGCTTAACTAGGCAGAAGCCTCATTGAGATAAAAAGCTATTTTCAGGAGACAATTTGACATGAACCTATAAGTGAAATTTTCTACATTTGTTAGTGTCAGTGGTCAACAGTGTAGATGTTTGTTTGCACTTCTTCTGCAGTTTTAACTGAATCAGTGCAGGGGTGGTGGCCAAGCAGCTATTGGGCTTCTTTCCAGATTGGAAGGTTTCTGGTTCAAGGCCACCCCTGCCTGTTCTCCATGTAATGTGGGGTTATGGCAAGAAGGTCATCTGGTGTAAAGGTTGTGCCAAATCAACATGCAGATCCACTTTGAATGGGGAGAAGCCAAAGGGACTTAATTTACAGGGATATAGTTTAATCTTGTATATTTAAAGTAATGACTCAATAGTTCATGATTATATTGCACATTTAAATATTCGGTATATTCAGCATGTTTATCTCCTGACTGACGCCATTCTGTCTCTCCAGGACATTCACCATGGCAACGGTACTCAGCAAGCCTTTTATAGTGACCCGAATGTCCTCTACATTTCCCTCCATCGTTACGATGATGGAAACTTCTTTCCTGGCAGTGGAGCTCCTGAGGAGGTACAAACAGACAGACACCACCTGTATGTTGATAATACTTCCAGCCCTAATTGCGTCAGTTTTATATTTAAATGTAGTTGTCAAATATGGATTTCAGGGAATGGAATATCATCTGTGTATTTATAAACAAAATACGTACTTAAAGTGCTTCCTTTTCCACAACTTATGTTACAAATCTAGGTTTGGTTTTCTTGAAAGTTCTAGTTTTGAAATAGTTTACTTCATAGTGCAAAAAGTGCACATACAGTACCACAACTTTATGTGTACAACATTCCTGGTTTGGAGCAGTGTTCATATTTCTCCCACTCTCTTTCTCCCTGTTTCCACTCGTCCTATAGTATACTATCAAATATAGGCAAACATGGCTATATTTGATAGGGTGAAAACCCTGTAAGTCTTAATGTCCATTTAGCTAAAATGATTTAAAGTGTAGGTGATACGGTATGTAATGTTTTTTTTTTGAATATTTAAGACTAAAATTAAACAACAGTTTGAAATTTATCCTTTCCTGGTGCGAAGAGATAAATAATCGGATTTTGAACTGCGTGCCACTAAAAACCAGGAACTTTCTGGCGAGTCCCGACATTGGAGAAGAATAGGAAGTGATATCAGTACCGGAACCATTATCTTAATAGTCCCATTAATTTATGGATTTTTACAGGCTACTGACAGCCCCTTTTCCACCAAGTGGTTCGGGTCGGTGATGCACGTTTTTTTATACGTGTCAGAACGTTTAATTCTCAACAGTAGAATCCTTTTGATTGGTAAGTGGAACACTTATATTGACAAGCACGCACAGTGTCGCAACACGGAGACAAAACTGAGTATTTACACATTATTTTATTTTATTTTTTTGTGGTTCATGGGATAATTTAGTCGTATGCAGACTGAGACGTTATGAGCAGATGAGGTGCTGCAAGTCTTTTAACTTGCAGTGCAAAGCGGCCCGCTGTGGAACAAGAGGAGGCATTCACAGCAGGGACTCAAACCTTCAACCGCAGATGCAATTAATGGATTACACATGTAGTTGACCGTGCCGATCCCGTATTGGTAAGGCAGAGACTCGACCCATCATGGACTTTTCTTCAGCCAGGACAAAAAATTTAATTATTTTCAGACGTTTTCATCAGACTAAAGGTAATCTCACTGAAATGGACAGGTAAGACTATATTATTTACTCCTTGTGTGAATGGTTTTAATATTTAATAATAACATGTTACGCTACTAATGTACAGTACACTAACGTTATTCAAGAAGGACACAAGATATTTTCAGTCCCTCGTGACATTTTTCAGATTTGAAATGTATGTACATGTTTCTCAGAAAAAAAAAAATCAAATAAAAAAATCCACACTTCCTCATTACTTTTTATGATGTCACAGATGGTAAAACTTTTTTGTCAGTTGGTTACGGCCAAAGAGCTGGTAAAAAATAAATAAGTAAATAAAAACAGTTTATCATTTCCACTCGCATGCCGAAATGGCCTGCATTATTTATTTATTTATTTTCTAATCACCATTCTTTGTTCTGAACTCTTGTCTATATCATCACTGTTGTCAGACTGAAGGTTTCCTCCAAGGTTTCATCTCCCTCATTGTGGTCTAAAAAGGCTCAAAACCATAAGGCTGTGTCCTCCACAGCTTCTTCAGAAACACCTTCAGACTGGACTTAAAAAAAAAAAACTCCACACTAGAAAAAAAATCATCCAAAAACAGCTCAACCTCCCCCATTTTTTGCTGTTACCTCCACTTTAATCAAGGAAAAAGGGATGAGGAATTTTCAGAAATTTGATCAGTTTTCAATTTTACACAGACATAGGTGAATACACAAGTCATGCATTTAGTCTCTCTCTTTCTTCAGGTTGGATCTGGTGTTGGTGTTGGATTCAATGTGAACATAGCATGGACCGGCGGTGTGGAGCCCCCTATGGGAGACATTGAGTACCTCACTGCCTTCAGGTTATTATTTATATTCCTATTGAAATGCATCAGCTTGGTGAAAGGTGAGGCACAAATTATTCAAAATTAAGGTCAGCCACACTTTGTCTTAAAACAGGCAGGTGTTTAAGTGACTGCTGATTCAATCATCTGTGCTTTTGGAATAGTCACTGGTGCCACCTGTGATCTAGTTCAGTGGTTTTACACAGCTCGGCCCGATGTGCACTGTTGGCCGTAGTTACAGGTGAAATGTTAGCACCACCGTGCTGATTACACTTATCTTGTTTTGCATATGTAGGAGTGTGGTGATGCCCATCGCTAAGCACTTCAGTCCAGATGTGGTTCTGGTGTCTGCTGGTTTTGATGCAGTCGAGGGCCATCAGTCTCCTCTGGGAGGTTACAATGTCTCTGCCAAATGTGAGTACCGTTCAGGTTACCATGGTGGCCAGACACGATGTAAATGATAACAGGTTGGCAGTTAATCTTTAATAAAAATTACTGTATGTAACTTCAGGGGTCGATATTAAACATTTTTTACTGACCCATCTTCAGATTTACTGGCCATCCTGTAGATTTCACTGGGTAACCTTCAAAAGGTGGGTGAAACATATTTGCCCCTTTTCATTGATAACTGTGAACAGCATTTATATACGTCCATGCAATAAACATAACAGAGCCAAACAGGGACAGGACTACAAATTAGCCTTAGCTAGAAACCATATATACCATTATACCATACATCTGTCTCTTGCTGTTGCTACGGTGTGTTTTTTGCATTGCCTCTGAATGAATGAACAAATAAATAAACAAGAGCAATCTGAGATTTGTGATGTCCACCAGGGGTTGATGAGGACCCAAAATAAAAGATATGTGATTCACATCATGACCCAGACTTGACGTGGATCTGGATTCCACAACACAATGCAATGATTGCATACTGTTCCAGAATGGTCTGACTGATCAAGATGTTGCAATCTGATATTTATTTCACAACCTGAAAAAAAATGGCATCTTCCTGATCTTGGTTTTATATTGTGATGTCGTATCCGTGAAGTAGTTTTGACATAATCCTTTAAAGTGTACGAGGTGAAATCCGGATCCAGGTCACCTCCAAAATTTAACGCAGTCTTCCAAGGCCTAACACCAGTGTGTGGTGAAATTTGGTGGAAATCTTTTAAGTAATTTTGACGTAATCCTCAAAATCCGACAAAATGAAGCATACAAATTGAAATGCTGATCCAGAATCCGGATCTGGATCACCTCCAAAATTCAGTGGAGGCTTTCATGCCCTAATATCTATCTGTGGTGCAAATTTGGTGGGAATCCGTGAAGTATTTTTGACATAATCTTTAGAAGCCTATATACAGTGAAATCTTGATCCAGAATCCGGATCCAGATCACCTCCAAAATTTAATGAGAGTCTTCCATGCCATAATATCTATCTGTGGTGAACATTTCGTCAAAATTCATGCAGTAGTTTTGACGTAGACCTGCTAACAGACACACAAATAGACAGACAAATAATTGTTGATGATTCTATTACATCCGCCAAAGACGTAATAAACTGTGCTCCCCACAAGTTAAAAATTTACTTATGGTGGTTGGCACTGTGGAGTGTGACAGCGATTTTTATTAACTCTAATATTACAAAACATACTCAAAATGAGACGACGAACGTGTCAAAGGCAAAATAAATAAAATAAAAAACGTTCCACTGTCCAAATACTTATAGACCTGACTATTTCCATAGTTGTAAAAGCTTAATGCACAGAAGCACTATGATATTTGTTTTAACAACTTTTCAGCAGATCAGTTAACATAGAAAACAAACTGGTGAAATCTCTGTGTCATGCAGTTATTTTCACTTTGCATAGAATAGAATGGTGGTCCTAGGCCATTGAGCAGGGGCAGGTTTTTTTTTTTAATAATCTGATGTAAAATTGAAAAAATTGGGGGTATTCCTGTTAGGTACATCACACGACTCTTAAACAAGCTGTATCAGGCCTAAATTATGTTTATAGCAGGACAGTTTAACATCAAACATGAAAAACAAACATGAATCTGTTAAAGGTAGATAAAATTCTTTTTTTACAATATGACCTCTTTCATAGCTATCTTATTTGAGTAAAGGTGTTGTCACACTATGGACTGTGTAAACTGATTAATAACGAAGTGAAATAATTTGTTGGATTAATAATTTGATGGATTAAGCAAATATTGATTAATCCGTTAGTTTTCATTGGATTTGGGGCTCTGATGAATGGATGACAATCACATTTCTACTGCCAACACAAAGAGCCGCATTCTGCAGAATAGTTTTCCACGTGTCAAGACATAAATGCTGTTGTGTGGGCTGCCAGAAGAGGAGGTACTGCTGGCCCACCACCAGAGGGCGCCCTGCCTGAAGTGCGGGCTTCAGGCACGAGAGGGCGCTGCCGCCTCCAGGAACTGCCGAGGTGACAGCTGTCACCCATCAACCATGACAGCTGTCACTGATCATCTACATTACACCAGGAATAAAAGCAGGAAGACACCACCACATCGCCGAGATATCAACTTCATTGAGAGGTAATATCCTCAGCCGTTTGTGTGGTACAATATAATTTGTATATTGTGAGTGTTTGCAGGAGTACTGGTACCTCTGTCGGTGGAAGCTGAGAGAGTGCTGGACGGCACTCTTTTCCCCTGAGGAATCACTGCGGTACTCTGCAAGATATTGAGTGAGAGGTGGAGGTGGAATTCCCACCATAATTGTTACTGGGTGTACACACACCCACACTTGACTGTTTTTGTTTTCCGCCAGCAGTACCAGATCCGACACGCCGAGACGGTGGCCACCTGGGGACTTCGGGACTTGGCGGCTCCAGTATCCCTCGGGTTCGGTGGCGGTGGAAATCGTGTGGTTCCGGTTCGTCTCCAGACGGGCGTCTCCTATCGTCGAGCCTGCCCACACGACACCTTTATTGATTGACTTGTATTCATTCTGTAATCTGCTGTGTTTGGTTGTGGCATTCACAACAGTAAAGTGTTCTAATTTAACTCCTTCTATTGTCCGTTCATTTACGCCCCCTGTTGTGGGTCCGTGTCACTACACTTTCCCAACAGGATATCTCGGCCAGCGTCATGGACTCCGAGGGGCGTCACCCGGCTGTTGAACGACCAATGGGAGAGCAGGGAGCGCAGGCGTCTGCAGGAGGCGTAATTGGTGAGCTACAGCACATTCTCACCGCCTTTACGGCTCGGTTGGATCAAATGACCGAGCAAAACATCCTCCTGAACCGCAGGGTGGAGGCTCTCTCCGCACAGGTGGCGGCGAGCGCTCAGGGCGCTGCTGCAGCTCCTCCTCCTGCCGACCCTGTGCAGGATATGAATGTTCCAGTGGTGGTTCAACAACCCCTCCCACCATCCCTTGAAGCATACATAAGCCCTCCTGAGCCGTACGGAGGTTGTGTGGAGACGAGCGCAGACTTTCTCATGCAGTGTTCGCTCGTCTTCGCACAACGTCCCGTCATGTACGCGTCAGACGCTAGCAAAATAGCTTATGTGATTACTCTGCTTCGGGGAGAGGCACGCGCTTGGGCTACGGCGCTTTGGGAGCAAAATTCACGGCTCCTTCACACGTACACTGGGTTTGTGAGGGAGTTCAGAACAGTGTTTGATCACCCTAACAGGGGAGAGACCGCTTCAACTGTGCTGCTGTCAATGAGACAGGGACGCCGGAGCGCAGCCGCTTATGCAGTCGACTTCCGCATCGCGGCTGCAAGGTCCGGCTGGAATAATGCTGCGCTCCGCGCCGCCTTCGTAAACGGACTGTCATCGGTCCTGAAGGAGCACCTGGTGGCCAAGGATGAACCGATGGGCTTATCGATCTTGTTATACGGTTAGACAATCGATTGGAAGAACGCCGTTGGGAACAAGACGAAGGGCGTGGCCCGCCCCTAGAAACTGGGCTTAGGGTGGGCCAAGAAATTCACGTGGGACACACACACATTTCCACACGGCTCCCAGTTACAATCCTTAGCGGGGATTTAACCCTTCAGGCCCCAGCACTGGTAGACACAGGGTCAGAAGGGAATCTGCTAGACAGCAGATGGGCCAGGGAGGTAGGGCTCCCTCTGGTGGCGCTTCCTTCACCATTGCAGGTGCGAGCACTAGATGGCACCCTACTCCCTTTAATCACACACAGGACACTACCAGTAACTCTGGTAGTGTCAGGGAATCATAGGGAGGAGATTGAGTTTTTTGTGACTCCTTCTACCACCCGTGTGATTCTGGGGTTCCCCTGGATGCTAAAACACAATCCCCGGATTGATTGGCCGTCCGGGGTGGCGGTACAGTGGAGCGAGACCTGCCATCGGGTGTGTTTGGGATCCTCGGTTCCTCCCGGTTCCCAGGCTAAGGAGCAGGTCAAAGTTCCCCCCAATCTATCGGCGGTGCCGGTTGAGTACCACGATCTTGCTGACGTCTTCAGCAAGGATCTGGCACTCACCCTTCCCCCGCACCGTCCGTACGATTGTGCCATCGATTTGTTGCCAGGCGTGGAGTTCCCATCCAGCAGGCTGTACAACCTCTCCCGACCTGAGCGCGAATCGATGGAGACCTACATCCGGGACTCCTTAGCTGCCGGGCTGATCCGTAACTCCACCTCTCCGATGGGAGCAGGTTTCTTTTTTGTGGGCAAAAAAGATGGCGGTCTTCGTCCATGCATTGATTACCGGGGGACTGAACGAGATCACGGTTCGCAACCGATACCCGTTGCCTTTGTTGGATTCGGTGTTCACCCCCCTGCATGGAGCCAAAATCTTCACAAAGTTGGATCTTAGGAACGCATACCACCTAGTTCGGATCCGGAAGGGAGACGAATGGAAGACGGCATTCAACACCCCGTTAGGTCATTTTGAGTACCTGGTCATGCAGTTCGGCCTCACTAACGCCCCCGCGACGTTCCAAGCTTTGGTTAATGACGTCTTGCGGGACTTCCTGCACCGATTCGTCTTCGTATATCTGGACGATATACTCATCTTTCCTCCGGATCCTGAGACCCATGTACGGCATGTACGTCAGGTCCTGCAGCGGTTGTTGGAGAACCGGCTGTTTGTGAAGGGCGAGAAGTGTGAGTTTCACCACACCTCTTTGTCCTTCCTGGGGTTTATCATCTCCTCCAACTCTGTCGCTCCGGATCCGGCCAAGGTCGCAGCGGTGAGAGACTGGCCCCAACCTACGAGCCGTAGGAAGCTGCAACAGTTCCTCGGCTTCGCAAATTTTTACAGGAGGTTCATTAAGGGGTATAGTCAGGTAGTTAGCCCCCTGACAGCCCTGACCTCACCAAAAGTTCCCTTCACCTGGTCGGATCGGTGCGATGCCGCGTTCAGGGAGTTGAAACAACGCTTCTCGACTGCACTTGTCTTGGTGCAGCACGATCCTAGTCGCCAGTTTGTGGTTGAAGTGGACGCCTCTGACTCAGGGATAGGAGCCGTGCTATCCCAGAGCGGAGAGACTGATAAGGTTCTTCACCCGTGTGCCTATTTTTCCCGCAGGTTGACCCCAGCAGAGCGGAACTATGACGTGGGCAATCGAGAGCTCCTTGCGGTGAAAGAGGCTCTTGAGGAGTGGAGACACCTGCTGGAGGGAGCGTCAGTGCCTTTCACGGTTTTTACTGACCACCGGAACCTGGAGTATATCAGGACCGCCAAGCGACTGAACCCCAGGCAAGCCCGCTGGTCACTGTTTTTCGGCCGTTTTGACTTCCGGATCACCTACCGCCCCGGGACCAAAAACCAGAGATCGGATGCCCTGTCCCGGGTGCACGAACAGGAAGTCAAGACCGAGCTGTCGGATCCACCAGAACCCATCTTACCGGAGTCCACTATCGTGGCTACCCTAACCTGGAACGTGGAGAAGACCGTCCGGGAGGCCCTGGCACGGAGCCCGGATCCCGGAACAGGACCGAAAAAAAGACTGTACGTCCCACCAGAGGCCAGAGCTGCCGTCCTGGACTTCTGTCATGGGTCCAAGCTCTCCTGCCACCCAGGGGTGCGTAGGACCATGGCAGTGGTCCGGCAGTGCTTCTGGTGGGCGTCCCTGGAGACTGATGTCCGGGCTTACATCCAGGCCTGCACCACCTGCGCCAGGGGCAAGGCGGACCACCAGAAGGCACAGGGACTCCTACAGCCACTTCCTGTGCCTCATCGCCCCTGGTCCCACATCGGTCTGGATTTTGTCACGGGCCACCCGCCGTCCCGGGGGCACACCACCATTCTCACGATAGTGGACCGATTCTCCAAGGCGGCCCACTTCGTGGCCCTCCCGAAGCTCCCGTCGGCCCAGGAGACGGCGGATCTCCTGGTCCACCATGTCGTCCGGCTGCATGGGATACCTACAGACATCGTTTCAGATCGCGGTCCCCAGTTCTCCTCGCAGGTGTGGAGAAGTTTCTGCCGGGAACTGGGGGCCACCGTGAGCCTCTCGTCTGGGTATCACCCTCAGACTAACGGACAGGCCGAACGGGCCAATCAAGAGTTGGAGCAAGCCCTTCGTTGTACTACCTCCGCACACCCAACGGCTTGGAGTGAACATCTGGCCTGGATCGAGTACGCGCATAACAGCCAAGTGTCCTCTGCCACCGGTCTCTCCCCGTTTGAGGTGTGTCTGGGGTACCAACCCCCTTTGTTTCCTTTGGTGGAGGGAGAGGTCGGTGTGCCCTCGGTCCAGGCCCTCCTGGCCGATTTCTACCGTCGCCACCCGAACAAGCCTGGTCGGGCGCCAGGAGGCGCCCGTTGAGGGGGGGGGTCCTGTTGTGTGGGCCGCCAGAAGAGGAGGTACTGCTGGCCCACCACCAGAGGGCGCCCTGCCTGAAGTGCGGGCTTCAGGCACGAGAGGGCGCTGCCGCCTCCAGGAACATGTGACAGCTGTCACTGATCATCTACATTACACCAGGAATAAAAGCAGGAAGACACCTCCACCACATCGCCGAGATATCAACTTCATTGAGAGGTAATATCCTCAGCCGTTTGTGTGGTACAATATAATTTGTATATTGTGAGTGTTTGCAGGAGTACCGGTACCTCTGTCGGTGGAAGCTGAGAGAGTGCTGGACGGCACTCTTTTCCCCTGAGGAATCACTGCGGTACTCTGCAAGATATTGAGTGAGAGGTGGAGGTGGAATTCCCACCATAATTGTTACTGGGTGTACATACACCCACACTTGACTGTTTTTGTTATCCGCCAGCAGTACCAGATCCGACACGCCGAGACGGTGGCCACCTGGGGACTTTGGGACTTGGCGGCTCCAGTATCCCTCGGGTTCGGTGGCGGTGGAAATTGTGTGGTTCCGGTTCGTCTCCAGACGGGCGTCTCCTATCGTTGAGCCTGCCCACACGACACCTTTATTGATTGACTTGTATTCATTCTGTAATCTGCTGTGTTTGGTTGTGGCATTCACAACAGTAAAGTGTTCTAATTTAACTCCTTCTATTGTCCGTTCATTTACGCCCCCTGTTGTGGGTCCGTGTCACTACACTTTCCCAACAAATGCCCATTGGGGGAAGCGGGATTTGCTGAGGTCTGTATGCAAATGTGGCTAGGATCTGGCTGTCTTGGGAATCATGATGTCATACTTCATCACTACATTCCTGCACTGCCAGAGTCTTCTACACTGTGCCGCCATTCAGTGCAGCTGTACCAGTGAGGGTAGCAAACAACCTTCTTTGTCTGCTGTCCTTCTTGCCAAGAGAATCTGCCGGGTAGGTTTTGTAGTCCAAATAAAAACTCACACAACCATGCTGTCTTTTTCTTCATTCTGACCTTGGCTTAATGAACAGCTGGAACTGTCCTCTCCCCTCATGTTGAATTCACACCTCGCCAATCGGCCAACCAGAAACCCAGTCTGGGCACAGGATATGAACACATGAGTATCTTAGAAGTAACAAACAAGTACAGGACAAAATGGTAAACAAATTTGCAACCACTGAGAAAGGTCTCCATCTGATGTCCTCTCAAAGTTTTGAGCAGGAACAAAACTTTCGGACACACTCGCAGATAAGGAACCCAAGCCCTGTGCTTCACAAACAAACCCAGAATTTAGATATAATAAGCCTGAGAGCAGCTTCATTGTTAATGACACAATTAAGTAAGAGGAAAAAATGGTTTTGTACAACACAAGTATGTTCATCAAAGTGAAGCGCTGTGACTATTGTCTGGATGTACTGTATGGCCAAACTGTCTGCTCCTAGTCAAAGTTCTAGGAGCAGCAGTTTGAACCAGTTGCAGACCTCTAATGCTGGACTGTGGTCAGCCAGAGAATACGACATTGCAATAATCCAAGAAGGGACAAAGGCATGGATGAGAGTCTCTGTGTCAGCCATAGATAGGATAGGTCAGATCTTCGCAGTGTTACGGAGGTGGTATAAAGCAGTCCTAGTGATTTCTCTAATGTGTTGAACAAAGTCGAAGAGCGAAGCTCTCCCCAAGGTTTTTCACTTCATCACTGTGATGTATAACACACACGTATCTGGCCACGGGATGCTATATAGGCGGAGAATAGCAGGTGGCCTAAAACAGACCCTAGTGGAACTCTGTATTTCACAGGAACAAGTTTTGAAGTAACATTATTGTACACGCTGAGAGCAACTAGATGAAGATGTCAACCACGTAAGGACATTACCAGCAATCCCAAAATGGTTCTTAAGCTTATGTAGTAACATACGCTGAGCCACCATGTCAAACACAGGGCTGAGATCTAACAGTAGTAGCACTGTAGTGGAGTCAAAGTCCATTGCAAGCAGAAGGTAATTGCGCACCTTAGTAAGTGCAGTTTCTTTGGAGTGGTGCAATCTAAATGCAGACCGCAGTAGCTTAAAGAGGTTATTTTAGTAAGATAGTCCTTAAGGTGCTGTGAAACAGTGTTGCCACAGTTACTTTGAAAAAATAATCCAGTTACTGATTACTGATTACTCCTTGAAAAAGTAACTTAGTTACTTTACTGATTATTCAGTTGTAAAAGTAACTAAGTTAGATTACTAGTTACTTTTTTAGTTACTTTCCCCAGCTGTTGACAACAACCCTCTGCCACCTCAACATGACAATGATACCTGTTTTGCCAAAACTCACTTTATAGTCACCCTTTCTTGACTTCAATGAAAATAAATACTTGTTTTATAAAAAAGTAAAATAAAGACCTCTTTCTTGAGCTCATATTTAACTGTTGACAGCACTGTAACAGTAAAACTTGCAATTTCTAGCCTACATTGTTTATAAATGTAACTATTAAATTCTTTCTAACAT
This sequence comes from Thalassophryne amazonica, assembly GCF_902500255.1. Taxonomy (NCBI): domain Eukaryota; kingdom Metazoa; phylum Chordata; class Actinopteri; order Batrachoidiformes; family Batrachoididae; genus Thalassophryne; species Thalassophryne amazonica. The sequence goes on from NC_047118.1 coordinate 46,485,585, forward strand.
TTTTCTAACATTTAAATTCTCTCTAAACATTTTACTTGTCGAAATTATTATTATTATAAGTAGTATCAGTAGTTGTAGTAAAAAAAGGCTTCAAAAGTGGACCTTTAATCTAGGGGTGTTGTGGGGGGGCACATCCTTGCCCCACGCCCCCATTCCATCTGGATTCGCCCCTGCTTTGGTGGTTGAGCACAAAGAATGGATAACATTTATTTATGCAGAAAACATGACCAGATTTACAGGTAAGAAAGTTTTATTGCATTTTCACATCATGTGGTCCTCAGAAAGAGAGTTTAGGTGCATTTGAGTGGAAAATAGTGTTAGTTGTTGATGCATCACGGAGGATCAGCTGTTTTTAGCAGCAGATACAGAGCGGCTCAGCTCAGAATTCTAAATAAAGGAGGAAAAAACATAAAAATGTCTTTGTAAAGCTCAGTGCAGGTGTGCTGTTGTCACCATGCTTTAAGAGGTGAGGACGAGCTGCTGCAGAAAACCGCGGATGAAAAGCTCACAGCTCGCTTAAAGTGGGCAGTTCAGTCGAACCCCGACCCCCTGCCCACGGACCAAGTTTAATGCTGCTATCGACCCACGATGCAAAAATAATAGTAACGCACAGTGACTTGGAGAAGTAACTTTAATCTGATTACTGATTTGGAAAGATTAACGCATTAGATTACTCGTTACTAAAAAAAGTGGTCAGATTAGAGTAACGCGTTACTAAGTAACGTGTTACCAGCTATCACTGTTGTGAAATCACTTTTTCAAGGATTTTGGAGCAAAAGGATAGGTTTAATAGCAGTCTATAATTTTTTTAGCAAACCTGGATCCAGATTAGGTTTCTAAAATATTGGTTTGATCACTGCAGATTTAAAACTTTTAGGAATGGAACCTGAGGTTAAAGACAAGTTAATAATTTTCAGCATAGTAGGCCCACGTTTAGCCCACACGTCCTTTAGCAGTTTAATCGATGTTGGGTCAAAAAGACAGGTTGTGTCAGTAGCAGGATCTAATGGTGGGACTAATATCCTCAATTTTCTCTTCAGAATAGTCCAAGAATTCCTGAGCAGTACAAAATGGGGACCAGCTTACAGGTGGCTGCCCTTGAATAAGTGCAGCTGCAATGTCGAACAAGAACTTGGAATTATGCACTTTCTTTCTTCCAAAAACCTGTGTCAAGTGTGGATTCGATGTAGGTGGGAAAAAAAAAAGATCTGCAAGGAAATTGCTGATGCCAGAGCTGATGCATGCTGTATAATGTATGCAGCATGCAGCACCTATGACTAGGTGCGTGTGCTTGGAGGGCAGATGGTTTGTGTCCGCTGTAAAATTACAGTGTTGACTGGGGGAAAAAAAGTGGACTTGAGACTGGGAAAAAAGTGGACTTGAGTCCCAATTTACTCGAATGGGCTGCCCAAATAGAACTTATGTATAGGAAACACTGCAAATAAATAAGCCTTATTTTTGTTAATGTGGTGTTTTCAAAGGTCTTGGTGGTTTGATATTAAACTGGCTTCAAAGTTGCCAGATTCCACCAGCACCAGCATTTGTATTTATTTATATGTTCACTTGTTTTGATTAGGAAGCCAGTACTCACACACAGTAAGCATGAAGAATTTTTTCCCAACAAAAGGCCAAGCTTGCACTGACTAAATAGCCAGTGCCTGCATTGTAAAACTACTTGTTGCACCATCAGTCCACTGAATTTTTAACACATGGTTTCTGTTGAATTGGCTCAAAAACCTCAAGACCTGCTGTTGGAGCAGAACTAATGTCTACCTCTGAACTTGTGCTCATGTGGTTGACAGAATGCTAATAATTATTTCCTAACCACATGGCTGTTGTGTGTTGACAGGTTTTGGCCAGCTTACTCAGCTGCTGATGGGTCTGGCGGGGGGGCGAGTCATTATGGCGCTGGAGGGAGGTCATGATCTGACTGCCATTTGTGATGCATCAGAGGCCTGTGTTTCTGCGCTTTTGGGCGACCCGGTGAGAGAGAGCGTCATGTTAACTACCGTAAAGTAATTATTATTAATGGGGATGTTGTGTTTTTCGCTTGCATGGCCTGATTTTTTTTTTTAGGGTTACCTGAAAATGTAGGCGCAGTTTTGTTTTAATGGAATATGTTGGGAACAGTTGCCCTGCTGGGAGAAGGCCTATGCTTTAAGTGCTACTGTAATTCAAAATATGTTTAGTAAAGTGCTCAGAGTTTGAAAAACAGAGTTTGTACAAAAAATAAGAAAATACTCTGCAAAAACTCAAACACTTGCCAAGTACATTTGTATAATTTCCTGTCAAAATATGTAATTATACTTAATCTAAGACACAACACTAAACAAGTAAAGTTTCATTGAAACCTAGACAGTACATCTTAAGTGAAAGTATTAAAAACATCTCTTTTTTTGTCATATCTAAGATGAAGCAAACTTTTTTTAAACATGCCTTAAGGTTTTTAAGATGCCATGTTATTTATAAAAGATGCAGCATTTCTTTCCAGTAAAATAAAGCTCAAAATAAATTTTCTCAGCAAATTTCAAGATCTTCTATTTTGAAAAGCTGAAGCGTCATGTTATTTCAAGAAATCTTAAGTGAATTTTCACTCCTTAGTCTGGCAGGTTTTTATTTATTTTTTATTGTCACTTGTTACAAATTAAAGTACACATTGTTTCCATGTTCATTGTCTTAAACTCCTTATATCTTTTTGAAGTTTTACTTGGTGGCGGGATTGGATCTTATATTAAATGCAATTGGCTACTTTAACTTTTAACCGATTTCAACCTGGGAGGAGCGCATGACAGACATGGAGAGAAGTATTTTAAACTTTTCAGTATAAAGCACAGTTGTTACATTCAGGATTGTGGGATTGAAGGCACAGTTTTCTTAATTTTTGTGAATGTTTTGTGATAAAACATTTAATATCTCTCTTTGTCTCAGTGTGACTCTATGTTTCAGTGGCCCCAGGAGAAACCATGTCCCAAAGCCTGTTCGTCACTGGAGCGAGTCATCGAGATCCAGAGTGAGAAACGCAGACAGTAAATATGAAGAATGATTATAAGCTACAGACTGCTGTTGCTTAGCCCTCCCTCCTTCTCTCTCTGTCCCCCCCCAGGTAAACACTGGCCTTGCCTCCAGAGTTTGTCTTACATGATCAGCCCCTCACTCTCTAGCTCCCGGGTGGTTCAGGGCCAGTCAGAAAAGGACGAGGCAGAGACGGTCAGTGCCATGGCCTCCCTGAGTGTTGACGTTGAGCAGCCAGGATCTGCTTCAGACACCACAGACACCAGCAGGTCAGGAGCACCACTATTGAGACTTTCTGACAGTTTCCACCACATTAAGACGGAGCCCAACAGTACCGATATGTGACTGAAATCTTCATCAGGATGCCGTCCACAGAATTCAACTATTGCGGCAAATGTTTAAAATTGTGCTCTTCAGAAGTCTCTGTTTCTCCAATGAATGAGGAAGAAAATAATACCTTGGCATACTTCATAATCTGGTTTGTCCTTTATTGCTGTAGAAAGCAGAAAAAGTTGAAAACTTTAAACTTTAGTCGACAGGTACATCATGGTGTGCAGGTCCTGTTTTCACAGCCAGCAGAAAAACATTCTGTCGTCCTCTCATTGAAAATGCTGTAACATCCTGTTTATCGTCTGTCACATACCACCAACTTTTTTTTTTTTTTTTTATGTTTTTTGAGATTGTGTCACATTTGCAGAGAACATAACTACTTAGATTGACATTTGAGCCTTAATGAGGTTGAACAGAGCAGAAGTAGAGCTGGAATATACATTTCCCTCAACAGACACCACCCACTGGTCGGAGTTCATTTATTTTTCTGAAGCTCTGTTGCTTACCTGTCAACTCTCCCGATATCGTCGGGAGTCTCCCAGTTTGGAGCGTTATCTCCCGACCTCCCAATTCATACTTAAATCTCCCGATATCAAAGTTAACGAGCGAGCACCGCTGGCAGACAAACAGTGGAAAGCGTCAAGACCCTCTGCGGGCTCACTGAGTCTGTAAAACGGTGATATTTTTCTAGCTGTTTAATTGTGACTACAACGACTTAAACAAAAAAAATTTAATGAATTGCATGTTGTGTGGTAAAAAGCAGTGGCAGCAGGCGGGTGGTCGTCACTGTTATCTCCATTCGGCCCCTCGCAGCCCTGACGCGGACTGAGCGGACAGCTAAGAGCACGCTCGCTCCGGAGGACAGGAGCAGCTTTACAGGTAGAGGGTTTTCTTTGCATGATCATCCCTCATTCAAATGCTTCAAGTGAAAGAACTTTCTCCACAAAATTGTAAGAGAAAGCAGAACAGATTTAGCCAATGACACTGTGTGTGCTCTTGTACTCTACTGTCCCTTTCCATTACATTTTATTTATTTAACAGTAAATATAGTTTTGTCTGTTTGACTCTTTTACTTCTTATAGAAGTGCAATAATCCCAGATCAAATTCCTTGTATGTGCGAACTTACTTGGCAATAAATTCGATTCTGATTTTAATTCAAACTCAACTGAGATTAAAAGGCCGGTGACTTCAAAACTACAAAAGATGAACTCAAAAGCTGCACAGAGTAGCACTTACCTCTGCTGGACTTTTTTCTGTTTTACATACTGTGCAATAAATAAATAAATAAATTAGGATAAATGAATTAACTAATTAATAAGAAAGACAGAAAACAATGCACAACACTCTGCAGGGCTCAAGGGTGGGTTGAACTTTCATGATACGTTTATGGCAAAAAAAAAAAAAAAAACCACAACAAAAAACAAAAAATCTCCCCCTCTGATATTTGCCAGAGTTGACAAGTTTGCTAGTGGAACTCACAAGAGAGATCTCACAAGATTTTAATTCCAGACCTTTCAGATAGACCAGGAACCAATGTTGAAAGTCATCATTACTAGTTCCACAATTGAACGGCAAAATTTTAACATGTCCGCTTTTTGTTAATATACACAATATCCTGACACTATATACATAAGACATGATTAGATGTTGTGTTGTCATGCTTGCATCAGTCTGAATGTACAGTTGTGGTCAGACGTTTACATAAACTCATCATGGGTCGTGATTGCCATGGTCATTTTGGGCTTTTAATGGTGCCTTTGGGCTCTTGTTTTGCCATGGTGGAATGATAACTCATACATCATTCATGACTTTAAAAGACAAGAATTGGGTGCATAATTTTGAATTTATTTTGGATTTTCTCTCATCCATACAGGTATTCCAGAACCTTAATGTTACTGCTTTATCCAACCCACAACCAGTTTTGATGTGTGTTTGGTATCATTGTCCTGTTGGAACATCAAATTGTGACAAAGCTTCAACCATCTAGCTGTTGATTTGAGATGAGATGATGTTGAAGAATTTGGAGGTAGTCCTCATTTGTTGTTCCATCCACTTTGTGCAATGCACCAGTACCACTGGCAGTGAATCAGCCACAGAGCATGATGCTACCACCACCAAGCTTGACAAGCTTTTCAGGTTTGAAAGCCTCATCTTTACTCCTCCAAACATACCTCTTGTCATTGTGGCCAATTAGCTCAATCAAACCAGGAAACCTTTCTCCAGAAGACTTGAAAATTTCACTCTAGCTTGAAGGTGTCAATTTTGGAGTAGGAGTTTATTTCTTGGTTGGCACCCTCACAGTCCATGGCGATATAAAGATCGCTTCACTGTAGACAGTGTATTCCAGCAGTTTCCAATTCATGGCAGACCTGAGCCTTGGTGGTTCTTGGGTTATTCCTGAACATCCTAAACAATTTCATCTCATCTGAGGGTGCGAGTTTGGGTCTTCTTCCAGACACTGGAGATGTGGTGACACATCCGTCTAACTTGTACCAGTGATGCGAGTTTTCTGGGAATTTCCAGAAGTCCGGTTATTTACATCCATGACAAATGTTGCCAGGTTTTTGTTTTTTGTTTTTGTTTTTGTTTTTCTGGTCCACTTCAGATTTATAAAATTGATTGGAAACACACCATAGTGGATATGAAGTCTGTTTTCACACCTTCATCCCAAACATCTGCGACTGAAAAATGAATGTAGCATGCAGTCCCAATTTTTCAGGAACCGCTTATCGTACAGGCAGCAGCCAGCGAGAGACATTGTTACAGATTTTAACTGTAATGTCCACGGCGTTGTAAAAACAACTGGATTGTGTTGAAACTACAAAGGAAATCATAGACGGAAATGTTGATGATTGATGATGATTGATGAGATGATTTAATATGTGACAGTTCCATCAGGAATAAATTCAAGTGGCCCTGGTTAGAGGTGAAGCACCAAAATGCTGAGTAAAAAAAAAAAAAATCATCATTTATATGGAAAAACTAATATCCCCTGTAAGTCTTTCATCTTATGGTCCCTTATTGCTGACTGCACAGGCGGCAATATTCCCCATGAATTTAGTGTCAGTTGACATGATTCATGTTATTTCGCACAAATTGATCAAAATCTATCTTTGGGATGAATTTACTTCAAACTGCCTTCATGCAAATTACATATATTTATTTATGTTTTGACCAAGCTGCTAAGTCTGCATTTTATGGCTTTTTCTGTTACATAGATGTGAAATGTTCATTTTGGGGAAAAAAAAAAGATAAACATTTAACATGCTTGTAGAAGTCAAATATTAATTGTAAGTAGACCAGAAATGCTTATGTCAGCACTGGGCAGAAAAATCTGTTATTCCCTCTCCCATTTATATAAGTGAATAAGAATGAAATTTAACCAAAATCAGTGTTTTTGAGAACTGAGAGTGATATTGGTGACTGTTAATGAGTTGTAGGTACAGCTTTATTTGTCAAAGTTTATTTTTACTCATCTTAAGACACTATCAGTTGTGTTATAAAAGCACAACTTGGTGAATGTTCAGATCAGTGTACAGATATAAAATATATGATTTTATGAAATAGTAAAATACCTTATTTTAATCCATGTGACAGACTACTTTTTATGACTAAAATAAGCAAGAAAATGGGACTTAGAAATATCTTATGTGTAGCTTACAAATTGCCCACATTGCATCACATTGCATATAATATTGCAGAATTTTCTGGGGGAGGTCCCCCAGATCCTCCCTGCCTCGTAGTTTCTGCAGCCATTACTTTGATTATTTATTTATTTCAAGGCACACTCGCATTAATGATGTACATGCGTGAAGTTATTTGAACTGATGATCTTGGAATCTGCAGTTGTTTAGGAATGGCTTCCAAGAGACATTCCCAACTTGTGTAAATCTACAGTTTTCCTTCTTAGATCTGCACTGAGTTCCTTGGACTTTGCCATTGTTCTGAGTATTGGTCAGTCCAGTGAGTGCTGTCAAACACATCCTTTTTATGCTGGCAAAGAGAAACTACCAGTTATAGTCAATCATGATCACAAACAAGACTTTAATAGGCCTTGGGACATTAAAGGTATTGTAGAACCTTTAGCACCACTTATTAAAAGATTTAAATTAATGTATGCATATTTGAGCGTGTATGTTTTAAAAGTCACTCAGTGAGCCTTTGAAGTATGTGACAAGATTTAAGTGAATGTTTCTATATATTTGAGCCTGTATGTATACTTTTGACCCTCTGTGAATTAGAGAAGATCCAAATTTCAAATTTGTGCACCCGATTCTTGTGTTTTAAATTCATTAGCGATGTACACTGTACAACCTTTCCACCCTGGCAGATGAACTGCTCACTGACATCATTAAAAGTCGCTGATATGTAAAAATGTGCTGCATTGGTACAAATGCCATAACTCAAGAAAACTTGATTTAGATAAATAAATAAGTAAAAACATCATATTTGTATATTTTAATTCTATGGTACCTGTAACATGCTTGTGTGTTTGACCCGCCCACAGGTCCACAGAGGAGCCAATGGAAGCGGAACCTGCACTGTAGGCGTTTTACCAGAAGCACAGAAAACCTTCACATTCACCTCCTTCTGGCACGTCCTGTTCCTCCGCCGTGGAGTGTGTGAATTGGAGTGTAACACACACGCGCACTCACAGAGGGCGGAACCGTGTGATGGTGAGCATTTCGATTGGCTGAGGACAACCTTATGGAGTCAGACATAACAGCGCTAGTAAGAGTATGGAAACTTTGATTTTCTACACCAGGGAGGAGCAGATGCCTTATTAGCATCTCCCTGGTAACCACCGGAGGGGGCGGTTTAGAAAGAATGCACATCATCCTCACTTTACCTTTGACTATTTTCTTATATGACCTTCGCAATGCCGTTGAGCAGAACGGAGTTTTCCCCATTTTGCCTCTGAAGATGTGCTTTGTTGTTCATTCTTCTCCCTGCCATCGTCGTTCTGCTTCATCCTTCTGTCCCCACTCCTCTATTTCCACTGAGGGACGTCAACGCTGAGTTTGTGGGAATTAATCTGAATTTTTATTTGACTTAAAATGACCAGATGCCAAGCACACGACTTGTCTGCTTGTGCGTCTGATGTTATTTAAAAAGAGGCGAGCAACACCAGTCGATCATCAGCAGACAACAGTTTGAAATGAGGCGGAAAAAGAAGAGAAGGAACTTGGTGCCTTTTGCCCCGCAGAACGGTTCAATCAGAAGCCGCAGAATGCACCACCGTATCACCTCAGAAAACCAATCAGCCAATCAGGACTGAAGAAACACACTTGATGCACATGCACACATAAAACCGATGTGTCAGTTAATTTTAAAATATTTGTTTCTTTATCTGGATGCCTTAATTTGTTTGAATCTCACACTATATCAACCACGAGAGAGAGCAGAGTTACGGTTTTTACCTACTGTATAAACTGCATATACTGTGTATATAGTCAGATTAAAATCCAAACTAAGAATTTATATTTGCCCCAGATATTCTCCAGTTTCACAACTTTGTTCGTTTGTCTGAGGAAAAAAGCAAAACAAAAAAAACCGACTCTGAAGCCATTATGAGATATTAAAATCTCCTTTGAATTTTAATAGCAATATTTTTAATGACATTATTCAATCAGTCTTGTGTGAAATCTGGAGCATCAGGTTTGATTTGTCAATAATAACTATGAAATCAAACTGCATCAGATGAAAATCACCGATCTGTTCTTACACCTCTCTCTCTCTCGTTCAGCTCACTCACTTTGGTTGAGAGCCATGTGGTCTGATCCCCTCCTCTTTTGTAAAAGAAGCTTGCGGGATTATGACATCCTTATTATAAAGCACCACGATGACCACCACCAATCCTGTTTTTATTTTATTATTTTTTAATTATATAATTTGTACATTGTTTTGTTTCACTGTACTGTTTCCTGTCTTGTTGCCCATGGTTACGCCACAGCAGACTCAGTGTGGTCACTTTTATATATCTGTATATACATATATGTATAAAAACACAAAAAGGTTCTTTTTGTACAAAAGATAAAATTATATATGTAAACAGCGTCCATCCAATCAAATTGGATTTATGGATATATTTGGGAATTTCATGTTTTAAAGGTTTAGCTGTTTAACAGGACATAAGCACATGGTCATCAGACCGTCACGTGTTTTGTTTGTTTGCAGATGTTAACAATAGCTGGGTATTAGTTGTCGGAGGCGAACAGTGAGCATTGGTTCCTCTGGCAGGACTAGATAGGCAATGCTGCCCTCTACAGGTTAAAGACAGAAAGTATTGATAAGGGGATAAGATCAGAGGTCAAGACTTAGTAAATACATCGGTTCATTGGTCCAGTGATTTTGTATTTGTTGTCCAGACAGACTGCATAGCTCCTCCGTGGTTTCACTGTAACTCACTCAGCTGTTTAACTGTATTTTGTGTATGTTCAGCTAACCTATTAAAAAAAGCCTTCATAAATTACATTGAATTGGCTAACTTATTAAAGAAGCCTACAAAGACAAGTTCACTTCTTCACAACCTTATTCATGTTAAAACAGGTCTTAGCAGTCAAGCCTTTGAGTGGTGTTCTCACCTTCGGAAATTATGTCATAGGAGAGAAACCTTTTTCTTTTTTTTCGCGAACTGCCAAAAAGGAAATGCATGGTTAGCAATGCTTTAATACAAGAATATATATATACAACCCCTGGCAAAAATTATGGAATCACCGGCCTCGGAGGATGTTCATTCAGTTGTTTAATTTTGTAGAAAAAAAGCAGATCACAGACATGACACAAAACTAAAGTCATTTCAAATGGCAACTTTCTGGCTTTAAGAAACACTTGGCAGTCAGTAACTGTTACTTTTTTAGACCAAGCAGAGGGAAAAAAATCTGGAATCACTCAATTCTGAGGAAAAAATTATGGAATCATGAAAAACAAAAGAACGCTCCAACACATCACTAGTATTTTGTTGCTTTTATAACAACTTGCAGTCTCTGAGGCATGGACTTAATGAGTGACAAACAGTACTATTTATCAATCTGGCTCCAATTTTCTCTGATTGCTGTTGCCACATCAGCTTTGCAGGTTGGAGCCTTGTCATGGACCATTTTCTTCAACTTCCACCAAAGATTTTCAATTGGATTAAGATCCAGACTATTTGCAGGCCATGACATTGACCCTATGTGTCTTTTTGCAAGGAATGTTTTCACAGTTTTTGCTCTATACCAAGATGCATTATCATCTTGAAAAATGATTTCATCATCCCCAAACATCCTTTCAATTGATAAGAAAAATGTCCAAAATATCAACGTAAACTTGTGCATTTATTGATGATGTAATGACAGCCATCTCCCCAGTGCCTTTACCTGACATGCAGCCCCTTATCATCAATGACTGTGGAAATTTACATGTTCTTTTCAGGCAGTCATCTTCATAAATCTCATTGGAACGGCACCAAACAAAAGTTCCAGCATCATCACCTTTCCCAATGCAGATTCGAGATTCATCACTGAATATGACTTTCATCCAGTCATCCACAGTCCACGATTGCTTTTCCTTAGCCCATTGTAACCTTGTTTTTTTCTGTTTAGGTGTTAATGATGGCTTTCGTTTAGCTTTTCTGTATTTAAATCCCATTTCCTTTAGGCGGTTTCTTACAGTTTGGTCACAGACGTTGACTCCAGTTTCCTCCCATTTGTTTTGTTGTGCATTTTCGATTTTTGAGACATAATTGCTTTAAGTTTTCTGTCTTGACGCTTGATGTCTTCCTTGGTCGACCAGTATGTTTGCCTTTAAGAACCTTCCCATGTTGTTTGTATTTGGTACAGAGTTTAGACACAGCTGACTGTGAACAACCAACATCTTTTGCAACATTGTGTGATGATTTACCCTCTTTTAAGAGTTTGATAATCCTCTCCTTTGTTTTAATTGACATCTCTCGTGTTGGAGCCATGATTCGTGTCAGTCCACTTGGTGCAACAGCTCTCCAAGGTGTGATCACTCCTTTTTAGATGCAGACTAACGAGCAGATCTGATCTGATGCAGGTGTTAGTTTTGGGGATGAAAATTTACAGGGTGATTCCATAATTTATTCCTCAGAATTGAGTGAGTCCATATTTTTTCCCTCTGCTTGGTCTAAAAAAGTAACCATTACTGACTGCCACAATTATTTTTCCTGATTTCTTATAGTGTTTCTTAAAGCCAGAAAGTTGCCATTTGAAATGACTTTAGTTTTGTGTCATGTCTGTGATCTGCTTTTTTTTCTACAAAATTAAACAACTGAATGAACATCCTCCGAGGCCGATGATTCCATAATTATTGCCAGGGGTTGTGTATATATATATATATATATATATATATATATATATATATATATATATATATATATATATATATATATATATATATAATGCAGAAAACACATCCCAAAATGTTCCACCATTCACGGTCTTCTTCATGTCCTCTTGATTTCATGTTGTCTTTCTTGAACTTTGCTACACTGCACACACAAATTCCGGTGGCATTGGTTTGTTTCCTTTTCTTCCGTAAACAGAAAACGGACACAAATACAGATAAAATGTCCACAAAGGGTGGACAGAATTCGCCGTCCATACCATATTTAACACTGGACATGAATCAATCTGAAGACTGGTGCAGGGTGAATATAAACTGGTATATTTAAAAGCATTACTGCACCACTAACATACCAGTTGTTACAAAGTAGGCTGGTAGCATTATTTTATTGATATACTTGTATATTGCGAGTACCATATTTTCCGGTATATAAGTCAGATCGTTTTTCCTGTATGCGGAACTCACTTTTAAATTATACACAGTTTCCCTGGGGGCAAGCTTTACAATGAACAGGAGCTCAGTGCACACCACAGCATGTGCTGTTAGTTGGCATGTTTGTCTTTTGACTGTGCCCGTTATTGGTCAGGGATGGCGCAGCGACTCCAATACAGATCCACATTGGGATTTGGCACAATTAGGCTTTTCCCTTCCTGATGCAACTTCAGTTTTACCTGTAGAAACACACACAGCCCCTGGTCCTCCTAAAAGATCTCCCATCTAAGTACTAACCAGGAGCTATCCTACGACGCTTCTGAGATCTGACATGGTCAGGCATTCACAGAGCGGAATGGATGTGTTGTTACTTAACATAAGAACTTATAAATTACAAAAATAAGCAAGATGGACAAATAAACATGTAATGGACAACATATTGGATGATATTTAGTCCTGTGTGGACAATAGAAATAGATGAATGCTAATGGAGAAGTTAACTGTGGGTTTTTGCAGGAAGCCCTCAGCTTGTAGTGTGTGCCAAAAGGACCTTTACATTCCAAAAATAAGCTAGATGGACAAATAAACATGTAATGGACAACATATTGGATGATATTTAGTCCTGTGTGGACAATAGAAATAGATGAATGCTAATGGAGAAGTTAACTGTGGGTTTTTGCAGGAAGCCCTCAGCTTGTAGTGTGTGCCAAAAGGACCTTTACATTCCAAAAATAAGCTAGATGGACAAATAAGCAGTCAGTGGACAACATACTGGATGTTATTTGGCACAGATATACATGGCTTATTACTGAGCCACAACAATAAAAACATCAGTCCATTTGATTTTTCTTTAATATGGGACTTTTGTGTACTGTTGTAGTGTACTTTTAGTATTGGAGTTCCTTTTGTTTAGAGCATTGATTCCAGGGACATCCCCCCCCCCCCAGCATCCAACCACTCCTTTTCTAATGAAAGTTCCTTAAATGCCCACCCCAACACATCTTTAAAAAAAGCAAAAAATAAGTTTTGACAAGTTTTTCCTCATTTCTTCTGCATCTTACCTGTGACTTTATCATTAGTGTGCACTGGTCTTTCCAGACTTCTGTAAATGTACCAGGTGACCTACAATAACTTTTGTTTTGCATGGGAAATGCTGTTTTTCAAATTCATCATTTTCTGCATACACGCCATGGAACCCCCCCCGACCCAAACAAAAATAAAACAATCTCTAGTAGTTGCATGACAACAATGGTGTAGTAGTAGACATTGAAGTCAATTTGAGAGTTTGCAGTGTGAGAGTTGTGCAGAAGGTGGAACATACTTGGCACTGTGGCAATAAACAGGTGAGTTTTTTTGTGATGAAATCAGACAGTTTATTGAAATATATGGAGGGGTGGGGGTTTCAACTAATGTAATATTGGCAGCACATTTGTGAACCCACCCACCCCCTTTTCAGAACGCCCAGGGCATTCTGACGCTCTGATACAGTAAGCTGCAGGACCTCCCAAACGAGTTAAAAAACAAAAAACAAAACAAAACACTGCTTATACTTGGAGAAAATACAGTCCAGTGTATTCTTGTAATTCCAGCAACATTCACTCAGTCCTTCCTTCCTAAACTAAAGTATTTCTTGAAAGCAAAGGAGAGTAGAGCTAACACTGTTCTAACAGGGTTGTAAAAAAGTGAACTTGTGTTTTAAGAAGAGTTTAGAGGTGATGGTCTAGTGGTTAAAGCCTTGGGCTTGAGACCAGAGGATCCTCGGTTCAATTCCCAGCCTGACCGGAAAATCACTAAGTACCCTTGGGCAAGGTCCTTAATCCCCTAGTTGCTGCCGGTATGTAGTGGCGTCTTGTATGGCAGCAGCCTGACATCAGGGTGAATGTGAAGGATTGATTGTGTAAAGCGCTTTGAATGTCTGCTGCAGATGGAAAAACACTATATAAATGCAGTCCATTTAGTTTAGCACTGGAGCTTAAATTCTACCGGCCGTTGCAGTTAAATTTTGAAGCCTACTGTAAGACTATTAGATAAGCTTTAGAAGAGATAAACAGGGTGTTCTTAGCTCATCAGCAGCAGGCTTTTAATCAGAATTTTCTACAAATCACACACTCATTTTTTATTTGGGAAACATGGCATAAATGTCTAATACTAGATGATGACTATGTGTGTCTGCCTTACTGAGGTTTGTAGAATCCTGCTTCACTCCTGTTGGACACATCTTTGTGGAATTTTATGCACATGCTTGGTTTTTACATGAACGATCAACAACCCTAAAGGTTTTTGGGATTTTTTTAGAGAAGCCCCACTTTTTCCTCATTGGGCCTCCCAGGTTTCTTTTACTATAGCTTCAACCTGTATGTTCCTGAGGTTTCTTGTTTGAGCGGGTTTATCCCTTTGCCTTTCATGGTCTTAGATTGTTGACCTTTGACCTCCAGCACCCATGGCATAAATGGACCACTCTTTTATTCGATATGAACTCAACTGAAGAACACTATGGAGTGACCATGGAGTCATCAGACTGCTGGACACAATTTCTAACCTCACTTATCTCCATTTCCCAGGACCTTCTGTGGTGTAGCAAGTGTTGTTCCTGATGATGGGTCTCACTTGCTCCAAGCACATACAAGACTACAAGGTCAACACTAACACTTTGACATCATCACAGCCACCCAGTTAGCTTACGTACATCATGTTCTTTAACACAATGCTGAGATGTTCATGTGTTACCTGTCATTGAGTGAGCTTTTGAATGATTTATTGCTTTTTGTTCCCAGGTAGTGTAAATACTAAACCTGTATTGTTAAAGGCTCATTCAATACTTCACTTTCCAAGGACAAAAGTCATCCACCAGACTGTAAATAAAGATGGACGCACTTCCATTCACGTTCACTGTGCAAAAGTGAAGCAAAAGTACTCATTCTTTTCACACAGTAAGGACATCAGTTTTACAACTATCAGATTGATCTTTCTGAAGGTTTTAAATATGGGGGGTTTGCCCCAAAACAAACAATACTGCAGGCTGTTACTGTGTTTGTGCTGGTTTTAAATCCAGCTTGGATGAGTCTCGTTCTTTCTACCTGGCTAAAACCAGTCTGTTAGACCGAGAGTGGAGTTGAGCTACGTTACGTACAGCAGAGTCTGTATGTGAACAGCTGTGGAAATTCCCTCGCACTTTACGACCAGTCAACCTGGACCATGAGTGGATTTTAGAGCCTTTCAGGATGCAGTCTGCAGCCATACAATCCTCATGCCGCTCAGTTGCAGCACTCATGTCCTCAGACTGCTGCTCGCTCTCCCTCCCCTCTCCTACTAACACAGCGACATGGCTGACAGAAATGAGAGACAGACACACACATTTCTGTGCAATGACACCAATTAACAACTCCAGCAAATGTCTCTGGAGAAATCAAGCTTGACGTTATAAACCAAGAGAGGAGAAATGGTGTCAACCAAACAAAAAACATCTAAAACAAGCAGAATAAATTAAAGTGGACACCTTGCCAACCACACCAGTACCATCTTGCTACTCCCCTAATCTGGAATGGAAACCCAGCTATTTATATCGTGATCACACTTTTGTTTATATCTGTATTATCCTGGATGGTATAACACGGCCCTAGTAATGGACCATCCATTATCTGTATGGTCTGCTTCGGCTTGCATATGAACAGCAGATTAATTATAAGGTTTGCATAATAGTGCAAAATAGATTTATTTTCACAGTGAGTTGTTTTCAAAGGTTTCCGAGCCATTGTGCCCTATTAGAAGATAGCTAGAGGTCTACTCCAACTGGACTTCTTGTTAGAGAAGCTTGAATCTTCGACTGGACTGGGTTGCTTGACGTCAGCTTTTTTTGGCTTCTGGTTTATTCTTCTCTGCAAGAGTCAAGACAGAAGTCAGACTACCAGAGCAAGAATTTTAGCTGAGGAAGCTTCTGTGATTTGAAGCGAAACGTCCTCACGTCAAGCAACCCAGTCCAGTCGAAGATTCAAGCTTCTCTACTATGGAAACCACCTGGACAACTGAGAGCCTACACAGAAACATTGGACTTCTTATTGTTTTTCAACACATTTTACTAATCCCCAAAATGACTTCTTCAAACTTCTAGATATCATATTAGCAGAGCCTTTTTTAAACCTCTGTTTGGAGTAAATTGCATATCATTCATGTATAACAAATATATTCCAGTTAGAGCCTGAAGTAAGTATCCATTAATAATAATTTGTAACAGGGCTAGGCCATGCCCTTTTTATACCCCATGTCATGGCTGCACGGGACTCTGCTGTGGCCTCCACCCACACCCTGTCTCAAGTCGGACGATGGGCTGTTTCAAGTTTAGTACACATAAACAATATCAGATGTATATGTGTTGTTTTTAATTCTGATGTGTGTCATTATTACGTTCAACTAGTAATAATTGTGGATTAATTGCTGTATTTTTGTCTGAGGTAATTGGGTGTGAAGATAATTTCGTTGCACTTGTAATGACAATAAAGAAATCATCATCAGATGCCCTGTCAAATTTTTCTATTATATGTATGAATACATCTGTTAAGCTTTTTTTCTTGTTCTTCTTTAGCCACAGGTTGTCCACTTTAATTTATGTATTACATAAGATTGACTTTTACTGATCTGTTTGTTGAATAGGATTTAGGAGTGTTCATGACCATAAATCGAATGTAGCATTCATAACCCTCAATTCATGCGCGTATAATTAACTGCAACAACAAATCCATGTGTTTTCATAAGCTTAGATCGAAATGGGAGGGTTTCCCCCTCTGGAAGGCCGCCGTGTTGCCCAAAGGGGACATAGTTACTCTGCCTTCTGCATTTCAGCGTGTTGGGCCAAAGAAATGAAACTGTGAGGGGAAACAAAATTGTGCCTGACAGTGGCATAATCTGCAGCCTCACTACTAGATGACACTAAATCCTACACACACTAACTTTAAACCTTTATAAAGTTGTATACAAGGTCATAATATCTTAATGCAGGGGTGGTGGTCAGTGCGAAAGGTTCCCTGTTCAAACCCCACTCCTGCCACATTTCTCCTTGTAATGCGGAGTTGTCAGGAAGCATAAAACTTGTGCCAAATCAACATGCAGCTCCACCTCAGATTTGCTATGGTGACCCCGAGTACAAACAAGAGACCATCCGAAGGGACTTACTATATATACAGGGTCATAATGTACCAGATTACAACTACAGAGAACTGCATTGGAGGTCTAGTTTTAAGTTTTATTTTGACACACAAGTTCTTAACTCACATGGAGATGTTATTGAATTGTCCTGTGTTTTAAGTGAGATACTTTTGGCTTCACTTTCTCAGCGATTCCTTATGTCCATCTTTATTTCTGCACACCGTGCAATACCAAACGCAACATGTGGAAATGTTACCGATAAATTTGCCCAGGCAGCCATAGATGGAGCCAACAGCAACTGGCACCCTTCACTTTAAAATGCCTTAATACCGTCTGAATAAGACACCTTTGATTTGCCACACATGAACTAAAATCCATGAAAGAAGATTGTATTATGTAGTGGCCATTAGAGAAACTGCAGCTAAATTTATTGAACATTAGTTGCTGTTTGGTCAGATAATGCTGTCAGAGGACACAGATTGTATACTTTTGCTTTGCTCAGTTTGAACCTGATTTTTTTTCTAATCAATGACTTTTCCTTCACCACACTAGAACAGCACACATGAGCCAAGTTGGCCGAGTGAGCCATGACCACTAAAGTTCCTCTCTTGTACATCGTAAGCTCTAAAATTAAAATGACAGCGTTTTTGTTGTGGTGTCCTGACAGCGCTGCCTGGTGACTTCTTCAGAGTCCAGACACTGCAAAGCTTTACTGTTGCCACCCACCACAAACTTTCTCATACACATAGAACTGTTTTTCTATGGAGCTAATTCCATATATTTCCTTGTACGACTGACACTTATGTATTGTTCTGCAGTCCTTCTGGGTATTTTTCTGGTCACTCCTCCACTCAGAGGGTTTCAATCACGGCGGACGCTTCAGTATTAGCGACGGTCACCTTTTCTTTTACTTCCTGTTCTGGTGAGAGATACTCTGTTGCCTTTCTGGGTCGTGACTGAAAATATGAATGTGGTTTTGTTGGATCAGATCACAAGCACATTCCTGACTATTCTGTTTGTGCCGTTTTAACCAGACATTTTCTTGTTGCAGCGATACATGTCGAATTCTTGCTGACTCACATGTATATAAGTGCATATATGTGTACACGTGCAATACATGCTGTTCTAGCAATCTATTACTGTGACTATTTGTCCCTTTTATTTTTTTTTAAACTTTCAGCCGTTTCCTTCTCATCTTGATCTTTCTGTTGAATTGTTGGTTTAATTGCAGCCAGGAGCTGAACAAAAGGGAAAGTGACTTGTGATTCTTCAGTTTAATTTCAGGGGTTTGTGGACTTTTTTTTTTGTTAAAACAAAAATTACTGACTGTAATGTTGTGACATTGATCCTGTCTCTTTTTTTTTTTTTTAAGTAGGCCTGTTAAATTTATCTGGAAACTCAATAAAGCAATTCTCTAACTATGTGTTGTATGTTCAGATGTAGCAGTTGCACATCCTGCATCAGTCTCATGCACCATCGAGCAGAACTATGCAGATTTCAGTCTTACGTCACGGCCAGAAAAAACATGGCAGACTTTACAAGGCTTAGGAACACACATCAAAGGACATCAGTTGGACACACTGTGCAATTAAACTCACATTTTAATATTACATTTTCAAAACAGGAATTTGATGCAAATGCACCGCTGCACACCTTCAATCAGGTCATTTATAAAACGTTACAATATAATTTGCTTAGCACACAGAAAATTCAGCCACAGTGTGCTTTGTGGTCCACAGAGTCCAGTTAAGTTGTCATAAAGTCAGGGGTTGTACACACAGGTCACAGATCAGCTACAGACCGTTGCAGCACTCCTCGGACAAAATGAATTTCCAACATAGTCACAGGGATAACCACCTAATTAATTGTATGGGGCAAGCTATAAACGCAAGGTCAACTGCTACTTGTCTCCATGAAACAGGCGAAAATCTCAAGTATCCCGTAGCACAAAGAGATGGTCTCTACAGAAGCAAACATGCACATTTACCTCATTGGGAACAGACAAAGACTGGACAGCAGCACTGCGGGACGGCTACAAGGTAAAGTAGCTAACTTAAGGGTTTACCGTCAAATGTTTTTTAGCTTGTCCTGTACGGTGCTTGTGTTCCAAATCAATACTGTGCTGATTAAATCATTTTTATCCAGAGTGAACAGATTAACCCCACAACTAATATAGAGCCCAAGTTTAAAAAAGGTCAAACTTACCTTTTAAAAACTGCTGTAGAGACAGATGTTTTTTCAGCCGTAGTATGAACTGAATGAAAACATTTAGTGTTGACATTGCTAGATTCCATCAAGTTAAGATGCAAATCACATGCTTTGTCAAACATTTAGCATCAGCGTATAATACTTAGCTAATACACAACCATGCTAACCTCTGGCAGGAAGCATTTCCAGGAAAATTCTTACCTGACTGGAACTTATTAACCATGCCACCCCTTGAGCAGTCATTATTCATTTTCTATACCAACTTACTCCTCTCTCGGGGTCATGGGGACCTGGAGCCTATCCCAGCATTCTTTGGGTGAAAATGATGTGAGTAAAAACAACTGGTTAGTTGCCAGTCTGATATCAGACATCATCCTGCCATCTAGCTGTCCGGCATGTATATTCTCACCACGTGTTGTAGTTCAGTGGGGTAACCAGTCACTGGGCAGCGGTGATTGGCTTTCACATACGGATAAATGCATCGATAACAGAAGACGAAACCAGAAGTGGAGAGGGCGGTGGCGTTGGTGAAAACCCTCCTGCACAGGGGACAGGTCCTACTGGAGCAGGAGGATGTTGATACAGACTGAGTGTCAGCGCTGGCTGGTGTGAGCTGGGCTTCTTCCCTATGGCTGGGC
Source organism: Thalassophryne amazonica (assembly GCF_902500255.1). NCBI lineage: Eukaryota > Metazoa > Chordata > Actinopteri > Batrachoidiformes > Batrachoididae > Thalassophryne > Thalassophryne amazonica. The sequence continues at coordinate 46,505,691 of NC_047118.1, forward strand.
AAGATCGATGGTGAACCATCACGTTTTTGGCCGCCGATGAGTTTGTGGTGGAGGTGGACAGGTGGCGGAGGCACAGGCAAGGAGGTGAGCGCTTTCACTGTGCTCTGGTTGTCAGAGGTGTACCACCAATCCAGGAACTGCAGGAAGAAGACCCCGACAGACAGCGAGGTGGAGAGGGAGGCTGCTACACCCCGTGCCACTCGTGACATCATCCACCATGCTCTCTGTGCCAAGCTGCAAACAGCACACACACAAAAAAAAAACATAAATAAGATAGCATAACTTAATTTGATTTTCTACGTTTTAAATTAACATTATAAACAAGCCAACAGATGTGCACGACTGACCCTGTAATGACCGACGCCTTTCAGTATTGAATTCATACGTCATTTAAAATGAATGCACATTCCTGAACTGCCCAGCAGGTGCCAGTGTTCACCAGGAACATTTTGGCCAATACTGTGATGTCTTGTGTTTCATGTGGACTCCGGAATGATGTTCAAAAAATGGGTGTTTCAAAGGTTTCAAAATGGTTCAGAGCAGAGTTTCAAGTTGGCCATCATTAACCTGCAGTACCAAAAAAGTTCTAACACCATCTCTAGCCGCACAGTTTATCTATTTTTTAATTCCTGTTTTACTATTGTGTTGTACGTTTTGTCCTGTAGTCCGTCAGCAGTTGCCAGCTTATCTCATCAGCTGACGCATCAAGATTGTGAAAACTGAACTTATTCGGAACCTCCTGAATCCCAAGCAGGTTGTGGGGTTGTCTTTTTGGCTCAAGTCAGTTTTACTCACGGTGGGGTCATTTTTCACTGTACTTGCAAGTGCTGCACCTCTATGGAAACTACTATCACAGCTAGACGTAGGAAGATCTCTAAACTGTTTTTTGTGCCATGTAACAGAATGTCATAAATCATAAATGTACAAAAACAAGCAGAATTTTTAAACACATTTAAAAAAAAAAAAATCATTTGGCTGCCCTCATTTGTACAGGGTTGCCACAGCAGATCTACATTGGGATTTGGTACAAGTTTTAAATGATACACTTTCTGACACAGCTCCTGGTGGTCTCCCATTCAAGTACTGATCAAGACCTTAGTTTCTGAAGTCTGAATTTATCAGGTGTACACAGAGCAGTGGTGGCCAAACACACTTTTAAATCAATCACTCTCTCTCTCATATATTAAGGGTATTTTGGTTAATGTAAAAGTCAGACATGCTAAATAAAGTAATTTTGATGAAACGTTGAGTTTAGATTTGGTTATTTTTGCTGGCAGAATCCTTCAGTGCACATTTAGTTCAAGGACCATCAGAAATTTGAAAACCGGATGATAATTTCTGTTTTAACAGTATCTTGCTGCGGTAAATGGTGTCATTTTCGCTATTTTTTTAAAGAAGTCTTTAGTCAGGTTGCTTAAATATTGATTCATAGGTTTATTTTTGGGTGGTGGGGGACTGCATTTTTAGAAAGCCTATGAAATGAGGAATAAAAAACAATGTTTCCATCTGTTTTCACAAAAGGTTTTGTCTTATCTTTGATTTCCCAAATTGGTGACCTTCACAAATACTCAGGTTCCTTGTGTAATTTCATTAAAGTTGTATGAAAATTTTGTAATATACATTTTTAGGAAGCTTATAAAATGGCGAATGCAAAGAACAATCCCCCCCCCCCCAATAGGTTCTCATGGCCGCCGTCTTGGATTTCTAACAATGGAAACCTTGGAAAACTAACATTTCACTTTCTGTACATCTGGTAACCTAGAATCATGATTGAAGTGACTGAAGAACTTTGGAGAGATCTGGAGATATGAATTACAAATTACTGAAGCTGAATAATTGTGTGTGTGTTGCCATTTTTGGATTTTTAATGTGCATCCATGACTTATGGGACATGGGAACCTGATCCATGTGGGTGTCTTTTACTGACTAATCATCAGAGGTGGGTAATCCCAGCTTCAGCGAATAAAAGTCCTATCGTGTTTCGCTTCTACTAGTGCACCTAAAACAGGTGATTTTCTCTTAATTAATTAATCTATCTGCCTGAAGAGTTTAAAAATTACAATCAGCTGGTTTAGAGAGTGCATGGGACAAATATGTGGTAAGGCTTTTACTCACTGAAGCTGGGATTATCCACCTCTGCTAATCATATCCCGATATTTATAACTGTCTATTACTTAAACTAAACTAAAATGTGTTAAATCCTTGGAATTTGTAAAAAAAAAAAAAAAAAAAAAGTTATGATTCCTTAAACCAAGAATGGTGCTGTTATTTGTTAACTGTGTACCACAAAGTTGACCCACAAATAACCAGAAGCCAACAAAGTGAGTTTCCAAAGGTCACCAATTTTGGAAATCCACGATAGAGGCAATAACAACCTTTGAAAAAAGTTGAAACATTCTGTTTCCTCATCTCATAAACTTTCTAAAAATGTATATCTTACCAAATCCCCCCCCCAAAAAAACCCCTAATGAAATTACACAAGGCACCCGACTACCTTCAAACCTGCCAGGAAACTGGGGCTCAGAGGGTTAAACGTAAAGTTCTCCAGAAGAAGTCTTCTGTAGGCCCTGAGGCCCACTGGTGCTTATCCCCAGATTTTGTAGCGTGAAGTGGCTGAAGTATGACTCCCCATGCAGGGGATGACAGTCTGACACAGTGCACTTCCCCAGCAAAGGTACCCAATAACAATAAAACCCAAGTCTACTTATTGGTAGCCCGACTTCTTAACCTAAGGAGCTCCCTGTTCTCCAAAAGATTATTGATATTTACATTGCTGTCACGCTTTCAATGTTTGACAATACACATATAAATAATTATATGCATGAATTTGGGAGTTGTGTAAACTTAAAGTATACCTCCAGTCAGCTTGGTAGCCACTTGTTTGAGTTTTCAGCTCCATATCTTTGATGTCTTGAATAGTAAGTCGTGCAAGTCTGACTCGTGCCAGCCACAGCAGGGGATTATGGGTCTTTGTTCCCCCAAAGACATAGAGCACACACTGGCAGAAGACCCAGGCCTGCCAGGCAGCACTGACATACGGATAAGCTGCCACCGCTGCCTGGTATATCCTCTGAGCCCTGGTCTGCCCTAGCCGGATGGAGAAGTCCTCTTCTTCCCTTTGCTGTGCCAGAATCTTCTCCAGCTTGGCTCGCAGGTACGGCACTAGACACAGAAGAAGAAGAGAGCACCAGTTTGACATCCTTGGCAGTCTTTGCCCTCCTGACACGGGAACTCTTTTCAGACTGTAGAAGTTCTCAGAAAATGAGCCGTTATAGTGAAACAAAAAGTGGTTCTGGAGGAGCAGGTCGAGCAGGAGATACAGCTCATCATAGGTCTGCCACAGGAAGCCAAAATGGGATGGGTCAGACTGTGCCAGAACCTGAGAAGGGGTTGAAACACTGCAGTCATTAAACTAGAAGAAACCTGAAAGTACAGTTACTTACACAGTAATAAAACTGCAATATACCAGACAATATAAAATCAGGGTCTTGAGAGGCTGAAGTCCATTGGACAAAGAAAGTACTTTTAACCAAACAGGGGGGCCCACCAGGAGTACACTGGAAAATCCAACTGGGGCTGCAGCTACAGAATTTTTTTTTTTTTTTTTTAAAGAGTATTCTATCAAATATTTCACTGATTAATAATCGGATAAAAAGTACTTTAGCATTTCTAAACAACAATATCAATAGTGCGTTACACAACACAGTATTTATGTAGAAAGAGTGACTGATTGAGAGGTAAGGCGTTTCTATCTGTTTTTTATGTCATGCCCATTCTCAGAAAGAGACTTTAGGCTTATCTGTAAAAAAAATAATAATACGGTAGTTTTTTAACTCGTCGCAGGTGTGTGGCTCCGTTTTCAGGCGCTGGCTGTAGCCGTGCTATCTGCCTATGTCACAGCCTGCAATGTTTGTAAAACTCACCACTGGTGTGCTGCTGTTGCTCGCTACGAGACAGAGAGAGGACATGAACGTTAAGGTGTCGATGTGGCTTTCGGGCAGTTAGCAATCGTAAAACAGCTAAAGCTACCACCAACTTGAACATTACCTTGTAGAGGCTCTGCTTGATGAACTGGGGTTAATGTGTGAATGTTTTCTGCACAGATGCTGAATCACTGATGATGTTCTGTCATGGTACATCAGGTCTCTTTTACAACAGACACATTGCACTGTGTTGTCTTCTTTTCTTAGTTTGAATCAATCCCAAACTTTGGACATTTTCTGCCTTTTACAGAGTTTCTTGACGCTCCGTTGTTGCGCCACCTTAAGTGTGAATGTGACGCTGTGCTTCAATAATAACAGTTTGTGTGAAACAATGATACCACAGCTGAGCAGGCCGCATAACATGAGTGATAGCAGAGACTTTTTTAAAAGGACTTTGGTGACAGGAATTAAATGGAACCTCAAGACAAAGAATTCAAGGCAAAGTCGGAGTACAACCCCTGGCAAAAATTATGGAATCACCGGCCTCAGAGGATGTTCGTTCAGTTGTTTAATTTTGTAGAATAAAAGCAGATCACAGACATGACACAAAACTAAAGTCATTTCAAATGGCAACTTTCTGGCTTTAAGAAACATTATAAGAAATCAGGAAAAATAATTGTGGCAGTCAGTAATGGTTACTTTTTTAGACCAAGCAGAGGGAAAAAAAAATATGGACTCACTCAATTCTGAGGAAAAAATTATGGAATCACCCTGTAAATTTTCATCCCCCAAATTAACACCTGCATCATATCAGATCTGCTTGTTAGTCTGCATCTAAAAAGGAGTGAACACACCTTGGAGAGCTGTTGCACCAAGTGGACTGACATGAATCATGGCTCCAACACGAGAGATGTCAAATGAAACAAAGGAGAGGATTATCAAACTCTTAAAAGAGAGTAAATCATCACGCAATGTTGCAAAAGATGTTGGTTGTTCACAGTCAGCTGTGTCTAAACTCTGGACCAAATACAAACAACATGGGAAGGTTGTTAAAGGCAAACATACTGGTAGAACAAAGAAGACATCAAAGCGCCAAGACAGAAAACCTAAAGCAATATGTCTCAAAAATCGAAAAATGTACAACAAAACAAATGAGGAATGAATGGGAGGAGACTGGAGTCAATGTTTGTGACCGAACTGTAAGAAACCGCCTAAAGGAAATGGGATTTACATACAGAAAAGCTAAACGAAAGGCATCATTAACACCTAAACAGAAAAGACAATGGGCTAAGGAAAAGCAATCGTGGACTGTGGATGACTGGATGAAAGTCATATTCAGTGATGACTCTCAAATCTGCATTGGGCAAGGTGATGATGCTGGAACTTTTGTTTGGTGCCTTTCCAATGAGATTTATAAAGATGACTGCCTGAAGAGAACATGTAAATTTCCACAGTCATTGATGATATGGGGCTGCATGTCAGGTAAAGGCACTGGGGAGATGGCTGTCATTACATCATCAATAAATGCACAAGTTTATGTTGATATTTTGGACAATTGAAAGGATGTTTGGGGATGATGAAATCATTTTTCAAGATGATAATGCACCTTGCCATAGAGCAAAAACTGCAAAAATATTCCTTGCAAAAAGACACATAGGGTCAATGTCAATGAGCAGATCTGATTTGATGCAGGTGTTAATTTGGGGGATGAAAATTTACAGGGTGATTCCATATTTTTTCCTCTGCTTGGTCTAAAAAGTAACCGGTTACTGACTGGCACAATCTTTTTTTCTTGATTTCTTATAGTGTTTCTTAAAGCCAGAAAGTTGCCATTTGAAATGACTTTAGTTTTGTGTCATGTCTGTGATCTGCTTTTTTTCTACAAAATTAAACAACTGAATGAACATCCTCTGAGGCCGGTGATTCCATAATTTTTGCCAGGGGTTGTAGAAAGTAATGTATTGTGTACTTCATCTCAAAGTAACATCCTCTTCATTTTTTGATGTGGCAATGAAATGTGTCACGGCATAAAAACAAAAAAGCAGGCTACAACCTGAATGTCACAGGTTTGAATCCCAAGACCTCATGAAGAGTGACTTTGGCAGCAAAGCTGATATTGCTAACCTTTACAGCATGTCTCAATGCCGGCCTGATCGTCTCCATCAGCGACTCCTGAGCCAAGACCTCAAAGACTGATGGATGCCCGCTCACAGAGGCAGCGTTCAGATGAGCTCCAGCCTCTGCCATGGCTGCTGTGGAGACAAGTCCTTTTACTCTAGTTTACATGACTCCAAGTCAACTTGCTCTTCTACCAACTCGCCCACTCCCAAGCCATCGTTTTTTAAAATCTCGTCAGATACCCACTCGTACCTTTTGCCGATTTCTGCTCAGAAATGAGCGCAAACACACTATCCATAACCCAGGACACTCAATGAATGAATAGAATGATCTTCACATAATAATTTCATGATGTCATTTTTGGGGAGTCATCAAAGTGAGTGTGCGACTTCGCTTTGGTTGGCTGTAGTAACCAGCAAACTTGTCCAATCCTAGCGTATACAATGCATTTGATTACTCACATGAATTTCTTTCACCATTAATTACTTCTTAATGGCAAATGATCAAGCTTTGTGGGTGATTGCATGGAAAAATATAGCATAGAAGTATATCGGTCTCTCTCTCTCTCTCTCTCTCTCTCTCTCTCTCTCTCTCTCTCTCTCTCTCTCTCTCTCTATATATATATATATATATATATACGTGGTCTATTATATTTATTTTATTTATTTATTTTAACTATATGGATTTGAATGACGTGCGATTACACCAATCAGGCTTGAACCCTTGTGCGCATGCGTGAGTTTTTTCACGCGTGTCGGTGACGTCATTTCCCTGTGTGCAGGCCTTGAGTGAGATGTGGTCCCGCCCTCTCAGCTGAATTCCTTTGTTTCACATGCTGCTCCAGACGGCGCGCGTTGCTTTATCGACATTTTTTCTGGACCTGTGAGGAATATCCGAGTGGACACTATTCGAGAAATTAAGCTGGTTTTCGGTGAAAAGTTTAACAGCTGATGAGAGCTTATGGGGTGTTTCTGTCGCTGTAAGGACTTCCCACAGAGCGGGATGTCCTGCAGCGCTTCCAGGCGCCGTCGTCGGCCTGTTTCGACCTGAAAACATCCTAATTTAAGGCTTAATTCACCCAGGACGTCGTGAGAGAACAGAGAAGATTCAGAAGAGGCCGGCATGAGGACTTTATGCGTACATTCCACTGTTTAAGGACATTTTTTAATGAAGGACGTGCGCGCAAATTCGCCGAGTCGTTTCCGTGACGACTCGGTGAATCTGTGTGCACCGCGACAGGAAAAACACCTCCGTGTTGAAAACCATTTGTAAAATTCAGGCGGCTTTTGATGGCTTTCAACAAGTAACTGAGAAATTGTTTAACAGCTTGGGCATGTTCCAACTTGTCCGTTAAGGTTTCCAACGGAGGTGTTTTTCCTGTCGCGACCCCCCGCGGTCGGGTCCGGCCGACATGCGACTCTGCCCGCACGTTCTTTCATTACAAAATGTCCCTTAACAATGGAATGTCCGAATAAACTTCTTCTGAAAGTTCTCTGTTCTCTGACGACTTCCTGGGTCAACAGAGCCTGAAATGTGGAAGTTTTCAACTTGAAACGGCGAGACGCTGCCGCCTCAAAGCGCAGATCGCAGTTAGGCACCGTGGGCCATCCTTACGGCGACACTACCAGACCAAAATCTCTCATCAGCCGTTAAAATTTTTACCGAAAACCAGCTGAATGTATCGAATGGTGTCCACTCAGTTGTGCCTTACAGTTTTGAAAAAATTTTGATCAAACAAAGCAGCAGTCTCTGAGCCATTCCTAAACAATGAAAAAAAATAGACGAGAAGGTGGGCGACTCCTCGTAACCAACAGGCGTGAAAAAACTCTCGCATGCCCACGAGGGTTCAAGCATGTCTGATGTAATCACACGTGATTCAAATCCATATGGTTTTTGAAAAAAATAATAAGGTTGGATACTTTTCTAATAGACCTCGTATATACAAATGCTGGTTTGTGTAGATCGGGCGAGTTGACTATGCATCGTTTACATCTGTGGAGTCAAAAGCATGTTCACACTCTCCTTTAAAATATTTAATAAATGTTAATTCATTATTTAAGCATGTATGAAAATGTAACGCAACCTGTTTTATTTAAATTAAAGACATTATTAAAATGAACTTTGACAAGATATTTAATACATTTACTGGCTAAATCAATAACAAACGGCAGAATTCATTCAGTATGTCAAATAAATAAATAAAATAAAGAAGCATGTGGTCAATCTTTCAAAACAAACAAAAAAACAAACCTTGTAAGTTGTTCCTGTGCTCGGTTCTTAGCCTTTAGCTGCAACGGACCGATTATTCGATTACAAGAAAAACACGAATCATATTAACCTGAGCATTACTGCAAAAACATAAACTTTTAATCGCCTGTTTCTCTTCAGTTATTTGCTGCTACAAACTGCAGCTTCCCTTCCATTTCCGACAACTTCTTCTTCTTTGTCTTCTTTTTCCCTTTATCGTCGTCCTCTTCTTCTTCTTCTTCTTCTTCTTCTTCTTTTTCTTCTTCTTCTTCTTTTTCTGTGGTGTTGGCTGCCTGTCTGGCTCACTGGCTCCACTCTGCTCAGCGTTCTGCTCTCGTTGGAGCGTCAACACACAGAATGTGTCTCTTCCCAGATCTCTTTCAGTGCAGCTTCTTGTTCTGACTTTAACACGAAGTTAACACCCAAGTCTTTCATCGCCAACTGTAAATGGTCATCAAAACATTCCAATCGTATCTTTCTGAACTCTTCCACATCAAACTCCATCGTGTCAATGTTTACAATGTGCTTGATAACAGGGGCCCATTCCATGAAGCAAGCTCAGTAGTTTACAGTTTTGACCTGTAATAAAAAATCAATAAATAATTAGTTTTGTCTTTATTTAGTACAGTTGCATAGGGATCCATTTTGTGACAGGCCGACGGATGGTGACTGCCACAAATGCAACTCTAAATAAAGACAAAACCTCCTCAGATTTACTGTAGTAATATGAGCTAAGGTCTATATGACGTTGAAATAGCTGATTGTTGGGTGTCATTTTAATTTAACATTTATTTAACCAGGTTAGTCCCACTGAGATCAAGATCTCTTTTGAAAAGTAGACCTGGGCAATTATAAAGTTTCCAATTCACCTTTAGATGTGGGAGGAAACCCACACAAACACAGGGAGAACATGCAAACTCAGAAAGGCCACAGGTGGGAATCGATCCAATGACCTTCTCGCTCTGAGGCAACTGTGCTAACCACAAAGTCACCGTGCTTATGAATCAAAAAGATAGACAGATATCAGGGGTGGAGGCCAAGTGTTTATTGCACTTGGTTTCAGTAACAAAGGTTCCTGGTTTGAACCCCACCCCCACCACATTTCACTGTGTAATGTAATGTTGCATCAGGAAGGGCATCTGGTGTACAGCTTGTGCCAAATCAACATGCAGATCTACCTTTCATCTGCTTGAATGAAATCAAGGGAGCAGCCAAAGGGAGTTACAGCCCCAATTCCAATGAAGTTGGGATGTTGTGTAAAATGTAAATAAAAACAGAATACAATGATTTGCAAATCTCTTCAATCTATATTCAATTGAATACAGCACAAAGACAAGATATTTAATGTTCAAACTGATGAACTTTATTGTTTTTGTGCAAATATTCGTTCATTTTTAAATGGATGCCTGCAACACGTGTCAAAAAAGAGGACACTAATTGTTGGAGTTTTGTAGGTGGAATTATTTCCTATTCTTGCTTGATGTTAAACTTCAGGTGTTCAATAGTCTGGGGTCTCCATTGTCGTATTTTGCGTTCATAATTGCGCCACACATTTCAATGGGTCACAGGTCTGGACTGCAGACAGGCCAGTCTAGTACCCGCACTCTTTTACTACGAAGCCATGCTGTTGTAGCACGTGCAGAATATGGCTTGGCATGTCTTGCTGGAAAAAGCAGGGATGTCTCTGAAAAGACGTTTGCTTGGATGGCAGCATGTGGTGCTCCAAAATCTGGATGTATCTTTCAGCATTGATGGTGCCATCACAGATGTGAAAGTTGCTCATGCCATGGGCACTAACACACCCCCTTAACATCACAGATGCTGGCTTTTGAGCTTTGCACTGGTAACAATCTGGATGGTCTTTTTCCTCTTTTGTCCAGAGGACATGACGTCCATGATTTCCAAAAACAATTTGAAATGTGGACTCATCAGTCCACAGCACACTTTTCCACTTGATGTCTGTCCATTTCAAATGAGCTCAGACCTAGAGATGTAGACTTGTAGATGTAGCGGCGAACTGTGTTAACTGACAATGGTTTTCTGAAGTGTTCCTGAGCCCATGCAGTAAGATCCTTTACACAATGATGTTGGTTTTTAATGCAGTGCCGCCTGAGAGATCAAAGGTCACGGGCATTCAATGTTGGTTTTCGGCCTTGCCGCTTACGTGTAGAAAGTTCTCCACATTCTCTGAATCTTCTGATTATATTATGGACTGTAGATGATGGAATCCCTACATTCCTTGCAATTTAACATTGAAAAACATTGTTCTTAAACTGTTGGACTATTTTTTCACGCAGTTGTTCACAAAGTAGTGATCCTTGGCCCATCTTTGCTTGTGAACGGCTGAGACTTTTGAGGATGCTCCTTTTATACCCAGTCATGACACTCACAATTAGTGTCCTCAGTTCCAAAACACTTATTGAGTGTTGTTAGAAGGAAAGGTGATGTAACACAGTGGTAAACATACCACTGTCCCAGCTTTTTTGAAACATGTTGAAGGCATCCATTTCAAAATGAGCAAATATTTGCACAAAAACAATAAAGTTTATCAGTTTTAAACATTAAATATCTTGTCTTTGTGGTGTATTTAATTGAATATAGATTGAAGAGGATTTGCAAATCATTGTATTCTGTTTTTATTTACATTTCACACAACGTCCAAACTTCATTTGAATTGGCGTTGTACTATATGTGTAAATTTTACAGAGAAAATGGTTTAAACTGTAAAATTTACAATTACAGAAGTGACTTATATTACACTGGCTTGGATGTTGTGAATGTCGGCTAATTTGAAAATGGTGGGCCAGACCAGATGACCTCTGATGTAAACAAACAGGGTTGCCTTATTAATGAGTTGCTGTGCTTCATGACCAACAAACTGGATTTGTTGCCTACAGACACAGTTGTGCAGTGGGCTTGACAACATACGTTGATAAGGAGATCAAGAACTCCCAAGAAAAAAAATCTGTCTGCGGACGAAAGCACTTCCTGTAAGAGAATCAGGAAAGGAAGAAAGGAAAGAAAAATGACCAAAACTTAGAAGATATTGTCAAGGTATTCAAGAGAAGGGTTTGGACATGCCAGTCTCTATGGCGAGGGAAGAGTTGCTGCCCATCAACTTTGACAGCATTGATGATTCATCACTAATTCAAGCAAAAACTGAAAGACCAAAGGGAATTACGGGTGCAGTGAAGGGTTCCGGTCGTCAGACTGTCTCTAAACCTGAAAGAAAGTGTGTAGCGCTATAGGTGTCTAGAATGCAGGCACCTATATGCTCAAGGGAATATGATCCTGCACAAATTTCATATGTGTAATCTTGATGTTAAATTAACCTTGTTCCGTTCATACTACTCTCCTATGTACACAGCTCAACTTTGGTGGAACTACAAGAAATCATCTATCAACACACTGCATGTCTCCTGCCATAGCATATTCATTATTCATTGGATTTTTCAAATCTACACAGTCTTTGACATACAGTGTTGTCAGGCTGTGATCAGGAATTTGGTATATCGGTTCATTCAGCATTTAGACAAGTCTGTGAATCCCATCATATTTGCTATTCTTGACACCAGCTTAAAATATAGATCCAGGATCAGGACCCACTGGTTCCGGATGTTACATACAAACTTCACTGCACAAGTCTGTAACTGCCCACATATGGATGTATGTACATATCATGTATCTATTACTCTTGAGTCTGGAATAAAGTCATTATTATTATACTATTACTAGTTAATAGGCTACATGCGCAATCACGCGCATGCACGCGCCCACCCACACTATGAGGTCTATATAGATTTTAGCAGCAGTGTGTTGGATTGATTTTACAATAACATAAATGACTTGGGTTATTGTATTAGACATTTTTAAGAGGTCAAGAATCTAGATTTAACACCCCAACTCTGAATCGCATGTCCACAGCAATCTGCAGCCTGCAGGTCAACATACCTCATCATCGAATCACACAGCAGGGGAGGAGCTGAAATTACAATTTTTTTTTTTTTTTTTTGCAAAGTCAAGAGTGCACCCCTACATGATAAACCTTAAGTCAAGAACAGATGATAATAAAATTAAGCCTGTAGCTTGACAAGACAGAAGAGAGATATTATTGTTTTGTTTTTGACACTTGATTTAAAGCTCTTCCAACCAAACAGCAACCATGTAACGTGCCAAACAGAGACCTCTTGTGAAACTGGTGCACAGCAGTGATCAAGCAGGTAAGGGACATGGCAACCCACCAAAGTCAGATTTGTCACTTTTTATTGAAAAACATAAACTAGATTTACACAAGTTTAATTAACTATAAATTGTTAAGTTACTAAAACTTTAACAATTCATTTTTTGAAAATTATTTTATTTAAGTTGGCAAACTCAAATGGTTTAAGGCAATTGGTTTCCTCAAATGGTTTGAGTTCAACTAACTCATTGAGTTTTACAGTGTAATAATGACACCTGGTAGTGACCAGGCAGAGCAATGGCGCTACCTAGTGGGTTTTCTTCAGTGCACACCCATTTTTTCCCAGTGGCTTTTTGCAATAAATAAATAAATAAATAAATACATACAAATAAATAAATAAAAAAACCTTTTTGACAATACTGTTTTCTTTACGTCTACATGACTGAGTTTTACTTCACTGATTTTAAGTACAACATGATCGACAAATAGTTTTACCAGCATCAGTTTTATTCTATTTATTCTATATTGTTTCATTTGATTTTATCCTGTTTTTACGCTTTTTAAAATAGTAACTTAATTTCTTTAAAAATTGTGTGTTTTTGGAAATGATTAATTTTGCATTTGTGTGAGGACCCCAGTTGAAAGAAGTTCATGCTGACAATTTGTGATATTGTGCGCATAATTGGGCTATCCTGAATAAATACATTCATTCAGTCAAGCTACAGCGTATTACTGCCACCAACTGTACAGGAGTGTGGTTGTTTGTTTCGTACACTCCACTCAAGTGAGTGATTCACACCAAACTATGGTATGTGGATAAAGGGCAACCTGGAAATTGTCCTGAAATGGTTTGTCTTTGCAAAAGTCAAGGTCACTAATGTCAAATTATTGATTTTCACTGTAATGTCCGATCCATATTCTGGAATTGCCCAGACAACATCAAATTAATAAAAGGTCAGTTGTTGGTGTTAAAGCTTTTTTTTTCTCCTTCATTTTATTTACATTAAACCTGGTGCGCATATAGAGATGGATTCTGGAATTTGTCAAAGGTCAATGCTTGATGTCAAGGTCATTAGGGACAAAGGTCAAAATTGAAGAGTGTTACAGATTTTAACTGTATATCAGATTTTCCTGCATTTAGATTGTAGTTTTATTCTAAACTGATACCCTGGGGCAGCACGGTGGCTTAGTGGTTATCACTGTTGCTTCACAGCAAGAAGGTCATGGGATGGATTTCTACCGGGGTCTGTTCTGTGTGGAGTTTGCATGTTCTCCCTGTGTTTGCGTGGGATCTGGCCTCCTCCCACATCCAAAGACATGCAGGTTAGGTGAATTGGAAACTTTATAATGGTCCAGTTCTCCCTTGTAAAACAGGTCTCAATGGGACAAACCTGGTTAAATAGAATTTAATTTAAGGCACATTTATCAGTTAAACTGGTTCATATGAATGTGGTACAAATTGGATTAATTCCTGATAAATATATTGAATATAATATATGTTACAGTGGACAATATTTTGAAAAAGTCCAATGTTAAATTAAAGTTCCTGTATTGGCAGGCTAACTATGTTAGTCAAAAAAATTTGAATTAGTAGTTCCATCACTCTGACTATGCCTGTACACGACAGTATGCTGGGCTCACTAAAAAACAGCAACGACAGCTTACAGGTTACTATGTTTCCTTTTCTGGGTATCAGTCAGAATACAAGTTGGTGCTGATGACTTCCTACAGGTCAATATGTTGCCAGTGCACATGTGCGTTTCCAAACTCAAGCTGTACCTTGTATTCAAAATTCTTCATGGCTCCTTCATATTTTTCAGATACGTTCAGCTTGGTTGAAAATTTACACTCGTGTGCATCCTCCCTCCAAATACCTCAGGTCAAAGCATTTTGTAAATCTACTTTTGTCTACACAGTTATAAAATGGTAAATGGACTGCATTTATATAGCGCTTTTCCATCTGCATCAGATGCTCAAAGCGCTTTACAATAATGCCTCACATTCACCCCGATGTGAGGGTCCTGCCATACAAGGTACTCACTACACACCGAGAGCAATAGGGGATTAAAGACTTTGCCCAAGGGCCCTTAGTGATTTTCCAGTTATGCTGGGATTTGAACCGAGGATCTTCTGGTCTCAAGCCCATCACCTCCCCCAAGAAGTTATCAAAGCATTAAATCATTTACCATTAGCTGTCAGGTCTTATAACAATGCAGTCAGTTTTAAGTCTGCAGTCAACCATCACCTTTTTATTGAACTTAGACACCAGGAATCAAACACTTTTATGCATTTGTAGTTATTTTATCCCGGTCTAGTTCTTTTCTTATTCATGCTAAAAGTAATTCAGTGGCTTTGTATATATCACAACTATACTGACAATAAAAGTTAGATATACTAAATTTATCTTAACTTATTTCATTTCATTTTTAAGTCAAGACTCAAAACCTATTTTTATTCTCTTTCTTATGGATAGTTTTTATTTTTATTTGTTTTATTCTTTTACTTCTGTTTTTATTTATGTATTTGAATTTTTGTATTCATTTTTAATTATTTATTCAATTTTATGTTGACTTGTTTTATGTAAGGCGCCTTGAGACGGCTTTTGCTGTGATTTGGCGCATTATAAGCTAATTAAATTAAATTAAATTGATTTCAGTTTATTTCATTGAAATAAATCAGCATTTGCTTAACAAACTATATATTTTTTGAAATATACTTAATTTGTTTGGTAAGTGTCATTCAGAATATTTGGAAATTATTAATATACAAAATATTTTTACTTCGATTTACCAAGATCATCAAGTATATTTAAATTATTTTACAGCTTTTTAATTTACTCAATATTTTTAAGTGTAAAAATGTTTCACCAAAAAAAAAAAAAAAAAAATTGAGTAGTGCACAGTAACTGTTTTTAGACTGTAACAAGTTTACAAAGTGAGCTTTGACTTTTGTATATATTTTCATCATGGAGTCACTTCTATTTGTAAACAATCTTTGCTGGAGCGGAAGTGATGACGTAGGAGCTTGGCAGTTGGCAGTTTGAGGTTAAAAGCATCTCCTGGTTGGATTAACGTTCATTTCAGTAAGACACAAAGCAGATAACAGCACTTTCACGGCTGGACACTGCAATTAATTTCAGTTAATTTTCATTTATATATAACACCAAATCACAACAAAGTTTCCTCAAGGGTTTCACACAAGTAAAGTACCAACTTTACCAGCTGCGATCTTTAATCTACATTTCAGCTAGTTAGCAGCTAAAATAAGGTAAGATCAGGGTCTGAGACTCAAGCTTTTTTTAACAGTAAATTTCGATAACTTTCTATTAACACAATAAAATTACCAGAAAATGTGTTTCACGTAATAAAATGGGGATTTTTATTATTATTATTATTATTATTATTATTATTTTTACCTCCTCCAAGTACGTAATAAAATCATCGGCATTTATTTATTTATTTGTCTGTCTGTTAGCAGAATTACGTCATAACTACTGCACGGATTTTGACGAATTTTTCAACACAGCTACATATTACAGATATACATTAAATTCTGGAGGTGATCTGCATCTGGAGCCGGATTCTGGATCAGGATTTCCCTTTATGTAGGCTAGTAGGATTTCTTCAAAACACAGATTCTCACCAAATATGCACCACAGATAGATATTAGGGAAGATTCCACTGAATTTTGACCTGAGATGGGCTTTAATTAAGTTTGTTAAACTGTACTGAAATTACATCTTCATTTTGTACATTATGACAACAATAGAGCCAGAGCTCTGTAATTGTGCTATTATGACTTTTTAAACGATTATTCTGACTTTTTTTTTATTTTGGTTGTTTATTTTATGGTTTTATTTTTGATTTTATGATTATGATTATGTTGGTCTTGTGATTAAAAGTGGTACATGTTGTTATTTTAAGGGGTATATTAGGTTCCTATGATGTATGCTTTTATGTCTAATCGACATTTTTTTTTCCCTCATTCATAAATTAATCTTGAGTTTAGATTGAAGATATTTTTAATCATATTCTAAATACTGCTATTAATGATCTGTTGAGTTATACTGAGATCATTGAAATCAAGAATAATCAAAACTCATGAAAAATATCTAACGTGTGGTTATAATTTAAAAAATGCTTCTTCAAAGTTAAATGTACCCTGATTATGGATATGTATTATTGTAAAATTTGAGTTTGGATCAGTCCATACTAAAGTATTTCAGGTTTTAGTAATTCCTTTTAATCTGTCAGTCTGTTCAGAGTTATTGATCATTCTGACATTTAAAAATACACCTGCCATAAATATCTTACAGAGTGAATCTGTTTTTATGTGTTTTAGGTATTTTTGTATGATAAAGATTTTGTGATTAATATCGTGCCGTCATTTCAAGGCATTTAAAAGTTGTCTGTTTGAATGTATCAACACAGACTTTGTTTTTTAATACAAGGTATTTGTCCTCAGTATGATGTCTACATTCAAGATCCCCAAGAGGAAACTGCCTGCAGATGATGACTTCGCCTACATGCACCGTTCACCGCTGTCCATGTCCAGCTCTGCTGCAGACTTTCAGGTCATATTACTCGTGTTGGCTCGAGAATGGATGATCACTGACATCACTAACGTCATCATTCCAGGATTGCAACAGTGTTACCTCATTGTTTACTTTGTTGGTTTATGTGTCCCAATATCTCAAAAATAATGAGTATAAACTGCTGGATTGGTCTTCAAATTGGGCCACTGCTCATCCAAGTGGCTTCTTTCTGTCTAAAGTGAACTGGTTTGTTTGTGAATTCCCCCCCACACACTCTCTCAAGGGCGCAATTTAGAACTAGAAATTTTGGGGGACAAAGTGTGAGGCCCACAGGGCCGAAGCCCATAGGCCGGGGGTCTGGGGCCGCTTTAGGCCCCCAGAAGCCAGTGGTTTCTAGATGTTTCTTAATGTTTTGAGAAGACCATAAAGTGGACACCATTTGACTTATGCAATTTGAAACTGTGGATATAAGTACTTTATTCTGAGAATAGCCAGCATTGATTTTATTAACATCCTGGTGTAAATAAGGTATCACCACATGTGTAGAACTCAAAAAGAATGATAGGTTGAGTTTTCATTAAAAAAAAAAAAAAAAACAACTGCAATGTGGTAAAATGTATTCATAAATATGAAAGAACAGGCTCTTAATAATTATTAACTATCGTATACTGTATTTTTTTCTCAAGATTTGTTTTCGAATAAGTTTTAAAAAACAACAGATCATAAGTTTAGGATAAATTACTTATCATGAATTTAATTTTCGAAGTGGCACTAATGACAACACTCATACTGAACATAATTTCGCTTGCATAGACTGATTTTGGAGATCAAGCAATAATTGCAGATGGGCTTTCTGAGGTCCCAGATAGCTTTTCTGATTTCCTTTTCTAACATTCAGAATTTAGTAAATTAGCATATGGTCCATTGATACTTATGTGTAGACACTAGTCCCTAGAGGCAACTATTTTTGGTTTCAAATCTGGGCAAATGCAGTCCCAGAAAATGCCGAATGTGACAAACAAGAAACAGGTGTTGTAAACAAGTCAATGCTGCTAAAAATACAAACTTGCAGAAACAAAGATACTATTCTGACATGGTTTTGCACATAAGACTGACATGGTTTGCACATAAGACTGGCATAGCATGTTTCAAGTACACACATATATGTCAGAAGGTGGGGGGGGGGGTCATACCATATTCTGTCCCCCCTGGTTGAAAAGGTGGGGGGGACATGTCCCCCCTATCCCCCACCAAATTGCACCCATGCACTCTCTCATCTTCAACCACTTACTCCAATTAAGGGTCACAGGGGGCTGGAGCCTATCCCAGCAGTCATAGGGCGTGAGGCGGGGCACACCCAAAAAATGTAAGAAACTTTATTTCAGCATTTCTGTTTTGTTTGTTTTCATGACATGTTCATATTGTTTTCACTGAACAGAGTTCCTGTGGTTGGTTGGGCAGACCTGACATGGTGCATGCTGGGAAATCATTTTGCTCCCCAGTGGACACACAGAGGTTGGTATCAGTGTAAACATTTTATCTGCTGAAATGATGTCCTTTACATTCCAAATAAAAAAAACTAAATATTTGTGTTTCTTGTTCCCCTTTTAAAATTTATTTAAAAAATTATTTGGTAATTATTTGGTGAAAGGTCATTTTTCCATTCTTCTATCATGAATATGTTTTCTTTCCCACTCATGTCCACTAGATGGAGATCAAGGACAACTTCAGAGCACCAGCCAGGAATCATCAGAAATTCACAAGGTTTCTGTCCATCAAAGAAGCCGAGAATTGGTGAGATATTTAATCAGTCATAATATTTAGGAACAAATGAAACTATCCTAATACACCAGCTCATTTCTTTCCTCCTTATGTTGTTTGCACGTGTTTTTTTTTTTTTTGAAGAATATGCAACTTAAAAGCATTTGACAAACATATTAGTGAGTTTATTGACTGAAAATGTGTCACATTTGATAATTTACAAACAGAAGATATCATTATGAATTGGTTTTTCGTGTGTGTTTGTCTAAATCTCAGCAGACAACAAACCTCCCTCTGCTGTCAGGACACCCTCCTTTTCCGTTCCCGCTTCCCTGCATGTGAGACCTCAATTGACACACAAATCAACCCCGTCACAGCCCGGTGAGTGCTGGTCCCAAATCTGAGCCCAACTGTAGAACCAGAACATGTTAGCAATCATAAATCAGTTCCACAGTTGTCCCCTTAAATATGAGTCCATGGGACAAGCAGGTTTTTCGGTACCACTTAAGGTGACGAAATGACACTTAGAATTCAGCCTCAGTGTACCACGGCCTACACAAAAATGTATGATTGATAACCATCCAAAATTATTGTATGGGTTAATAGGGTTGTAAAAAGGAATAGTTTGCACCATCTGTCATGCTTAGTTATCATGTTACAGGGTAACATATGTCACATGTCATAGAATCCAATGGACGTCGACCTTGTTTGACCTTTACTTTGGAGACCAAACATTCAGCACAGTCAAAATGACTTAATTTATTAATCCTTTTATTTTATCCAATAATTTGCAATTTTTTTTTTTTATTGAAATTGGAGCAACTTTAACTTTTGACCCCTGCACAAACTGAAACTGATCTTTGACACCATTTTTGCTGTTTTCCTCCCCATAACTCCATAACATTCAGTCACAGATAGTCCAAACTATACCTTTTTGGAATCATTATGATCAGACAAATAATGTGGTATAGTTTTCAACATGATTGGAGCATTTTTTACATTTTGACCTCTGTGTAATTCTTCATTGACCCCTACCTGGGTACAGCTGCCACCCTGGGATGGTTATCATACATGTTTGTGTAGGCCATGATACACTGAGGCTGGATTCTAAGTGTCATTTTGTCACCTTACGTGGTACTGATTAGGTCAAAATTGATGATTGGCTCATAGACTATATCATGTGTTTCACCATATTTCTAAATGTGAGTAGAAAAAATGTTTTGTTTGTTTGTTTGTGCCCCCCTTCTCAGTTGTGTTGTCAAGTGGGGATGAAAGAGGAACAGCAACGTTTACGGCCAGCCGAGCGAACGAGTCCCTTCCGGAAACCTCGATGGTAGAGAAGAAGATACAAACACACGAGTACCCAAAACAAAGAAAGACAATTTACATCGGTCGTGTCACTTTAGAGTATTTTTTAAACTATTTGGTCTTTCTATCTCATATTTTTTTTTCCCGTATTCATTTTTAGAAGATGCCCAAACACACGGAAACCAGCAGTAAATCAGAAAAGTCCACCGTCGACTCGTTTGATCTACAGCAGCTTCCCAGCAGGTTAATTTATCCAGAATCTTTTCTTGAGTCCATCAAATCCTCTGTTTCAACAATGAACATGTTTGTATCATAAAAATGCACATAAATTTGTAAACTGATTGAGATTTATGTGTTGACCAGGTTGATCCAGTATCCAGCCAGGCCATGTAAGGGGCGTATCACTGTGACAAAAGATGATCTGGCGTGTCTGGGTGAGGGCATGTACCTCAATGACATCATCGTCGACTTCTACCTCAAGTCAGTCCATGAGACAAGAACACAAAAATAATGAGATCATTTTAAAAACTACATGCCCAACACATTGCTGTGTTTCTACTCAGCCGCCATTAGCAGTCGGCAGAGAGGGATTGGCTTTAAACTCTTCCTTTTCCTACTGCAGGTACCTTCTGGAAGGAGTAGGTGGCGCTGTGGCTGAGAGCAGCCATGTGTTCAGCAGTTTTTTTTACAAACAGCTGAGCAGACGGCAAACCGCCAGCGAAGATGCCGCCAACTTTGTTTCGTAAGTAAACCATATAAATACACTGATGGCGTGTTCTTTTCTACACTGATGAAAGAAATGAGTTGATTTATTTTTTAGTTCTTATCAGTGTGAGGTTTTAGGTTTCAAGAAAATAATCAGAAATAAGTGGAATTACTGATGGAATGAATATTTCAAATAGAATGTTCTTATGCAATTATGATTCTCAATATTTCAATGTAACATTTGAATTTGTTTGCATAAGTCTTAAATATGTATAAATTTGGAATTTCTTCATAAGTTTTAACTATTTTTATTTCCATCTTTTTATTGATATTTATACATTTCTTTTGAAATAAATTTTCTTTTCCTTCTTGATTTCTGTGGATTTGTTCTCTGCTCTTCATTTAAAACACCAGAATTAATTGGATAAAGACTTTAAAACTTTATTGGAGGAAATAATTGTTTTCTCCACTTAACTGCATTTTGTTTGTTTGTTTTACAGTGATCGCCACATGAGACACCAGAGGGTGAAGAGGTGGACCCGTAATGTTGACATTTTCAAGAAAGACTTCCTGTTTGTGCCTGTCAATCAGTCGTAAGTGTGGCTGACGTCACTTCATGATTTGATGATTGTGATTCCAGATATGCGATGAATTATTTTCAGACTTTTGACACAAAGACAGAAATCCACCTCAGAAAATGACTCATAAAAATACTTGTATTAAAGCTGCGATGGGGTCAGCGATTACTGATCACTCATCGCTGGTGTGATAGCACGCCATGATATGGATTGTGCAAGTCTGCACACATTGTGATTAATCAGGAGGCATATAGTGCAAACCAGTGATACTGTGACATAATACTGTCACTGTACAAAAAATACAGTGACATTTATTTAATGTTTCATAACGCTCACCCCTAAGGTCATAAAAAAAAATGTGTTTTTCCACTGACTCAATTTAAAAAACAAAGTGTGTTTGGGATCAAACTTGGGCCAACTCAACATGTGAACCACACCAGATCCACCGTGGTGAACCTCAACAAATCCCACACACAAATAAACTCATTATATTTGACAGTAACTTCACATTCTAAATCTAAAATAAACCTTCACAACAACAAAAGACGACCCTTTAATGTGTTGAACAGTATTTTATTAGTTAGCAGACAGCTTGTCAGTCGCCCATATTGGCCAAATAAAAAGGATTTTGGGTCAGATGTGACCCACGGGACAGAAATTGTGCAGCTGTGGGTTAAACGTTCACCGTCTCCAAGACACTAAAGAATTGGCAAAAACTATTTCAGGAGGTGATGCAGGAATAGTCACACTGGCTGAATCCTGGAACTTAAAGTCAAAGTAAGTCCCTTCACCTTCACCCTTGTTTCTCTCGAAGTGGATCTTGCGTGTTGATTTGGCACAAGTTTTACACCGGATGACTACACATTAGATGGAGAATGGGCAGGGGTAAGGTTTGAAATGGGAACCTTTGAAATAAGCGCACTTTTCCACCCTCTGGAGCTTAAAGCGGATGTGCTGATTTCTTTCTGCAGCTCTCATTGGTTCTTGGTGGTGGTTTGCTTCCCGGGACTGGAGGCGGTTCAGTCCGAGGTCCGACACAGGCCAGCAGGTGAGTCTGAAATTGAAGCACATTGTTTTTCTCAGCCCGTGTAATATTTTTACACATCTGTAATGGTCATTTGGGGACTCAGTGGGTACCCTGACTGCAGCACTTCAGAAGCTGAGTGAGGATACAGTGTCTGGGTTTCATCGTAAATGTTACTGTGACAGTAAAGTTGACTTTGTGCCTTTGACGCTATTGTTTTCATGACTGATTTGCAGGTGGAGCAGAGCGAGCCGGTGAAAACGGAGCTGTCACTCGGACGTCCCAGCAGCCTCCGGTACCAACTGACAAAACTGTTTACACACTCTGGATGTCACATTCAGTCAAGTTCCTTGTAAAATCAATGTGTATCTTTTCTCCATCTGTTGGCGGATGCTAAATATGAATCGATTTTTCACCTGTTAACTCCTCCATCACTTAAACAGGAGGGACTGAAATGAAACTACTGCTCATGTTCCAGCACTGAAAACTGATCCTGGGTTTTCCCAATCCATAATGGAAACCCCCCCCCCAGAAACCCTGTCCAGAGAGTTCTTTTATTCAGTGCTGTGATCACATGAAATACACTCAACAAAAATATAAACGCAACACTTTTGGTTTGCTCCCATTTTGTATGAGATGAACTCAAAGATCTAAAACTTTTCCCACATACACAATATCACCATTTCCCTCAAATATTGTTCACAAACCAGTCTAAATCTGTGATAGTGAGCACTTCTCCTTTGCTGAGATAATCCATCCCACCTCACAGGTGTGCCATATCAAGATGCTGATTAGACACCATGATTAGTGCACAGGTGTGCCTTAGACTGCCCACAATAAAAGGCCACTCTGAAAGGTGCAGTTTTGTTTTATTGGGGGGGGGATACCAGTCAGTATCTGGTGTGACCGCCATTTGCCTCATGCAGTGCAACACATCTCCTTTGCATAGAGTTGATCAGGTTGTCAATTGTGGCCTGTGGAATGTTGGTCCCACTCCTCTTCAATGGCTGTGCGAAGTTGGATATTGGCAGGAACTGGTACACGTCGGTCCAGAGCATCCCAAACATGCTCAATGGGTGACATGTCCGGTGAGTATGCCGGCCATGCAAGAACTGGGACATTTTCAGCTTCCAAGAATTGTGTACAGATGCAACATGGGGCCGTGCATTATCCTGCTGCAACATCAGGTGATGTTCTTGGATGTATGGCACAACAATGGGCCTCAGGATCTCGTCACTGTATCTCTGTACATTCAAAATGCCATCAATAAAATGCACCTCTGTTCTTCGTCCATAACAGATGCCTGCCCATACCATAACCCCACCGCCACCATGGGCCACTCGATCCATAACATTGACATCAGAAACTGCTCACCCACACGATGCCACACACGCTGTCTGCCATCTGCCCTGAACAGTGTGAACCGGGATTCATCCGTGAAGAGAACACCTCTCCAACGTGCCAAACGCCAGCGAATGTGAGCATTTGCCCACTCAAGTCGGTCACGTCGACGAACTGGAGTCAGGTCGAGACCCCGATGAGGACGACAAGCATGCAGATGAGCTTCCCTGAGACGGTTTCTGACAGTTCGTGCAGAAATTCTTTGATTATGCAAACCGATTGTTTCAGCAGCTGTCCGAGTGCTGGTCTCAGACGATCTTGGAGGTGAACATGCTGGATGTGGAGGTCCTGGGCTGGTGTGGTTACACGTGGTCTGCAGTTGTGAGGCTGGTTGGATGTACTGCCCAATTCTCTGAAACGCCTTTGGAGACGGCTTATGGTAGAGAAATGAACATTCAATACACGAGCAACAGCTCTGGTTGACATTCCTGCTGTCAGCATGCCAATTGCACGCTCCCTCAAATCTTGCGACATCTGTGGCATTGTGCTGTGTGATAAAACTGCACCTTTCAGAGTGGCCTTTTATTGTGGGCAGTCTAAGGCACACCTGTGAACTAATCATGGTGTCTAATCAGCATCTTGATATGGCACACCTGTGAGGTGGGATGGATTATCTCAGCAAAGGAGAAGTGCTCACTATCACAGATTTAGACTGGTTTGTGAACATATTTGAGGGAAATGGGATGATACTGTGTATGTGGAAAAAGTTTTAGATCTTTGAGTTCATCTCATACAAATGGGAGCAAAACCAAAAGTGTTGCATTTATATTTTTGTTGAGTGTATAACAGATGCTGTGACTCAGTCCATCAGGTCTGAGTGGCTTTAATTTTATTTTTATGTTTTTAAAAGTATTCATAAGTTCTTTTGGCTTTTTTTCCACAAGTTTTTTTTTTTTTTGGCCTGATGCCCTTCCTGATGCATCTCCACATTAAAAAACAAATCGTGTGGGAACAAAAAGGCCTATCCACCATGTGGTTGCCTGAAAAGCCCAAACATTCCCACTGTGTCAACATTCCTATTTAAACTAATATATTAAAGAATAACCACATATGTTCAAAGATGACAACATGGCCCAAAATCAGCGGTTCATTGGTCTTCACTAGGAAAACAATGGATTACAGCAATAATGTATAAAATGTGGAACAAAACTGAACTGTGAATTTAACAGTACAAATTTGTTAAAATAATCATATACCATTGTAGAATTTACAAATGACTGTAGTTTAAACAGAAAAACCATTCAATCAATCAATCAATTTTTTTTTTATATAGCACCAAATCACAACAAACAGTTGCCCCAAGGCGCTTTATATTGTAAGGCAAGGCCATACAATAATTATGTAAAACCCCAACGGTCAAAACAACCCCCTGTGAGCAAGCACTTGGCTACAGTGGGAAGGAAAAACTCCCTTTTAACAGGAAGAAACCTCCAGCAGAACCAGGCTTAGGGAGGGGCAGTCTTCTGCTGGACTGGTTGGGGCTGAGGGAGAGAACCAGGAAAAAGACACGCTGTGGAGGGGAGCAGAGATCGATCACTAATGATTAAATGCAGAGTGGTGCATACAGAGCAAAAAGAGAAAGAAACAGTGCATCATGGGAACCCCCCAGCAGTCTACGTCTATAGCAGCATAACTAAGGGATGGTTCAGGGTCACCTGATCCAGCCCTAACTATAAGCTTTAGCAAAAAGGAAAGTTTTTAAGCCTAATCTTAAAAGTAGAGAGGGTGTCTGTCTCCTGATCTGAATTGGGAGCTGGTTCCACAGGAGAGGAGCCTAAAAGCTGAAGGCTCTGCCTCCCATTCTACTCTTACAAACCCTAGGAACTACAAGTAAGCCTGCAGTCTGAGAGCGAAGCGCTCTATTGGGGTGATATGGTACTACGAGGTCCCTAAGATAAGATGGGACCTGATTATTCAAAAACCTTATAAGTAAGAAGAAGAATTTTAAATTCTATTCTAGAATTAACAGGAAGCCAATGAAGAGAGGCCAATATGGGTGAGATATGCTCTCTCCTTCTAGTCCCCGTCAGTACTCTAGCTGCAGCATTTTGAATTAACTGAAGGCTTTTTAGGGAACTTTTAGGACAACCTGATAATAATGAATTACAAT
Organism: Thalassophryne amazonica; assembly: GCF_902500255.1. Classification (NCBI taxonomy): domain Eukaryota; kingdom Metazoa; phylum Chordata; class Actinopteri; order Batrachoidiformes; family Batrachoididae; genus Thalassophryne; species Thalassophryne amazonica. The sequence goes on from NC_047118.1 coordinate 46,531,580, forward strand.
AGTCCAGCCTAGAGGAAATAAATGCATGAATTAGTTTTTCAGCATCACTCTGAGACAAGACCTTTCTGATTTAGAGATATTGCGTAAATGCAAAAAAGCAGTCCTACATAATTTGTTTAATATGCGCTTTGAATGACATATCCTAATCAAAAATGACTCCAAGATTTCTCACAGTATTACTAGAGGTCAGGGTAATGCCATCCAGAGTAAGGATCTGGTAGACACCATGTTTCTAAGATTTGTGGGGCCAAGTACAATAACTTCAGTTTATCTGAGTTTAAAAGCAGGAAATTAGAGGTCATCCATGTCTTATGTCTGTAAGACAATCCTGCAGTTTAGCTAATTGGTGTGTGTCCTCTGGCTTCATGGATAGATAAAGCTGGGTATCATCTGCGTAACAATGAAATTAAGCAATACCGTCTAATAATACCTGCCTAAGGGAAGCATGTATAAAGTGAATAAAATTGGTCCTAGCACAGAACCTTGTGGAACTCCATAATTAACTTTAGTCTGTGAAGAAGATTCCCCATTTACATGAACAAATTGTAATCTATTAGACAAATATGATTCAAACCACCGCAGCGCAGTGCCTTTAATACCTATGGCATGCTCTAATCTCTGTAATAAAATTTTATGGTCAACAGTATCAAAGCAAGCACTAGAGGTCTAACGAACAAGCACAGAGATGAGTCCACTGTCCGAGGCCATAAGAAGATCATTTGTAACCTTCACTAATGCTGTTTCTGTACTATGATGAATTCTAAAACCTGACTGAAACTCTTCCAAATAGACCATTCCTCTGCAGATGATCAGTTAGCTGTTTACAACTACCCTTTCAAGAATTTGTGAGAGAAAAGGAAGGTTGGAGATTGGCCTATAATTAGCTAAGATAGCTGGGTCAAGTGATGGCTTTGTAAGTAATGGTTTAATTACTGCCACCTTAAAAGCCTGTGGTACATAGCCAACTAACAAAGATAGATTGATCATATTTAAGATCGAAGCATTAAATAATGGTAGGGCTTCCTTGAGCAGCCTGGTAGGAATGGGGTCTAATAAACATGTTGATGGTTGGGATGAAGTAAACTAATGAAATAACTCAGACAGAACAATCGGAGAGAAAGAGTCTAACCAAATACCGGCATCACTGAAAGCAGCCACAGATACCGATACGTCTATGGGATGGTTATGAGTAATTTTTTCTCTAATAGTTAAAATTTTGTTAGCAAAGAAAGTCATGAAGTCATTACTAGTTAAAGTTAATGGAATACTCAGCTCAATAGAACTCTGACTCTTTGTCAGCCTGGCTACAGTGCTGAAAAGAAACATGGGGTTGTTCTTATTTTCTTCAATTAGTGATGAGTAGAAAGATGTCCTAGCTTTACGGAGGGCTTTTTTATAGAGCAACAGACTCTTTTTCCAGGCTAAGTGAAGATCTTCTAAATTAGTTGAGACGCCATTTTCTCTCCAACTTACGGGTTATCTGCTTTTAAGCTACGATGTTTGTGAGTTATACCACGGAGTCAGGCACTTCTGATTTAAAGCTCTCTTTTTTAGAGGAGCTACAGCATCCAAAGTTGTCTTCAATGAGGATGTAAAACTATTGTACGAGATACTCTATCTCACTTACAGAGTTAGGTAGTACTCTGCACTGTGTGGTATATGGCATTAGAGAACATAAGAAGGAATATATCCTTAAACCTAGTTACAGTGCTTTCTGAAAGACTTCTAGTGTAATGAACTTATTCCCCACTGCTGGGTAGTCCATCAGAGTAAATGTAAATGTTATTAAGAAATGATCAGACAGAAGGGAGTTTTCAGGGAATACTGTTAAGTCTTCTATTTCCATACCATAAGTCAGAACAAGATCTAAGATATGATTTTAAGTGGTGGGTGGATCATTTACTTTTTGAGCAAAGCCAATAGAGTCTACTAATAGATTAAATGCAGTGTTTAAGGCTGTCCATTCTCAGCATCTGTGAGGATGTTAAAATCGCCCACTATAATTATCTTATCTGAGCTAAGCACTAAGTCAGACAAAAGGTCTGAAATTCACAGAGAAACTCACAGTAACGACCAGGTGGACGATAGATAATAAACAAATAAACTGTTTTTTTGGGACTTCCAATTTGGATGGACAAGACTAAGAGTCAAGCTTTCAAATGAATTAAAGCTCTGTCTGGGGTTTTGATTAATTAATAAGCTGGAATGGAAGATGCTGCTAATCCTCCGCCCCGGCCCGTGCTACGAGCATTCTGACAGTTTAGTGTGACTCAGGGGGGTGACTCATTTAAACTAACATATTCATCCTGCTGTAACCAGGTTTCTGTAAGGCAGAATAAATCAATATGTTGATCAATATTATATCATTTACCAACAGGGACTTAGAAGAGAGAGACCTAATGTTTAATAGACCACATTTAACTGTTTTAGTCTGTGGTGCAGTTGAAGGTGCTATATTTATATTTCCATTAATACCAAAAACTGTACAATACAGTTAAATTTTACAGATGAGAATTTTTACAAATACACCAAAATACTGATAATTAAGGGTTTGAAAAAAGGTGATGTGTCTGTGTAAACTACATTTTGAGGATAATTAAACATAAGTTTTTTTTTTGCAGAGATTTTATCTTCTAAATAGACAAAATTACAACAGGTTTACGCTGTAAAATTTACATAGTTTATGTAGAACCATTTACATATTCACGGTAATTTTTACAGAATTCTCCTGGTAACCACAGCTGCCAGAATTTTTCTGTGAAAACAAGGGAAATTTTATTTACAGTGCACAACCCAACATTTCAGACCTGAATATGCAGTTTTTACAAAATCAATGACTGCATTAATCCTATGCATACATATCTACATATCACAGGCAAAAATACCATCATTTGCTTTTCCTCGAGACACTCATGCTTTGCTTTAAAATTTACTGATAATAATGCATTATCTTGAAACACAAGCTAAATAAAATCATCCTCAGACAGGACATAAATTACAAATATATAACCCTAAAATATATGTAACCTTTCTGTATTATTTCAGTTGTTCTGAATAGTCGTGTTTGTCTTTGTTAGTTTGTCAGATCTTAAGTCACTGCAGTTACTCAGAGGACAAATTCACACCTTCTGTCAAATCAGACTTTTTTACAACTGAAATATGATTTTACTCAGAAATGTGCTATAAATCTGCTTGGTTTTAAATTCACAAATTAATTAATTTATCTTTCTTAAAGGAGTGCACTCGGAGAGGCTGTCAGAAAGACACCGTGATGAAGAGGTGAGTTCTCTCAGACACCAGGGCCGCCCAAATCTGCTCCTGGAGGGCACCTGCCCCGCATGTGTTTTTCACTCTCCCTGCTTCACCGACGGTTAATTAACTCTGACAGGTGTGCTCAGCCAATAAGGAGCTGGAAAACACCAGAATTATATAGTCTGGTGTGAGTAGTAGAACAGATGGACATGAAACCATGAGGACAAACGCCCTCCAGGAACAGATTTGGGTGTCTCTAGTCTCCACGTTATTCCTCATCAGTCTTTAAACTGAGCTGTGTTGCTGCCCCCTGCAGGCCGTGCATCCTTGTCATGGATTCGCTCAATCTGTCGAGCCACGAGGACGTCTGCAAACACCTTCGAGAGTGAGTCTCAGCTCTTTACCTGTTTATCGGAATAACCAGTGTGTTAATGAGTGCCTACGATGTTCACGAGTGAACTGTTCCTGCAGCCCAAAATTATAAACGTTTTACAAGCGCCACAGCTGATTTAAAAACCATTGACTCAGACAATCAAAGGAGCAGATGGGTGGGTATAATATGCAAACTGTCAAACTAACGATATTTTGAAAGAGTGACACAAAACGTAGATGCTCTAAAACAATTTGTATAAAATATGTGAAAATACTTTAAGAACAGCAACATAATGAAAGTTTTCAGGAGGAAAACACTTTATGTTGTACTGAGAGCAGGATGGATCCATTTAACACTAGGAGTGGGAAGTTACAGGACTATGACTGTAGGTGGCGCTGTCGTTGCATTCGCAGCTCATGGCTGTTGGAGCCTCATATCGTGTAAAAATTGTTGTTCACAGTGTCAATAAATCACAGAATTATCAATGATAATAAATTGTCCAAACCTGTAGTTTATGAACATTCACAGTATTCGACTGAGAATTCTTGACATACTTCGTTTGAACCAAGCTGTTGAAAATGCTATTTTGGAGATAAATTAATGGACTAATCTGTAAATTAGTCATTACAATGATAGATTTATCATTGTAAATTTGATTTTGATTTATTTATTTAAATAGATTTATCAATAGAACAATAAGCGTTAGTGCCCAGTGACACTCGGTGTCACAAACGTGATTGGCTGAACGTTGGTTGATTGAGACAGGGATCAATTACTTCTCCCTGCTTTTTTTTTTTTTTTTTTTGAGTTTGAATTTTTTTTTTTTTTTTGAGGTTGAAAATTTCATGGGGTTGAATTTTTGAGGTAGAATTTTTTTTACATTGAAGTTTTGAGGCTGAATATTTGATGCTATAAACAACTTTAGAAGTTCAATTTCAAACTCTGATTTTGATGCTAAAAAAATGCAACCTTAAAAATTTTAATTCTAACTCTGGTGGCACAGATTTACTTCCATAGACTGTGCTCATACGTGACCTCATGCCTGAAATTTCAGCCAAAAACTGTTTGGTGTCATGACAATAAATAGATCTTGGATTATTCTTGTACCAGTTTCACATCGATATGTTGCTTGTTATTGAAAGAATCGCGTTGGAGGCGCCTCATATAACATAGTTGGATAATGTTTTGAAATAGTAATAACATGCTCATACTAACATCTAATCACTGCATGCTTGATAAGATGCTGACAGTCATTTTATCCCCAGGTGAACTCAGGTCATGTTTTTAAATGTTCTTTAAACTTTTTCTTGTAAGAAGACATTTCTCAAATTTTGTGTGCTTCTTCGTTCCATTTGTTAGTTACCTACAGGTGGAATGGGAGGTCCGAAAGTGCACGCCCCGCTTCTTCACGCAGGCCACAATGCCGAACATCACCTGCAGGGTCGGCCAACAGGACAACGGCTACGACTGCGGGTTGTATCTGCTGCAGTATGTGGAGAGCTTCCTGCAGGTGGGCAAACATTGTATTTCACACAAACATGACACAACTGTGGTTAAAGTTTACGCTTAAACCAAGTGCTCTGATTGGTTCCTTAGAACCCCGTACTGCACTTTGGCCCCCCCATTACCTTACAAAGCTGGTTTCCACGGAAACAAGTGCGACAGAAGAGGGAGAAGATCAGGAGGCTGATTCTCCAGATGCATCGTGAACAGCAGAAGGAATCGGACAATCAGCCACTGTGAACGAAGAGAAACATTTTTTTATTACTTCTATTTTTAGAATGTATATTTAATTGAAAAAAATATTGTTGGAATTTATAATAAAAAATTCTTACCCAAGAATATTTGTGCTTTTTTTTTCATTTTTGTCAGTTTAGATTTGTTTTATGATTGAAGCTGTGAGAAACATGAAGGAAAAATAAGAAACTGATAAAAATGAAGTCAAAATATTTTTTAAGAAACATAATTTGAGAATTATTCGTTTAAAACTAAGATTTTTCTCTTTTATATATATATATATATATATATAAAAGCACTTTTTAATAATGTATAAGCAAACAGTGCCCCCCTGTGGATGACTTTGTTATTTTGAAAGAGTGGTTGGTTTCTCCCAAAATCACCTGTCTTCACGTCAAAGCAGGTACACAGAAATAGAGTTTAGTCACAAACTCTTTTTGTGTTCTGTGTTTCTGACTGGTTATTACACAGTACCTACACTATGGAGTTAAATTTGTCTCAATACTTGCAAATGCACAGATGGTGATTTACAAATATCCCTTGATTTGTACATGTGCTTTGTGATCCACAAACACAAATGTATGATTTGTAACTTGTGTGTGGGTTTTTTACAAATAACTGTTTATTTGCAAAACTGAAAATTCTGTTTGTGAAGTGTTAATCAGCATTTTGGATCACTGAACACACGCATTCATCACTTTGCTCAGTTACACAATATGAGACATTAGTGTTTGCAAAATATCTGAATATTCTATTACTGTTAATCTCACTATGAATATTAAAATATGACAAACCATTTGTCCTGTATCACTAGCTACATGTATGAGAGTTTGCAGAAAAAAAGCTTCAAAATCAGTTTGGTATTCAAAGAGTTATGATGGAATAAATGTACTGTGCCTGAATGAACAGCAGTAAGTGGAGCGGGTTTGAGTGATCGCTCCAAGATGGCAGCCCTGCGGCTTGTCAGCACCAATAGGCATCAGCGGTTGATGCGGTGTATACTCTTTATATGAGCAAAGCATTGCGCAGCGGCGCGATGCTTGCTCATGGTAAAGGGCGTCCTAAACAGGAAGTGACAAATTTTGAATCCATAGTAAAACAGGAAATGTTCAAATGTCAAACACTTCCTGGATTGACAGACAAGATCCCATGGAATCAGTGGCAACTCAGTGGCAAGCTCACACTCAAACAGGAAGTGCCAAATTCTCAGTCACAGTGAAACAGGAAATGTCAAATGTTGAACACTTCCTGGCATGGGTGGAGGGGGAGCGGAGGCCAGGGTTTCACTGGACTATGCTGAAATCTGATTGGACACAGATGACTGACATGTCACGGCACTTCTGGTTGAAAGAGCTGCATTTTGAAATTAGTGAGTCACATTGACTGCTAGGTTCCTCCTGTCCAGTAGTTAGTGCTGTGTCCCACAAAAAGTTCTAATCCACCTTAGTAGAAGAAGAAAAATGTTTGCTTCAGATTTGAACTGAACACGTCTGGACTCCTAAACACACCAAACTTATATTGGTGAGTAAACGACCATATTTTATGCCAGAAATGAGGTCCAGGTTGTTAAATGCAGCATTTCTCCTTTAATTCAGGTTGCCTTATATACACATGTTTAAGGTAACAGACAACAACCGGTTCGTGCTCTGTTGGATTATTAGTGCAGCAGATAACTGAAACAATCCTTCAAATGGTGATACAAGCATCAAATTCAGCACAAATACAGCTTAGAGTCTAGACACTACACTTAAAAAAAAAAAAACAAAACGACTGGCCACTTGAATTTTAAATTCAAGTGGCCAATCAGTTTTTTTTTTTTAAAGAATTCATGTCTATGGATTATTTGTGCTGAATTTGATGTTTGTATCACCATTTGCAGGATTCCACTCTAAATATTCTCTTATCTGCTGCACTATATACGTATGAGATGTAAGATGCTGCTCCTCAGTGTTTCTCATTTGCTGTCAAAAGTTTTGGAACACTTGGTATTTCACACATTTTAATTTGTTTATTCCATTTCAGATACTTTTTTTTTTTTCTAAAATTATCTTCCTTAACTCAAACTGAGAGCAAATGTCTACAACTTGATATAAATTAATTAAAAATATAAAATCCAGCTTCCTGGTGAAGTAGTGTAGAGGAGGATTTTCTTAAAAAGAAGACCTGAAAGTTCAGCTACAATTTGATAGAAAGTACATTTGAGATGAAAGCCAAGATTTGATGTTTTGGTGAAAGAAACTTTTGTATTTCTTCATAATTAAGTCCAAGACATATTCAGTGACATATTCATGTTTCCGTCCTGACTTGTCTGAAGAAAACTGGCAATAAAAGTGATTATTATTTACAGGTTTTATCAAGTTTTAGAGATTTACGTTCAGTCTGAGTTTGAGGAAGATCATTTTAGAAATTTTTATTCATTATTTTTTTGTATTTCTTGCATTTAAAATGGCATAAACAAATTAAAATGTGTGAAATTGTCATGATTCTCAGGAGAACAGGGCACAGCAGGAAGTAGAAGGCACAATGCAGACTCAAAGACAGGTGGTTGGATATAGAAGGCTTTATCAAAAATACTGGCAGAGGGTCTGTACACGAAAAGACAGTCGGTGAGGCGTGGGTACAGGCAGGTGTAATACAAAGGTGTCATCAAAAATACAGGCTGAGGTCAGAGCACAGCATTCAAAGTTACAAGGGCAAGACAAAAGGTGAGGTCGAGAAAAACAGGCACGGCCAGCAACAAGGAGCTATGGCTAGGAACAAAGAACTATGGCATGTGAGCTGGAAAGGAGAAAGTAACAATGAACAAGCAAGTGCCATGAAAAGTAGCAGGGCTTAAATGCACAGTGGTTTAATTAGGAAGTGATTTGGAGCAGGTGTGGGGAGCAGGCAGGAGGAGGGTGTGGACAGACAAAGATGAGAGGCAACTGTGTGAGGCAAGAGAATGCTGTGACAGGTGGATGAGGAGATGACAAACAAAAAGGTGTGTGGCCAATAGAGATGAGTATTTACTGGTGAAAGGCAAGAGAGTGCAGGGATCAAAGGGTGTGACTGTGAAACAAATGAGACTGGGCGTGAACACATGAGAACCAAGATGAGAAGAGACAGACAGGGAAGTGCAGTGACATCATGGACATGACTAAACCATAATCAAACAATACTACACTCGCAAGACAGAGATGAACAACTCGAACCAAAGTCTGCATGAAATATCCACAAGAACAGATTAATACTTGACGATAAATAAAAAAGAAAGCAACAAGAAGATCAAAAGCTGAAACTAGAATGGAACTGATATGTGATGAGAGTGTAAAACGGTGATGAGAGTGTAAAACGCAAAATATAACCAATGGATGCAATGAACAACGTGACAAATAAGACACAGCTAATGAAACAGATTACCAGTTCCTGTTGTAATAATGTTACATGTAAGTACCGTTTGTTACGATGACATAACATTACAAAATGATTGTTCAATCTTGTGAAAGGTAATCCCACACAATCTGGTTTCGATACTGCACCAGTTATTGCAACCGTAAGCACAGAATACCGGCATATTTGCTCACTTTCCATTGACTCTGGTATCACAGACCGAATGGTCCACCCCTAAAAATCGGTCTGCCTTTGTTGCGCCCTCTGCTCTGGTAGTTTGGAAGAGGTATGTGGTAACATTTAAGTTAAATGAAGGGCAGGAACGCAGCCAATGTCTTTACTCCATTCGACTTTACTCAAAAGGAACATCAAAAAACTTTTCTGCGCAGGTGCAAGACAGGTCTGTCAAAAGCAATCGATCTGCAAACTATCGAACTCTTAATAAACTATAAATGTGTACACTTTTTTGGACTGTATTAACAGTGTTTTTAAAGGAACAATAATGACAACAATAATTATGAAATATGACTCATTGTTAACTCTCGGTTTTAACTGTATAGAGATTCCTACTATCAACCCTTTTAACCTTTAAATTTTAACCTGTGTAAATCCTTTTAATAATTATTTTAATAAATAATCACGCCTTTTGCCTCTGCGCATGCATCATCAACAGCAGCACGTCTGAGACGGAGTCTCTTCACCCAAAGTGATCAAATGGGTTAACAGGATTATTAACCACCAGATGATAAAGGTAAAACCTCTTAAATCATTCTAAAGTCAGTTTTAAGCTGAAACGAGGCTGTTTTATGTAATTCCGTGATGCTTTGAAATGACCGACGCGCAGTGAACGCATCAGATAACAGCTCGTTTAGCTGCAGTGCTCTGATCACTTCATCTGTCTTTTATGATGAAATAATGCTGAATTCATGTGGAAATGATGTTGTACAAAAGCTTTAGTTATCTGTCGCTGAGGTAGATGATGACTGGAGTGCAGTTTGAAGCAGAAACGAGGTTTTAATCTGTAAACCGCCGCTAATGATGCATGCGTAGATGCAAAAGGCGGTTTTTAGGGGGGACCGTTCGGCCGGTGAAACCGGTGCTAGCCTATTGTGAAGAGACTCCATCCAATATGGCGGTGATGCTGGATTATGTTGCAGCAAGTCATGAGGTATCTACGTTTATAATGTCTATGATTTTATATATAGATCAGTGGGCTAGTCTCCGCCTCCTCTGTGAGGGTGGAAAAGGAGGCAGGCACTGCGAGTGACATAACTGGGAGACATTTATTTATTTTTTATTGTTCTGTTTTAGTTTTGCATGTCAGTGAAAAAAACACAACATGGGCTAAAAATGATTAAAGTAGACCTGCATTGAAATAAATGCAGTCAGATCTTTGGACCAAAAACTGACTTATATTTACACATAAGATCCTTCTGAATGTAGTAAAGTAAATCTGCAAGCCCAGATCTGTCATTCAATGGAGAAATCTTCATTTAAAAATAAGAAATTTACAGCTAAAATTTAGCCCTCCGCACAACTGTCATCACATCCGGGACGCTGCTGAGACGTCAGGGAGAAGACCCTCTCCCAGCATGCATTGCGCGCGCCAACTGTAATTTGTGGATTTACGTCAGTTTGCATCTGCACCTTTTTCTTTCTTATACGGAAGGATCTACTTTTTTAAAACTTCGTATTGTCTTGCAGTACACTTGGTGAGTACACATTTCTTTTATTTGTGCTTGAAAATTATTTTTGGGGACTTTTTCATACGCCCGTTTGATTGAGTGGTGTCGCATTGAAAATCTGCTGTCTTTCGCCTCCGGTGTTATCGTTGCGGGGTACAGAGGCGGGACCCGCAAAGAATCCAAGTCATTAAAAAGATATAAACCTCTCTCAGCGGCCACTGAGCTCTGTGGCTCCGATTACTGAGACGTGCGGCGCTGCAGATTTTGCCGCAAGAAGTCTGTCCTTGCAGCAACAGGTGTCACCGGCCGCTCCGCATCAAAACGGCGAGCGTAGTCTCTGGACTTGTGCCAAGTTGGCTGCACCGCCATTCAGTAGACAGAGCCGTGTCTACAGCAGACATGGGGGTGTGAGTGGCCTGTGGCGGAATTTAACGAGTGCATGCACTCGGTAAGCGCATCGGAGGCAGAGAGAGCGAGGCGTCAGGGAAAAACGGCGCCCGCTGTCGATGTCGCCACTGATCTGAGCATACAGAGCTGTATCTCACATTCATTGCAGCTTACTTTTGGATGTTGAAACCAGGAAGTGTATAACAGTAACATTACTAACAGATAAAATCAATTTCAATGCGGGATCGGACTGAAGGCGGGAGCGAGTCGTCTTGTCCCCGACGTCATGGAAATGATCCGGATGTACAAACAGCTTTCGCGGAGGGCTAAATTTTAGCTGCAAATTTGTCATTTTTAAACGAAGATTTCTCCGCTGGATTATAAATCTGGTTTTACAGATTTACTTTACTGCATTCACAAGGGTCTTATAAATACATATCAGCTATTTCTTTCTGAAATCTGACCACATTTATTTCAATGCAGGTCTACTTTAATGAATAAAATGTTATGCGGCAAAAAATAAACATGCCCAGTAGCATAGGAGGAGGAGGCAACCAGGCAGTCCTATAAATAGCATGCATCTGTACGAGCCAATCAGAAGCGCTCAGTACAGAGCTCTCTCAGCCAATGAAATGGAGGAACTCCCTGTTGATTGATGGCAGGCCTCCTTCTTCGCCCGAGCACAAGAGATGGGAAGCAGCCAGACTGCAGGTCGGCAGTATATGTACATTACCGCCACCTACTGGACTGGAGTGATACAGATAACGGGAGGGACACTTCATTTTGACAGCATAAAATAAATGATCACCACACAGATGACAACATGTGCAAAACAATAAACTCTTAAAAACACAAAAAAGAACTGACAATAAAAAGGACACAGAACTCCCAGAAATATGGCGTAATAAACATGAATATACAGAATACTGTTAAAATAGAACTAAAAAAAAAAAAAAAAGTGATAAGCTACATCATTATTTTATAAAAAAACAAATAAGACATGACAAACAGACTTGACAGTGAAGACTATGATGTTTTGTGTTCCTCACTGACTGAAGATGTTTGTGGTGGTACTGGATTCCAGTTTTGATCTCTTAATAATAATTTTGCTTAAAATTCTTTAAATGGAAATTTTTGCATTAATTCAGTCCTGTTGATATATCTGTTTCTGTAAAGGAAAATTCAGCATTTGGGATGATTTGTTTGGTCATCTGATTCACAATTTATAGTCTCATTGGGCATGTAAAACAACAGCATCCGTTATATGTGTTATATAATGCCAACATAGTGATATAGTTAACGGGAGGGACGGCAACAAGGGCCTCAGTGAAGTAAGTGATATTAAAAGTGAAGAACACACACACACACACACACACACACACACACAGATAGAGAGATTTGCTATTTGGTGAAAACAGAGGATTAGAGGATTACTGACTGAGCTGTCAGTAGAGAGTCTGGCGCGCTTCCTCTGACTCTTTGCAGTTAAAGGACACCTAGAGGATTCAGATGTGATCCATCATGGAGGCGTCTGTTTCTTTCAGCAGTAGAACAGGTGGGTCAAATCTCAGACCTCCGGCAGGTCCCTCTGTCCCTTAAATTGAAATGTAGTCCGTCCGTCCATCCATCCATCCATCCATCCATCCATCCATCCATCCATCCATCCATCCATCCATCCATCCATCCATCCATCCATCCATCCATCCATCCATCCATCCATCCATCCATCCATCCATCCATCCATCCATCAGTGGTTCTCAGAGCTCAGTTACGATTTCATTCACTGTGGTCTTGGATCCATTTGTTTAAAATGTCTTCTAATACTTGTGTTTTGTGCTTTCTGTTTCATTTCCAGTGTTCTTGTTCCTGGCCATTCTTTGGTGATGACAATGGCACAACTAAACTGCCCTGCTCCACTGAACTTTAAAAATGGTCTAATCTGCTCTGACTCCGCCTGCTGCCTGTAGAAATATGTATTCCTACTCCCCTATCAGCTTCTTCTTCTTTATCTTTTATACCTCTACAGCCTTCTTTCTGATAGTTAAGGGGTTAAGGTTGTGTCCACAGAGGTGCATTTGTTATGAGCATGCAGACCTGGTGGATTGCCGTGCACGGGGCTTTCGACATGTCCCCAGGGGTCTCCCACCTAGTACGTGGCTGCTGGAGCTGGGGGGCAACCGTCTTGGTGAGATCCGGACCAGGGCCTTCACTGGAGTCTGGTCACTGAGGGTTCTGTTGTTAGCCAACAGTCAAATACAACAAATACAACCACAGGTATGTCTAAAAAATAAATAAAAAAATATCTGTGGACCTTGTGGTTCCAAGTACTACACAGATATGATACCTTGGTGACAATAATTAAGAAATACGAAGTTTGTTTGCAGGTGTAAAAGGAAAAAAGGAGCTGATAGTTAAATCTGTCCTTTTGTCTATCTTGACAGGGATTTTTCTTTTTGTCATTTCTGGAGAAGTTGGATCTCAGTTGTAACCATTTGACTTCTCTCCCTGTGGACTTCTCAGCCAGTCTGTCAGCTCTCAGGGAGCTGCACCTGGGGCACAATGATATACATCAAATATCCAAATACAGGTACTCCTGCCTCTGTGTGCTCAATGTTGGATTATTGATCGAAAATTATAAACAGCTGTGGTTGAACTTACACATATAGTTTTTGTGCCTCTGGAGCACTTGGCACTTCATCTGCTCTTCACTGTGCTCCGCCAAGTCAAGAGTTTAAGTTACACAGCAAGAAAATAAAACCGAGTTTGAAGACAATAGATGAATGTGTGAATGGTCACTGTGCAAAAGCCCGTTATCAATCCTGCAAATTAGTGGTGGTTAACATGAAACACTGCTCCAAAAGGTTTTGATACCTTTGAAACATTGTTGCTTGATCTGAATCAAAATGCTAAATGGGGCTTCAATACATCACCAACTGTTTTGAAGCAAATGTTTCGAAACTTTTTAGTCAGTTTGCACCCTCTGGTGTTGAAACATAAAAACACAAGTGAATGACCAAGGATTACATTGTTTTTATGTAAATTTGGCTAGAGTCAGCAGGGTCTGTATATGTGCACTAACATTTACGTTGCTTGTAGAACATTGCTAAAAGTAATCTGAGCACCAGTTTGCTTGGGTGAATCAAGAATTGAAATGCCTACCCAGTAATTCTAAAGTGTCACCATTCAAAATTGGATTTTTAGCATATTCAGATTGTATATAGCTTGATTTTTTTTGGCTGTCTGGACAGTGAAAATGTACATGCAATCTGATTTTTACAAAGCAGATTCAAACCATAATACAGAAGAGGTTTGAAATGAGATTCAAATCACATTTTTGCAAATCTGTTTCAATATGAGAGCGACATGAACAACAATAATATCATTTCGGAGAGACAGAAAACTGATTCAAGGTGCTTTACCTGTGGAGTTGAAATAAGTGGAAGAAGTCAATGACAATGGAGAAAACAGAGGCGGGTGGAAGAGAATAACAAAGCGTGGACAGATGAGGAAATAATGTGCCTGTAAGCTATCTGGGCTCCATATAACCATTTCAGACAGAAACAGGCACGGTCCACTGACGTCCATGTTTTTCATGAGAGTAGCCTGTTACCATAGCAACCAATACGGTTAAGACTATGTCACTGTGGGCACACAGATCAGATCTGGTCACTTGATGTATATAATGTGGACAGTCAATGTGTGAGATCTGATTTGAATCAGATTTGCAATAAATCCAATTTGAACTGGCGGTGTAAACGAAGCCTATGTAATTGAGTTTCCTCCCCTCCATTAGCTTTGAGAATCTGGACAGCATAGAAAAGCGGACCTCAGCCACAACCAGTGGTGTCTATAGCCCTGGTGTGTTCAGGGGCCTCTCCAGACTCAGACAACTCTACCTCCAAAACAACAGACTGACCACCGTGCAGCAGGGCAGCCTGGATATGCTGCCTGGACTGGAGGTGCACTACTATCAGAATGAATACTGTTTCACTTTGGTGTTACCTGCTCCCTGGCTGTCTAATTGCTTGTGTGTGTGTGTGTGTATGTGTGTGTGTGTGTAGGTGCTCCAGCTGAATAATAACAACATCTCTGAGATAGAGATCGATGCTTTGGCTCCTCTCTACAGTCTGGGTGTTCTTGCTCTGGAGGGAAACAGCCTACATCACCTCAATTTTAAAACCTTCATCAGCCTGCATACGGCAGCAACACACATCCAGCTGTCAGGTTCCAAATGTTACAGTCCTTCAGAATCCTATGTCTCCGATGTTATTAAATCCTCTAATCTAGTGTTCCTCAATCCTGGTGTACAGTGAGAGCAGGGAGAAATGGAAAATGTACAGTACTGTATATATTGTACTACAACCCCAATTCCATTGAAGTTGGGACGTTGTGTAAAATGTAAATAAAAACAGAATACAATGATTTGCAAATCCTCTTCAACCTATATTCAATGAATACAACACAAAGACAGATATTTAATGTTCAAACTGATAAACTTTATTCTTTTTGTTCAAATATTTGCTAATTTTGAAATGGATGCCTGCAACACGTTTCAAAAACCACTGTGTTACATCACCTTTCCTTCTAACAACACTCAGTACTACCATATATTACCATATACTACCATATTGTTTGCATTTCTTAATGATGGATGTAAATGAAGTTCAAGGCATATTAAGTGACTTATAGTTAGAACAAAAGTAATCAACTCAAAATAACAGATATGGGATTCACATCGTGACCCGGACTCTGGATCCGGATTCCAATACACAGTGCAATAATTGCATACTGATCCAGAATGGTCTGACTGATCAAGATGTTGCAATCTGATATTTAATTTACAAGCTGAAAGAAAATAGTGTCTTCCTGATCTTGGTTTTACATCGTGATGTCGTATCCATGAAGCAGAGGTGGGACAAAGTCACCATCAAGTCACTTTCAAGTTATGAATCAGCAAGTCCCAAGTCAAGTCTTGAGTCATAATGACCACCAGTTGTTTGCAAGCTGACTTGAGACTTGACTTGGGACTTGCAGATTGATGACTTGAGAATGACTTGATAGTGACTTTGTCCCACCTCTGCCGTGATGTAATCCTTAAAAGTCGACAAAGTAAAATCCTGATCCAGAATCTGGATCCAGATTAATGGAGTCTTTCAAGGACGAACACCAGTGTGTGGTGAAAAACTGTAAAGTAATTTTGACTTAATCCTCAAAATATGACAAAGTGAAGCATACAAACTGAAATCCACTGAATTTTGGAGGTGATCCAGATCCGGATTCTGGATCACCTCCAAAATTCAGTGGCGTCTTACATGGCCTGATATCGATCTGTGGTGAAAATTTGGTGAGAATCTATGAAGTAGTTTTGATATAATCCTTAAGCACCTATATAAAGTGAAATCTTGATCCAGAATCCAGATCCAGATCACCTCCAAAATTTAATGGAGTCTTCCAAAGACGAATACCAATGTGTGGTGAAAATGTGTAAAGTAGTTTTGACCAGTGGTGTCAAAAGTACACACAATTGTTACTTAAGTAGAAGTATAGATACTGCAGTTTAAAAACACTCTGGTAAAAGTTGAAGTATCAACTTGACCTCTTTACTCAAGTAAAAGTGAAAAAGTATGTGCTCCAAAACCTACTTAAAGTATAAAAGTATAAAGTAACCTTAAAAAAAAAAGGTAGATGCCACTATATGAATTGAAAGCTTAATTTAAAAACTGATTCGTTCTACATGTGGCCCAAGACCCAAAACCCAAAATTACTCCCCAACACCACCTGCACGAAAATGTTTCAATTCTAGAAGCTCTGAAATGCAATCTGGGACTATTCCAGACAATAAACTGCAGTGAGTGCAGCATCCATTTAGTGAAGAAAAAAAAAACAACTTATTCAGATTCATTTCAGTAGTATTTTGCTCTTACTAGGATGCAGCAGTTTTCTAGTTTGGCAGATAGTTCTGGAGGAAATCACTGAAGAAATTAACACATTGACAATATGGTTTGACCGAAACAAACTGTCATTAAACTTAAATAAGACAGGAAACACTTATTTATTTCTGTATGTATGTATGTATGTTCATTGTTGGTTGCTTTATATTTTATTTTCTGTTGTGTTTCTATTCAGGTTCTTTTTGTCTCTTTCTCTGAAATTGTATATAATTATCATTAGATTATTAATATATAAACAAAAATAAATTTAAGAAATATTACAATTTGAAAACAAATTCACCCGAACGTGATGAGAGCTGCAACAGCTTAATGCTAACTTTTAACATTGAAAATGCCATAGACATGCTAACGCGTTAGCGTCGCTCCCGTTTTTAAGTTATAAAATACATCTATCAACTGTTTCAGAAGACCATAACAGGTCGGTTTAACATAGAAAAGGTAAATAATACTCACAGAAGTATGCTCTTTAGGGTTTTAGCGGGGGAAAATTAAGCGAAAGAAAGAAAGAATAAACGAAACAATAGGTCGAAGCATTGCTTCAATCTGCGAACCACTGCTTCGATTGGTTCAAAATCCATTCCTTTATCTTCATTGATCCATGTTTCTGATATAGCAATTATGTTAAATTTTTTTTTTAAATTGACTTAAATATTCTTTAATGTTGTTAAAGTTTACATACAGACTTCTGCTGTTGAAATGGATTATTGATAATTTGTCATCCGTTTTAATGAGCCGATTAAACTGTTCATCGGTATAATAGCAACAACTGTCATTAATATCTGAGAAGAAATTATTGTCCAGGTCTATATCGTGCTCCAAGTCCAGTACATTGTGGTCTGTGTATTTAAATGTTCTCAGTTCTAGTTTTCCATGATCAGCAATCCTGTGAGTTATATCCTTCTTGTCTCCAGATGTAGATGATGTAGTAGATGAATAGGTTCCTCTGGTCTGTGTCATGGTGTTGTGATGTGTTTGTGTCCTCATACCTTATTGGTCGTATTTGTCCAGATCCTTGATGTTCCTGATTACCATAACCTTCGCTTGTTCTGGTGTTCCGTTCAGTTTGATGAATGTTTTGCAGTTGGATGTCCATGTCTGTTGAATTTTTCCCTGCTTTTTTAAGAAACGAGCTTTCCTGGCGATGTCTGCGTTTCTTTTGGTCAGATGTTCATTGATGAATATGTTTGTTCCTTAAGTTTCCGTCCCTGTTTTAACAATGCCATTTTATGTATTCTGTTGACAAACCTCATTATAACTGCTCGCTTGTCTCCATCCTCTCTCCTGGGCAGGGGGTGGCATGCTTCAATGTTATTACAGTCCATTTGAATACCTTTAGATTGCAGGAAGTCAGCCACCTGTTGTTCCACTGAGCTGGCCTCCTGCTCACTGGCCTCCTGCTTGCTGTCTTCTGAAACCGCCCGTGCGTAGGATCGAGGTTTAATATGAATTCCTGTAATAATAACGTCGTTCATCCTTGTGTACTGTTCCAACTCCGCAACACGGTTCTCCAGGTGCACCAGACGCCGGGTCTTTTCTCGGCATTCTGGATCCGGAGAGCCTTCACTTCTTCCACCAGCTCCATAATGGATTTCTGCTGCATTTTAACAACAGAGATTTCCTCAGACAAAAAATCCATCGTCTCCCTCCTCCGCCGTCAGTGCCTTCTTCGGACCCATGGTCAGATAAATCCGCGCTGGCACCTCGGCCTCGGTGAAGCCTGCGCCGGTTGCACATCCACCGGCGCTGAAGCCAAGAGTAACGAGGCTGTTTGTTTTAAAAATGTAAGGAATAGAAAGTACAGATACTTGTGTGAAAATGTAATAAGTAGAAGTCAGAAGTAGGCAGAAAATAAGTAATGGAGGTAAAGTATAGATACCTAAAAAGTGTACTTAAGTACAGTAACGAAGTATTTGTACTTCGTTACTTGACACCTCTGGTTTTGACTTAATCCTCAAAATCTGACAAAGTGAAGCGTACAAACTGAAATCCACAGAATTTTGGATATCTATGTGTGGTGAAAATTTGGTGAGAATCCGTGAAGTAGGGTTAGGGTTTTTTTTTTTTATGTAAACCTTAAAAGCCTGTATAAAGTGAAAATCCAGAATCTGGATCGGATCACCTCCAAAATTCAGCGGTCTTCCGACAGACAAATAAATAAATGGCGATGATTTTATTACGTCCTTGGCAGATGTAATAATTTGTCCCCTCCCAACTTATTTGGAATGTGTTATAAGCTTTAACTGCAGGAGGCCATGTACAAATTAAAATGGAATTCGGCTGACCACAGAAAATTTGAAATATGTTGAGTTCATACTGTCTGTAATGAAATAAGTAAATTGAAGGATCATTGCATGTATTTTTATTTTGTTTTAATTTGCATTTCCCATATCGTTCCAACTTTCTTTGATTTGAGGTTCTGAAATGATAAAATCCTGATCCAGACTCATTGTAATCCCCAATTCTGATCGTTATTGCCTTGCTGATGACCTTGACCTTCACTTATCTTGTCGTCCTTCCAGGCAACCCGTGGAGCTGTGACTGTGACCTACATTGCGTCTTTAGTAAGATTCTACACGTTCGCCACCTCCACGTTGACGACTACCACAACGTGACGTGCGCGGAGCCTCCTTTGCTGGCCGGGGCCTTGCTGGCCTCTGTGGACAGCCAGCTTTGCATTGCAGAGACTGCCACAGTCCTCATCATCACCGGCACCGTGCTGATCACCGTGATGGCTGCTGTGGTGATGGCGGAAAGGAACAGGAAGAGGAGCCATGGAAAGTGTAGTGGGATGAAGGTCCCGGGTCCTGATTGAAGAGACGTTCCCGCTAGCTTGGCTAACGGGGAATTCCCCTTTGGCTGACCTGGTAGAGGAATGGTCTTTAGTGCGAGCCGTTCAGTGTTTGATCCCACCACTGTCCCAGCCACAAAGGTCCTACGGTCACAATCTGGCGTCACGAACAGGATGTGGGTAGTCACAGAACATGCTTAAATGCACCTGTGACTTATGGACGAAGTCAAAAATGGTGGGGAGATATATAACGGGATGATGGTCCCGGGTCCTGATTGAAAAGACGTTCCCGCTAGATTGACTAACGGAGAATTCCCCTTTGGCTGACCTGGTAGAGGAATGGTCTTTAGTGCGAGCCGTCTGGGTTCGATCCCACCACCGTGCCGGCCACAAAGGTCCTGCGGTCACAAAAGAAATGGGACTCCACATCTCAGACATGCACTCACAGCTAACCTTCCCGAGGAGCCGCGCGGTCCAACGACACGATGGACTGACGCGTGACGAGGAAACCAGCATATAAAACAGCTGCGGAGCACCAAAGGACGGCTAGTTGAAAGGACAACAACACCTTTCTCTTGGAAATTGTAATAAATTTCCAAATAAATAATGTGTAATAAATTTCTCAGATTTAAGTAGAAGTGAAAACAAATGCCCCATTATCACCTGGCTGCAGTACAAGGCATTTTATCTGATGTCTCTATTTTGCCTATGAAAGAAATAAGTAAATAAACACAATATAAATGAGATAAGAGAAGGATTTATTTCAGGCTGAAAATAAGGAGCTCCAGTGATTGTGGGAAACAGGTTGAATCCTGCTGAATGGTCTCCAAAAACTAAATGTGCACTCAAGATAGAGCACATTCCTCTGCTGTTCATTACTGAGCTGTGAAAAAAACAACAAAAAAAAACAACATAACTTTGTTCCTGATCAATGACCTTTGATTGTAAGTGATGACCTTTGATCCTAAATACTGGTCAGTGATCTTAATGGCTAAACTTTGATACAAACAGTCACCATGAATGTTCGAGTAATTTTGGGCTGTTATTCATGTCTTTGAACTGTTCTTTTGACAGGGTGGAATGATGGTACAGTACACATCATTAATGACTTTGAGTGCACAAGTTTGATTTATCTGGGTTCTTCTCAAATCCACACAGGGTTAAAATTATATAGACAGGCTCATTCCATCATTGGTTCATCATCGTTCCTCCCTGCCAAAAGAACAGTTCAGAGAGATAATTGAAAGCCCAAAATTAGCATGGCATTCATGCCCATGAAAGCGTATGTAAACTTCTGAACACAACTGTATGTATGATTCTGATCTTGATTGTAAGCAATGGTATTTGATCCAAATGACTGAACTTTGTCATCTGATCTTGACCTTTGATTGTGAGTGAGGATTTTGAATTACTTATTGCTGATCCTATTTGCTAACTTTGATTGGGATTAGTTGTTTTTATGCTGATCTTGATTGTAAGCAATGACCTTTGATCCTAATGGGTAAACTTTGTTCCTAATCCTTGACATTTCATCCCAGTTGCTGAACTTTGAAACCGATTAGATCGCTGCTCTGGAACTTTGAATTTTTATAATGATTACAAGATCAAAGTCCAGTTTTCAGGATCAAAGTGTTCTGGATCCATAACAAAATTTGTGTTCTTCGTTGACTTGTGCCCCACACATCCATCTAATTAAAATTAAATTAAACTGAATGTATGTCATGAGTTGTGATTAATCCCACCAACAAACAAAATAATAAACAAATACACTGGTGATCACTCAGCCAACCTCCTTAACAAAGGTAAAAGTAAAATTCATACTACCATGATGCAACCTTCAGTCTGACAACAGTGAAGATATTGGCAGAGTTCAGAACACAGAATGATTAGAAAATAAATAAATAAATAATGCAGATGATTTTGGCATGTGGGTGGAAATGATAAACTGTTTTTTTTTTTTTTTGTTTGTTTTGTTTTTTGCCAGCTCTTTGGTCGTAATCAACTGATATAAAAAAAATAGTTTGTTTTACTATCTGTGACATCAGGAAAAAAGTGATGAGGAAGTGTGGATTTTTTATTTGTTGTTTTTTTCCTTAGAAAGAGGTACATACATTTCAAATCTGAAAAATGACATGAGGGACTGAAAATATCAGCTGTTTTTAAAATAAATATTGTTTCCTTGTTGAATACAGTTAGTGTACTGTACGTTAGTAGTGTAACGTGTTATTATTAAATATTAAAACCATTCGCACAAGAGTAAATAATAGTCTTACCTGTCCGTTTCAGTGAGATCATCTGCAATCTGATGAAAACATATCCACATTTGGAAAACAACATCTGAAAATAATTTAATTCCTTGTCCTGGTTGAAGAAAAGCCCATCTGTGACAGCAGCAGTTTGGTGCCAGTTTACAGCGCCAGCACTGGTATAATCCATTAATTGTGTCTGCGGTTGATGGGTCGAGTCTCTGCTGTACCGATCCGGGACTGGCACAATCAGCTACAGGTGTAATCAGTTGATTGCTTCTGTGGCTGATGGGTCGAGTCTCTGCTGTGAAAGAGAACGGAGTGTCCTCTTCTTCCACTGCGGGCCGCTTTGCGCTGCAAGTTGAAAGTCTCACAGCCCCTCATCTGCTCAGAATTTCTCAGTCTGCATGTGATGAAATTATCCCATGAGCCAGAAAACAATAAATTAATGTGAAATTTGCCTTCGTGTGGAGCGGAGAAGCCGCGCAACACCGTGTGTGTGCACTTGTCAATATAAGTGTTCCACCTGCCAATCAAAAGGATTCTGCCGGCAAGAATTAACCGTTCTGTCTCCTACAACACCGTGCAGCACCGACCCGAACCACTCGGTGGAAACGGGGCTGTCAGTAGCCTGTAAAAATCCATAAATTAATCCATAAATTAATGGGACTATTAAGATAATGGTTCTCGTGCTGATATCACTTTCTCCTTCTTCTCCAATGTTGGGACTCACCTGGAAGGTCCTTGTTTTTAGTGGCGCGCAGTTCAAAATCCGAATATTTATCTCTTCAGCAACTACACACCAGGAAAGGATAAATTTGTTTCATTTTAGTCTTAAATACTCAAAAAAAAAAAAAAAAAAAAATTACATATCGTATCACCTACACTTTAAGTGCAAGCATGTTATTTTACTGAGTGACATGTTTCTGCACTGGAATTTATATGGAAAGATTAAAATCACACCTTGTGGACCACCTGGAATCACAGCAGGACCCTCTGCCTCATCATGATCTCCTTCATCATCATCAGCTTCCTTATCTCAATACACTTACTTCTCCTCCACTTATTTCTTCATCTGTCCCTCTTCCTGTGGCCTTCTCCTACTCTGACCCTCCTGGTCTCTCCAACATACTATCTTCTCTTTTTTCTCTCGTCATCCTCCTTTCAAATAAATGGCAATATTATATTTCTTTTCATTTTTAATCACGCCTGCAGCTACTCCGGCCTACAAGACTGAGTCAAGATATGAAAAGCTCTGTATGACATTATACTGTAGGACTGTAAGCATAACAATAAAAAATTACAAAGATTCATCACATGCACACACAACAGTGTGGTTTGATGAATTAATCCCACTGAACTTATTTTAAAGTTGGACAGTAAAGAATGCAACCATGCTCACAGTTATACATTTATATATATATATATATATATATATATATATATATATATATATATATATATATATATAATATATATATATATATATATATATATATATATATATACACTAGATTTATTTATATATTAAATATATTTGGCCATAATTTTTGTTTTCCACATTTTACATCAGAAGGGCCTCTTAATTTATATCCTTTAGCCTGCCATCCAAAATTTTGTCATAATTGGAGTTTTGTTTATTGGTGTGTTTTATTTTATCTGATATTCAGTGCTTGTGTGGTTTTGTTTTCTGGTTTGTGTTTCTTTGACTGCATTCTCTTGACTTTCGTGTGGGCTTTGGTTTGGGGTGTGTCTGTTCCCTGTGTTTGCCACGCCCTTCCCCTTGCTTGTCTCCCACACCTGCGTCTGATCTGCTGTAATCACTCCCTCTAAGTCTTGTTGTTTCAGTCCTCTGCCAGATTGTTGTGTCTACTGCCTTCACTTCCAGCCTTCCTTCCTTCTGAGTTTTTTGTCCAAGTCCTTGTTGTGATTGCCTGCTGTGATTTTGACCACCTGTCTGTTTTTTGGACCATGGCATGCTTTATGTATTTGTTACCGTTGCTGATCTTTGAGTGCCTTCTTCTTATTGCGTGTGACCAAATTAAACCCTTTTGAACGTCAAACACCTGAGTCAGAGTCAAGCACTTGTGTCCAGCCTCCTCTGGTTCCACAGCCTGATAAATTTGGTAAACATCACCATGGTACATTAATATATTGTTGTACTTCTATTTGTTTCACTTGTATAATCATTCATTTTGGTGCATATTTAGCAAATATAATGTAATTATGTTAACATAACAGTTTTAAGAAATATGTGCTCTAATGTGCATTTCTCTTTTAATTTTAAACAAAATCACCATAGTTGTGTGTGTTTGTGTGTGTGTGTGTGTGTGTTTTAATAAGCTGGAGGTGCTGATGGTGTAACAGCATTATGTATCCAGCAGGTGGCGAGAAATAAGTAGTAATGTGACAAATGTTCAGGAACATCCTCTGTGGGAAAGCACACTAAAATATCCTGTTTGTATCTTGATGAGTTTCCATGTGGTAAATATCCCATTCCATAAGTGGAGAAACTGCACACAGGGCAACATTTAATTGTTACATCACCAGTCAGTTACACAACTTCACAATGAAGTTAGACAAAGGTTTTCTTAAAAAGAAGTTGTAAAAATTCATCTGCAGGTTTGCCAGAAAACACGTGGGAAACCAGAACCTACATTGGACTTATTGTCCTGTTTTACCCCAACTTGAAGCTGTGAATTGGGCCACCAGGATGATGACGATGAAATGAGGGTGCATATTTCCACATGAAGCAGCAAGACCTTCGTGGCCAGGACGACGATGGGGATCGAACCCATGCGGCTCGCACAAAAGACCATTCCTCTACCAGGTCAGCCAAAGGGGAACTCCCCGTTAGCCAAGCTAGCGGGAACGTCTTTTCAATTGGGACCCGGGACTTTCATCCCACTACACACATAAGAAACATCACTTTTTTGCCTGTTTTCGTGTGATTTTGTGTCTCCACCTCCTCTCCACCAGTTGTGCGTCAGTGAGATACTAGCTTAAGCAATTCTCAAGGTTGGTGCCACGTCACTCCGGCAAAGTGGCCAATCCAAAGACGAGAATTTGTACTTCTGTGATTGGCCGCTCGGTGAAAACTTGCTCGGCCTGTACGCTGTTCTACTGAAACCAACTGGTTTGGTTTTGTCTCTAACTTACTGATAGCAGCCAGCTGACAGCTCTCACTGCCTGGAACAATGAGATTTATACACCAAACTGACCTGAAATCAATCATTGTACATTAAACTGACTTTATTGATGAGTCTGACCTCTTTCAAAACTGACCAAATAACATGTATTTGTATTGAGTTCGGTGATGTTTTCACTGACAAAACCCGCCCCTCGAGGTTAAATGCCTGGATGACCGACCTCGAGAATAACTCAAAAAATATCAATGCTATCATCTTACACATCTCCAACTTACAAGGGTGTATAATGTGGATAAACTGAATCAAGAAGAACTCTGGTATTGTTCACCTGGCTTCTGTTGTAATATGTAGACATGGGTTTGAGTCCCAATGTTACTACCTGTCTGTGTCCTTGGACAATGCTTGTAATCCTCATTGTCTTAGTCCACCCAGCTGTAAATGAGTACAGACCGTGGCTGGGGAAGTAACTTGAGTTGGCCTGGCGTCCCATCCAGGGGAAGCTGTAGACTCTATTTCACTTCACACTATGAAATCTGGAGCTAACCACAGACACAAACAGCCTTCAGGTCCAAAATAGGATGTAATTCTACTTCTGTCTCTAGTTTTAGATGTTGGGCTTGTTTTTGTTTAAAACTGTAACAAGCCCCTCTTCAACAATCGAATGACTCAGTGGAGAGTAGCACCGCATAATGGACTAGGATGCTAATGTCAGCGGCTAACTGC
This sequence comes from Thalassophryne amazonica, assembly GCF_902500255.1. Classification (NCBI taxonomy): domain Eukaryota; kingdom Metazoa; phylum Chordata; class Actinopteri; order Batrachoidiformes; family Batrachoididae; genus Thalassophryne; species Thalassophryne amazonica. Next base: position 46,557,240 of record NC_047118.1, read on the forward strand.
ATAATTATCATTTTAGGTCTTATCCACACGGAGACAATTTCAGGCATATCCGAAAAGTTTGGTACTGTATAGGCATTTTGACATAATAATAATAATAATAATTTATTAATTTATATAGCGCCAAATCACAAACATCATTTAAAAGCAGAATAAATGAAATAAGATTAAAACACAATAATAATTAAAAAAATTAACCATAAAAAGGTAAAAGAAGTAAAATAATAAAAAGAATAAAAAAGACACACAATCATATAAAATACTAATGATAAAACAGGGAGAACAAATGTGTCTTCAGCCTGGCTTTAAAAGTCTCCACAGAGTCCGACTGTTGTATCAGTGCAGGCAGATCATTCCACAGAGCTGGGGCGCGGTGATAGAAAGCTCTGTAACCCGCTGACTTTTTCTTCACCCTCGAGACACACAATAGTCCTGCACCCTGTGAACGCAGAGCCCTTGCCGGCACATAGGACTCAACCAGGCCGGTCAGATAGGGGGGTGCCAGTCCGTGAACAATTTTATAAGCCAATAATAATACTTTAAAATCTGATCTCAAAGAGACCAGAAGCCAGTGAAGGGATGCCAGAACCGGCGTAATAGTTGTCCAACATGGAACTAGTGGTTCCAGAGCTCGAAACTGTTACTTTTTGGTCCCAGAGTAGATAAATCTGAAAACCCTGGATTAGCATCTTTGTGTGGACAAGCAACAGAGAATATTTCTAAAAAGATGACCTCTCTAACCTCAGCCGCTCATAACGGATGAACATGTTCTGGTTAAGAGTGTAATTTAACTTTTTTTTGTGTATGTGTGTTGATGGATTTTTAATGGGACTTATTTTCATCACTAGCAGAATGCTGAAGAAATGAAGGATGGTTGCAGTCAATGCTGGTGTGAATAAAGGGACCGTTGTGACACAAATAAAATAATTGCAGAAAAGACTTCCTGCTTTTAAAATAAGTTATTTGTTCTTGGTAGTGTGACAAAGCAGCAGTTTCCTCTGGCTCAGGCTGAGAAATGCACCCGGAGCAGACAAACACTGAGGGACTTCTTTAAAAATGCTATGTTTATACACAAGTAATTTCCACAATAAGGAATTAAAGCATTTCTAGTTGTCTTCCAACACAAGGGCACCTTATGTGCACGAATCTGATTGAACATCTCTGGAGAGATCTGAAAATGGCTGTGCACGAATGCTCTCCATCCAACCTGATGGAGCTTGAGAAGTGCTGCAAAGACGACTAGACAAAACTGCCCAAAGATAGGTGCACCAAGCTTGTGGAATCATATTAAAGAAGACTTGAGGCTGTAATTGCTGCTAAAGCACAAAGTATCAACAAAGTACTGAACAAAGGGTGTGAATACTTACGTGCATGTGATTTGCTAGTTTTTTTTATTTTAATACATTTAGATAAGTATTTCTTTGTTTTTGCTCTTTTTATTTATTTATTTTTGGTTGTACATATTTTGGTTATTCCTCCTCCTACTACGTATTCTCTCAAGGAATCACAATTCTAAGCCTCCCTGGGAAAGCTTATACCAAGGTATCACAGAGGAAATGTAGCCCGGTAGCCAAACCTCACATTTAGGAGGAGCAATATGGGTTCCATCCTAGTTGTTAAACAGTGGACCAGCTCTTTACTCTTGCAAGGATATTAGAAGTGTCTTGAGAGTTTGACCAACCAGTGTTTTTTTGGACTTGGAAAAGGTATATGACTGGGTCCTTTGAGGTGTCCCGTGGGGTTGCTGTAGGGTACCAGAACCGCTGCTACATGTGATCCGGTCTCCATATGACCAAAGTAAGAGCTGGGTCCACATTCTCAGCTTTACATCGGACCTGTTCCCGGTGGGTGTTGGACTCCGACAGTGCTGCACCTGGTCACCAATCCTGCTTGTGATGTTCATGGACAGGATTTGAAGGAGCAGTCAGGGAATGGAGGGTGTCCAGTTTGGGAACATCAGAATTGCTTCTCTGTTTTTAGCGGGTGATGTGGTTCTGTTGGTTTCATCAGACAGTGACCTCGGATACACACTGAGCAGGTTTGAGGCTGAGTGTGAAGCGACTGGGATCAGCACCTCCAAATCTGAGACCATGGTGGATTGTCCCCTCTGGGTCAGGAGGTGGAGGAGTTTAAGTATTTTGGGGTCTTGTTCACAAGTGGGGATAAGTTGGAGCATGAGATTGATAGATGGACGGGTGTGGTTTCTGACATTTTATGGATGCTGTACCAGATTGTTGTGATGAAGAAGGAGCTGAGCCAGAAAGAAAGACTTCTGATTTACTATGGTCATGAACATTAGGCGATGACTGAAAGAACAAGGTTGTGGATACAAGCAGCAGAAATGAGATTCATCTGTTGTGCATCTGGGCTTACACTCCTGGACAGGGTGAAAAGCTCAACTATCCGGGAGGAACTCAGAATAAAGCCGCTGCTTCTTCACATCAGAAAGAGCCAGCTGAGGTTGTTCGGGCATCTGGTGAGGATGCCCCCTGGTCATCTCTCTCAGGTAATCTTCCAGGCATGTTCAAACTGGGAGGATACTCCAGGGAAGAACCAGGACACACTGGAGGTATTATATTTCCCAGCTGCTTTGGGAATGCCTTGGGATGCTCTTGGAAGAGTTACAGGATTTGGAGAAAGACCAGGAAGATGTGTGATGAGCTGCTTGGCCTATTGACACCCAGACCTGGATAAGAGGCAGAAAATGAATGAATGAATGAATACTTTGTTGTAATATTAGTATGGTGCCACAATTTGTAAATAAACACCTTTGTGTGTACCTGAACTCCACCCATCTGTAACAGTATGTGTATTTATTTGTATGTATCAGGCCTCTGATGTCTTCCCTTTTTTTTTGCATCTCTGTTCTTTATATAAACACTGTGAGAATTGAAGCCTGTGAGTGTTGTGCTGTGTACAGTTTTTTTAGTTTTATTGACAGAGTAAATGAATATGTTGATTTTTCACATCATCTGCCAGACAGCAAAATAAAAAAAATAAACAATAAAAATAAACAAAAAAACCAAAACAACACCCCCCCCCCCCAAAATAAAAAAACAAAAAAAAAACAAAACATGTAGATCAATTTGAGCTAGCACATCCAGATTAAACAGAATTTGTTGATGTTGGGTCACTATAAGATTTGAGGAATTAAGTGTTGGGTTACCGAAAGTGAAAAGAAAACAAACAAACAACAACAACAACAAAAACAAATAAACCATGAGCTCCACCTCCTGATGTTCACAACATCTTTGATTGGGGAACCAGGTTAACAGTTTGTTTCTGTTTCTTTACTACAGGATTGCCCCTTATTTATTTATTTATTTATTCTGAATAAATAAAGTGTATTAATAATTTCAAGGAGCTTTTCAGTATTAATTGTTTATCAAGTAGTGCAAAGCAAAAAAAAAAAAAAAAAAACTAAAACAAACAAACAAAAACAAAACAACAAAAGAAAAGAAAAGAAAAAAAAACTTTTCGCAAACATTTTTTTCATGATACAAATTTCAATATTTTTACCATATAATGTTTAACACATTGTAGTCAAACCTGTTTCTTATATCACTGTTATGATGCTACCATTTTGAAAATAAATCATTGAGCTTTGATTCTACTTATACTTTAGAAACATAAAAATCATGACATGTCAGGCAACATCACTTTGTTTACACTTTGTTTGGAGCAGTTTATTATTTTTATTTTCTATAATCCTTTCTGTCCTGCAACAGGCTGGCATCCTGTCCATGGTGTATCCTGCCTCATGCCCTATGACTGCTGGGATAGGCTCCAGGCATCTTTTTGTATATCGAAATATTGCAAGACTGTTCATAAGGTGTTGGGCCTTGGGCCACCATATGCCACGAGAACAATTTCACTGCACCTTGACTTTCACTCTACAAATGTTTGGAACTCTAAAAAGGGATGGAATGCTATTTTCTAAAACATTTTCTCTCATTAGGTTTTTTTTAATGGTAGTGGTTAAAAGCTTTGTCTACCTTGGTCAAATATGTCCTATAGATGTTAAACTGGGCTCAGATCGAGTGACTGTAAAGGCCATAGGACATGCCACTTAGTGACACCTCTATGGATAGGGCATTTGTTGTTCTTCTCCACTCATTTGTTCAGGATTTTGTTTTTATTCAATACCCATTGTATATCATCGTATCATCAGCATATAGAGATAGATGACAAAAGCCTTAAATTTGTGTAACAAAAGCGGAGCATCTACGCAGAAAAAGACATTGATATTGGCATTTTCAGGATTACCCAGCCCCTTTTTGAGCCTTTTCTACATGTATGTTACATAAGATACACACAACACTCACCAGAATCCACAGTAAGAAACATGTTTGTTTAAGTAGGAAACTACAGAGGTCATTGCAGATATCAGTGGTATTATTTTTTGTGCAACAGTTTTTGTTGAGGAGGGAGAATGAATGAGTCACTGTGCCTATCTGTCTCTTTTTGTTTCAAAATATGAAGATACAGTGAGGAAAACAAGTATTTGAACACCCTGAGAGACATAATCTAAAAAAAAAAAAAAAAAAAAAAAATCTGGAAATCACAATGTATGATTTTTTTTTTAATAATTTATTTGTATGTTACTGCTGCAAATAAGTATTTGAACACCTGTGAAAATCAATGTTAATATTTGGTACAGTAGCCTTTGTTTGCAGTTACAGAGGTCAAACGTTTCCTGTAATTTTTCACCAGGTTTGCCCCTCTTTAGTTGCCCTGGCTGTGTGTTTGCGGTCATTGTCATGCTGGAAGACCCAGCCATGACCCATCTTCAATGCTCTTACTGAGGGAAGGAGGTTGTTTGCCAAAATCTTGCAATACATGACCCCATTCATCCTCCCTTCAATACGGTGCAGTCATCCTGTTCCCTTTGCAGAAGAGCACCCCCAGAGTATGATGTTTCCACCCTCATGCTTCACGGTTGGGATGGTTTTCTTGGGGTTGTTCTCATCCTCTAAACATGGTAAGTGGAGTTGATTCCAAAAAGCTCTATTCTGGTCTCATCTGACCACATGACCTTCTCCCATGCCTCCTGTGGAGCATCCAGATGGTCACTGGTGAACTTCAAACGGGCCTGGACACATGCTGGCTTGAGCAGGGGGACCTTGCTGCCCTGCAGGATTTTAAACCATGACAGCATCATGTGTTACTAATGTAATCTTTGTGACTGTGGTCCCAGCTCTCTTCAGGTTATTGACCAGGTCCTCCTGTGTAGTTCTGAGCTTTCTCAGAATCATCCTTACCCCACAAAGTGAGATCTTGCATAAAATCCCAGACCGAGTGAGATTGACAGTCATCTTTTAGGCGCTGGAGAGCGTGCCAGCCTTCACTCCAGCAGACTGACGCATCTTTTGTTCATACACTTTGTTATGCACCAGAGGGTGGAAAAATAAATTGTTTTGTTATTGGAACCGCTTTCTGGTTATTTTAGCGCTGGGTTCCGTCAGACGCAGGTCCGCTCCTCAACCCGCGTCGACACATAACAGTAGTTCCCGGCCATTCCATAATGGACCCAGTGGCAGAGGCGGTTCCATTCGCCGAAAGAGTTCAAGAACACTTGGAGAAAATATGGGAGCAATTACAGCATCTCGCAAACCAAATTGAACAAACAGACGCCCGTGTTACGGAGCTTGCAGCGCAAGCCGTTCCGCTTCCTGCTGCTCCAGCTGTGGCACCATCGATACCGGTGCAGATAACTCCATCACCCAGAGATTCGGCGTCTGAACCGATTATTTGTCATCCGGAGCCTTATGCGGGAGACGTTGAAGCCTGTGCTTCGTTTTTGATGCAATGTTCTCTGGTGACGTATCTCCAGGTGTTCTGGGACAGGCGAAATAATACACACAAAAAAAAAACAAAAAAAAAACTTGTATGGGCTAATGTTTTGTTTCTTTGAATAGGGGTTATAATTTGTTTGGGGAGTCAGAGGCGTGTCTGGTGGAGTGAACGATAGGCGGTTAGAGGCCCGTCTGGACTCACTTGATCGTTGTTTTTTTATGTGTATTTAGGTATTTTCTGTTTGGGTCTGGGGTCGTTTTGTTTTGTTGTTTTTTATTTCCCTACTTCCCTAACCCCAACCTCACTTGCCCCAAGACCGTTCGTCTTGTGGATTGTGGGGTGGTGCAGATTGGTCACGCTGAGCGTTCTCAGAAGACCTCTGCACCTTGGGGGGGGTTGTTAGGGGCGTTTTTTTTTGGTTTGGTTAGGGCCCGGTTCCACTCCAGCCTCGGTGGGCCTTTGTACCGTTCGTCATTGGTGTTGCCGGGGTGTGGTGCAGCGGGAACATACCTCAGTCGGAGGGGTGGGCTGATCTGTTGCCGTTCGCCATTTCGGTAGTTCCACCCCTCCCGAGAGGCTGGGGTATGGTCGAGTTGGGGCACCGGACGTATTTCCGGTTTTCCGCTGCGCCTAGGGGTTGGGGCTGGGTTAGTTTTTCCTGTTCCCTTCCCCGGCTTGATGTTTTGTGCCGTTCGCCAAAATTGAGCCGCCGAGGGGCTCTGGGAGGGACCTGGGGTCTTTCGGGGTGCCGGGGAAGGTAACAGGGTTTAACGGTTGTTTTATTTGCCCCCGGGGTTGTTTAGGGTAGTCCTCCGGGGGTTGGACTTTGATTTTGTTTTGTTTCCTTCCGGGTTCCACCTCCAGGGTTGATGGGACGGTCCTCTGGGGGGGAATTGGTTTGTGGGGCCGACTAGCCGAGTGTGGCCGGGTCTGGGGTTCCGGGGTTGTGGGGAGGGTGCCTCCTGGGGTTTGATGGTACGGTCCTCTGGGGGACGCCGTTTGCTCCATGTGTACCTGGGGACCTTTGTGGGATTCCGGTTCTGGCTATTCCTCCTGGAACCGGCGGTAAAGGCCTTCTGGGGGGTGTTGGGCTCTGCAAGTCGTTCTGGGGGGGGTTGTTTGTTATTTTTCTTTTATGCATTTATGTTTGTATTGTGTTTGTGGGGCTGTGTTGGGTTTTTGCATTTGGGAGTTTTTCTTTTCTTCCCGGGGTTGGATGGGACGGTCCCCTGGGGAGGTTTTGGGTGGGTTTTATGTTTTTCTTTGTATGTTGGATTGTACTAGGGACTGTTTTGGGGTTTTTGTTGATGCCAGCCAGCCTTCCAGCTGCGGTGCCCTGTCCTGCTGTCTGTGGTGGACCTTGGGAGCGTTATGCTGTCTGCTTCCTGACGAGGATCCCGGAGGGAGGTGCTGTTCTCGGACCTGGTCTGTTCGGTCGCTGGGAGGCTTCCCGTTAAAGGGGGGGTACTGTTGTGTGTTGGGGGGGTGTGGCTGGACATTTTGGTGTTCTTTTCTTTTCTTTGCTCTCCAGGTGGTATGAAAACTGATTTGTCTGTGGAGAAGGTGCTGGCTGAAGAGTCCTTCACCCTCATCAACGTTATGTGCAGCACCTGTGGATGGTGCTCACGTGCAACCTTAAAGACTTTCAGCTGAAGCAGATAATGAGATGGCGTTCTGCATTTAAGCCATGTGTGATTCAAGCAGAATTGCCGGGAACTCGACCTTGTGATGTTCGTTTGTGAGACGCTGAGGACCGCGCCTGGGTTTGACACATCGTGCCTGTGAAGGAAGAAGGGTGAGGGACACATGCTGTCAGCACACATCTGAGGTGATTAATTGTTTGACTAATTGTTGATAGTAACTTGGTATTTTGTTACGCAGTAGATTTGAATTGTGATGAGAATTGTGCAGCTCGCTTCTCACTGCCGTGGCGTGCGGAGTGGTAATCCTCCACCTGTTGTGAGAAGCTGCTCATTTACATAAAGCTTAAATACAGACCTGAATGTGTTGCTGATAGTGTGTGCCTTTTGAAGGATATTGATTGTAGCTGCTGACTTACCTCACCTTTTCTATCCTTCGCAGAGAGTCAGTTTGTCGTGTCCACCTGGGGGGTGTTTGGCGGTAAAGTGAGTCCAGAAGCGCCGGGCTTCGATCCTTTTAGGCGCTGGAGAGCGTGCCAGCCTTCACTCCACCAGACTGACGCATCTTTTGTTCATACACTTTGTTATGCACCAGTGGGTGGAAAAATAAATTGTTTTGTTATTGGAACCGCTTTCTGGTTATTTTAGCGCTGGGTTCTGTCAGACGCAGGTCCGCTCCTCAACCCGCGTCGACACATAACAGTTACGCTGCTACAGACATAATATCCAATCAGTTTAAGCACAGAGGTGCCCATTGGCTGTTGGTACCACAGAATCCTGTCATAAGAGCTGGGTAAATGACTGCAGCTGAGAGTACCAGAATCATGAAGGTGATCCAAGACTGCTGATGGCGGAGCCTGGAGGACTTCTTTACTACCTGAAAGGCCTGTAGATTTAACAGAAAAACTATGATTAAAAATGAAAATCTGACATAAAGATATGGATACAAATCCCTTCAAGAGAACTAGAAAATCAGGAGGGAGATGCTGCTGAGGATTGACACTGCAATCTTCATCATTTCAGTGTTTCTGTCCGTGTCCCAATAAACACTATAGGAGGAGCACAGGGGAGGAGACACAAGACACTCTGACTTTTGTGGAAAGGAACAGTAGATCATACTATAGAAATTTGCCCAAAAAGCATGGAATATTTTTGAGTCATGTCATATTATGTTTTTCTGACTACAGCGTATAGCCAGATCCATAAGTATTTGGACAGTGACACAACTTTTCTAATTTCACTTTTGTTGTACACAGTAACAATGAAGGTGAAATGAAATAACCAACAGTGAAACTCTGATTGTTTCCCTGATTGCACATGGCAAATGTCATGTGTGTAAACGTGTGGCTGCTGCTATGGTTAAACAAAAGCTGATAGGGCCATTGACCCTTCAATCAAATCCTTTGCCAGCCCACTGTCACATTACAATGAGACACTTTTGATTTTCTAAGGCCCTCAAAAGTGATGTCATGTTGAAGGAATGATGTAACACTTTAGTCCAGAGGATATTCTATCTTCTCACTGGATTTTTCTTGGGATTGCATTGTTGTAAAATGTTGTTCGTAGGCATTTTGCTCCAGAGGAGGTACTTTTCCACTGATGTTCATATATTGCCATTTTGTTGAGAAATCCATATTATAAATTTCAATTTATTTTCATTTATATAGCGCCAAATGACAACAAGGCTGCCTCAAGGAACTTCACACAAGTGAGGTCGAACCTTACCAACCCCCAGAACAACAGTGGTAAGGAAAAACTCCCTCTGAGGAAGAAACCTCAAGCAGACCAGACTCAACGGAGTGACCCTCTACTTGGACCATGCTACAGACACAAATTACAAAACAATTCACAAAACGAATATACAGGAAATGTTGCCAGTGCACAGGATGGTTTCTGGAACAGATACCACACCCATCTCTGGATGGAACCGCACCTCAAACAGAGAGAAAAGAAAAAAAAAGGAGACTCAAGCATCAGAAAGACAAATACAGTGTAATTTGTCAGCATTAAGCAACAAGAAAAACAGAAGAAATACTAAGGTGATCGCCAGCCACCAGCCGTAAGATTCACTAAAATTTGAAAAAAATTTGAAGCCACAGCCTGTTCCGTTTCCTAAAAAAAAGTATGCTAGCCATACAAAAGGGAGAATAAGTGCGTCTTAAAAGTAAGTCTGGACTTGAAAGTCTCTACAGAATCTGACAGTTTTATTGACGCAGGGAGATCATTCCACAGAACATGGGCACGATAAGAGAAAGCATTATAAGGATTATAAAGCATCATGAATGCTCCTTGGCATGCCTGCATACAACTGTTGTTTAAAGTCAAATATCTGAGACACATTTTTTAATCTAGTTTTGGTAAATCTATAAATAAATCTATAAATAGTTTTAATATAATCTATAAATCTATTTTTGGTATTGATTTGGTTTGTTTTGCAGATGCAGTAAACTCCACCTGTTCAGGGATCAGTGGAGTTGCACTCGTGCACATCCTCCATATCTCAAAGGGAAAACCTTACAGGCTACAGTTTCTATTACCCAGAAGCCCCCTTGTTATTTACCTTCATTATGCATTCAAATGCAAAGTCCCACTTGGCTGCAGAAGGGTTTCCTCTCTCCAAACAGAGCCTCCTCTTTGCTGGAAATGGAGAGGTCAACATTCCTCTCTCTGCAAATAAAGCCACAGTGTCTGATCCAGATTCTCACAGGGGCGTGCAAACCTATCTGCACTTCCTAGGTAGCTGCCTACCTCCAGGTGGACAATCAGTGTCTTTGTGGAGCCAAGCTGGTGCCATTGGGCCAGCAGAGCCCAAACAGGATGCAGCCAGCAGCTCTCAGTGCAGGCGCTGAACACACTTTGGATTATTTCAAGCGAAGCCGGACGCCAATGTCTCAACCATTTCAAGAGTAGAAGTGGATGATGCTGGAAGGATGCTCTTATTATTATCACCACGATCATTGCTGGATTAATGGAATGACTTTTTTTTTTTGGTTGAGCATGGATCTACACAAACAATTTCGAAGAGGTTTTGGATGGAAGGAATAACATTTTTCATCATGAGCTTTTATGGGTTCACCTGGTGACAACAAAACTAGGAATGTCAGGAATCTACAGCATCTCAGAGGTAGGCCGCCAGTATTCCTTTTGTTGTATGTTGACCTAATGGGAAGCAGAGGTGCAGTTATTTAAATCACATGAGCAGCATTTTCAGATAACAAATAAGATAATTACCAGCAGCACATTTAATTAAGACAAATCCCATCAATTTCATTCCATTCTGAGACTTAAACCAACAAAGACACGGCTGGAATACCCAGTTGTTGTTTGGGTGCCTGTGTGTGTGTGCATGTGTGGTGGTGGTGGGGGTGTTATATTGGAGTCAGTCCCTCCCCCTGTTTCTGAAGCTTGGACTTTCATCTTGACCATTGTATACCAGTGTACCCATGGGTGTTGTGGTTTATGGTAATATTTATTACTGATTCTGCTCAGTACTTTTATATTCATGGGCAAGACTAGACTAGGCAAGAAGTAAGTACTACCACTCGGACAAATGTCCAGATGACCTTCTGTCCATGAGCCTTGTAAGCTCAACTCCTCTTAAACCACTTGGTGGATTTCAGACATGCTTGAAACAAAATACCTTTGGTCTAGTGTCTTCAAAAAGAGATAATTGGACTTTTGTGTTTGATTCGTCACATGATATTAACACTGAAAGCACTACTCCTCTTAATCTGCTATATGGATTTCAATAAAACGTCAAACATCAGTAGCACCTACCCCGTGTGAAGATGTACATGAAGCAACGTAAGCCTTGTTTGACATCTTCACAGAAAGAAAGTTGTTGTTCTGCATTTAATTGATGTGTCATGATATTAACCCTCAAGGGACCAAGGGGACTCATTTATGACCCCGAGCATATATTTTTATGCACCATTTTTCTAATTTTAATTGGAAAATGTTTCCTACCATGAATTTGTCAATCTATTTGTCCCGCATTTGTTCATAAAATTTTGCAAGGATCGGCCAATCCATGTGGTGAGTATAATCCAAACTTTTCGGGGTCACTTATGACCCCGGGAAGATCTATGAGATTTTCGACATTATAGCTTCAGCTGGTATTGTAATTTGCCAGCTCTGATCATTATATTTTACTGTTTTGCAGGGAAGCCAATAGACCTAGAATAGCAAGATTTACAGCGAACAAACAGCAAGACTGACTCTTGATGCCCAGAGTGAGAATGAAAAGGATGAGAGAGTGAAATAGATATGAAGAACCCTAAAACAATCATTTATATAGAAGTATTTCAATATAAAGTCAATGGGGTCATAAATAACCCCACTGGGTCATATTAGTTGCTAAAATAGCTTGGTCTCTTGAGGTTTAATACTGAAAGTGTAATTCCTCCTTAGTCATTTTATGGATTTCAATAAACCTTCAAGCAACAGTAGTACGCCGTGTGAAGATGTGTATGAAGCAAAAGTAATTCTGGTCTGACATCTTTAAGGGGGAAATAAGTGGGTGTTTTTTGTAATCGAACATCACATGACATTTACACTGAAAGCGTAACTCCTCCAGGACTGCATTATGGATTTAAATGAAATTTGTCAAAATGGTAGCTCAGGATGCATAGATGTGTATGAAGGAAAATAATTCTGGTTCAGTGTCAATTTAAAGAAAAAAAGTGACATTTTAGCCCAAAGTGTCACTTTGATCAAAAGATATACCAAACGCAGCACGGCTTTGTTTACATGGAATTGGGGTGAATGTGAGGCATTATTGTAAAGCGCTTTGAGTGTGTGATGCAGATGGAAAAGCGCTATATAAATGCAGTCCATTTACCATTTAGTCCATTTAATGTCAAGGACAGATTTTTTCATTTTTTTCAAAATCATGGGCACCGCCAAGTATTTTGGCCCCATGAAAAGAAATCGTACTCTCCCCCCCCCCCCCCCCCCCCCCCCACCAGTATTATTTTATCAGTATTATAATTGTATTAGGGTCCTCTCTGGGCCCCTGCCAATCATGGGCCCCTAGAATCCTTCTTCTTATTCTCCCCTTTTCGGCACCCCTGTCCAAAATACATCACATTTGTCGATTACAGTTACAGAGGTCCCCCTGACCCGATCACGGATAAGTGGTTGAAGATGAGTGAGTGAGTTGCAGATGTTGACCTATTTCTTAATTCAAATGCTTTTTCACAAAAGAATTACTATCACCAACATATCATGAATATGCATAATATATAATAAAGTGTGTGCATGTGTGTGTGTGTGTGTGTGGTGGTGGGGGTATCTTTTTATGAGCTTGATCACACATCTCTAGTTGAAAAATCTGTTTTTCTCTTCCCATGCTCTCAGCTTTGTCAATACAAGAGGCAGAAAACAGTATTTCTGAGATTTATCTTTAATTTTGTGTCCTTCAGTCACTGTAAATAGATGTACAAGCTGCTTTTTTCAAGTTCTTTGGGGGGATCAGTCATGGAATTAGGCAGGATTCAACGTTTGACCACTTAACATGCTTTATTTCAGCATTCAAAATAATTAAAAACATCTCAATTTATTATACATATACAAAATAGGTACAAATCCTTGTGGTGTCTCCCCCCACGAGTGTGTGTCTGTCTCTTCACAAACGCTTCACTGATGGCTCACTTTCTGGTATTTTAAAATCTCTAATTCCAATTTTGAGAAAATTCACCCTCGGCACAACAAAAACAAGAAAGAAACAGGAAATGCTGACAGCAGGTGGGTTGAAATAAGTCGGTAAACGGGGGGGGATCAAGATGGGAAGATCGAGCAGTTCAGAACACAAAGGTGTTACGATAAGACGCAGATCCACTTTTCATAAAGCCGGCTGAGTTACAAACACAGAGAAACAGCTTGACAGACAGCGCCACCAAGGCGGGAAAGGGTGATTTTAAAATTTAGCACCAAGAGGCTCCCGGTGTCAAACAGTGACCTCAGCCGGACAGCCAGGAGACCTCACAGAGAATAGCACCTTAAGTTTTAGCTGTTTCTGACTTTAAAGCATCTGTGAGCACCACAGCGACTGCAGCCTTTACTTCAAAAACACGTTTACAGGTGGAATTCTTTGCTTTTTCTGAGGTAGCAATTTGACTTTTTTCTTTGGAGGAAGAAAAAAAGAGGTTTAAACCCACATTTCTCTGCTGGTGGCTTTAATGTGACTTCTTTTTTTAAACTGAAAAAGGAACAAACATCTCACAACAGTGATACTGTTTGCAGATGACAGCATATTCTCAGCATCGTCTGAGGCAGGTGGAGGAAACGGTGAAGGAGGCACAGAGGGCAGAACAACAGAGACAAACATGGCTGTCAGTTTCACCGTTTATTCATCAACACCTGAAACGTGGTACAAAGAAATTGGTTCTGTCTGTTGGGACTGTCCTTTCATTCCTCTCACTGCAGTGATGTAGAAAAAGTCACCTGCTGATCTTTGTAAACTCCAGAGAGGTGTGGTTTGGCAGGATGAAAAGGAAGAAGTAATTTTTTTTTACACATTACAGAAGCATATATTATTTTCTTGTTGCCAGTGAAACAAAATGTCTTCTCTACAGGGTCCTAGGTGTTGTTGACGGTAAAAAAAACAAGAGTCAGAAAAAAAAAAGAAGTAGTGGTCCCGATCCCGACGATGTAGTTGCTCCCACATCGCCACTCTCTTGTTGAAGTGCGGGCTTTAGGCAAAGTGGACCATCGACACGACGGAAGCCTTGAATCAGGTGTGAGGGGTCGGACTTTTCAGAAAAATGGCATTAGAAAAACGTTTTGGTGGGGCTTTCTTTAGAAAGAGATGACTGCTAGAAAAAATAAAACACGCACACTCACACAACAACAATTTCAAGTCCAGATTTCTTATTTTTACAAGAAACAGACGGGTCCAACTTCAAGGCCAAACTCTTGGTCTGGAGCACCAACGTCCATAGGAGCGATGTCAATGATGGGCAGGCGAGATGTTTTCAATGTCTTGTAGTCAATAACTGTCTTGCCCCATGTACCGGTGTGTGACTGAAAGAAGAAAAGTCAATGAGGTTAGTGTTCACAGAAATTTCAAAATGATATGTGGCAATAATCCACAAGACTAGCTAGGAACTAGGCAGATGTGTATCACGTATTTATAGCAGCAGTCCTCACCGTGCATCCATCCTCCAGGACGCTGTAAGTGAAGCGGCTGTTGCCCTCAGCTCTGATCTCGATCTCATTAGAGCCCTGGAGGAGCAGGGCCTTCTTGAGGTTGCCGGCAGCGGCATCCATGTAGGCGACGCTGTTCTTGCAGTGGTAGGTGATGTTCTGTGATGCCTCAGTGGACATGAGACGCAGGAAGGTGAGCTGAATGTTGACATCCTCTGGTTGAGAGCCATCGCTGCCATACTCGAACTGTACGGGACAGAGGGGAAGGATGGCGTTATTGATTGGAAATGCAAGAAGAAGGAGAAGTGTACGGGCAAAGCCAGAGAGAAGAAGGTAAAAAGTGGAGCCTAATGGCTGTAAGAGTGGAGGCAGAGACATAAGAATGTGGACGTGGAAAGCAGGAGATTCAAGAAAAATAAACTAAGGGAGAGGTGAGGGGGAGGGTGAAGTTAGATATTAAAGTAGGAAGTGTTATACAGGCCCTGAGGCCCACTGGTGCTGGTGTTTGTCCACGTGTAGAGTGAGGTGATGAGGATGAGCGTCTATGATTAACAGGCTACTTCATCAGCCATGGCTGGGACCCATTTACAGCTGGGTGGACTGGGACAATGCAGACAAAGTGTCTTGTCCAAGGCTACAACAGGCAGCATGAATGGAAACCAAACCCAGGTCTACATACTGGTAGCACAACTCCTATTCCACTGACCTCCCTGGTCTACATTGAAAGGAAGTAATAAAAAAGGATAATTTGGACCTAAACTAGAGGAACGTAGAGGAGACAGGAATGATGATTCCTTAATTTGATGGTTTTACCTGGAAGCCTTCGGGCATGGTCTCTCCGAACCAGACGTGCTTCTTCTCGTTGATGTTCTTGCTGATATACCAGTTCTTCTTCTCGACAATACTCTGGGTTGGGGTTACACAGGTCTCTCCGGTGTCCATGTTGCAGTAGACCTTAATGGCATCCTGAGTGCATCCCTGGTCAGGGTCAATCCAGTACTCGCCTGGAGAAGAAGCACAGATGTAGAATTGACTTGATGTAGAAGATTTTTCATCATAAGTCATAAGCCATGACTGACAATCCGCATCTTTGGCTGTTCCAGATCTATGCTGCCAGCTACTGCTTAACTTTAAAACTATCCATTATACTTCCAGTAACAGTTTTACAATTGTTTTTACAATTATCCATCATATTTTAGTTGAATTTGCCTCAAATTGAGGAAGTACATCTGCAACTGCGACTCCTACGTACATTTGGCTTTCTACCCTTCCCAGTGCTCTCGTGTAAATATCTCTTTGGACAGACATACCGCTCTTCCAGTCAGGGTGACACATTTTGAGGTCACGGCAGGTTCTGGCAGGGTTCTTGCGAGTTCCATCAGGACTAAGGATCTGCTCAATCTGCTGGCTCAAGCTCTTCAGGGTGCTGTCTACCTCCAGGTCACGGTCACGGAGAACATTAGCATCGTCAGCGCGGAACATGCGGTAGGGATCAGGGGCCTTCTCCTGTGGCTGGCTGATGAAGCCAAGCTCAAATCCACCACCATGGGCACCTGGGGCACCAGGAGGTCCAGGAGGTCCAGGAGGTCCCTGAGAGTGGGAAAAAGATTAGAGTTGTAAAGCCGCTACACAAAAGAAAAGTGCAAATATTGCCTTGAGGGTCCATGCAAACTTAAACAAGCCCTCAAGAATTTGAAAGACTGGTTGAGGGTTCCTTACAGCAGGTCCCATCTCTCCAGAGCGACCACGAGGTCCAGGAGGTCCAGTGGGTCCAGGCAGGCCGCTCATACCATCCTTACCAGGAGAACCAGCAGATCCGGCAGGGCCCTGCAAACCAAAAGGAAACCTTAAATTCCCAAGGACAACATTCTTTCAGGCTCAAGCAGTCAATGTAAAATATGAATATCTGCTCTATTTGAAAGATTTTATGAGGTGTTTACTTACCCTAGCTCCAGCAGGTCCAGCAGCACCAGCAGGTCCTTGGTCTCCAGAAGATCCCTATAGATTCAGACATAAAAACAGAAGTTGAAAGTTCAGAAAAGTTCATGGACGTTAGTGCTCTTGTGCATGTACATGTATGTAAAGTGACATACGGGAGGTCCAGGAGGTCCCTGCATTCCGGTGAATCCTCTGTGTCCCTTCATGCCTCTCTCTCCTGCCTCTCCAGTCTCTCCCTTGTCTCCACGGGCTCCAGCAGCACCCTGTTAATAGGAGGACCGGGGCCGAGACGGGGGAGGAAAACCACCAAATCAGCTATGTTTAGGAAAAACTATTATATAGATACATATCCCAAATGGTCTGCATAAAATGTAGAAAAAAATGTATTTTATAGAGATTCCTAATTTTTTAAATGTATCAGAGAGAGCTTAATCAAAGAGTGGCATTATTATCAAAGCAGTAACTTTGCCTTCCTCTGTTTTCTGTTAATGTGGTTGTTTTAACTACTTACAGCAGTTCCACGAGGTCCAGCAGGGCCAGCAGGACCAGCAGGGCCAGCAGGTCCCTGAAACACATAGAAATCAACCTCATATGAGGACAGGTGTTAAAAAAAGAGCCACACTGTGACCAGCATGACCACGACAATCAGAACTGTAAGTCGTTGTACCGAAAGAGAAGCGTGATCCTAGCTAACAAAAGCAAGATGCGTTTCTACAACTTACACTCTCTCCGCGGTCACCGTTCTTTCCAGCGGGTCCAACAGGTCCGGGGGCACCAGGGGGTCCGGGGGCACCAGGAGATCCAGCAGGGCCAGACTCACCACGGTCTCCCTAAAGCACAACCAAGTGTGATTGTCTCCACAGTTAAGTAATTTACAGGGCTGTTTAAATGTTGCACTAAAAAAAATAAACAGTTAATTAGACACTGACATACTGTTTAAGGTAGTTTGGCTCTCAGGTGACTCATTATGGTAATTCATCTCTTGGTGGCCACACTGGAAGTTCTCAAGTGTCACAACCAGTGGTGGGCACAGCTAACTAAAGTTAGCTTCGATAACTGTTAATCCGCTAACTGAACAGGACTGGACTTAATTGGTCTGCTGATGGTTTTCAAAGTTAGCTGAAAGCTAATCAGCTAACAAAAAAGTTAGCTTCACTAATTAGCGGATAGTGGATTAGCGGAACTGTGCCCATCATTGGTTACAACATCTAGTAGCATTTATGTTTCCAAAATTTAACAGCTACAGTTAATTTCTGTTCAGACGGATGACTTTCATCAACAATAATTCTCTGTGCTAATGCTAGCATTATAACTACCAAAGAGCATGACGTCTCTGCAGTATAGTTTACAATTAGGACAATTCATAGAGTTCTAAACTTGCTAGTCATTTTTTCTTCATCCTATTTTCTCAAGTACTGGTCTGTCGACACATCATTTTATGCTCATTAACAAAGTTAATGCTAATGTTAAGACCAGTTAATATAGCCACCATGGAGACTGGAACTATGTCAAACAGGTGTTGCAAGTTGGGGACCTGAAAGTTGTGTTTATTGTGGTTGTGGTTGTATTTGTTACTGTTACTGTTACTGCTACTGTCAGGTCTCACACCTTTGAATGTGAATCCGTTTAAATAAGTAACTGCGATATTCAGATTGGAACAATTTAGAATTACAATTACTACATTCTATAATAGCTACTAGTGTTATAATGCTTCCTAAATGAGCCTTTTGGCTAAATGATACATTTTGACACATTTTTGATGTTCAAACTAGGTTTTGGGTGGGTGGTGGTGGTGGTGGTGGTGATGGGGGGGGGGGGGGGGGTTTGTTGAATACCTGATCATAACTTTATCACCAGACACCCATTTACCAACAAATAGCAGTCAGTTCAATCTGACCACCATCACAATGCCACAGCAAAGTTTTTCACCTGTTTTGTACAGTAAATGTCATCTGAACTCACCTTGGCTCCAGCAGCTCCGTCACGACCAGCTGATCCCTCATTACCAGGGGCTCCCTGGAACAGGAACAAAGTGATACATAATTAGGAAACTCAACGGTTGCCATACACAGCCTTGATGTAGGTGTAATTATCTCTTTGTACCTCACGTCCAGGCTCTCCTGGGGCACCAGCGAGTCCAGGAGGTCCCATGGGTCCAGGGGGTCCGCGTTCTCCATTGGGGCCACCAGGTCCCTGCTTTCCAGTTTCTCCCTGTAATCGACCCAAAACCAAAGTTAGCTGTCTGAACCTCATCTGATTTCATGGCTTTATTCAGTAATACAGACAACACATTTATCCACCAGTAAAATACGAAACCACAAATAAAAAATATAGTGCTTTTATGGTTGTTCCATCGCATTTTCTTCTCCTTTTTACATCTGAAAAAAGATTTTTTTTTAAATTCATACGTTGGTCTATATTGTTTTACTTCCAGAAATGAGATGTCTATAGACTGAATTCAAATCAAATGAAATGGCAGATTTGTGTGATGCAACTGTCCCAGTTCAATATTGAAAAACTAAACTGTATATAAGCCCTGAGCCCCACTGTACCAGTGATTATCCCAGTTCTTCAAAAAGACATGGTATTTAATTCTTTGTTATCATCAGCATTTCATAACTTTTAAAGTCACCTAGAATTAGTGTGACTCCCGCTGCCTGGAGAAGACATTACAGAGGTACAGTCTTGACATTTGTAAGTCTTTATCTGAAGTTTGCACATCATTTGATACACTAGAGGGATTTGATACTTTGTATTTCTGGATATAGACCCTGCTTTGGTGACTAGCTAAACACAACTCATTTTTTTTTGGCTCACTGAGATCTGTTATGGTATTAACAAAACTTACAGCAGGTCCAGGAAGGCCAGGGAAACCTCTTTCTCCTCTCTGTCCAGGCAGACCAAGAATACCACGCTGTCCACTAATACCCTGAGGTCCAGGCAGACCAGCGCTACCCTACAGAAAGTGCAAGACAGAAAGAGAGCTCAGACATTTGCATTAACATTAGAAACTAATGGTTACTGACATGTGTTCTGTATTTATACAGCATAAAAATTTATAGAGTTTAGTTCTAGTCTGCGGAAGTTGGAAAAGTACTTACAGGGGCTCCAACATTTCCAGGGCTACCCTTCTCTCCTGAAGGTCCAGGGGGTCCGGCAGCACCTGGCTCACCAGAGCGACCGGCAGGTCCTGTCTCACCACGGTTTCCTTTGGGTCCTTCCTTGCCGGCTGATCCAGCAGGTCCAGGAGGTCCAGGGTTACCCTATGGTAGTGGGTATAAAATATAACAACAGTCAGAAGAAAATTAGCTACGTTCAAATAACAATTCTTCCAACACTGCTGAGCTGTACTACTTTTGATAAAGAGCATACTATTTTTATTATGATGAGTTTGTGTATATTGTTCGGAACCTGTCAACTAAAATAATGTTCTGAGCACACGATTAGAAGGACTTACAGAGGGGCCGGGAGGTCCGACTCTGCCAGCGGCACCAGGGAAGCCAGTAGCACCCTATAGAGAAGGTCAAAGTCCATTAGCTGGCTGAAAACAGGAATCATAAATGTAAAAAGATGACAGAAGAAAAGTGTGGCCACGTACAGGTGGTCCAGCAGCGCCACGGGCTCCCTTAGCACCAGTGTTTCCGACGGGACCCTGATTAGAAAAAGCAAAATACATGAGCATGGACAATCCAGCAGCAGGTAGCAAAGAGACCAAAGTGGACTTAAGAGCTTGTCAGAGCCTAACGCTGTGTGTAGGAGTGTACATGTTTACCAACCTGAGGTCCGGGGGCACCAGTTGGTCCAGCAGGTCCAGGTGGTCCGGCATCTCCCTTAGCACCATTTTCACCAGACTCTCCCTTTGCACCAGGCTGTCCATCAGCACCCTATGGAGAGAGAGAGGTGAATGATGAGGGTTGATGAAATTACATCCATATCTGTGGCAAAATATGGATGGAATGACTTACAGGAGGTCCGGCGAATCCAGCAGCTCCAGGTGGTCCAGCCTCACCGCGCTCTCCCTTGTTAAGAAAAGGAGAGAAAAGAATCAGCCAGTGATTTTTACAGATTAAGAATCAATGGGGAGCAGTTCAATTGTGAGACACAAAGTTTTAAAGACCTGAGAATTTGATCTTATCTACTGGGACTGCCTGCTCTAATCTCAAACATGGCAATGATGGAGATCTTTGAGCTGAAGTTTCTTCTATACCTGAATCAGTTGATTACTGGTGACACTACAGTCTACCAATGGATCATAATGGAAAGTGAAAGTCTAGCATACTGAAAGAGTTGAGATAGACAAAAAGAAAGTCTGTCAGGCAGACAGGTACTAACAGGGCTTCCACGACCTCCAGTAGGTCCAACAGGTCCAGCAGGGCCAGTCTCTCCCTTGTCTCCGCTTGGTCCAGCAGGTCCAGGAAGTCCAATTGGTCCAGTTAAACCACGGGGTCCATCCTTACCGGGAGTTCCATCAGCACCCTTAGCACCTTGGTCACCCTAGGTTATTTGACAAAAGTGAGAGGAGTTATAGACATGTGATCAGAAAAATTAGTTGATTTGTCTTGGTTTGAACACTCAGTGTGGCTATAACTGAGAAATAACATGCTAATATGGTGTAGGCAGTGTAGTTCTTAATTAAACAAACATAGATAATACTGCGATGTTTCATAGTAGCCATCAGTCAGTGCAGGTGACGCTACCTGTAGGCCTTTGGTTGTAATGGCAAGTTACATGACAGTATGGTTGTTTGTATTAGTGAGAAAAAAAAAACATCAAATTTTGTTGCCATAATAGCGAGTTTCATCTGTGTTCTGTTCTGTGGATGGTGCCCCTAACTGGTTTAAATCAATAAAAGCTAGTTAATCCCATGCTCTATACTTGAAATAGTGGTCCAACTGGGAACTAGATTAGATTAGAGAGAACTTTATTAATCCCTTGGGAAGACTCCCTCAGGGAAAATGAGGTTCCAACAGCATTGGATAGCAGCACACAGGTAAGAAGCACTACTGTGGTGACTCACTCTGTCTCCCCTCGCTCCTGCAAGTCCAGCAGCACCGCGCTCACCAGGCATTCCCTGCAGTCCAGGAGGACCCTGAGCACCAGGATTACCAGCGGCACCAGCATCTCCCTAAAGAAGAGGAGAGACAACATGAACAAAAAAGCAACAACAAAACAAAGTTAACTACATTTCTGCAGCTCTCTAGCTTCCTACCTTAGCACCATCGTTTCCAAGAGAACCGGGTGATCCACGAGAACCAGTGGGTCCAATAGGGCCTGGAGCACCACGCTCACCAGGGAATCCTCTGTCACCCTGAGGGGTACAGACAGGTCGAAAACAGTCAGACAATTGCATGAGAGTGTCACATTGTACTGTTCAAAGCAGGATTCTTGCTATTCTTACTTGGAAATGGTTCAAGTCTAAAATTCTGCACTACTGATATTTCTTTAATAGTTTAATCAAAATTAACACAATAAATTCCAAAGCTTACATTAATTATAATATATAATAATAAATAATAAATCCCTCGTGTTTTCTGCTACGTATAATTTATTTTTAGCACGCAGAAGCACCATGAGTACCATTTATGTGCACCCGTGGTTATAGGCCTGCAAATTTCACTAAATCTCACCTATGTTAACTAGCTCGCTGACTTATTTGCAGTTGTGTACATTTCATTTGTGGTCATGCCATAACTGTGCTAAATGCTAATATTGTATTTCATGATGATAGTAATGATGCTGATTTTATTAATAAACACAATAAGCCTCTTACTCTAGAACCAGCGGGTCCAGGGGCTCCAGCCTCACCGGGGGCACCCTACATTGAGAGAGACAAAAAAAATAGTTATTCCAACTCAAAGATTTTCATAACTGCACCATTTGAGAATAGACTGATTCATGTTTCCACAAAGATGAAAGTCGTTTTTCAGTTTATACCTGCTCTCCAGGCTTGCCGCTCTCGCCAATGGCACCCTGGGGTCCTGGCAGTCCCTGGAATCCAGCGCCTCCAGCAGGTCCCTGCTCACCTCTCTCACCAGCAGGACCCTGAGGATGAACAAGAGGGGGATTGTCAAAGCTAGTCATTGCTGCAGGTTTGTGTTAACGTATTTCTTTTTTAAAGTTTTGGCGAGTGTTAAGTGTATATTTGTTTGAGTGTGTGTGTTACTCACAGCAGGTCCAGGGGGGCCTTGAGCACCAACTTCACCGTCCTTACCAGGAGCACCCTGGGTAGGGAGAAAGTAGGTTTTTAGGCGCATTTCCGGTTTCATGTTTTAAATTGCGCATGTTGCTGACTTCATGACAATAGAATAAGACTGAAGCAGATTCTGTGGGTGGAATCTGTAACTTACAACAGCACCGGAGGGTCCCATCGCACCTCTCTCACCGGGTTTTCCAGGCTCACCCTACAGACAAACATGTAAGGACAGGTCAGTTTGGCTGATGGGTTGTGTTAGAACTTTCAGGTTAAAGTAACAGTACTGAAGAGCACTGCTACAAAAGATAGTTGGAGATGTGAACATTGTGTAGGTTTTCATTCAACCATTTCATGGACTAAAATAATCAAAAATGTGTGGCAGTTAGGATAGTTTACTCACAGCGGCTCCCTTGGGTCCAGGGAATCCCATGACTCCAGGCTGGCCTCGAGCACCAACTGAGCCAGGAGGTCCGGGGCGGCCATCTTGTCCAGAGGGTCCCTGGCGAGGACCATTATTAAAGCAATTAAGGGTTAACTCAATAAACACAAAGACTTTTTAAAACCATTGGAAGATAAAATGTCTCTCTTTATGCTCTTGTAATTTTTAATTTAGTTGAAGATCTCAATGTGTACTTACAGCAGCTCCAAGCTTGCCATCAGGTCCAGGGCTGCCAGGGCTGCCAGTCATACCCTACAAGTCAGAGGACAGGGGACGGCCTGTGTAGCGGATTACTAATGCTGAGGACAACCTGAAGTCCAGTCAGTGGTAATGCTCACCTTAGCTCCGGGCAAACCAGCCTCTCCAGTGCGGCCAGGCTCTCCAGTGGCACCTTTAGGTCCAACAACACCGGGTGCACCGCGCTCACCAGTAGCACCCTATGATAGAGAGATGAAAAGAGAGAGAGAGAGGATGGAGATTGAAAAAAAATGGTGGAAAGGTGAACAATACCTAAACCAAAATAATCTGAGCCATCTTGATATTTGTAAGTGAAATGTGAAGACACGCTTAATGTGCTATTTCTCACCTTGGGTCCAGCAGGGCCATCAGCACCAGGGAAACCACGACCACCAGGGGCACCCTGCAAAGAAAAATCAAACACATTTAGTTTGGCTCTGAAGCAAGACAAAACAAGAAAAATGAGTAAAATTCAGGATGTAGCACTGGTACACATACTGTAAGACCCCCTGGTGGCTATATAGGGAACTGCATTCTATTGTATTCTATAGCTTGATCATTTTTTTCTACTTGTGTTTCTTGTACATCACAGGTACTGTCTGTTTGAATGTCAGATTACTGACATGCCCATATGGTATCCACATTGTTTGGGAGGCCACCACATATTACATATGATGCAGAGGTCTCCTAGGGTGTACGTTTCTAGACATGATTTGTAAGAGATCATTCATCCATCCATTTTCTATTGCTACTTATTCCACTTAAAACTGTCTGTAGGTGTGCGTGCAGGAGTGAATGTGTTTGTCTGTTTATATGTGATCATGTGATAGACTGGCATCCTGTCTAGGGTGTACCCCGCCTCACCGACTGCTGGGATAGGCTGAAGCCCCCCGTGACCCTTAATTGGAATAAGTGAAACAGATCAGTGGAAGCCTATACACAAACTCCACATGTACACACTTTTTGAAAAAGAAAATAAACTTTTGGTTTTGTCAGTTCTTCTCAAAATGATTATTGAGATGATTATTCTGTACAAACCTGTTTGTGAATCAATAAAATCCACTCAGATATTATTCCTATTGACAGATCCAAGGCAACACTACAACCAGGTTAAAATCCTTTCACAGACAAAATCTCAATTCAGATTTCCAGTGACATAGTTTTCAATGATCCCCAGTCTTTATCAGAAGAGCTGGAATTACTTTTTGTGTTTTAATTTATGTAACAATGGACTATGAGTTGCTGAAAAATATTTATAAGAGCTGTTTTTTTTTTTTTGCATTATCTCTATATCTACACTATTCACATTTATTAAATGAGCAGGTACAAATGTTAGGTTATGTTATATAATCACAAATGGATGGACATAATTGTATAGAAATGTGTTTGTTTTGATACTTATGAGTATTCTTGAGTGTTTTTTTCCTCACAGTTAAAATCCATAAAATAACCCAAATCCAAATAATCTGTAAATTACTCCATAACAAAAGAGCTCAGTGTGCCAGCAAACCATTGATGAAACTAAAGTTAAACATTAAGCAATAAGATGTATGCCCCCACCCACCCACCCCCAGACCCAGCATTTACACACTCCTGGCATTGATGTGGCATACTCTGATAGTAGTATCCAAAGACAAGCAGAGTCATTTCATGTTAATGGAAATTAAATCCAGAGCTGTAAAATTCCAATTTAAACACCATCACCAGAGTGTGACTCCATCACATTTCTGAATTGTTATATATCAGTTTTCTTTAATGACATACAACAGTACAGTCAGCTATTACAACAGAATGTTGATAATCAAGAAGATAAAGAGAACTAGGAGGATAAGGAGGAGCAGG
Source organism: Thalassophryne amazonica (assembly GCF_902500255.1). Taxonomy (NCBI): domain Eukaryota; kingdom Metazoa; phylum Chordata; class Actinopteri; order Batrachoidiformes; family Batrachoididae; genus Thalassophryne; species Thalassophryne amazonica. The sequence continues at coordinate 46,582,468 of NC_047118.1, forward strand.
GGCACTTAAATAAATGAAGTACTTACTCTTTCTCCAGGAACTCCACGGCCTCCTGCAGGTCCAGGCTCTCCTCTGGCTCCCCTCTTGCCCTCCTCACCATGAGGTCCTGGGGGTCCTTGAGCTCCTGGAGCACCCTGGATGCCACACACACATCATGATTTAAGTACATACTAATTTATTGATTGAATTCATTCAGTAAAATAATGCACAAGACACAGATATAATGTTCATTAAAATACACGGATTAACACAAGAAAGTGAAAAACACTTCTTTCCATTGTGATCCAGAACACAATGGAAACAAATGGCCAGAACACAAACATAAGAAAAAACCCGCTTAATTTGGTAATAACTTACAGTCTCTCCCTTAGCACCGGGATCTCCCTTGGATCCTGGGGCACCAGACTCACCCTGAGAGCAACAAACAAATAGGAAAATACAAACAAATGTGTGGCAAATCAAAACATATGACAGGGATAGATGTTCATAAAACCAACATATTTAGCTGCTAGTTGACTTACATTGGTTCTACATTCTATTTGCTAAAGTAGCCCCTATTTTAATTTGAGGTGATCAAGTTTATGTATTTGAAATACTTTTACATCACACTGCTGTACTCACAGTGTTACCCTTGGCTCCGGGGGCACCGGCAGCACCTTGGGGTCCAGGAGGTCCACGTGGTCCTGGGAAACCAGGAGCTCCAGCAGCACCAGCAGCACCCTGCAGGGGGCAGTGACAGCTTCAATACCAACATATGTATAGCTTCAGCATTTGGAAACACTGGCCCTGGACCTCATTTCCACTAAATTTCCACTTTAATGCAACTGTAAATCTGTGGATGTTCACCATTTTACCTTAAGATGTTTTTAGAAGATTGGATGCAGGTTTGTTAGCAAACAAGCCTCATTTAAACCAAAAAGAGATTCAACCTAACCAACCCTGATTTGAATATAGTGTGATTGAATAAGAGATATACTCACAGGGACGCCTTTAGATCCAGCGGCTCCATCAGCTCCAGGGTTACCCTGTTGGAGGAGAAGGAGGATTTTAATGAACATTGGAGAGGTGAAAAGCTCAATCTGAATGACTGACAACTAGTATGCCATCATAAAATCTGCCACTCTGCCTTATATTTCTGTAAAAAAAATAAAAATAAAAAAATCATTTTTAAAATCAATTTATGCTTATACTTACAGAAGGTCCAGCAGCGCCAGCAGGTCCGGGGTTACCAGGCTCACCACGTGCACCAGCAGGGCCCTCGGGACCACGAGCACCCTGAGGACCAGCATCACCCTAGGTAGGAGAGGACACACACACAAAAAAGTTCAACACATAACTGCATTCTTATTAGCACCTTTTATGATAAAAGTCATAGAGTAAGAAGCAAACAGCGACCCCAGGGAGAGCCAAGGAGAGATTAGGAAGAATAAAGACACAAATGTGTTCTGCTACAAAAAAGGTTAATGAATTAAAACTTTCATAATGTTCCCCCCACCAATCTTTCTACATCAAACATCAGCTAAAGCCATTAATTTAAACAAATGAATGCCACTGTTACTGCCTCAGTTCCATATTACATTATAATATTACATACAGAAAGCAAATTACAACATACTGGAAAAAAGTCAAATTTAACTAATTGCTATTTATACTATATGTTTCATTCTCACATATACTATGAGGTGTCTTACAACTCTTAATTTTTGTAATTATTTCTTTATTTTTGCAGACGTGAGCAGCTATTGTCAGTATTGCATTGCAGGCCACATGCAAGCAGGTCCTCTTGCAGGTGACTAAAATGTGTTGCTTTTTCAAAATAAATGCACAAAATACACCTGTTAGAATTAGCATGTAGTATGGCTTGGAAGCCAGCACAAAATGCACCCATTGCTCAAATGTGATCTTTCACACAGGGCCATTCACACACTGTGTGATCTTTGAGGTGATCACACACACTGTGTGATCTTTCATTGAGTGCTAGGAATCCTATAAATCGCTATTTTTTTCTGTATATGGAACTCACTTTTTAACACAGCATTTCCCAAGAGTGTGTTTAACAACAGACAGGAATTCAGTAGCACATGTGCACAGCACAGCGTGTGCAGTTACTTAACATAAGGAGTTATAATTACATAAATAACCAAGATGTTCAAGTAAATGTGCATTGGACAACATATTGGATGTTACAGTATTTGATGCATATGAAAATGGACTGCTGGTCCATAGTGCTAGAATACTGCAATAAAAACAAGCTCTTTAATTTGGGATTTTTGTGCATCGTTGTAGTGTACTTTTATATTGGTGTTTATTATTTTATTATTGGAGTTTATTTTGCTTAGTGAATTAATTCCTCAGAAAGCATGATTATTATTATTATTATTATTATTATTATTATTATTATTATTATTAATTATATTAATTACAACCGTGTAATTATTCCGTATATAAGTTGCAGGAGTATAAGTTGCAGGACCTCCCTAACTAGTAAAAAAAATTGCAACTTCTACTCTACATTTTATGGTTTTTGAAGAAAGCAGGCATAGAAAATAGATAAGTATTAGAATGATGCTGTGGGTGGTGGATGAGGATGATGCTGGGCAGTGTTATACCTTGGATCCAGGGCCACCAGGGAATCCAGGAGGTCCAGCGGGGCCAGTGGGACCCTGTAGCAAACACAAATTGATTCAGATTGGTTTCTGGACACAACAGACTTGACTAGTTAAAATGCTAAGACAACTAATCAAGCAAAATGTATAGGCACTCTGTTCTTCATAGCAGAATATATATATATAGTTGAACAACTAAGTATCCCTTCATCAAGACTTCTCTTCCAGCGACAAGGGTCAAGATATATCTTAAAATTGTAATACGGTCATAGTTATGTAATATTTATCTGATATACTTCTTGAATGTTCTTGAGTGTTTCAGCAGTGTTTAACCCAATCTACCACATTGTAGTTATTCTTGACAATGATGTGGTGGATTGGGTAACTGCTGAAAACTACCATTAACTACACTGTTGCCAATTTAAGCATATATTGTGAACAGAATTAATAAGCACTCAAAAACAAACAAACAAACAAACAAACAAAAACTAAACTAAAACAAAAAGGAATATCCCTTAAACTAAAGGTTTATCTGTTTGGGAATCCCTCAGTGTTTCTGACAGCTTCTTCTTTTTTATACCTTTTCCGTTTTTACATAAAATAAAAATAATGATACTTACAGCAGGTCCAGCAGCACCAGCAGCACCATCGTTACCACGAGCTCCCTACAGAACACAATAGAATAAGTGGTTGATATTACCATTAACCGAATTACTATCTGCTACAGTTTTCATATGCTCATATATTTTTGAGGACTCACAGCAGCTCCAGAAGCACCAGTACGGCCTCTCTCACCAGGCAAACCACGAGGTCCCTGACATAATTAGAAAACAGCATGTTAAATAAAGCGTGACAATAATAACTCCAAAATACATGGTTTCTAAAGAAAGGAACAAAAAATCCTGGCATTTGATGTATGGTTTACTCACCATAGCGCCAGGGATTCCATTCTCACCAGGGGCTCCAGCCTCACCCTGAACACACAAAACAGACCATGAATTGTTGATGGGTTCAATATAAATTGTAGTTTAACACAAGCATCCAAAAATAGCACACATAAGTATTTAAGTTACTACACAATACAGGGATCACAGTGGAATACACTTAAGATTTTTAAGTGGGTATGAATGTCTATCCTGCAGTCATAACAACAAGTCTGTATTTGATGAAGTAATATTCTAGGTGCCCTCAATTTAAGGCTCAATTTGAAATGTCGGACAGCACTGCACACTACGTCTTCATTTCAAAATATTTATGATTTTCATCGGGTGTTGGCTAGGGATATCAAGCTTGGTGGCTTAGGTGTCTTTGCCAACAAGGAAAAGCTTACTGATCTTGACTTTTTGGATGATGCTGTGATCTTTGCAGAGTCCATGGATATCCTGATTGCAGCACTTGAGAAACTGAGTGAGAAGTCAGAGGCATTGTACTGGATCAAGACTAGGTTATCAGTGACTTCCTGGAAATGGCCATCAAAAATTAATCTGTATGCGGTGGAAGCGCCAAATTTCAAAATGGTTTAGCAATCATTCATCTCAGCAGTGACATTCATCCCCTTGAGTCCTTGGCCTTTGAGATCAAGAGAAACCTTTAAAGCTCTTATGGAGTCATGAGGTCCCTGGATAGACAGGATAGACACCTGGGATAGGACAATTATGGTCCAAGTCTTTAGGATCCCAGTGTTTCCTGTCTAAGTGTATGGCTGGGAGATGTGGATCCTAACCAGTGACCTAAGACAATGACTGGAGGTGTTTGGGGTTAGGTCTTTTTAGTGGATCCTTGGGCACTTTTGGAATGACTTTGTGCCAAATGAATACATCAACTACAGCACTTTGGCTATGTGGCATGCTTGCCTGGGCATGATCAGACACACAGGTTCCTCAGTGTTGAGGACTCCAGGAAGACCAAGGAGACATGCGTATTTCACACTGCTGCCATGGATAAATTGCAACTTTTGAGCAGTGCGGATGGACCGATGGACCTTAGGTGTTCTGTAGATTGGTAGATGTGGTGATGCACAGCACCAGCGCATGCCCCTAGACCTGACCTGACCTTCATTTAATTTATATCACTGTGTATTAATGCGCTTTACAGTACACATGATCCCATTAGGTATATTAAACCATGATATATTGTTTCACCTCCATAAAATACCATCCATGCAAAAGTAATAAATACAGCTGCTAATACTAGTTCCAATAATAAAAAAAAAAAGACTTGACAATGAGACTCAGTACAAGGGGCTGGCTATACTAGCATGTCAGTATCTAAATTTTAAAGCGACTTTCAGGTCATTTTAACATAATTAAATGTACTATGCAGATTTGCTGCAAGCCCTCCACATGGATATTTTGTGTTCAGTTTAACACTGATTGACTTTAACTTACAAATTCACCTCGATGCCCAATCACAAACTGTGTTCATACTGTTGGCATTTGATTCTACACACAGCTTTCAAATTAGCTCGCTAAGTCACACAATCAGATATTAAATTATACTCGACTGACGTGTACCCTGGTCTAAAAAGCCCACCAAAAGTTTACATTCAGCTAGATGACAAAACTAGATAATACAAATATACCCTGTTCCAGTAAATGTGAAATTATAATTCAGCTAGCAGTAGGGCTAGCTAACTTGCTAACTATTTTGAGCAACTGTGTTGGCATACACTCTGCCAGGACTACATTTGGTCTCACTCTTAATAGAGCAAAATCAGTTATGTGATAGTGTAAATGACTGTTTACTAGAGTTGAACAACTTGTTTTAACACCGCAATAGAGTTTATTTAACTTTTTGGAGTGGGATCTAATGTAGTCCTGCAGAGTTTATTTTACTTTGCAAAACTGACTGTGTAGCGTACCTATATCAGTGCTAGTTCTGTCTCAGTTACTAGTGCTGTATTACTAATAGTACAGTACCACTATAAATGTAACATTTTCTATACTGAGAGAGAAAGCAAGACAGGAAGTGTCACCTTGGGTCCAGCGGGTCCAGCATCTCCCTTAGCACCATCTAGACCACTGAATCCCTACAAAAACAGCAAAATAGAACCAAAGAGATACATGGGATACACATGAAGGACTCTATCATGAATAAACAGAAATTACAGCATTAAAAAATGTGTTTTTTATAGACAAAGGGTGTTGCATTGTTCTTTGTTAGGTCTTGACTTACTCTGTGTCCCTTGATGCCGGGCAGTCCAGGGGTTCCTGGGAAACCACGAGCTCCCTGACAGACAGAATGGAGAAATTTACTTTTGCAGCTTAGGGCTAGGGTTGTTGTTGTTGTTGGTTTGTTGCTGTTGTCTTCTTTTTTGAGTGTGTCTTGCACTGGTGCCTTACCTGTGGGCCAGGAGGTCCACGCTCACCATCGCGACCAGGTTTGCCGGACTCACCCTGCAAGACAAAGGAAGTGACACATTTACCAATGGATGAATAAAGAAAGGACAGACAGCAGTTCTTTAAAGTGAAAGATGCTGAATACGAGCAGATCTGACATACATCCTCGCCGTTCTTTCCAGGAGGTCCAGCAGGGCCGCGAGGACCCATGGAACCCTGAGAAGACACACGTACATACAGGGTGAGATTGACTGCATTCCAACAAGGTAGACTGTGGTTGCCAGTACAAATATTTAATACTTACAGAAGGTCCAGGTTCACCAGACTCACCAGGGGGGCCAGTGAATCCTTGAGGTCCCTGTAGGCGGTGACACAGAAACACCATCATTACGTCCTGGCTCCATCACTTTAAATATATTTTTGGAATGCACTCCAAGCAAACATAGGGCAAGATCAGTTTCATTAATAGTGATTCCTATTTGGTCTTTTATTGTTGTTGTGCTAAATAATGGTGATTTTGAACTCACCTCAAACGGTTTGCTGCCAGTGATTATTAATGCTATGTTTGTTTCAGTGGGTTACTTCAACTACATGCTGCTGCTGTTACATCACTTTAATAAAAGCAGCAAGATAAACATGCTTTAGCTCTGTCAAAATTAGCCCACAATTCAGTCACTAAATATCAGCACACTGGCTTCAAATTTTGCATGATCCTCTCCTGAGCACACATTTCATATTTTAACAGGTTTCAAGTATGTTCTATGATGGTGACATGGCTTTGTCACAACATTCTTTCACTGATGGATTAAAGGGGATGCTTCCTGTTTTGAACAAATGATATTTGCAAATTAGTTCACAAGCAATTTGTGAGCATATGTGCACACACATGCCTGCATGGACACACACAAAAACAAAGGGAGAAAAATCTTAAACTATATTTTATTCCTTTGTATAACTGTATAACTGAAGATGTTTTGGTTTTTAGTTCCTACAACCATCTAACAAAACTGAAGGAAAGTAGTCAAATTAGAAAATGCCATACTACAATATTTGTGTGTATTTTGTTTGTTATTCCTGCCAAAGAAATGCTTTCATCATTTTATTCATTTATTTATTTATTTTTTACAAAAAAGTTTGGTGGGTTATATAGTTGCTTCCTTATAAATAAATAAATAAAATAAAATAAATTAAATTAAAAATCATGAAAAAGTTTGGTGAAATGCACAGACTTAGCCTTGAATATAATAATTTTGTAAATTTTGAGAAACATTTGCAGTGTTGTTGTTCCTGCTAATTTGTGGTTTGCTTTTCAATTTAAATGTATGTTATTTTGATAGCACTGTGGGCTTATTGTGTGCCATTATCAGTTACCTCAACTTCAAAGTAAAAACAGACTTTACCACATTTTTTAGTATGGTTTTCACAAATACATGAAACAGATTATGCTGCCAAAAACATTATATATTGTTTATGCCTGTTTTTCAGATTGCTGATTAGGATAACTCAAAAACAAATGAACCAAAAATCATTACAGTTTGGAGTAGAACTACAAAAAAAAATCCAAGACATTTAATACATGTTTTCTCACTTATGGATGTACATTAGTGTTTGCATGAATCTGAATCTAAATTTTAACAATGTAAAATGGGATTGTTTAATACTGAAACAATTTTCACTAATCTTGATGTAGCCCAGGATAGAAACCATGTACAGTTGTTTTCCCTTCAGATACATCTAGTCGTTGTCTGCTTTTTTATGTTTTCAGATTCAGATCCTTTGAAACTATGAAAAGCATTTTAATTTGAAGAAAGTGATACGCACGCTAGCACCAGGAGGTCCAGGAGGTCCGCGGGGTCCCATTGGGCCCTGTTAATCAAATGAAGGAGAATTAATGTCTGATTTTACCTCAGAATAGTAAACACACACACACACACACACACACACACACACACACACACACACACACACACACACATATATATATATATATATATATATATATATATATATATATATATATATATATATATATATATATATATATATATATATATATTGTGTAGAGGATGTGCAGGTCCTACCATGGGTCCAGGGACGGATATGGAAGGAGATTTATCGTCGTAGCCACCAGACATTTGTGGAGAGAAGTTCTGGAAAAACCAAGAGAATGAATTGTTAGTCACAAAGCATATTGCATTATAACCATGTTATCCACAAAAGGTACATCAATGCTCCAAGATATTGAAAGTATTTTTGTATAGTCTGTTTACAATGCCAGTTTTATGTAAAATTCTTCTTTCTGTTCGCCTTTTCTCACTTTATGTGGGGCTGATGCATTTTCACAGCAATATTATATAATTATGTTCAAAGTAATCATTTCCACCCACAGACTCATTTTGTTATTACCGATTTGTATAATCAAATCCATCTTCTTATTCCATGAAGAAGCAGCAGTATCCATTGTTTCATCCTTTTTCTAAACTTGAAAAATAGCTACATTTAAAATTTTTCTAAAAGTATGTGCATTTAAATTGTAGCGTGCTAGCTGACAAGAATCAGACAAATTGCATCATTTTCATACTGGAATTTGACCTTTAACCAGCAACCGCTTGTGCTGTCGGCAATACAGAATCTACTGAGGTATGAGAAGTCTCTTTAGACCAACATCCAGTATGAGGTTATCTATAGCTAAGCTTCATATATATATATATATATATTCCACTCGGACCCACCTTGTGTGTTTTTTAAGAGCTGACATAACGTGAATTTTTCCACTGTGAGATCAATAAAGTTTATCTTATCTTCAGTTAGCTTAGCATGAACAAATATTAGCTGGTAAATTAACTAGGCATGCTAAATTAGCTTAGCGTTGTGAAATAGGATGTGGGTCAAATATAAATTCTAATTAGCATGACAATTAGCTTGAATGCTATGGAAATATAAACTAGTAATCATAAACACATTAAAAAATCAGTGAAAATGTTGAAAAACTGCAAGAGACAATCATTTTAAAAGGAGAACCTTTACATTAGGAGGCAGCTAGCCTAGTCATGTTAAAATAGAGGTATTGACTTTAACATGCTAATTCATTGACTAATAATAAACCTGCCACCTAAAGCTCTGACGCAGTTTACACTGTAAAAACTTAAGTTGAAGTTGAGTTGCTGCCATTAAAACATAAGTAAACTCAGTTCACATTGTTAAGTTATGTTGACACATTTAAATTTAAATTTCACTGAACTGGCTTACAACCTTCAGTTGCAATTCCAATGACTCAGGAAGTTAAGTTGAAATTTCATAACTCATCATGTTAAGTGGAAATAAATTATAGAAACAAATTATAGTAACTAATTGAGCTTATCACTTTAGACAGTGTACAAACACATGATATGACCTCACAACTACATTTGAAGAAAAAACCTCTGTGTTCAAGCCAAATGCTATTTTGACATCCACCCTTAAATCCTAAGCTTAGTGTGTAAATTCTATGGTCCTCTTGAGTGTCACATCCAGCATAGTTTGATCAGTTTAATTTTTCATTCTATTCATCAAAAAACCCTGCAATGTGGAAACTCTCTCTGTCAAGTGTTCAAAGCTTCGGAACGATTATTCACCTGCTCATGTGACTCGTGACTGTTTCCCAGCACTGGGATCCTCCCTAAACCCATCTATCTGAACCTACACGTCAAATACAAAATGGTGTTTAAAAATAAATAAATTAAAAAACTTACTCCACCGAGGCCAGGGGGGCCAGGGGGGCCAGGAGGTCCGGGGAGTCCAGGCTGGCCGGGAATACCATCATTACCAGCGGGACCAGGGGGGCCCTTCAAGAGACAGAGAAAAGAGAGAAATGGATGAAGCCCAGCTGTGACAGGTAGGTCAAAGTTCAATCGGTTGCAGGGTTCTTAAAATACAGATTAGCGCACTGAGCTGTGTTCCTACAAAACCCAAACAAACTCGAATTGACTTTGGCGTTCCTGTCTTCAGGGGCTCACTGTTGCCTTGGTGATGAGGGCAGCAGGACACCTGATGAATACATCTGCAGGAATTTGGCTGCACAACTGATCATGTGATCAAAACCCGGAAGTAAATATGTTTATGCAGTGCATAACATGAAAACAGATACAAATCATTACTGCATATGCCGTGAAATTCTCACTATGATTAGCACCCTTTTGGTTGCTGCAGTGTTACATTGATGGAATTAAATTACTGTAATATATGTAAATAATATGTTTACAACAAAATGGAAAACTCAGATTTATGCATGAGTATACTATTTATTTAAGGCACACAAAGAATGTCATGAAAAATCCTTTTTGTGATTTCAGGTCGCAAAAGTTTGTCAACCAAGACCAAGACTGCCATTCCAGATTTAAAGGTAATTCTAAACAGAAAGCTCACAAAGTTTATACATTTGTAGAATTTCATCATTCTTATATTACTGCTTCACCATGAAAAAAATATTTATAGCATATTTAAGTTCTCTCACATCCAAACCTGGACAGCAGGATGGGCAAATCCTTTTTTTTTTATTATGAATTATATAAATTTTCTTGCAATGGCAATCATTGTGTCCATGACCTCCTCATTTGAACCAGATCTCAATGTTTTTTCACTGAGCAAGGTTTGGTGAATGTTAACCCGTTTATGCCCACATTTTTTTTAATAAGTGGAAAAAGTTGCATTAGTACCTTTGAGATTTTTTTACTGTGAGTAGAAAATGACAGTGATACGCTTCGGCAACAATTGTTGCCAGTAGGGCAAAAAGGTTAAAATTTACTACAAATTCATTTTTGTTTGTAGCTCCAGAAGAGTTAAATACTTGAGTCAAGATTAGTACTTTTTCACTTCTGGCCTTTTTAAGATGAGACTTTTGCATTTATCTTTCTACTGCAGATAATCTGCAGATTTTGCCTAAAAATGATAACAAACCTTTAGAGATTTCCAGTAATATGCAAAAAAGGAGAAACCCTCATTAATTTGCTCCAGTTGATGACACTCAAAAGAATTAAATTCAACCAAATTAAGTTAACAAGTTAGTGTAAGTAATACTTATTAAGTTAATTAGAGTCAACCTAATTCAGTGTTACTAATTGAATTACTTGTTAGGTTGGTCCAACAATTCTGTTTTTTCAGTGTTTATGAGAACTGTCACGATTCAGTAGATGTGATCTTTCTTTCCATTTGTTTTGGTAAAACCCTAAATCCTGGACTCTTTCCTCTCCTGATTGACTTGATACTGCAACACCTGCTTCTGCTCCAAGTTGGATGCACGTGAATCTACTCGGGGAGCCAGACCATGAATACACAACATGGCATCTGAAAAACAGACTATAAACCTACCTGGTCTCCTTTAGGTCCACGCTCTCCCTTGGGTCCCTGTGAGACAGAGAAGTGTTGGCATAATTCAAATGTGGATCAAGCAAGAATCAGATTATTATACCAACGATCAATAATCACTCAGCTATCAGTGCTCATCAATAGTTTAAAAAATATTGAGTTCTTTACAGCAATAAATGGTTTGTACATTCAGTGACCATTAATATGATTATCTATTGTTATGATCATCTTTGTGTTTGCGTGAAGAAATCATTTTAAAAATTGATGATTCATGAAATTTTGAATATTTACCTGTGGCTGCAAGCCTGAAGAAAGATGAAACACAGAGAAGTACAGAATTAGATCATGAAAGAACACACATACAAATCTAGTGGTTATAAAATTGACATCAAGTATTAAAGCAGGAAATATAAAATTGTAAATTTAATAAAATTAATAGAGATTTTTGTAATCTGCTGCAGAGGGACAGTATTTGCAGATATGTGTGAATGGAGATGAAGTCATGGAGTGTTGTTTTTTTTTTTTACTTTACAGCACAGATAAAAGATGTCAAAGTTGGTGAAATTGAAACAACAAGATGTGAGATGCTTAAATAATCTTACTTTTTCTTTAAAGAACTAGAAAAGAATTTGGTATGCAATAATCGGAATGCAGGTGATGCTTGTAGAGATAAATAGCTGGAAAAATAAATACATCAAGAAACTTAAAAATGAAGGTGAGGTGGAAACAAGGTAGAAAGAATAGAGAATAAAAGAGGAGAATTTTTTTTGGCGGTTCTTTTGTCATGATAACAGTCCGAGGACACACAAAAAGCTGGTCCTCATAAGGTTAACTGCTTACCATTTGGGCTAAGATTTGGCTTTTTAGTTCCATTTTGCTTTAATGTTATGGTAAGGTTAAGGTAAATGTTTCGCTATATAGCATTTATGGGAAAGTTAGTTTAAAGAGATGCTCCTTCGTTATCAAAGACAAAGTAGTGCCACAAGGCCTAGTTTTAAGCCCCTTTTGATTGTTTTTGTAACATGCATTATTAAAACAAAACAATGGTAGGGTTGAAAAATAGGATGAACAACTATAAGGTCTCCCTAAAAATGTTCAGACTGTCATTGTAAATCAAAGCACTGGCCTTTGAATGACTGTGTGTTTGTTTGTACCATCATCGGGGCATATGGGGCAGCACTCGTCGTGAGGGACAACAGGGTTTGGGCAGTCGGATGTGTCCTCGCAGATGACCTCATCGCACATCACTGTGCCACTGTCGCACACACAGATCTGACATGGCTCTGGTTTCCAAACATCCCGGTCCTGAAATTCCTGGCCGTCCATGGTGCAGGGCGTGCCTTGCTCTGAGGGGGGCAGCAAAGAGATAATTATCGGTAAGATAACTGAACTCAGGTATGTGAAACCTGGAAAACATTTAATTTCATTTTATATTTAATTATTGATTAAATGTAATTATATTATTAAAAAAAACAAATTAATAAGAATAAAATTTACACAATGCATGCTTCTTGATTGGATATCAATGTTGGCATAAAAAAAAGGTTTTAAATAGTTTATCGTGAGGAAATGCATTTAAAATGACCCATAAAAGGAGTGACAATAAGATAAGAAGTCCTGAAGTCCATCATATAAAACAGACAGAAAAGTGGACTGGATGATGTAACGGAACAGGCCCACCAGTGTGTTCTGTTTGGATGCAGGTCAAAGGTCAGAAGTTAGTGACGCACGTCCCATGGTGTTTTAACTTATAGCTAATATCAGAAAAGAGCAGCACCTCGGTCAACAAATGCTTCAAAGTCATTTTTTCCGACATTATTCTCAGTGAAAGTGAGACCAAACAGTTCCAGACTGTTCCTGACTCTTTCAGGCCTTATAAATCTCCCAGCATGCCAGAGTGCTGAGCTCAGAGGGGAACCAGCAGAGCTGCAGACTGTCAGCTTGGCAGCAGCTGGTGGAAACAGTCCCTCCACATGTGTTTGCCATTAGATGGAAAAAAAAGTGGAAAGAAGATGAGGGGAGGAAACAAAGAGTGGGTGGTGGCAGACGTGGCGGCCAGATGTGTTGGAAAGTGCACGCACCAGCCTCTAGGTGGCGATGTGAGACCAATTCTATGGTCAGAGCCCTCAATTACATCTGCTGCAGACAGGCAGGCAGGCAGGCAGATAGACAGCTGGGTCCTTTCCAGACAAAAGGAAGAAGAGGACCATCTGGAAGAACTGAATTTCAGCCTGTCATTTCAGTGCTGAGCACATTCTCATGTTGCACCGACAGAATAAATCTGCATGTGCGCCTTAAACAGTGTGCTGGAGCCACAGAGGTCACGAGATGTTTGCAACAGACAAGACGAAGCCTGCACTCGCCCTCACTCTCTTTCTCACAGCTCATCACTTAGCTCAAAGCTATGAACTGCTTTGCCATATGAATCAATACCCAAGAAAAAAAATTGTGCCTAGAGGAATCTTAACCTCTGCAGGAGGCCTGCAAAAATTCTTCTTTTGAAGTATTTGTGATGACGTTTTGAGGCCCTAAAGGCCTTTAAGCAGCCCAGTGCAACTGGTGCATTCCAGTTAACCATTTCTGAAGTCTTCATGAGTATATATTTTTAAATGTTTAAAGCAAACAAACAAAAGATAATTTGATGCTTTTATGGAAATTCCACATTAGGTCACATCTGGAAAAAAAATAGTGTGTCTGATTCTGTTGGAAAATTTCGCCTGGAGGGAAATGCTGCAAAACCTGCAGCAACTTGCAAGGGGGGGGTGGGGGGGTGGGGGGGGGGGGGATGGAGAAACATCACATAAAGAGAGAAAGAGAGAGAGAGAGAGAGAGAGAGAGAGAGGGTGCCTCGAGGCATTGTGCATATTACATATCTATCTATCTATCTATCTATCTATCTATCTATCTATCTATCTATCTATCTATCTATCTATCTATCTATCTATCTATCTATCTATCTATCTATCTATCTATCTATCTATCTATCTATCTATCTATCTATCTATCTATCTATCTATCTATCTACATGGAGACAAAGGAGCGGCGCTGATCAAAGTGCGCATCATCGTTCTCATTTTTTTTAAACTTCAAAATTTTTGCTTCTAGATCTCGGCGGCCGTCCACATACGTAGAGAAAATCCATTTTCAAATGCCAAAAAAAAAAAACCCAAAGAAGAAGGCGGTTGAGAAGCTCCAATAAACAGTGGTAGAACTTACTGTCGTCCTCGCCCTGCGCTCTGACCAGGAGCACTGCTGCGCTCAGCAGCAGCGCCAGCCGCAAATCCACAAAGCTGAACATGTCTAGATGCTACTAGACATGTAGACTCTTTGAGGCAAGAGAGGAAAAAAGTTGGGTGTTGCTCTTTCTGCTACACTCCACTCATACACGGGTGTCTGGGGCAGGGTCCTCTCGTCTGTTCACAGTCCTCCTGACCCCAGCAGAAAACTCCCGACTGCCTACACTTACTTTCCACCACGGTTTTTATACGGGAGCCTAGAGAACTGGGAGGTGCTGGGACTGGACCGACTGAGACGCACCCTCATTACCCCGCTGCCACTGCTCACGTTTAAGGAAGACAAGAATGGACCCCTCCTTCACAGGGAAAAAATGGGGGGAAAAAAGGAAAAAAATATATAGTAGGTCCCTCCTTCCACAGTTCAACAGCAGAAGGGCTGGAGTTTAGATCAGAGAGCAGACGAGGGGGGCGAGAACGGAGGAACAAGAAACCTGATCCTGAAGAACATCAGAGGGTCGGAGAAGGATCACCTTCTCCTCCTCCTCCAGCTGCCGTGGGTTTAATCCAGATGTGATTCCTGTTTCAGGTTCTGGTGCTTCTTGAATCACTCTGGATTCATTTGGAGACAAGTTCAGTAGAATTCAGGTTTACTTTTACTTCAGGTTCTCAGACGTGACAGGCGTTACACAGCATTAAGCTTTGGTACTTTGTAGGTCCAGTTCTGGGCAAGTCTCACACTGTTCTGGTTCTATTTTGTGTCTTTATAGTTTGAATCTGAAGACTTTTGGTTCAGGTTGTGTTTTAATTTCTGTTGTGGAGAACAGCGTCAGGTTTTGGAACGTGTCATTGTTGCTTGACTGAAGACCGCCACCTCACACTCCCCTCCAGACCAGACTTTTACATTTAGAGAAACTAGTCTTATTGATGCCTTAAAACCTCACATTGATGTTGTGTCAGTCGGCTACAGCAATTCTTCAGCATCTCGCCAAATCTATAGGATTTTTCTGAAGCATTTAAGACAAAATACAGAATATATTTGTTCATTTTTGAAAGAAATTGATAGTAAATGTGATGGACGATTGAATGATTTGTGTTATTTCCAAGATTTGCATGCTTTTCAGTACAGCACGTGGAGCAGTTTGGGTGCATCTGGAAACTCATAGGAGATTGAGAAAAATAAACATTTTATTTGAAAATGTGTGTATATTGTTGTGGTTGCACTGCAGGCAGTCACTGGGTTGCTGTGGACCATAAAGGTGAAACACACTATGAGTAAAGAGTAAAGTGGGCAAACAAGTCGGTGCAACGTGGCTCTGCCACAACACTTCAATGCTAAACTGCCTTGATGTTGAAAAATCGTGAGACGAGAACTTTCAGGTCCCCCCCAGAATCTGCCATCGTACGGAACTTAGATCTCAATCAGTGCGTCAGCAGTAAACGTCTGTAGGTTTATGGCACTACTGGATGGATGGGTTGGTGCAGACGCAGTGGGTGCTAATTAGCATGTGTGCTAAATCAGCTGCTCGTTTGACTCGCTGACGTTGGTTGTCTTGATCCAGATTCTGCTGGGTGTGCTCCAGACAGAATCTTTGAAGCTGTTTGCATTCTTTGAGAAAGTTATCAAAGATCAAAGTCCTTCTATTAAGATGAACCCTATAACTCATTGGCGGCTCTATGATAGGACTTGATGGGGCTCTACCCCCCACTCCAAAGAATTTCAGTACTCCCATCATAACAACTCAGAAAAAAAAACAACCAAACAAAACTATTTTCAGCTTTGCTTTTTCACATTCTCTCCCAGATCGTGTCCAATAACGCCCCCAGGTTTTATAACCGCCTTGACATATTTCTTCATCAGAAGAAGTACACGCTGTTCACATATGCAATATGTATTTTTAAATGATTTATTTGGTTTAGTTTTACCTTTGTGTAGAAACTAGACGACAATCCAACATTCAGAAAGCAAAAAAGACAATAGCCCACCTATCTCGATCCTGACTGCACGGTTACTGTCAACTGCGCTAATTAGCCGCATGCAGGTTTTCATACACTTTCCAAATTTGAAATTGTGTCCTATCAGAAGGGTAATTGGGATTTTTAAGATAAAATATGACATATTCCTTTATTAGGCACATGGAAAGCAGTGATAATAGAATCGTGCAACAGTTGGGCAAAGTAAAATGTGCAAACAGAAGGCAAACACAAATACTAAGGTATAGCAAATCAAGAGAAAGAAAAATAAAGAAATATTATGCACATTGTAAGTGGGACACAAATACAGTATATGCAGTGGGAAGTGTAAGTCCAGTGTACATGGAGTAAAGCAGATTGAACAAAAATATTGCACAGTTTGTTCACCAGGGATATACACAAGTGTACATATATATATATATATATATATATATATATATATATATATATATATATATATATATATATATATAATATAATATATATATATATATATATATATATATATGAGGTCTGTCCATAAAGTATAGGTCCTTTTAATTTTTTCAAAAACTATATGGATTTCCTTCATCTGTTTTTCGTCAGACATGCTTGAACCCTCGTGCGCATGCGTGAGTTTTTCCACGCCTGTCCGGTGACGTTCATTCGCTGTGAGCACTCCCTGGGGAGGAGTCGTCCAGCCCCCTCGTCGGAATCCTTTGTTGAGAAGTTGCTGAGAGACTGGCGCTTTGTTTGATCAAATTTTTTTTCTAAACCTGTGAGACACATCGAAGTGGACACGGTTCGAAAATTAAGATGGTTTTTCAGTGAAAATTTTAACGGCTGATGAGAGATTTTGAGGTGACACTGTCGCTTTAAGGACTTCCCACAGTGCGAGACGTCGCACAGCGCTCTCAGGCGGCGTCATCAGCCTGTTACAAGCTGAAAACCTCCACATTTCAGGCTCTATTGATCCAGGACGTCGTGAGAGAACAGAGAAATTTCAGAAGAAGTCGGTTTCAGCATTTTATCCGGATATTCCACTGTTAAGGAGATTTTTTTAATGAAGACGTGCGGACGGGTCCGCGCATCGGCTCGCAGCCGCCGCGGACGCTCCGCCACAGGAAAAAACACCTCCGTTGGAAGCCTTAAGGACAAGTTGGAACATGTCAGCTGTTAAACAATTTCTCATATACTCACTCCACTGAAAGCCATCAAAAGCCGCCTGGATTTTACAAATGGTTATCAACACGGAGGTGTTTTTCCTGTGCCGCCGCTCCGCGCCGGCTTCGTCCTGACGCGCGGACCTGTCCGCACGTCTTTCATTAAAAAAATCTCCTTTAACAGTGGAATATCCGGATAAAATGCTGAAACCGACTTCTTCTGAAACTTCTCTGTTCTCTCACGACGTCCTGGATCAATAGAGCCTGAAATGTGGAGGTTTTCAGCTTGAACAGGCTGATGACGCCGCCTGAGAGCGCTGCACGACGTCTCGCACCGTGGGAAGTCCTTTAAAGCGACAGAATCACCTCAAAATCTCTCATCAGCTGTTAAAATTTTCACTGAAAACCAGCTTAATTTTTCGAACCATGTCCCACTTCGATGTGTCTCACAGGTTTAGAAAAAATTTTGATCAACAAAGCGCCAGTCTCTCAGCAACTTCTCAGACAAAGGAATTCCGACGAGGGGCTGGACGACTCCTCCCACAAGGAGTGCTCACAGGCGAATGACGTCACCGACAGGCGTGGAAAAACTCACACATGCGCACGAGGGTTCATGCATGTCTGACGTAAAAACATATGAATGAAATCCATATAGTTTTTGAAAAAAATAAAAAGGACCTATACTTTATGGACAGACCTCGTATATATACTTCCTGGGAATGCAGAATGTCCAACAGCAGCAGAAAGGAAGGAGCTGTGATACAGAACTGCTATGTTCAGAATCCACTGTGTAAGACGTCCACAGCTTTCTGATGGTACATGAATTTTGTGGCAGCCCTCACAAGGGGACAGTGAAGAGAAGACAGATGACAATTTAATTAAATTCAATTCCGTTTCAATTTATTTCATTTATATAGTGCCAAATCACAAGTAAGTAAGTAAGTAAGGTCTAACCTTACTAACCCCCAGAGCAAACACACAGGCGACAGTGGTAAGGAGAAACTCCCTCAGATGATTTGAGGAAGAAACCTCAAGCAGACCAGACTCAAAGGGGTGACCCTCCGCTTGGGCCATGCTACCGACACAATTTACAAAACTAATATACAGGAAATTTTGGTGGTGTACAGGATGGGAGGGTTGCAGAAGAAGACACCACTCCCATCTCTGGATGGAGCCGCACCTCAAACAGAGAGAAAAAAACAGAATCAGGCATCAGAAAGACAACAAATACAGTATCATTTATCAGCATTAAGCAACAAGAAAAACAGAAGAAATACTCAGGTGATTGCCGGCCAGTAGTCCTAAGCTTCACTAAAATACCCAGACTTTAAATAAAGTTGAGGTCGCGGCCCGCTCCGTTTCCTAATAAAATAAATTTAAAAGGGTAAAAAGCATAGTAACATTCTATGCCAGTATGCTAGCTATACAAAAGGGAAAATAAGTGCATCTTAAGTCTGGACTTGAAACTCTACAGAATCTCATTGTTTTATTAATGCAGGGAGACCATTCCACAGAACAGGGGCACGATAAGAGAAAGCTCTGTGACCCATAGACTTTTTATTCACCCTAGTGACACAAAGTAGTTATGCACCCTGAGAATGCAGGGCCCGGGCCGGTACGTAGGGTTTAATTAGGTCAGCTAAGTAGGGAGGTGCCAGTACATGAACAATTTTATAAGTTAGGAGCAGAACCTTAAAATCTGATCTCACAGGGACAGGAAGCCAGTCAAGAGATGCCAAAATGGGTTGTAATGTGGTCAACTTTCTGCTTTCTGTCAAAAGTCTGGCAGCAGCATTTTGAACCATTTGTAAAGCCCTAATGCTGGACTGCTGTAAACCAGAAAATAGAACATTGCAGAAGAGACAAAGGCATGAATCAGGGTCTCAGCATCAGCCATAGACAGGATGAGATGAATCTCCGCTATATTTTGCAGGTGGAAGAAAGCAGTTCTTGTAATGACACACTTACACCCTGAAGAGCAACATCAGATGTGCTCTCAAATGAATTCAGGACATTGGTTTTTCAAAGAGGCACCTGTGACAGGCCTTGTTTTGTGTTATGTACTGTATCCTTGAATTAATAAGCTGTATCCTCCAGCTTATTAATTAATCAAAAACCCAGACAGAGCTTTAATTCATTTGAAAGCTTGACTCTTAGTCTTGTCCATCCAAATTGGAAGTTCCAAAAAACAGTTTTATTTGTTATTATCTATCGTCCACCTGGTCGTTACTGTGAGTTTCTCTGTGAATTTTCAGACCTTTTGTCTGACTTAGTGCTTAGCTCAGATAAGATAATTATAGTGGGCGATTTTAACATCCACACCAGATGCTGAGAATGACAGCCTCAACACTGCATTTATCTATTATTAGACTCTATTGGCTTTGCTCAAAAAGTAAATGAGTCCACCCACCACTTTAATCATATCTTAGATCTTGTTCTGACTTATGGTATGGAAATAGAAGACTTAACAGTATTCCCTGAAAACTCCCTTCTGTCTGATCATTTCTTAATAACATTTACATTTACTCTGATGGACTACCCAGCAGTGGGGAATAAGTTTCATTACACTAGAAGTCTTTCAGAAAGCGCTGTAACTAGGTTTAAGGATATGATTCCTTCTTTATGTTCTCTAATGCCATATACCAACACAGTGCAGAGTAGCTACCTAAACTCTGTAAGTGAGATAGAGTATCTCGTCAATAGTTTTACATCCTCATTGAAGACAACTTTGGATGCTGTAGCTCCTCTGAAAAAGAGAGCTTTAAATCAGAAGTGCCTGACTCCGTGGTATAACTCACAAACTCGTAGCTTAAAGCAGATAACCCGTAAGTTGGAGAGGAAATGGCGTCTCACTAATTTAGAAGATCTTCACTTAGCCTGGAAAAAGAGTCTGTTGCTCTATAAAAAAGCCCTCCGTAAAGCTAGGACATCTTTCTACTCATCACTAATTGAAGAAAATAAGAACAACCCCAGGTTTCTTTTCAGCACTGTAGCCAGGCTGACAAAGAGTCAGAGCTCTATTGAGCTGAGTATTCCATTAACTTTAACTAGTAATGACTTCATGACTTTCTTTGCTAACAAAATTTTAACTATTAGAGAAAAAATTACTCATAACCATCCAAAGACGTATCGTTATCTTTGGCTGCTTTCAGTGATGCCGGTATTTGGTTAGACTCTTTCTCTCCGATTGTTCTGTCTGAGTTATTTTCATTAGTTACTTCATCCAAACCATCAACATGTTTATTAGACCCATTCCTACCAGGCTGCTCAAGGAAGCCCTACCATTATTAATGCTTCGATCTTAAATATGATCAATCTATCTTTGTTAGTTGGCTATGTACCACAGGCTTTAAGGTGGCAGTAATTAAACCATTACTTAAAAAGCCATCACTTGACCCAGCTATCTTAGCTAATTATAGGGCAATCTCCAACCTTCCTTTTCTCTCAAAATTCTTGAAAGGGTAGTTGTAAAACAGCTAACTGATCACCTGCAGAGGAATGGTCTATTTGAAGACTTTCAGTCAGGTTTTAGAATTCATCATAGTACAGAAACAGCATTAGTGAAGGTTACAAATGATCTTCTTATGGCCTCGGACAGTGGACTCATCTCTGTGCTTGTTCTGTTAGACCTCAGTGCTGCTTTTGATACTGTTGACCATAAAATTTTATTACAGAGATTAGAGCATGCCATAGGTATTAAAGGCACTGCGCTGCGGTGGTTTGAATCATATTGTATAATAGATTACAATTTGTTAATGTAATGGGGAATCTTCTTCACAGACTAAAGTTAATTATGGAGTTCCACAAGGTTCTGTGCTAGGACCAATTTTATTCACTTTATACATGCTTCCCTTAGGCAGTATTATTAGACGGTATTGCTTAAATTTTCATTGTTACGCAGATGATACCCAGCTTTATCTATCCATGAAGCCAGAGGACACACACCAATTAGCTAAACTGCAGGATTGTCTTACAGACATAAAGACATGGATGACCTCTAATTTCCTGCTTTTAAACTCAGATAAAACTGAAGTTATTGTACTTGGCCCCACAAATCTTAGAAACATGGTGTCTAACCAGATCCTTACTCTGGATGGCATTACCCTGAGCTCTAGTAATACTGTGAGAAATCTTGGAGTCATTTTTGATCAGGATATGTCATTCAAAGCGCATATTAAACAAATATGTAGGACTGCTTTTTTGCATTTACGCAATATCTCTAAAATCAGAATGGTCTTGTCTCAGAGTGATGCTGAAAAACTAATTCATGCATTTATTTCCTCTAGGCTGGACTATTGTAATTCATTATTATCAGGTTGTCCTAAAGTTCCCTAAAAAGCCTTCAGTTAATTCAAAATGCTGCAGCTAGAGTACTGACGGGGACTAGAAGGAGAGAGCATATCTCACCCATATTGGCCTCTCTTCATTGGCTTCCTGTTAATTCTAGAATAGAATTTAAAATTCTTCTTCTTACTTATAAGGTTTTGAATAATCAGGTCCTATCTTATCTTAGGGACCTCGTAGTACCATATCACCCCAATAGAGCACTTCGCTCTCAGACTGCAGGCTTACTTGTAGTTCCTAGGGTTTGTAAGAGTAGAATGGGAGGCAGAGCCTTCAGCTTTCAGGCTCCTCTCCTGTTGGAACCAGCTCCCAATTCAGATCAGGGAGACAGACACCCTCTCTACTTTTAAGATTAGGCTTAAAACTTTCCTTTTGCTAAAGCTTATAGTTAGGGCTGGATCAGGTGACCCTGAACCATCCCTTAGTTATGCTGCTATAGACATAGACTGCTGGGGGGTTCCCATGATGCATTGTTTCTTTCTCTTTTTGCTCTGTATGCACCACTCTGCATTTAATCATTAGTGATCGATCTCTGCTCCCCTCCACAGCATGTCTTTTTCCTGGTTCTCTCCCTCAGCCCCAACCAGTCCCAGCAGAAGACTGCCCCTCCCTGAGCCTGGTTCTGCTGGAGGTTTCTTCCTGTTAAAAGGGAGTTTTTCCTTCCCACTGTAGCCAAGTGCTTGCTCACAGGGGGTCGTTTTGACCGTTGGGGTTTTACATAATTATTGTATGGCCTTGCCTTACAATATAAAGCGCCTTGGGGCAACTGTTTGTTGTGATTTGGCGCTATATAAAAAAAATTGATTGATTGATTGATTGATTAATAACATTTATGTCACAGCCAATTGAAATTTACTTTATAATGGTCATATACAACCCCTAATATTTATTCTGAATATAAGGATTAAATCATCACTTTAACAGCCAGTTTTCTAGAAGCAAGTCAGGGGATGGATACATGGACATTTCCAAGTCACTGAATATGTCCTGGACTTCATTTACGTCAATGATTATGAAATACAAACAGTGTGGTACTGTGTCATAAATCTGTGTCAAGCAGGCAGTTCTCAAAAATTGGGTGACTGTGCTGGAAGGACATGAGTGATGGAAGCCATCAAGACACCCAGACAATGCTGAAGGACTTATAGGCTTGTGTGGTTGTAGAAAATGTGCAGAATGTAACTTTTGTTAGTTGTGTCCCCAGCTATACAGCTTCAGGATGCAGTGGTATAGAGGGAATTTTGTAAAAACAAATGAAAAAATTCAGCTGCAGTTTGCCAGAAGGCACATAAATCCTGAGCCTAGATTTGATCTGTTTTCCTGTTTTACAGTCCTTGTCTTCTCCACTCCAACATGAAGCTGTGAACGGGGATGCGACTGTTGCACCATTCCCAGCTTGTCCACTCACATTCACAGAAGCCTGTAATTCTCTGTCATGAGTGTCTTGGTGGCTTCCCTCACTTCAGTCCACCAACATGCTTTAAGTTAGTTTATTCACACATGGACAGACACATATGCAAGGCTGAAAACAATCCCTCACCACATGTCTGCAAGGGTGGCAACAAACAAACAAACAATGGAGCTGCATTAATCTTCAGCCTAATTTCAAATGATTAGTTTTTGAATTCTGGTGTAGAATATGAACAATTTATTTGATTATACCACAAACAGAAAAGCTTATAGAATATCAAAACACAGCTTTCAATAAATGCACTATCTCCTTACAGACTTACACCTATGTATATGATTAACTGGCACCTGCTGAGGGGAAACGTATTCACAATAGGCATACAACCTTTTTGCAAACCCATAGTCCTGCATGATATTCCAATGGGCTACTGCGAGAAGACAATGGAAATCAATGTATGTATTATATATGATCAATGGTTCACCCAGACTAATGTTCAAATTTTTGTACTCAGTTGCATTTCGGTGGATTTCCAAAAACTCAAACCCTGGTTGAATAATAATAATAATAATAATAATAATAATAATAATAATAATAATAATAATAATAATAATAATAATAATAATAAGAAGAAGAAGAAGAAATGTGGCAGAGGTGGGATTTGAACCCAGAACCTATAATAATAATAATAATAATAGTAACAAAAAAGGGTAAAACATCTAAACCATTTTGGATCTTTTTTCCTTTTTTGTTTAGTTTTTAATTGGTGGAAATCCACCCAAATGCAACAGAGTATAAAAATGTTAAAGTTAATCATGGGTGAACTTTCTTGATTAAATACAAACAAACAAACAAACAACAAAAACTATGAAAAAAAACAATGATTTTTGATTTTCATTGTTTCCTAGCAAAAGTTCATCAGAATAAGCTACAGGACTAAGGGGTTGCAAAATGTTGGATCCCTAGTCCACAATGTCAGAGAAAACCAGATGTGAGCATTTTTGTCTTAGCAGGTGGGATTGCTTGTGTTTGAAAATATCTGCACAATTATGGGGTTTGCAAGCATTATGATTGTTATTAGTACTAAATAATAAAACCCTTTTAGTGCATGCAGCTTCACCCACAGTCCAGATAAAGGTTTATTTGGGCAAAAAAATTTTTCCATGTCCCTTCCCCCAGAAGGCTGTGTGCAGCGCCGGCCAGGCTGCAGGTGAGCTGTAATTAAACAGAAAGCAGACATTATGGAGGAGATAACCTGAAAGCAGAGGAAGATCTGCAGCTTTCTGCCATCTGATCCACCAGAAGCAGCAGACACGTTGCACAGTGTGAAGTGGCCAAGCAGGCCTCTAATTCACTCTCCTCCCTCTTTCTCTCGCTCTTCCCCTCACTCTGTCTCTGCCGCGCACACACAGCAGATACCTTCACATTATCCATGTGTCTGCCTGTTCCCTTTTTTAAATCAGGGAAAGGAAGGAATGCAATCTGTCTTTTAGGAAGAAAGAAAGAAACGAAGAAAAGTAGGAGACAGCAAAATGCCACCTCATCATTCCCCCAGTTTGATCTCCAGCTTGGATCTGATTCTCACAGCGTCATAAGAGGAATAACTAAAACACACACAGTTGCATTTACACACCATCAGACTGTGCTAAATAAGTGTATTCCAGCTGGCTTCACTACACTTTGTTTGTGTCGAGCGATACATATGTGCATGCAGATATAAGAATGAATGTCTTGGCTGTATGCATGTCCAGTATTATGCAACGATTTATCTCATGCACATGGATTAACTGTGTTGTGCACACACAATTTGTAAGTGCTATACAGCTTTTTTTTTTTCCTCTATTTACAACCACCAGGACGTAATAAAATCATCAGCATTTATTTATTTGTCTGTCTGTTAGCAGGATTACATCAAAACTACTACACAGATTTTGACAAAATTTCACCACAGATAGATATTAGGTCATGGAAGACTCCATTAAATTTTAAAGGTGATCCAGATTCAGGCTTTGAATGATTTACTCCAAACTGCTTCACGGATTCTCACCAAATGTGCACCACAGATAGATATTAGGCCATGGGAAACTCGTGATTTACCATTTTGTGAATTAAATATCAGATTGCAACATGTTGATCAGTCAGACCATTCTGGATCAGTATACAATTATTGCATTGTGTTGTGGAATCCGGATCCAAGGTAAGTCCAGGTCATGATGTAAGTCACATCTCTTTTATTTTGAGTCCTCATCCACCCTTGGCAGATGTCAGAAATCTCGGATTGCTCTTTTTCCTTCCTGTGGCCACGTTGGGGCTTTGTGGGTGAGGACACATTCATGTGCACACCTTGGAAATCGGGTCCTTTCAAGGTGAACAGGTTTGTCCATTGTTTTGGCTGTTGTCATTCGGGGTTTAAGTTAGGAGAGTGTTCATGTCCACCTCATCCATGGACTTTTGCCACAACTGAGTGTGTCTTACAACTGTATCACTTGCAAATGTGTAGTGTGTGTATGTGTGTGGTTCCCTGTGTGCCCCTCTGCCTGTAATAACATGTATGTAACACCATGCAATGCATGTTATGATGTGATACAGGAAATATGACACTGGTCAGACCACAGAATTTTCAGTTTCAATTTATTTTCATTTATATTGTGCCAAATCACAACAAAGCTGCCTCAAGGCGCTTCACACAAGTAAGGTATAACCTTATCAACCCCTAGAGCAAGCACACATGCAACAGTGGTAAGGAACAACTCCCTCTGATTTGAGGAAGAAACCTCAAGCAGACCAGACTCAAGGGGTGACCCACTGCTTGGGCCATGCTGCCAACACAATTTACAAAACAATTCACAAAACGAATACACATGAAATGTTGCCGGTGCACAGGACAGGAGGGCTTCAGAAACAGACACCACGCCCATCTCTGGATGGCGCCGCACCTCAAACAGAGAGAGAGAAAAAAAACCAGAATCAGACACTAGTAAAATACAGTATAATTTGTCAGCATTAAGCAACAAGAAAAACAGAAGAAATACTAAGATGAT
Organism: Thalassophryne amazonica; assembly: GCF_902500255.1. Lineage (NCBI taxonomy): Eukaryota > Metazoa > Chordata > Actinopteri > Batrachoidiformes > Batrachoididae > Thalassophryne > Thalassophryne amazonica. The sequence continues at coordinate 46,608,897 of NC_047118.1, forward strand.
CGCCGGCCACTAGCCCTGAGCTTCACTAAAAGACCCAGACTTTAGATAAAGTTGAGGCCGCAGAACGCTCCATTTCCTAATAAAATGAATTTATAAGGGTAAAAAGCATAGTAACATACTATGCCAGTAAGCTAGCCATATGAAAGGGAAAATAAGTGCATCTTAACCCCTTAACGCCTATTGTCGCATATATGCTACAATATTTGACTCAAATATGCAACATACCAAATTGACCAGTACGCCTGTTGTCGCAAATTTGCAACATACCATTATTATTATTATAACATTATAACATAAAGTCATTAGCAAAATACCAAAATTACTATTTATTTTTTGTGCAAAAGTGAAATTAATAATCTCAACATTATTTACCATCTACTTAAAGGCAAAAACACACACAAAACATTTTTTTTTATATACAGCTATATAAATTCAGGCGTTAAGGGGTTAAGTCTGGACTTGAAAGTCTCTGCAGAATCTGACTGTTTTATTGACACAGGGAGATCATTCCACAGAACAGAGGCACAAGAAGAGAAACTCTGTGACCCACTGACTTTTTATTCACCTTAGGGACACAAAGTAGTCCTGCACCCTGAGAACACAAGCCTGGGCCGGTACGTAGGGTTTAATTAGGTCAGCTAAGGAGAGGTTTTGAACATGCTTCAAGTGTTGAGATGCAGACTCATCTCAGCAATACACACAATCCCAGTGCAGTTACCTTTGTACATGCTACAGTGTTTCTGTATGGTTGTGGTGTAAGGCACATTTGTATCATCATCCAATAGTGTAATATCACCTTGAAGTTGGAGATAACTGTACTGTAACAGCCACATGCACTTTTTTTGAGTTTAAACTATTTCTAATATTTCTGCGTGTAAGCTGAAAACAGTAAAATTATTTCCCAGACTGATGCAGCATAACGATTGAAGTTGTACAGTATTTTTCTTTCTTTCTGCTGTGATTGAGGTGAAGACTGAATCATAAGTAAGAAATAATATGTCACAATGTGTAGACACCCACACTGAAATTAAGAGTAGCAAAGATATTCTCTTTGCTTAAAACATTCTTCTTAGTTTGCGTTGCATGCAGACAGCTGTCAGATGTGTTGTAACTGGTTGAAGTGGGTTTGTTTTTAACATCATAAATGTTTGCATGACCTCAGAAACCACATTCTGCACATGCATACAAGCATGCAGATGTACTATTGTTAGAGTCCATATATACAAGTATGTACAAATTAAAGCAATTACAATGTGGTACAGAGGTAAAACTTAACATTTTTAGTGATCAGTGAAGCACAAATCCCAGCTCTGTTATCTTCATTTCCATGCAGCTGCTGGAGGAATACTATATTTGTGACAATGACAAAGAGAGAAGATGAAATATGCTAATTACTCATAGATGTCAGAGAGGTGGAAAATCGCTTGGTGTGACTGGACAGAAAGAGGCGAGAGACAGTTCAGTCATGAAGACGCCACCCCCCCCCCCCCGCACCACCACCACCACAAAAGTAACAAGCAAGTGTAACAAAGAAATGACTGCTGCTATACCAGAAATATTAAAGTGTGTATCACTAGAAAATGCAAGAGCAATCAGAGATTTCTGATGTCCGCCAATCTGGATATGGATCACCTCCAAAGTTTAATGGAGTCTTCCATACCCTAATATCTATCTGTGGTGCAAATTTGGTGAGAATCCATGTAGCAGTTTTGACGTAATTCTTCAAAGCGTATATAAAGTGAAATCTTGATTCAGAATCCAGATCCAGATCCAACTCACCCCCAAAATTCAGTGGAGTCTTCCATGCCCTAATATCTATCTGTGGTGCAAATTTGGTGAGAATCTGTGAAGTAGTTTTAATTGAGTCTTCCATGGCCTTATATGTATCTGTGTTGAAAATTTTGTCATAATCCCTGAAGTAGTTTTGACGTAATCCTTCAAAGCCTATATAAAGTAAAATCTTGATCAAGAATGTGGATTCAGATCCCGATCACCTCCAAATTTTAATGCCGTCTTCCATGGCCTAATATGTGTCCATGGTGAAAATGTGGTGAGAATCCATGAAGTAGTTTGACATAATCCTTCTAACCCTGTACAAGGTGAATCTTGATCCAGAATCCAGATCTGGATCAACTGGTGCAGCATTATCATTATTCAGAATCCGGATCAACTCCAAAATTTAATGGTCATTTGTCTATATCTATCTGTCATGAAAATACATTTCCCCCTAAAATGAATGGGGGAAATGTAATTTTTTTTTTTTTTTACAGTGTGAAATCTGTGTTTTTTGTGGACCTTTATGATGACTACGTCAAACTCGTTAAAATGTGTGTTTGCAAGGGTGTATTCACACGACTGTTGTTGCTTATTGGGTGGAGAGATCTTCCAAAGATAATATTTTGAGGAGGAAAGTGACAGGTTTTTTTTAAGGAGTTCCGGACAGAATGCAGAAGTGAAGCTGACCACAGCGTGGGAATGGTCTTCAAAAAAACAGATCTACCCAGGGATTTTAACCTTTCCCTTTGTGAACTTTAAAACATGTTGCCTCACCGGAAAGCGTTGGAATCTGCCGTGTTTGTGGTTTGTGCCGTGGCATCATGCTAAGCTAAATTAAGATAAGCTAAGCTAAGATGCTACACGCGGGAGAGTCTCGCTGAAAACCCGCTTCTGTGATCACAAGTTGGACAGTCATACAATGGTGATCGCTGTTAACAGGATAACTGTGAAGTAGATCAGCTTCCAGTTTTGTGTTCTTGGCTAAGCTGAGCTAAACCGATGGCTAAGTTCAGCAAACCTACCAGGAGACGTCCAAAGAAGGTTGTAAAGGAACAGCGTTTTCATATGGAGAAAGCACACACGGTGGAGTTCTACATGGCTCTGTGTGTGAACACAACGGGACTGAAGTCAGACACCGCTTTCAAGGTATGTAATTATTAATAGTCAGTCTTACTGAGACGTATGTTTTTTTTTTTTACTGAATACACCGCAGGTTTACAAAGAGCCAGAGACGGACAAATGTTGATTGCAAAATCCTAGAATTTGATTTGAAAATCAAATTAAAACCATATTAAAGCCATATCACCGTTGGAGACAAAACACAACCCAGATTGACTGTGTGACTGGAGTAAATCATGAAGTGGACAAAGGTGGAATGACCTTTAGACAGCCAATGCTCAGCACCTGGGGTTACATCACTGTTATGGCTAAAATACCTCTGAATCTGTGTGCATTTTTCAGACGCTGTATGGCTTATTTGATTTTTATCAGCTACATCAGGACTTGTGCAAGTTAAGGAGCTACAAATACTGATTCATAATCTGGTATATCATTTGTGTTGATTGGAGATTTAAGGAATCCAGGAGCCATGTTTAATTAAAGTTAGATTGTAACGAATCATGCGTATACATTCAAATTTGACCTTGGTGCAATAAAAAAAAATTGTAATTATATTTTAAATTTCTACAAAACTAGTATTTTTCCAAATAGGTATTCCAAAAAGTAGGTAATATTAGTTAATAGTTCAAAGATGCTTGCATGCATTATGTGAACAGCAAAAGCAATGGATCAAAGGTATTTATTTAACTAATAAATAAAATCTGAACTATCATTCATATAAAACATATTCATATAAATCATCATATATTATGGTTATACATTGGAGAATGTCCTTATATGTTGATGATTTTGCACTGCATATATGATATTTCATCATATCAGTTAAACTTTCTCTTGTTTGAAATGTATTTGATAAATTGCAATAATATAATTTTAATCATTATTTTTTCCTTTGAATAATGCAGAACTAAGTTTTTTTTTTTTTTTAAACTTGTGTGTAAACTGTAAACATTTTTTTTTAGAACAGGCTATGGCTTCTTGTACATGGATATAGGTAAGTGTCAAAGAGATTTACAACTAAATTAGTAACAGTAAAAGGTGAAATCCTATGTTGGCATTTTTACAAAATTAAGTACTAATAATTATTGAAGACTGTAATTAAAATGTTCTTGTATGCTGATGATGTTTTACTAGATATGAATATAAGAAATATTTGGGGAAACTATAATGTGTATTGCTATTGATCCATCTTTGACTTTGACTTGTGTATAGTGTTCAATAAAATTATGACTTGCAGAGGTGATTGTCTTGTTGCAAAATACTTGATCCTTTTTTGTTGTTTGTGCTACCAAATAAAAAGTGATTATTTTTGTTCCAGTCAAAGGTCACGGGGGGGAGGTGCTGTAACCTATCTCAGCAGGTATGGGGCATGAGGCAGGGTACATCCTGGACAGGATGCCAGTCTGTTGCACAACCACATATAGACAGGCAAGCTCATCAACATACCTACAATCAGTTTAGAGTACCCAGTTCACCCAATCTGCATGCCCCTGCAAGTGAGAGAAAGCCGGAGGACCCAGAGGGAGCTCAGTGAACACGGGGAGAATGTGCAAACTCCATACAGAACAGACCAAGTGGGAAGTGATCCCATAACCCACTTGCAGTGAGGCAGCAGTGCCACACACCATGTTGCACATTATTATTATTTAATTATTATTAATTTTATTATTATTATTATTTTTATTATTATCAGCAGAAGCAGCATTATCATCATCCCCAGGTTTGCACTGTGGCATAGAGTGAATGAGTGAAGAAAAGGTTTTGGCTGAATGAGAGGGAAAAACCAAATGTTGGCTAAATGAAGAAGCATCAAATTCCTTTTAGTGGAAAAACTCTGGGAACAATTCTGAGGATGCAATAATGATTTTCCCATTAGAAATACTAGGATTTTTTCTTTTTCCAGCTCAGCATTGAAATAGCCTACTAAATTATATTCACTCTAATATATTTACTAACCATCTTCATTTTGGAGGCAGGTAAGCTTGTGATAGACAAGCTCCATAAATCATAAGTAAATCCATCAATAAATAAATGATTCCTTTAACACTTACACTTGATGTATAGAGGTGAGAAGGCAGGCAGAGAACTATTAAGAGACTATGATTGGGTTTTGCTCTTATGTGTCAACACATTGACACATTAATATGGAAATACACATACACAGTACACAAGTTTGAAAGTAGTTACACCCATGCAAAGGTGTAGTTCATGTTTAACTCACTTTTGAGTGGTTGCATCAAATTTATTATTTATAGGTTTAAATATTTTTCTGTGTATAGGACAAGTCACAAAAAGACAGACAGACAGATGACAAAAAACTACAGCTAACATGGATGACATCAAGCTGCATGCGAATGAATGAGACATTGGCTCATTGATCCACCTCACTAAGATCTACAGCGAGAATATCGGGATGTCATTCAGATTGGATACGTGTGGCCGAATGGTGGCAGCGTGATGGACATAACGGCAGGGACCTGGGAATACCTGGGAATGCCACTAGCCAATGGGAACCTTGAAGAAGATGCAAGAAGGTTAGGCAGGTGCTGAGATATACAGATGTTTCCACCCAAAGACCAACACCCTGAGGCTCAACGAGCAACGGAAAAGGGAGGGCGAGGATTAGTGAGTGTCAGAGACAATCCAGGATGAGACGAGGAGCATACATGAACACATCAGAAAATTGCCCCTGCAGAGATAAGCTGCTACAAGACTGCCTCAGCAGTGATTGAAGTTTTCCTGGATTCTAGGAAATCTTGGTTTTCACTTACATGTGAACGTTCTGGGTTATTTTGATAGCATACGTCAAGACTCCATTTATGCTCCACTCCCAAACAGGCGGTAATGCACCGTCTGGTTTGCAATCCGCCAATAAACCAAAAGAAGAAGAAGAAGGGCTGTTTTTGTTATCCTGGCTGTGTGTTGATGTAGCCAGTGGCTGTTTTCATGATGTTTGCATTTGTAAAATTGTTTGGAAATGTGTCTCAGAGACATCACAGTGGATATTAAGTCTTACATTTTCATGACTTGATCTGAGACTGAAGGATAAATGTAATGCAATGCCTCCACTCAACACATACAGCAACGAATGAAAGACACGTTACAGATTTTAAAATGAGCTCTGTTGAAAGTTCATCAGAATAAATTCAAATGGAGCTGGTTTGACCAAAAGGACCAAAACGCTGACACAACTTTTTTAAAATCATCATTTATATGTGGAAAAGCAAACTTTTCTGTAAGTCTTTGATCTTATTATATCATGCTTTGATGGAATTTGTTGTCAGTTGAATTTCAATTTTAATTCAATTTAATCAGCTTATAACATGCCAAATCAAACCAAAAGTTGCCTCAAGGCGCCTCACACAGAACAGTTCAAAATAAAATTTAAAATAAGTGAGTAAATAAACAAAATTCAAATACATAACTAAAAACACAAGTAAAAGAATAAAACAGATAAGAAAAAGCTATTCATAAGAAAGAGAATAAAATACATTTTAAGTCTTGACTTAAAAATGTCCACGGACTCTGACTGCCTCATGGTCGTTGGGAGACTGTTCCACAGAGCGGGTGCATGGTAAGAAAAAGCTGTTTGACCTGCTGACTTCTTCTTCACCCTGGGAACACACAATAGTCCCGCATCCTGAGACCGCAAAACCCGGGCCGGCACGTAGGGTTTCACCAAATTGGCCAGATAAGAAGATGCCAGTCCATGAACAACTTTATAAGCTAATAACAAGACCTTAAAATCTGCTCTTACAGAGACAGGAAGCCAGTGCAAAATACAAGAATGGGTGTAATATGTTCAAACCTTCTGCTTCGTGTCAAAAGTCTGGCGGCAGCATTCTGAACTAGCTGAAGACCCCTAATGCTGGACTGTGGTAACTCTGAAAATAAGACATTACAATAATCCAATCTAGAAGAAACAAAAGCATGAATCAGGGTCTCAGCATCAGCCATAGACAGGATGGGGCGGATCCTCGCTATATTTCACAGATGGAAAAAAAACAACAAAGGACAGCGTGGGATCAGAAATTACCCCAAGATTCCTCACTTTGTCTGTATGATGTATGGCACACGAACCCAGGCTGAGTGCCAGCTGGTGAAATTGATGTTGATGTCTCGCTGGACCAAGAACTTTCATTTCAGTCTTATCAGAGTTTAAAAGTAGGATGTTAGTAGACATCCAGCTTCTCACTGATACAAGACAGCCCTCCAGAGATTTTATGTGAATGAGATTTACCGCAGTTATCAGCATGTACAACTCAGTATCATCAGCATAACAATGAAAAGCAATCCCAAAATGCCACAGTATATGCCCAAGGGGTACTACATAAGAGAGAAAAGCAGGGGGCCTAAAACGGAACCCTGTGGAACCCCGAATCTCATGTCATTAAGGTTAGAGGTAGCGTTATTATACAAAACACATTGAGAACAACTGGACAGATATGACGTCAACCACGCAAGGGCACTTCCAGTAATCCCAAAAATATTCTCCTAACTATCGAGCAAAATATGATGATCCACGGTATTAAACGCAGCACTAAGATCTAACAGCACCAAAACCATAGTGGTGTCTGGAGTCCATTGCTCGCAGAAGGTCATTCACTACTTTGTGAGCACTGTCTCTGTGGAGTGATATTTCCTAAAAGCATTCTCAGTGAGGTGGTCCAACGAGCTGCCATGAAACCACTTTTTCCAAAATTTGGAACAGAATGATAGATTTGATATTGGCCTATAATTTTTCAATACACTGGGGTCAAGATTAAATTTCTAAGTGATGGTTTAATCACTGCTGATTTAAAACATTTAGGAAGATCCAGAGGTTCATGACAGATTAATCATTTCCAGCACAGTCGGCCCAAGAGTGGGCCACAGGTCCTTACACAGTTTCGTTGGTGTGGGATCAAATAAGCAGATTGTGCTTTTTGTAGATGTCATGAGCTTCTTCAGTGCGTGAAGTTATTTCACACAAATTAAAATTTGTCCTTGGGATGAATTTACTTCAAACTGTCTCCATCCAAACAACTGCTAAATCTGTATTTGTATGGTTTTCTTCTGTTACATGGGTGTGAAATATTAATGTGGAGAAAAATACGATAAATATTTTACCTGCTTGTAGAAGTCAGATATTAATGTGAAAAACGTTTGTGCGTCATTTTACACCACATGTACATTGTTAGTATCCCAGAAATGCTGACATCAGCACCGGATGGATTTTTGTTCATCTCAAACGTACATATTTCAAGAAGTGACGGGATCATAGCCTGAACACAAGACAATATTTCCTACTTCAAAACAAGATTGTACCACTATTTTTGGTCAACCACCCCTTCCCACCCCCCCCCTGCCATGACCCTTAATTCAAATAACTGGGTGTAGAAAATGAATGAATGTACCATTTTATTTGAAGAGTTCAGTGGTGGTGTGAAAGATTTTATTCATTTATTTTTTGTTAAGTGAAGGCATTATTTTTCAGTCTTGGGGCAACAAAATTTATAGGGAATGTGCAAATATGTATTATGAAGTAAAAATTTTTTTCACTAAGATGTTTGACTAAACTGATCAATAAATGTATAAAACATACTAGCATTTTATGCATTTTATGCATGCTGATAAGGATTTTTTTTATGTCCGCCAAGGACATAATAAAATCATTGACATTTATTTATTTGTCTGTCCGTCTGTTCACAGGATTACGTCGAAACTACTGCACGGACTTTGACGAAATTTTCAACACAGATACATATTAGGCCCTAGAAGACTCCATTAAATTTTGGAAGTGATCTGGATCTGGAACCGGATTCTGGATGACGTTTCACTTTATATAGGGTTACGTCAAAACTACTTCACAGATTCTCACCAAATTTCAACCACAGATAGATATTAGGGCATGGAAGACTCCACTGATTTTTGAAGGTGATCCAGATCTGGATTGGTGGACGTCAGCAATCTCTGATTGCTCTTGTTTTTAATTATTTTGTTTTTTGTCATATAGCAGTTAAATTTCATCTTATTTTACTACTGAAATAAAATTATTCATAAAGTTTATTCTAATAGGGCACCGCAGGCTCATTTGAACCATGCGTGACATCACGGGATTTGACCACTTATGGGGACAGCCACTGCCATAGTGCAATATAAGTATATATACAGCATAACTTCACAGGGAAAAATGGTGTACTGTTTTGTTTTCGGCTGCAATCACCGAAGCAGTTTTGTAAAGTGTTTTTTTTTTTCGGTTCTGGGTGGAGAAGGGAAGGCGAGGCAAATGGGAGATGTCGTGTCGGTAAGTGTTAGCCTACACAGCTAATCAGAGGAGCGCCGTTCTCTCGTCTGCAAAACTGCCTTGAAACGTTTGTGCTGTGGGTCATAAATAAACCGCAACACATGTCCACTTTCCCACCACATCGTCACTTTTTCTTTGCATTTTCACTTTGTCTGGGTACAATTTGCTCAAAAACTCACAGAAAAGGTGCCAGGTTTTTGTCCCTGGAAGTAGAGAAATTACGTCATATGCGTCATATTTTACCCCTTTAGTGCCCGCCCCCAAACGATACTGCGCTGCCCAATTATGCTGGTGTTAATGACAGGTATTGCATTTTCTTTATTTTGAAGGTTTTTACACGGGGGTGCTGAAAAGAGGAGACTAAGGAGAAGGATTGTTGGGGCCCATGATTGACAGGGGCCCAGATACAATTATAATAGTGACAAAATAATATGGGGGGTGGGGGTAGCTCAGTAAGATTCCTTTTCATGGGGCCCAAAATCCCTGGCTGCGCCCTTGTTTTCACTGCTTATGCAAGTGCGGGTCAAGCTGTTTCTTTCACATCATGAACACTGACTTGGTTGTGCAAACACAAACACACACACACTCACACGTGCATACCTTACACTAATTCAGACAGCTGTCATTCCAGGTGTTTGCATTGTGTTGTTACTGATGTTCATCTTTCAGAAAAGGCTTGTTGTGGAAATGTGTGTTTATCCTGCTGTTGAGGAAACACTGGATCTCACTGGATCAAACACTGGATCCAAAGTAGGACTGGATATGTTCTACATCTGCCCCAAATACACAATGCCTTGATATGCTTTTGTGAATGAATGCTATATGAATAAAACTGACTTAAATGAGCTCAAAGTAACATTATTGCACACCTGGGCAATCAACAAAGACTGGAATGAATGTTGTGTTGGAATGAGGTATGTTGTCACTATTCAGAGCTCCCCAGTTGGAACCCAATGGGACAGCTACAACCCGAATTCCAATGATGTTGGGACGTTGTGTAAAATGTAAATAAGAACATAATACAATGATTTGCAAATCCTCTTCAACCTATATTCAATTGAATACACTACAAAGACAAGATATTTAATGTTCAAACTGATAGACTTTATTGTTTTTGGGCAAATATTTGCTCATTTTGAAATGGATGCCTGCAACACATTTCAAAAAAGCTGGGACAGTGGTATGTTTACCACTGTGTTACATCACCTTTCCTTCTAACAACACTCAAAAAGCATTTGGGAACTGAGGACACTAATTGTTGAAGCTTTGTAGGTGGAATTCTTTCCTATTCTTGCTTGATGTACGACTTCAGTTGTTCAACAGTCTGGGGTCTCTGTTGTCGTATTTTGCGCTTCATAATGTGCCACACATTTTCAATGGGCGACAGGTCTGGACTGCAGACAGGCCAGTCTAGTACCCGCACTCTTTTACTACGAAGCCACGCTGTTGTAACATGTGCAGACTATGGCTTGGCATTGTCTTGGTGAAATAAGCAGGGACGTCCCTGAAAAAGATGTTGCTTGAATGGCAGCATGTGTTGCTCCAAAACCTGGATGTACTTCACAGCATTGATGGTGCCATCACAGAAGTGTAAGTTGCCCATGCCATGGGTACTAACACACCCCCATACCATCACAGATGCTGGCTTTTGAACTTTGCGCTGGTAACAATCTGGATGGTCTTTTTCCTCTTTTGTCCAGAGGACACGACATCCATGATTTCCAAAAACAATTTGAAATGTGGACTCCTCAGACCACAGCACACTGTTCCACTTTGCATCTGTCCATTTCAAATGAGCTCGAGCCCAGAGAAGGCGGCGGTGTTTCTGGAGGTTGTTGATGTATGGCTTTTGCTTTGTATGGTAGAGTTTTAACTTGCACTTGTCAATGTAGCGACGAACTGTGTTAAGTGACAATGGTTTTCTGAAGTGTTCCTGAGCCCACGTGGTAAGAGCCAATGATGTCGGTTTTTAATGCAGTGCCACCTGAAGGATCGATGGTCATGGGTATTCAGTGTTGGTTTTCAGCCTTGCCACTTACATGTAGAAAGTTCTCCAGATTCTCTGAATTTTCTTATTATATGGACTGTAGATGATGGAATCCCTAAATTCCTTGCAATTGAACGTTGAGAAACATTGTTCTTAAACTGTTGGACTATTTTTTCATGCAGTTCTTCACAAAGTGGTGATCCTTGCCCCATCTTTGCTTGTGAATGGCTGAGCCTTTTTGTGATGCTTATTTTATACCCAATCATGAGTGTCCTCAGTTCCCAAATGCTTATTGAGTGTTGTTAGAAGGAAAGGTGATGTAACACAGTGGTAAACATACCACTGTCCCAACTTTTTTGAAACATGTTGCAGGCATCCATTTCAAAATGAGCAAATATTTGCTCAAAAACAATAAAGTTTATCAGTTTGAACATTAAATATCTTGTCTTTATGGTGTATTCAACTGAATATAGGTTGAAGAGGATTTGCTAATCGCATTCTGTTTTTATTTACATTTTACACAACGGCTCAACTTCAATGGAATTGGGGTTGTATTTTTTTTTATTATTTTTAACTACATGGTACTGCAAATATTTTGTGTCTGTGTATTACTACTACAAAACAACACTGCATGCACAGTGTGTCTGTTCCTCAAAACCCTACAACTGAAAAAAAAAACAGCAGAGTTAAAGTTTCTAAATTAGTTCCTACTTGGCTCAAAATCAGAGGATGCTATCTTGGCAGGTCAACATTTTAAATTCCATTCAAATATATTTTGGTCCCTCACATTTGGATGTAAATGTACTTGTGTTTCTGTACTATGAGACCCAGGATGTGTGGTGGGGATATTTGGGGCACATTGCGAGTTGTTAATGTATCACAAGCTCCCAAGTTGTGTTCTACTTGCACTGCACAAGGAAAAAGGAGCGAAAAGTTTCATTACACTAGAAGTCTTTCAGAAAGCGCTGTAACTAGGTTTAAGGATATGATTCCTTCTTATGTTCTCTAATGCCATATACCAACACAGTGCAGAGTAGCTACCTAAACTCTGTAAGTGAGATAGAGTATCTCGTCAATAGTTTACATCCTCATTGAAGACAATTTGGATGCTGTAGCTCCTCTGAAAAAGAGAGCTTTAAATCAGAAGTGCCTGACTCCGTGGTATAACTCACAAACTCGTAGCTTAAAGCAGATAACCCGTAAGTTGGAGAGGAAATGGCGTCTCACTAATTTAGAAGATCTTCACTTAGCCTGGAAAAAGAGTCTGTTGCTCTATAAAAAGCCCTCCGTAAAGCTAGGACATCTTTCTACTCATCACTAATTGAAGAAAATAAGAACAACCCCAGGTTTCTTTTCAGCACTGTAGCCAGGCTGACAAAGAGTCAGAGCTCTATTGAGCTGAGTATTCCATTAACTTTAACTAGTAATGACTTCATGACTTTCTTTGCTAACAAAATTTTAACTATTAGAGAAAAAATTACTCATAACCATCCCAAAGACGTATCGTTATCTTTGGCTGCTTTCAGTGATGCCGGTATTTGGTTAGACTCTTTCTCTCCGATTGTTCTGTCTGAGTATTTTCATTAGTTACTTCATCCAAACCATCAACTGTTTATTAGACCCCATTCCTACCAGGCTGCTCAAGGAAGCCCTACCATTATTTAATGCTTCGATCTTAAATATGATCAATCTATCTTTGTTAGTTGGCTATGTACCACAGGCTTTTAAGGTGGCAGTAATTAAACCATTACTTAAAAAGCCATCACTTGACCCAGCTATCTTAGCTAATTATAGGGCAATCTCCAACCTTCCTTTTCTCTCAAAAATTCTTGAAAGGGTAGTTGTAAAACAGCTAACTGATCACCTGCAGAGGAATGGTCTATTTGAAGACTTTCAGTCAGGTTTTAGAATTCATCATAGTACAGAAACAGCATTAGTGAAGGTTACAAATGATCTTCTTATGGCCTCGGACAGTGGACTCATCTCTGTGCTTGTTCTGTTAGACCTCAGTGCTGCTTTTGATACTGTTGACCATAAAATTTTATTACAGAGATTAGAGCATGCCATAGGTATTAAAGGCACTGCGCTGCGGTGGTTTGAATCATATTTGTATAATAGATTACAATTTGTTAATGTAAATGGGGAATCTTCTTCACAGACTAAAGTTAATTATGGAGTTCCACAAGGTTCTGTGCTAGGACCAATTTTATTCACTTTATACATGCTTCCCTTAGGCAGTATTATTAGACGGTATTGCTTAAATTTTCATTGTTACGCAGATGATACCCAGCTTTATCTATCCATGAAGCCAGAGGACACACACCAATTAGCTAAACTGCAGGATTGTCTTACAGACATAAAGACATGGATGACCTCTAATTTCCTGCTTTTAAACTCAGATAAAACTGAAGTTATTGTACTTGGCCCCACAAATCTTAGAAACATGGTGTCTAACCAGATCCTTACTCTGGATGGCATTACCCTGAGCTCTAGTAATACTGTGAGAAATCTTGGAGTCATTTTTGATCAGGATATGTCATTCAAAGCGCATATTAAACAAATATGTAGGACTGCTTTTTTGCATTTACGCAATATCTCTAAATACAGAATGGTCTTGTCTCAGAGTGATGCTGGAAAAACTAATTCATGCATTTATTTCCTCTAGGCTGGACTATTGTAATTCATATTATCAGGTTGTCCTAAAGTTCCCTAAAAAGCCTTCAGTTAATTCAAAATGCTGCAGCTAGAGTACTGACGGGGACTAGAAGGAGAGAGCATATCTCACCCATATTGGCCTCTCTTCATTGGCTTCCTGTTAATTCTAGCATAGAATTTAAAATTCTTCTTCTTACTATAAGGTTTGAATAATCAGGTCCTATCTTATCTTAGGGAACCTCGTAGTACCATATCACCCCAATAGAGCACTTCGCTCTCAGACTGCAGGCTTACTTGTAGTTCCTAGGGTTTGTAAGAGTAGAATGGGAGGCAGAGCCTTCAGCTTTCAGGCTCCTCTCCTGTGGAACCAGCTCCCAATCAGATCAGGGAGACAGACACCCTCTCTACTTTTAAGATTAGGCTTAAAACTTTCCTTTTTGCTAAAGCTTATAGTTAGGGCTGGATCAGGTGACCCTGAACCATCCCTTAGTTATGCTGCTATAGACATAGACTGCTGGGGGGTTCCCATGATGCATTGTTTCTTTCTCTTTTTGCTCTGTATGCACCACTCTGCATTTAAGCATTAGTGATCGATCTCTGCTCCCCTCCACAGCATGTCTTTTTCCTGGTTCTCTCCCTCAGCCCCAACCAGTCCCAGCAGAAGACTGCCCCTCCCTGAGCCTGGTTCTGCTGGAGGTTTCTTCCTGTTAAAAGGGAGTTTTTCCTTCCCACTGTAGCCAAGTGCTTGCTCACAGGGGGTCGTTTTGACCGTTGGGGTTTACATAATTATTGTATGGCCTTGCCTTACAATATAAAGCGCCTTGGGGCAACTGTTTGTTGTGATTGGCGCTATATAAAAAAAATTGATTGATTGATTGATTGATTAATAACATTTATGTCACAGCCAATTGAAATTTACTTTATAATGGTCATATACAACCCCTAATATTTATTCTGAATATAAGGATTAAATCATCACTTTAACAGCCAGTTTTCTAGAAGCAAGTCAGGGGATGGATACATGGACATTTCCAAGTCACTGAATATGTCCTGGACTTCATTTACGTCAATGATTATGAAATACAAACAGTGTGGTACTGTGTCATAAATCTGTGTCAAGCAGGCAGTTCTCAAAAATTGGGTGACTGTGCTGGAAGGACATGAGTGATGGAAGCCATCAAGACACCCAGACAATGCTGAAGGACTTATAGGCTTGTGTGGTTGTAGAAAATGTGCAGAATGTAACTTTTGTTAGTTGTGTCCCCAGCTATACAGCTTCAGGATGCAGTGGTATAGAGGGAATTTTGTAAAAAACAAATGAAAAAATTCAGCTGCAGTTTGCCAGAAGGCACATAAATCCTGAGCCTAGATTTGATCTGTTTTCCTGTTTTACAGTCCTTGTCTTCTCCACTCCAACATGAAGCTGTGAACGGGGATGCGACTGTTGCACCATTCCCAGCTTGTCCACTCACATTCACAGAAGCCTGTAATTCTCTGTCATGAGTGTCTTGGTGGCTTCCCTCACTTCAGTCCACCAACATGCTTTAAGTTAGTTTATTCACACATGGACAGACACATATGCAAGGCTGAAAACAATCCCTCACCACATGTCTGCAAGGGTGGCAACAAACAAACAAACAATGGAGCTGCATTAATCTTCAGCCTAATTTCAAATGATTAGTTTTTGAATTCTGGTGTAGAATATGAACAATTTAATTTGATTATACCACAAACAGAAAAGCTTATAGAATATCAAAACACAGCTTTCAATAAATGCACTATCTCCTTACAGACTTACACCTATGTATATGATTAACTGGCACCTGCTGAGGGGAAACGTATTCACAATAGGCATACAACCTTTTTGCAAACCCATAGTCCTGCATGATATTCCAATGGGCTACTGCGAGAAGACAATGGAAATCAATGTATGTATTATATATGATCAAATGGTTCACCCAGACTAATGTTCAAATTTTTGTACTCAGTTGCATTTCGGTGGATTTCCAAAAACTCAAACCCTGGTTGAATAATAATAATAATAATAATAATAATAATAATAATAATAATAATAATAATAATAATAATAATAATAATAATAAGAAGAAGAAGAAGAAATGTGGCAGAGGTGGGATTTGAACCCAGAACCTATAATAATAATAATAATAATAGTAACAAAAAAGGGTAAAACATCTAAACCATTTTGGATCTTTTTTCCTTTTTTGTTTAGTTTTTAATTGGTGGAAATCCACCCAAATGCAACAGAGTATAAAAATGTTAAAGTTAATCATGGGTGAACTTTCTTGATTAAATACAAACAAACAAACAAACAACAAAACTATGAAAAAAAACAATGATTTTTGATTTTCATTGTTTCCTAGCAAAAGTTCATCAGAATAAGCTACAGGACTAAGGGGTTGCAAAATGTTGGATCCCTAGTCCACAATGTCAGAGAAAACCAGATGTGAGCATTTTTGTCTTAGCAGGTGGGATTGCTTGTGTTTGAAAATATCTGCACAATTATGGGGTTTGCAAGCATTATGATTGTTATTAGTACTAAATAATAAAACCCTTTTAGTGCATGCAGCTTCACCCACAGTCCAGATAAAGGTTTATTTGGGCAAAAAATTTTTTCCATGTCCCTTCCCCCAGAAGGCTGTGTGCAGCGCCGGCCAGGCTGCAGGTGAGCTGTAATTAAACAGAAAGCAGACATTATGGAGGAGATAACCTGAAAGCAGAGGAAGATCTGCAGCTTTCTGCCATCTGATCCACCAGAAGCAGCAGACACGTTGCACAGTGTGAAGTTGGCCAAGCAGGCCTCTAATTCACTCTCCTCCCTCTTTCTCTCGCTCTTCCCCCTCACTCTGTCTCTGCCGCGCACACACAGCAGATACCTTCACATTATCCATGTGTCTGCCTGTTCCCTTTTTTTAAATCAGGGAAAGGAAGGAATGCAATCTGTCTTTTAGGAAGAAAGAAAGAAACGAAGAAAAGTAGGAGACAAGCAAAATGCCACCTCATCATTCCCCCAGTTTGATCTCCAGCTTGGATCTGATTCTCACAGCGTCATAAGAGGATATACTAAAACACACACAGTTGCATTTAGACACCATCAGACTGTGCTAAATAAGTGTATTCCAGCTGGCTTCACTACACTTTGTTTGTGTCGAGCGATACATATGTGCATGCAGATATAAGAATGAATGTCTTGGCTGTATGCATGTCCAGTATTATGCAACGATTTATCTCATGCACATGGATTAAACTGTGTTGTGCACACACAATTTTGTAAGTGCTATACAGTTTTTTTTTTTCCTCTATTTACAACCACCAAGGACGTAATAAAATCATCAGCATTTATTTATTTGTCTGTCTGTTAGCAGGATTACATCAAAACTACTACACAGATTTTGACAAAATTTTCACCACAGATAGATATTAGGTCATGGAAGACTCCATTAAATTTTAAAGGTGATCCAGATTCAGGCTTTGAATGATTACTCCAAAACTGCTTCACGGATTCTCACCAAATGTGCACCACAGATAGATATTAGGCCATGGGAAACTCGTGATTTACCATTTTGTGAATTAAATATCAGATTGCAACATGTTGATCAGTCAGACCATTCTGGATCAGTATACAATTATTGCATTGTGTTGTGGAATCCGGATCCAGGTAAAGTCCAGGTCATGATGTAAGTCACATATCTTTTATTTTGAGTCCTCATCCACCCTTGGCAGATGTCAGAAATCTCGGATTGCTCTTTTTCCTTCCTGTGGCCACGTTGGGGCTTTGTGGGTGAGGACACATTCATGTGCACACCTTGGAAATCGGGTCCTTTCAAGGTGAACAGGTTTGTCCATTGTTTTGGCTGTTGTCATTCGGGGTTTAAGTTAGGAGAGTGTTCATGTCCACCTCATCCATGGACTTTTGCCACAACTGAGTGTGTCTTACAACTGTATCACTTGCAAATGTGTAGTGTGTGTATGTGTGTGGTTCCCTGTGTGCCCCTCTGCCTGTAATAACATGTATGTAACACCATGCAATGCATGTTATGATGTGATACAGGAAATATGACACTGGTCAGACCACAGAATTTTCAGTTTCAATTTATTTTCATTTATATTGTGCCAAATCACAACAAAGCTGCCTCAAGGCGCTTCACACAAGTAAGGTATAACCTTATCAACCCCTAGAGCAAGCACACATGCAACAGTGGTAAGGAACAACTCCCTCTGATGATTTGAGGAAGAAACCTCAAGCAGACCAGACTCAAAGGGGTGACCCACTGCTTGGGCCATGCTGCCAACACAATTTACAAAACAATTCACAAAACGAATACACATGAAATGTTGCCGGTGCACAGGACAGGAGGGCTTCAGAAACAGACACCACGCCCATCTCTGGATGGCGCCGCACCTCAAACAGAGAGAGAGAAAAAAAACCAGAATCAGACACTAGTAAAATACAGTATAATTTGTCAGCATTAAGCAACAAGAAAAACAGAAGAAATACTAAGATGATCGCCGGCCACTAGCCCTGAGCTTCACTAAAAGACCCAGACTTTAGATAAAGTTGAGGCCGCAGAACGCTCCATTTCCTAATAAAATGAATTTATAAGGGTAAAAAGCATAGTAACATACTATGCCAGTAAGCTAGCCATATGAAAGGGAAAATAAGTGCATCTTAACCCCTTAACGCCTATTGTCGCATATATGCTACAATATTTGACTCAAATATGCAACATACCAAATTGACCAGTACGCCTGTTGTCGCAAATTTGCAACATACCATTATTATTATTATAACATTATAACATAAAGTCATTAGCAAAATACCAAAATTACTATTTATTTTTTGTGCAAAAGTGAAATTAATAATCTCAACATTATTTACCATCTACTTAAAGGCAAAAACACACACAAAACATTTTTTTTTATATATACAGCTATATAAATTCAGGCGTTAAGGGGTTAAGTCTGGACTTGAAAGTCTCTGCAGAATCTGACTGTTTTATTGACACAGGGAGATCATTCCACAGAACAGAGGCACAAGAAGAGAAAACTCTGTGACCCACTGACTTTTTATTCACCTTAGGGACACAAAGTAGTCCTGCACCCTGAGAACACAAAGCCTGGGCCGGTACGTAGGGTTTAATTAGGTCAGCTAAGGAGAGGTTTTGAACATGCTTCAAGTGTTGAGATGCAGACTCATCTCAGCAATACACACAATCCCAGTGCAGTTACCTTTGTACATGCTACAGTGTTTCTGTATGGTTGTGGTGTAAGGCACATTTGTATCACATCATCCAATAGTGTAATATCACCTTGAAGTTGGAGATAACTGTACTGTAACAGCCACATGCACATTTTTTTGAGTTTAAACTATTTCTAATATTTCTGCGTGTAAGCTGAAAACAGTAAAATTATTTCCCAGACTGATGCAGCATAACGATTGAAGTTGTACAGTATTTTTCTTTCTGTTCTGCTGTGATTGAGGTGAAGACTGAATCATAAGTAAGAAATAATATGTCACAATGTGTAGACACCCACACTGAAATTAAAGAGTAGCAAAGATATTCTCTTTGCTTAAAACATTCTTCTTAGTTTGCGTTGCATGCAGACAGCTGTCAGTAATGTGTTGTAACTGGTTGAAGTGGGTTTGTTTTTAACATCATAAATGTTTGCATGACCTCAGAAACCACATTCTGCACATGCATACAAGCATGCAGATGTACATATTGTTAGAGTCCATATATACAAGTATGTACAAATTAAAGCAATTACAATGTGGTACAGAGGTAAAACTTAACATTTTTAGTGATCAGTGAAGCACAAATCCCAGCTCTGTTATCTTCATTTCCATGCAGCTGCTGGAGGAATACTATATTTGTGACAATGACAAAGAGAGAAGATGAAATATATGCTAATTACTCATAGATGTCAGAGAGGTGGAAAATCGCTTGGTGTGACTGGACAGAAAGAGGCGAGAGACAGTTCAGTCATGAAGACGCCACCCCCCCCCCCCCCCGCCCCCACCACCACCACACAAAGTAACAAGCAAGTGTAACAAAGAAATGAGACTGCTGCTATACCAGAAATATTAAAGTGTGTATCACTAGAAAATGCAAGAGCAATCAGAGATTTCTGATGTCCGCCAATCTGGATATGGATCACCTCCAAAGTTTAATGGAGTCTTCCATACCCTAATATCTATCTGTGGTGCAAATTTGGTGAGAATCCATGTAGCAGTTTTGACGTAATTCTTCAAAGCGTATATAAAGTGAAATCTTGATTCAGAATCCAGATCCAGATCCAACTCACCCCCAAAATTCAGTGGAGTCTTCCATGCCCTAATATCTATCTGTGGTGCAAATTTGGTGAGAATCTGTGAAGTAGTTTTAATTGAGTCTTCCATGGCCTTATATGTATCTGTGTTGAAAATTTTGTCATAATCCCTGAAGTAGTTTTGACGTAATCCTTCAAAGCCTATATAAAGTAAAATCTTGATCAAGAATGTGGATTCAGATCCCGATCACCTCCAAATTTTAATGCCGTCTTCCATGGCCTAATATGTGTCCATGGTGAAAATGTGGTGAGAATCCATGAAGTAGTTTGACATAATCCTTCTAACCCTGTACAAGGTGAATCTTGATCCAGAATCCAGATCTGGATCAACTGGTGCAGCATTATCATTATTCAGAATCCGGATCAACTCCAAAATTTAATGGGTTCTTCATTTGTCTAATATCTATCTGTCATGAAAATTACATTTCCCCCTAAAATGAATGGGGGAAATGTAATTTTTTTTTTTTTTTACAGTGTGAAATCTGTGTTTTTTGTGGACCTTTATGATGACTACGTCAAACTCGTTAAAATGTGTGTGTTTGCAAGGGTGTATTCACACGACTGTTGTTGCTTATTGGGTGGAGAGATCTTCCAAAGATAATATTTTGAGGAGGAAAGTGACAGGTTTTTTTTAAGGAGTTCCGGACAGAATGCAGAAGTGAAGCTGACCACAGCGTGGGAATGGTCTTCAAAAAAACAGATCTACCCAGGGATTTTAACCTTTCCCTTTGTGAACTTTAATAAAACATGTTGCCTCACCGGAAAGCGTGGAATCTGCCGTGTTTGTGGTTTGTGCCGTGGCATCATGCTAAGCTAAATTAAGATAAGCTAAGCTAAGATGCTACACGCGGGAGAGTCTCGCTGACAAACCCGCTTCTGTGATCACAAGTTGGACAGTCATACAATGAGTGATCGCTGTTAACAGGATAACTGTGAAGTAGATCAGCTTCCAGATGTTTTGTGTTCTTGGCTAAGCTGAGCTAAACCGATGGCTAAGTTCAGCAAACCTACCAGGAGACGTCCAAAGAAGGTTGTAAAGGAACAGCGTTTTCATATGGAGAAAGCACACACGGTGGAGTTCTACATGGCTCTGTGTGTGAACACAACGGGACTGAAGTCAGACACCGCTTTCAAGGTATGTAATTATTAATAGTCAGTCTTACTGAGACGTATGTTTTTTTTTTTTTTACTGAATACACCGCAGGTTTACAAAGAGCCAGAGACGGACAAATGTTGATTGCAAAATCCTAGAATTTGATTTGAAAATCAAATTAAAACCATATTAAAGCCATATCACCGTTGGAGACAAAACACAACCCAGATTGACTGTGTGTACTGGAGTAAATCATGAAGTGGACAAAGGTGGAATGACCTTTAGACAGCCAATGCTCAGCACCTGGGGTTACATCACTGTTATGGCTAAAAATACCTCTGAATCTGTGTGCATTTTTCAGACGCTGTATGGCTTATTTGATTTTTATCAGCTACATCAGGACTTGTGCAAGTTAAGGAGCTACAAATACTGATTCATAATCTGGTATATCATTTGTGTTGATTGGAGATTTAAGGAATCCAGGAGCCATGTTTAATTAAAGTTAGATTGTAACGAATCATGCGTATACATTCAAATTTGACCTTGGTGCAATAAAAAAAAATTGTAATTATATTTTAAATTTCTACAAAACTAGTATTTTTTCCAAATAGGTATTCCAAAAAGTAGGTAATATTAGTTAATAGTTCAAAGATGCTTGCATGCATTATGTGAACAGCAAAAGCAATGGATCAAAGGTATTTATTTAACTAAATAAATAAAATCTGAACTATCATTCATATAAAACATATTCATATAAATCATCATATATTATGGTTATACATTGGAGAATGTCCTTATATGTTGATGATTTTGCACTGCATATATGATATTTCATCATATCAGTTAAACTTTCTCTTGTTTGAAATGTATTTGATAAATTGCATATAATATAATTTTAATCATTATTTTTTCCTTTGAATAATGCAGAACTAAGTTTTTTTTTTTTTTTAAACTTGTGTGTAAACTGTAAACATATTTTGGTTTAGAACAGGCTATGGCTTCTTGTACATGGATATAGGTAAGTGTCAAAGAGATTTACAACTAAAATTAGTAACAGTAAAAGGTGAAAATCCTATGTTGGCATTTTTACAAAATTAAAGTACTAATAATTATTGAAGACTGTAATTAAAATGTTCTTGTATGCTGATGATGTTTTACTAGATATGAATATAAGAAATATTTGGGGAAACTATAATGTGTATTGCTATTGATCCATCTTTGACTTTGACTTGTGTATAGTGTTCAATAAAATTATGACTTGCAGAGGTGATTGTCTTGTTGCAAAATACTTGATCCTTTTTTGTTGTTTGTGCTACCAAATAAAAAGTGATTATTTTTGTTCCAGTCAAAGGTCACGGGGGGGAGGTGCTGTAACCTATCTCAGCAGGTATGGGGCATGAGGCAGGGTACATCCTGGACAGGATGCCAGTCTGTTGCACAACCACATATAGACAGGCAAGCTCATCAACATACCTACAATCAGTTTAGAGTACCCAGTTCACCCAATCTGCATGCCCCTGCAAGTGAGAGAAAGCCGGAGGACCCAGAGGGAGCTCATGTGAACACGGGGAGAATGTGCAAACTCCATACAGAACAGACCAAGTGGGAAGTGATCCCATAACCCACTTGCAGTGAGGCAGCAGTGCCACACACCATGTTGCACATTATTATTATTATTATTATTATTATTATTATTATTATTATTATTATTATTATTATTATTATCAGCAGAAGCAGCATTATCATCATCCCCAGGTTTGCACTGTGGCATAGAGTGAATGAGTGAAGAAAAAAAGGTAATTTTGGCTGAATGAGAGGGAAAAACCAAATGTTGGCTAAATGAAGAAGCATCAAATTCCTTTTAGTGGAAAAACTCTGGGAACAATTCTGAGGATGCAATAATGATTTTCCCATTAGAAATACCTAGGATATTTTCAAATTATTTCTTACAGCTCAGCATTGAAATAGCCTACTAAATATATTATATTCACTCTAATATAATTTACTAACCATCTTCATTTTGGAGGCAGGTAAAGCTTGTGATAGACAAAGCTCCATAAATCCATAAGTAAATCCATCAATAAATAAATGATTCCTTTAACACTTACACTTGATGTATAGAGGTGAGAAAAAGGCAGGCAGAGAACTATTAAGAGACTATGATTTGGGTTTTGCTCTTATGTGTCAACACACTTGACACATTAATATGGAAATACACATACACAGTACACAAGTTTGAAAGTAGTTACACCCATGCAAAGGTGTAGTTTCATGTTTAACTCACTTTTGAGTGGTTGCATCAAATTTATTTATTTATTTAGGTTTAAATATTTTTCTGTGTATAGGACAAGTCACAAAAAGACAGACAGACAGATGACAAAAAACTACAGCTAACATGGATGACATCAAGCTGCATGCCGAATGAATGAGACATTGGCTCATTGATCCACCTCACTAAGATCTACAGCGAGAATATCGGGATGTCATTCAGATTGGATACGTGTGGCCGAATGGTGGCAGGATGGCATGATAGCGGACATACAGGATAGTTACCTGGGAATACCTGGGAATGCCACTAGCCAATGGGAACCTTGATGAAGATGCAAGAAGGTTAGGCAGGTGCTGAGATATACAGATGTTTCCACCCAAAGACCAACACCCTGAGGCTCAACGAGCAACGGAAAGAGGGAGGGCGAGGATTAGTGAGTGTCAGAGACACAATCCAGGATGAGACGAGGAGCATACATGAACACATCAGAAAATTGCCCCTGCAGAGATAAGCTGCTACAAGACTGCCTCAGCAGTGATTGAAGTTTTCCTGGAATTCTAGGAAATCTTGGTTTTCACTTACATGGTGAACGTTTCTGGGTTATTTTTGATAGCATACGTCAAGACTCCATTTATGCTCCACTCCCAAACAGGCGGTAATGCACCGTCTTGGTTTGCAATCCGCCAATAAACTCAAAAGAAGAAGAAGAAGGGCTGTTTTTGTTATCCTGGCTTGTGTTGGATGTAGCCAGTGGGCTGTTTTCATGATGTTTGCATTTGTAAAATTGTTTGGAAATGTGTCTCATGAGACATCACAGTGGATATTAAGTCTTACATTTTCATGACTTGATCTGAGACTGAAGGATAAATGTAATGCAATGCCTCCACTCAACCATACAGCAACGAATGAAAGACACGTTACAGATTTTAAAATGAGCTCAGTTGAAAGTTCATCATGAATAAATTCAAATGGAGCTGGTTTGACCAAAAGGACCAAAACGCTGACACAACTTTTTTAAAATCATCATTTATATGTGGAAAAGCAAACTTTTCTGTTAAGTCTTTGATCTTATTATATCATGCTTTGATGGAATTTGTTGTCAGTTGAATTTCAATTTTAATTCAATTTAATCAGCTTATAACATGCCAAATCAAACCAAAAGTTGCCTCAAGGCGCCTCACACAGAACAGTTCAAAATAAAATTTAAAATAAGTGAGTAAATAAACAAAATTCAAATACATAACTAAAAACACAAGTAAAAGAATAAAACAGATAAGAAAAAGCTATTCATAAGAAAGAGAATAAAAATACATTTTAAGTCTTGACTTAAAAATGTCCACGGACTCTGACTGCCTCATGGTCGTTGGGAGACTGTTCCACAGAGCGGGTGCATGGTAAGAAAAAGCTGTTTGACCTGCTGACTTCTTCTTCACCCTGGGAACACACAATAGTCCCGCATCCTGAGACCGCAAAACCCGGGCCGGCACGTAGGGTTTCACCAAATTGGCCAGATAAGAAGATGCCAGTCCATGAACAACTTTATAAGCTAATAACAAGACCTTAAAATCTGCTCTTACAGAGACAGGAAGCCAGTGCAAAAATACAAGAATGGGTGTAATATGTTCAAACCTTCTGCTTCGTGTCAAAAGTCTGGCGGCAGCATTCTGAACTAGCTGAAGACCCCTAATGCTGGACTGTGGTAACTCTGAAAATAAGACATTACAATAATCCAATCTAGAAGAAACAAAAGCATGAATCAGGGTCTCAGCATCAGCCATAGACAGGATGGGGCGGATCCTCGCTATATTTCACAGATGGAAAAAAAACAACAAAGGACAGCGTGGGATCAGAAATTACCCCAAGATTCCTCACTTTGTCTGTATGATGTATGGCACACGAACCCAGGCTGAGTGCCAGCTGGTGAAATTGATGTTGATGTCTCGCTGGACCAAGAACTTTCATTTCAGTCTTATCAGAGTTTAAAAGTAGGATGTTAGTAGACATCCAGCTTCTCACTGATACAAGACAGCCCTCCAGAGATTTTATGTGAATGAGATTTACCGCAGTTATCAGCATGTACAACTCAGTATCATCAGCATAACAATGAAAAGCAATCCCAAAATGCCACAGTATATGCCCAAGGGGTACTACATAAAGAGAGAAAAGCAGGGGGCCTAAAACGGAACCCTGTGGAACCCCGAATCTCATGTCATTAAGGTTAGAGGTAGCGTTATTATACAAAACACATTGAGAACAACTGGACAGATATGACGTCAACCACGCAAGGGCACTTCCAGTAATCCCAAAAATATTCTCCTAACTATCGAGCAAAATATGATGATCCACGGTATTAAACGCAGCACTAAGATCTAACAGCACCAAAACCATAGTGGTGTCTGAGTCCATTGCTCGCAGAAGGTCATTCACTACTTTAGTGAGCACTGTCTCTGTGGAGTGATATTTCCTAAAAGCATTCTCAGTGAGGTGGTCCAACGAGCTGCCATGAAACCACTTTTTCCAAAATTTGGAACAGAATGATAGATTTGATATTGGCCTATAATTTTTCAATACACTGGGGTCAAGATTAAATTTCTTAAGTGATGGTTTAATCACTGCTGATTTAAAACATTTAGGAACAGATCCAGAGGTTCATGACAGATTAATCATTTCCAGCACAGTCGGCCCAAGAGTGGGCCACAGGTCCTTACACAGTTTCGTTGGTGTGGGATCAAATAAGCAGATTGTGCTTTTTGTAGATGTCATGAGCTTCTTCAGTGCGTGAAGTTATTTCACACAAATTAAAATTTGTCCTTGGGATGAATTTACTTCAAACTGTCTCCATCCAAACAACTGCTAAATCTGTATTTGTATGGTTTTCTTCTGTTACATGGGTGTGAAATATTAATGTGGAGAAAAATACGATAAATATTTTACCTGCTTGTAGAAGTCAGATATTAATGTGAAAAACGTTTGTGCGTCATTTTACACCACATGTACATTGTTAGTATCCCAGAAATGCTGACATCAGCACCGGATGGATTTTTGTTCATCTCAAACGTACATATTTCAAGAAGTGACGGGATCATAGCCTGAACACAAGACAATATTTCCTACTTCAAAACAAGATTGTACCACTATTTTTGGTCAACCACCCCTTCCCACCCACCCCCCTGCCATGACCCTTAATTCAAATAACTGGGTGTAGAAAATGAATGAATGTACCATTTTATTTGAAGAGTTCAGTGGTGGTGTGAAAGATTTTATTCATTTATTTTTTGTTAAGTGAAGGCATTATTTTTCAGTCTTGGGGCAACAAAATTTATAGGGAATGTGCAAATATGTATTATGAAGTAAAAATTTTTTTCACTAAGATGTTTGACTAAACTGATCAATAAATGTATAAAACATACTAGCATTTTATGCATTTTATGCATGCTGATAAGGATTTTTTTTATGTCCGCCAAGGACATAATAAAATCATTGACATTTATTTATTTGTCTGTCCGTCTGTTCACAGGATTACGTCGAAACTACTGCACGGACTTTGACGAAATTTTCAACACAGATACATATTAGGCCCTAGAAGACTCCATTAAATTTTGGAAGTGATCTGGATCTGGAACCGGATTCTGGATGACGTTTCACTTTATATAGGGTTACGTCAAAACTACTTCACAGATTCTCACCAAATTTCAACCACAGATAGATATTAGGGCATGGAAGACTCCACTGATTTTTGAAGGTGATCCAGATCTGGATTGGTGGACGTCAGCAATCTCTGATTGCTCTTGTTTTTAATTATTTTGTTTTTTGTCATATAGCAGTTAAATTTCATCTTATTTTACTACTGAAATAAAATTATTCATAAAGTTTATTCTAATAGGGCACCGCAGGCTCATTTGAACCATGCGTGACATCACGGGATTTGACCACTTATGGGGACAGCCACTGCCATAGTGCAATATAAGTATATATACAGCATAACTTCACAGGGAAAAATGGTGTACTGTTTTGTTTTCGGCTGCAATCACCGAAGCAGTTTTGTAAAGTGTTTTTTTTTTCGGTTCTGGGTGGAGAAGGGAAGGCGAGGCAAATGGGAGATGTCGTGTCGGTAAGTGTTAGCCTACACAGCTAATCAGAGGAGCGCCGTTCTCTCGTCTGCAAAACTGCCTTGAAACGTTTGTGCTGTGGGTCATAAATAAACCGCAACACATGTCCACTTTCCCACCACATCGTCACTTTTTCTTTGCATTTTCACTTTGTCTGGGTACAATTTGCTCAAAAACTCACAGAAAAGGTGCCAGGTTTTTGTCCCTGGAAGTAGAGAAATTACGTCATATGCGTCATATTTTACCCCTTTAGTGCCCGCCCCCAAACGATACTGCGCTGCCCAATTATGCTGGTGTTAATGACAGGTATTGCATTTTCTTTATTTTGAAGGTTTTTACACGGGGGTGCTGAAAAGAGGAGACTAAGGAGAAGGATTGTTGGGGCCCATGATTGACAGGGGCCCAGATACAATTATAATAGTGACAAAATAATATGGGGGGTGGGGGTAGCTCAGTAAGATTCCTTTTCATGGGGCCCAAAATCCCTGGCTGCGCCCTTGTTTTCACTGCTTATGCAAGTGCGGGTCAAGCTGTTTCTTTCACATCATGAACACTGACTTGGTTGTGCAAACACAAACACACACACTCACACGTGCATACCTTACACTAATTCAGACAGCTGTCATTCCAGGTGTTTGCATTGTGTTGTTACTGATGTTCATCTTTCAGAAAAGGCTTGTTGTGGAAATGTGTGTTTATCCTGCTGTTGAGGAAACACTGGATCTCACTGGATCAAACACTGGATCCAAAGTAGGACTGGATATGTTCTACATCTGCCCCAAATACACAATGCCTTGATATGCTTTTGTGAATGAATGCTATATGAATAAAACTGACTTAAATGAGCTCAAAGTAACATTATTGCACACCTGGGCAATCAACAAAAGACTGGAATGAATGTTGTGTTGGAATGAGGTATGTTGTCACTATTCAGAGCTCCCCAGTTGGAACCCAATGGGACAGCTACAACCCGAATTCCAATGATGTTGGGACGTTGTGTAAAATGTAAATAAGAACATAATACAATGATTTGCAAATCCTCTTCAACCTATATTCAATTGAATACACTACAAAGACAAGATATTTAATGTTCAAACTGATAGACTTTATTGTTTTTGGGCAAATATTTGCTCATTTTGAAATGGATGCCTGCAACACATTTCAAAAAAGCTGGGACAGTGGTATGTTTACCACTGTGTTACATCACCTTTCCTTCTAACAACACTCAAAAAGCATTTGGGAACTGAGGACACTAATTGTTGAAGCTTTGTAGGTGGAATTCTTTCCTATTCTTGCTTGATGTACGACTTCAGTTGTTCAACAGTCTGGGGTCTCTGTTGTCGTATTTTGCGCTTCATAATGTGCCACACATTTTCAATGGGCGACAGGTCTGGACTGCAGACAGGCCAGTCTAGTACCCGCACTCTTTTACTACGAAGCCACGCTGTTGTAACATGTGCAGACTATGGCTTGGCATTGTCTTGGTGAAATAAGCAGGGACGTCCCTGAAAAAGATGTTGCTTGAATGGCAGCATGTGTTGCTCCAAAACCTGGATGTACTTCACAGCATTGATGGTGCCATCACAGAAGTGTAAGTTGCCCATGCCATGGGTACTAACACACCCCCATACCATCACAGATGCTGGCTTTTGAACTTTGCGCTGGTAACAATCTGGATGGTCTTTTTCCTCTTTTGTCCAGAGGACACGACATCCATGATTTCCAAAAACAATTTGAAATGTGGACTCCTCAGACCACAGCACACTGTTCCACTTTGCATCTGTCCATTTCAAATGAGCTCGAGCCCAGAGAAGGCGGCGGTGTTTCTGGAGGTTGTTGATGTATGGCTTTTGCTTTGTATGGTAGAGTTTTAACTTGCACTTGTCAATGTAGCGACGAACTGTGTTAAGTGACAATGGTTTTCTGAAGTGTTCCTGAGCCCACGTGGTAAGAGCCAATGATGTCGGTTTTTAATGCAGTGCCACCTGAAGGATCGATGGTCATGGGTATTCAGTGTTGGTTTTCAGCCTTGCCACTTACATGTAGAAAGTTCTCCAGATTCTCTGAATTTTCTTATTATATTATGGACTGTAGATGATGGAATCCCTAAATTCCTTGCAATTGAACGTTGAGAAACATTGTTCTTAAACTGTTGGACTATTTTTTCATGCAGTTCTTCACAAAGTGGTGATCCTTGCCCCATCTTTGCTTGTGAATGGCTGAGCCTTTTTGTGATGCTTATTTTATACCCAATCATGAGTGTCCTCAGTTCCCAAATGCTTATTGAGTGTTGTTAGAAGGAAAGGTGATGTAACACAGTGGTAAACATACCACTGTCCCAACTTTTTTGAAACATGTTGCAGGCATCCATTTCAAAATGAGCAAATATTTGCTCAAAAACAATAAAGTTTATCAGTTTGAACATTAAATATCTTGTCTTTATGGTGTATTCAACTGAATATAGGTTGAAGAGGATTTGCTAATCGCATTCTGTTTTTATTTACATTTTACACAACGGCTCAACTTCAATGGAATTGGGGTTGTATTTTTTTTTATTATTTTTAACTACATGGTACTGCAAAATATTTTGTGTCTGTGTATTACTACTACAAAACAACACTGCATGCACAGTGTGTCTGTTCCTCAAAACCCTACAACTGAAAAAAAAAACAGCAGAGTTAAAGTTTCTAAATTAGTTCCTACTTGGCTCAAAATCAGAGGATGCTATCTTGGCAGGTCAACATTTTAAATTCCATTCAAATATATTTTGGTCCCTCACATTTGGATGTAAATGTACTTGTGTTTCTGTACTATGAGACCCAGGATGTGTGGTGGGGATATTTGGGGCACATTGCGAGTTGTTAATGTATCACAAGCTCCCAAAAGTTGTGTTCTACTTGGCACTGCACCAAGGAAAAAGGAGCCATGGAGGACAAAAATGGCATTTCACAGCAGCGTATAAAGAGAAGAAGCATTCCGCATAATACCTGGGAGGAAGAGACACTCCAGAAAGTGAAATGGTGTGACTGTTGAGGAAGGCCACGTCAGCCATAGATGGGAAGCGTCAGCAAGAATATCAGCGTACACGTGACTGACGACACTCTGCAGCTACATCAAGCATTTTCCAATGTAACAGTTGTCAGTGTTATTGCAGATCCTGAGCAGGTCTGACAGCCGACACGACAGTCTGCTTGACAAAGGCCTCAATTCAAATATAAGGCAGTCATCTTCAGCTGTGAAGGACAGCCATGCAAAATACCAGTTCACATTCAAATGTGTTTAATCCCTTCAGCTTGCACCATGTTTGAACAAATGGCTCAAATAATATTGTACTTTTTCCTCCTTTACTAGGATTGGCACATGCAAAATTTGGCCCAAACCATATCTTTAGGCCAAAACGTTAGGACATATGCAACCTGTTTTACATGTGATCAACAACATTGAATTCTAGGGATTTGGGTTGAAGTGGTTATATAAAAAACACCAAACAAGGGCACACACTACATGTTGTGCAATATATTGTGCCTAATTGTCAAAAGCTATGTTAAAAAATAATAATAATGTCACAACTCTTTGTCCAGAACTAATTAATTACTATATTTTCTGGAGTATAAGTCACACCGGGTTATGTCTGTGTTTCTGTGTTATGAACGCTTTAATTTGGGAATTCTGTGCATCACTGTAGTGTATTGTTTTAATTTACTGCCAGTTTAGTCTTTTATTATTGGAGTTTATTTTGTTCAGTGCTTTGATTCTTGGGAAGGTTCTATATACACTCAACAAAAATATAAATGCAACACTTTTGGTTTTGCTCCCATTTTGTATGAGATGAACTCAAAGAACTAAAACTTTTTCCACATACACAATATCACCATTTCCCTCAAATATTGTTCACAAACCAGTCTAAATCTGTGATAGTGAGCACTTCTCCTTTGCTGAGATAATCCATCCCACCTCACAGGTGTGCCATACCAAGATGCTGATTAGACACCATGATTAGTGCATAGGTGTGCCTTAGACTGCCCACAATAAAAGGCCACTCTGAAAGGTGCAGTTTTATCACACAGCACAATGCCACAGATGTCGCAAGATTTGAGGGAGTGTGCAATTGGCATGCTGACAGCAGGAATGTCAACCAGAGCTGTTGCTCGTGTATTGAGTGTTCATTTCTCTACCATAAGCCGTCTCCAAAGACGTTTCAGAGAATTTGGCAGTACATCCAACCAGCCTCACAACCGCAGACCACGTGTAACCACACCAGCCCAGGACCTCCACATCCAGCATGTTCACCTCCAAGATCATCTGAGACCAGCCACTCGGACAGCTGCTGAAACAGTCGGTTGGCATAACCAAAGAATTTCTGCACAAACTGTCAGAAACCGTCTCAGGGAAGCTCATCTGCATGCTCGTCATCCTCATCGGGGTCTCGACCTGACTCCAGTTCGTCGTCGTAACTGACTTGATTGGGCAAATTCTCACATTCGCTGGCATTTGGCACATTGGAGAGGTGTTCTCTTCATGGATGAATCCCGGTTCACACTGTTCAGGGCAGATGGCAGACAGCGTGTGTGGCCTTGTGTGGGTGAGCGGTTTTCTGATGTCAATGTTGTGGATCGAGTGGCCCATGGTGGCGGTGGGGTTATGGTATGGGCAGGCGTCTGTTATGGATGAAGAACACAGGTGCATTTTATTGATGGCATTTTGAATGCACAGAGATACCGTGACGAGATCCTGAGGCCCATTGTTGTGCCATACATCCAAGAACATCACCTCATGTTGCAGCAGGATAATGCACGGCCCCATGTTGCAAGGATCTGTACACAATTCTTGGAAGCTGAAAATGTCCCAGTTCTTGCATGGCCGGCATACTCACCGGACATGTCACCCACTGAGCATGTTTGGGATGCTCTGGACCGGCGTATACGACAGCGCGTGCCAGTTCCTGTCAATATCCAGCAACTTCGCACAGCCATTGAAGAGGAGTGGACCAACATTCCACAGGCCACAATTGACAACCTGCGAACTCAACTCTATGCGAAGGAGATGTGTTGCACTGCATGAGGCAAATGGTGGTCACACCAGATACCGACTGGTATCCCCCCCAATAAAACAAAACTGCACCTTTCAGAGTGGCCTTTTATTGTGGGCAGTCTAAGGCACACCTGTGCACTAATCATGGTGTCTAATCAGCATCTTGATATGGCACACCTGTGAGGTGGAATGGATTATCTTAGCAAAGGAGAAGTGCACACAACACACACACACACACACACACACACACACACACACACACACACACACACACACACACACACACACACACACACACACACACACACACACACACACACACACACACACACACACATCTATAAACTGAAACCACCAACTATTTCTAACAGGGCAAGAATTGAGAAAAAATGAGTGTAGGCTGCAGCAGGGTCCATCCCGTGCAGCCGAGCTTGGGGGGATACTGCAGTCTGTGCCACGCGGCCTCCCAGAGTGGCAGTGCAGAGGCCTGGGTGGGGATGAAGGTAGGGTCAGAAACACAAGGGGGGGAATGGGAGGGGTGGTAGGGGGAAGGCGTACGTCATGTGTGCTGTCTGTGTGTGCATAAAGTCTGGATTTCCCTTGACAACAGCAGGCTGTAAGGGAGGGCAGATAAAATAAGTGGGGAGCCGAATGCTTCACCAAGGCCATTGAAATCCTTCTGGAGGAAAACGAGTGGGGCATTTTGACCTTCAGTAGCTGATAAGGCTGCCATGTTTTGGATTAGGCAGAGAGATACAGAAACTCCATTTGCAGCTCCTCTGACTGTCGAAATCCAATTTATAAATTTTCCCTGGTCTTCAACATCTTCCTTTGCAAGGTAGATATTTGCGCCGAGATGTTTTCCAACTTGCATTTGAGTTCAAAAGTTAACGCATTCTGACATTGTACCACCTTGCCCACTTCATTAATCATGATGGACAGATGTGGGGTTGTGGTTCTGGTAGCAGCCGTCTTGCCAATTTTCCGGTAGGTCAGAGCAGCGCATAACCAAATCAGCCCCAGCTCTCCTACCATAAAAGCAAATAAGAATAAATCTTCAACATCTTTCATGGAGAGTGGTGCCAAGCACGCAATGCACCACTTCTCCCAGGCATTGAAAACATAGCCCACAGGATAGGTTCCATCTGGGCATGCAGGGTCCCCCAGCCCTGATTTCTTTGTTGAAAAAAATGGTGTCAATAGCGTTGAGAAACCAGCTGATTAATTCCATGGTTATTCCAAATAAAATATAGCTTGAAGAATTCACAGTCTGATAAAATTGGGACTTTTGAAGGTTGGAGCAGAGACAGAAAAACACAGAGGAGAGGAGAGAGGAGGAGATATGACCACCCTTGCCAAAGTCCCAAGCCAAATGAGTTGTCTGGGTGTCTTGGTGGCTTTCCTCACTCTTTTCCTTATTGCACAGTCACTCAATTTTGCAGAACTGTCTACTCCATACAGATTTACCATAGACTGTCATACTGTTATATTTCTTTGTAATTGATGTAAAGTCCAAAACATATTCAGTGGCAACTTTACCATCAGAGAGCCTCGTCCACAAACTACCACAAAAGACTCCAAGATGTCATTGATGTTAAAGGGGGCAATATACAGTATTAAGAACAGGGGGATGTAAACTTTTGATCAGAGTCATTTAGGTAGTTTCTGTTGTCATTATGATTTAAAAAGAGTAAACACAGTTGTTTGACAACAAATGGCTTCCCCCATCCATGAACCATGAGTGAAAATGAAAGTTTTTGTGTTATCATTCATGCAGAAACAGAAATTCTGCCAGGGTATGTAAATGTTTGAGCACAGCTGTACATGTAATCAATCAATCAATCAATTTTATTTATATAGCGCCAAATCACAACAAACAGTTGCCCCAAGGCGCTTTATATTGTAAGGCAAAGCCATGCAATAATTACGTAAAAACCCCAACGGTCAAAACGACCCCCTGTGAGCAAGCACTTGGCGACAGTGGAAAGGAAAAACTCCCTTTTAACAGGAAGAAACCTCCAGCAGAACCAGGCTCAGGGAGGGGCAGTCTTCTGCTGGGACTGGTTGGGGCTGAGGGAGAGAACCAGGAAAAAGACATGCTGTGGAGGGGAGCAGAGATCAATCACTAATGATTAAATGCAGAGTGGTGCATACAGAGCAAAAAGAGAAAGAAACACTCAGTGCATCATGGGAACCCCCCAGCAGTCTACGTCTATAGCAGCATAACTAAGGGATGGTTCAGGGTCACCTGATCCAGCCCTAACTATAAGCTTTAGCAAAAAGGAAAGTTTTAAGCCTAATCTTAAAAGTAGAGAGGGTGTCTGTCTCCCTGATCTGAATTGGGAGCTGGTTCCACAGGAGAGGAGCCTGAAAGCTGAAGGCTCTGCCTCCCATTCTACTCTTAGAAACCCTAGGAACTACAAGTAAGCCTGCAGTCTGAGAGCAAAGCGCTCTATTGGGGTGATATGGTACTATGAGGTCCCTAAGATAAGATGGGACCTGATTATTCAAATCCTTATAAGTAAGAAGAAGAATTTTAAACTCTATTCTAGAATTAACAGGAAGCCAATGAAGAGAGGCCAATATGGGTGAAATATGCTCTCTCCTTCTAGTCCCCGTTAGTACTCTAGCTGCAGCATTTTGAATTAACTGAAGGCTTTTCAGGGAACTTTTAGGACAACCTGATAATAATGAATTACAATAGTCCAGCCTAGAGGAAATAAATGCATGAATTAGTTTTTCAGCATCACTCTGAGACAAGACCTTTCTAATTTTAGAGATATTGCGTAAATGCAAAAAAGCAGTCCTACATATTTGTTTAATATGCACATTGAATGACATATCCTGATCAAAAATGACTCCAAGATTTCTCACAGTATTACTGGAGGTCAGGGTAATGCCATCCAGAGTAAGGATCTGGTTAGACACCATGTTTCTAAGATTTGTGGGGACAAGTACAATAACTTCAGTTTTATCTGAATTTAAAAGCAGGAAATTAGAGGTCATCCATGTCTTTATGTCTGTAAGACAATCCTGCAGTTTAGCTAATTGGTGTGTGTCCTCTAGCTTCATGGATAGATAAAGCTGGGTATCATCTGCGTAACAATGAAAATTTAAGCAATGCCGTCTAATAATACTGCCTAAGTGAAGCATATATAAAGTGAATAAAATTGGTCCTAGCACAGAACCTTGTGGAAAGATTCTGTGCTAGGGCTGCTTTCATTACTGAAAGCAGCCAAAGATAACGATATGTCTTTGTGATGGTTATGAGTAATTTTTTCTCTAATAGTTAAAATTTTATTAGCAAAGAAAGTCATGAAGTCATTACTAGTTAAAGTTAAAGGAATACTCGTGTTGGGAGAGTGTAGTGACACGGACCCACAACAGGGGGCGCAAATGAACGGTCAATAGATGAGCCAAAATATAACAATTTAATGTTGTGAATGTGCACAACGAACATACAGACAATCTCAGAATATCATAACAGTCAATACACAAAGGTGACGTGTGGGCAGGCTCGAGGATAGAAGACGTCTGTCCTGAGAAGAGCCGGAACCACACGATTTCCGCCGCCCCAGAACCTGGTGAACACTGGAGCCGCCAAGTCCCGAATTCCCAGGTGATCACCGTCCCCGACTGTCGGATCTGGTACTGCTGGCGAAGAACAAAGACAGTCAAGTGTGGGTGTGTGTACACCCAGTAACAACAACGGTGGGAATGCCACCTCCACCTCTCATTCAATATGTTGCAGCGGTCTCAGCTGAAAAGGAGCGCCGTCTTGCACAGCCTCCTCACAAACGACCGGTTCTCCTGCAAACACTCACAATAATAGATATATCGATCTCAAAAAGGCTGAGAGTATTACCTCCAATGAAGTATGATATCTCGGCAACGAGGTGGAGATGACGTCTGGTCTTTATGGAGTGAGATGATGTTGAGTAGATGGATGACAGCTGTCAAGAGGTAATGAGCGACAGCTGTCACCCCCGGCTGTGTCCATGGCGGCAGCGCCCTCTCGTGCCTGAAGCCCGCACTTCAGGCAGGGCGCCCACTGGCGGTGGGCCAGCAGTACCTCCTCTTCTGGCGGCCCACACACAACAGGATCCCCCCCTCAACGGGCGCCTCCTGGCGCCCGACCCGGATTGTTGGGGTGTCGACGGTAGAAGTCGGCCAGGAGGGCCGGATCCAGGATGAAGCTCCTCTTCACCCAGGAGCGTTCTTTGGGTCCATACCCCTCCCAGTCCACCAAGTACTGGAACCCCCGACCCATCCGACGGACGTCCAGGAGCCGGCGCACCATCCAAGCCGGCCCCCCGTCGATGATCCGAGCAGGAGGGGGCGCTGGTCCGGGAGCACAGAGGGGTGAGGTGTGATGAGGTTTGATACGTGACAGGTGGAAAACCGGATGGATCCGCAGTGCAGTTTTGACCTCCTCTTCGTGTACCCGGGACAAGGCATCCGACCTCTGGTTCTTGGTCCCGGGGCGATAGGTGATCCGGAAGTCAAAACGCCCGAAGAACAGTGACCAGCGGGCTTGCCTGGGGTTCAGCCGCTTGGCGGTCCTGATATACTCCAGGTTCCGATGGTCAGTGAAAACCGTGAATGGCACAGACGCTCCCTCCAACAGGTGTCTCCACTCCTCAAGAGCCTCTTTCACCGCAAGGAGTTCTCGATTGCCGACATCATAGTTCCGTTCAGCCGGGGTCAACCTGCGTGAAAAGTAGGCACACGGGTGAAGAACCTTATCGGTCTCTCCGCTCTGGGACAGCACGGCTCCTATCCCTGAGTCAGAGGCGTCCACTTCAACCATGAACTGGCGGCTAGGGTCGGGCTGCACCAAAACTGGCGCAGTAGAGAACCGTCGTTTCAACTCCTTGAACGCGGCTTCGCACCGATCCGACCAGGTGAAGGGGACTTTTGGAGAGGTCAGGGCTGTCAGGGGGCTAACTACCTGACTGTAGCCCTTAATGAACCTCCTATAGAAATTAGCAAAGCCGAGGAACTGTTGCAGCTTCCTACGGCTTGTTGGTTGGGGCCAATCTCTCACCGCCGCAACCTTGGCCGGATCAGGGGCGACGGAGTTGGAGGAGATTATAAACCCCAGGAAGGACAAAGACGCGCAGTGAAACTCGCACTTCTCGCCCTTCACAAACAGTCGGTTCTCTAACAACCGCTGCAGGACCTGACGTACATGCTGGACATGGGTCTCAGGATCCGGAGAAAAGATGAGAATATCGTCCAGATATACGAAGACGAATCGGTGCAGGAAGTCCCGCAAGACGTCGTTAACCAAGGCTTGGAACGTCGCGGGGGCGTTGGTGAGGCCGAACGGCATGACCAGGTACTCAAAGTGACCTAATGGGGTGTTAAATGCCGTCTTCCATTCGTCTCCCTTCCGGATCCGAACCAGGTGATACGCATTCCTAAGATCCAGCTTAGTAAAGATTTTGGCTCCATGCAGGGGGGTGAACACGGAATCTAACAATGGCAACGGGTATCGGTTGCGAACCGTAATCTCATTCAGCCCCCTGTAATCAATACATGGACGAAGTCCGCCATCTTTCTTGCCCACAAAAAAGAAACCTGCCCCCATCGGGGAGGTGGAGTTCCGGATCAGCCCAGCAGCTAATGAGTCCCGGATGTAGGTCTCCATTGATTCGCGCTCAGGTCGTGAGAGGTTGTACAGCCTGCTGGACGGGAACTCAGCGCCTGCAACCAAATCAATGGCACAATCGTACGGATGGTGTGGGGGAAGGGTGAGTGCCAGATCCTTGCTGAAGACGTAAGCAAGATCGTGGTACTCAACCGGCACTGCCGTCAGATTGGGAGGGACTTTGACCTCCTCCTTAGCCTGTGAACCGGGAGGAACCGAGGATCCTAAACACCCCCGATGGCAGGTTTCGCTCCACTGAACCACCACCCCAGACGGCCAATCAATCCGGGGATTGTGCTTCAACATCCATGGGATGCCCAAAATCACGCGGGAGGTAGAAGGAGTTACAAAAAACTCAATCTCCTCCCGATGGTTTCCAGACACCACCAGAGTTACTGGTTGTGTCTTGTGTGTGAGTAAAGGGAGGAGGGTGCCATCTAGTGCCCACACCTGCAATAGCGAAGGAAGCGCCACCAGAGGGAGCCCTACCTCCCTTGCCCATCTGCTGTCTAGCAGATTCCCTTCTGACCCCATGTCCACCAGTGCTCGGGCTTGAAGGGTTAAATCCCCGCTCAGGATTGTGACTGGGAGTCGTGTGGCAATTTGTGTGTGTCTCACTTGAATGGTTTGACCCTTCCTTAGCCCAGTCTCTAAGGGCGAGTGTTGTCGTTTTGGCCGTTTGGGGCAGTTTCTCTGTGTGTGCTCAGTTGAGCTGCAGAGAAAACACTCTCCACGGATCAGCCTCCCCA
Source organism: Thalassophryne amazonica (assembly GCF_902500255.1). NCBI lineage: Eukaryota > Metazoa > Chordata > Actinopteri > Batrachoidiformes > Batrachoididae > Thalassophryne > Thalassophryne amazonica. Next base: position 46,647,972 of record NC_047118.1, read on the forward strand.
TTTTGGCCCTGTGCGTTTCCCTAACAACGTCAGCAGGGGGAGCTGTTGCCCCACAAAGCGCTGCGGCTGTGGAGCGTGGGGAGGGCGGCGCCTTTTCGAACCCGGAAGGGAGAGGGGCGGCACGTATCCGGTCACGTCCTTCGCCTCGCTCCCGACGGCGTTCCTCCAACCGATTGTCTAACCGTATAACGAGATCGATAAGCCCATCTAAATCCCGCGGTTCCTCCTTAGCTACCAGCTGCTCCTTCAGAACCAATGACGGTCCGTTTACGAAGGCGGCGCGGAGTGCAACGTTATTCCAGCCGGACCTCGCAGCCGCGATGCGAAAGTTGACTGCATAAGTGGCTGCGCTCTCGCGTCCCTGTCTCATTGACAGCAGCACAGTTGAAGCGGTCTCTCCTCTGTTAGGGTGATCAAACACTGTTCTGAACTCCCCCACAAACCCAGTGTATGCTGATAACAACCGTGAGTTCTGTTCCCAGAGCGCCGTTGCCCAGGTGTGTGCTTTACCCCGAAGCAGAGCAATCACATAAGCTATTTTACTAGCATCTGACGCGTACATGACGGGACGTTGTGCGAAGACGAGCGAACACTGCATAAGAAAGTCCGCGCACGTCTCCGCACAACCTCCGTACGGCTCAGGAGGGCTTATGTATGCTTCAGGGGATGGTGGGAGGGGTTGTTGAACCACCACTGGAACGTTTATATCCTGCACAGGGTCGTCAGGAGGATGAGCTGCAGCAGCGCCCTGAGCGCTCGCCGCCATCTGTGCGGAGAGAGCCTCCACCCTGCGGTTCAGGAGGATGTTTTGCTCAGTCATTTGATCCAACCGAGCCGTAAAGGCGGTGAGAATGTGCTGCAGCTCACCAATCACGTCTCCTGCTTACGCCTGCACTCCCTGCTCTCCCATTGGTCGTTCAACAGCCGGGTGACGCCCCTCGGAGTCCATGACGCTGGCCGAGATATCCTGTTGGGAGAGTGTAGTGACACGGACCCACAACAGGGGGCACAAATGAACGGTCAATAGATGAGCCAAAATATAACAATTTAATGTTGTGAATGTGCACAACGAACATACAGACAATCTCAGAATATCATAACAGTCAATACACAAAGGTGACGTGTGAACAGGCTCGAGGATAGAAGACGTCTGTCCTGAGAAGAGCCGGAACCACACGATTTCCGCCGCCCCAGAACCTGGTGAACACTGGAGCCGCCAAGTCCCGAATTCCCAGGTGATCACCGTCCCCGACTATCAGATCTGGTACTGCTGGCGAAGAACAAAGACAGTCAAGTGTGGGTGTGTGTACACCCAGTAACAACAACGGTGGGAATGCCACCTCCACCTCTCATTCAATATGTTGCAGCGGTCTCAGCTGAAAAGGAGCGCCGTCTTGCACAGCCTCCTCACAAACGACCGGTTCTCCTGCAAACACTCACAATAATAGATATATCGATCTCAAAAAGGCTGAGAGTATTACCTCCAATGAAGTATGATATCTCGGCAACGAGGTGGAGATGACGTCTGGTCTTTATGGAGTGAGATGATGTTGAGTAGATGGATGACAGCTGTCAAGAGGTAATGAGCGACAGCTGTCACCCCCGGCTGTGTCCATGGCGGCAGCGCCCTCTCGTGCCTGAAGCCCGCACTTCAGGCAGGGCGCCCACTGGTGGTGGGCCAGCAGTACCTCCTCTTCTGGCGGCCCACACACAACAACTCGGCTCAATAGAGCTCTGACTCTATGTCAGCCTGGCTACAGTGCTGAAAAGAAACCTGGGGTTGTTCTTATTTTCTTCAATTAGTGATGAGTAGTAAGATGTCCTAGCTTTACGGAGGGCTTTTTTATAGAGCAACAGACTCTTTTTCCAGGCTAAGTGAAGATCTTCTAAATTAGTGAGACGCCATTTCCTTTCCAACGTACGGGTTATCTGCTTTAAGCTGCGACTTTGTGAGTTATACCACGGAGTCAGGCACTTCTGATTTAAGGCTCTCTTTTTCAGAGCAGCTTATGATGAGTGCAAAATGAGTGTGGTATTATTACTGGCTTGTTTAAGAATGTTTAATTTTCACTGTTGCTGCACTTTGTGTCAAATCATAGTCATATCAAATACCATATTGATATGACAATATTGAGATATGATAATTTGGTCATATTGTACAGCCCTACTGTCAACTAGCTGAAAACTTTGAATATTAATTTACATCAACATTAAAAAATGCTTAAAGTGGCAGGGGGTTAAGAAGGCTGTAATTAGGGGTGTCTGGGGGGCCGAGCCCCCCAAGAAGCTGAAAGGTTTTAGCCATCAACTTCAATCAATCAACTTTTTTCTTATATAGCGCCAAATCACAACAAACAGTTGCCCCAAGGCGCTCCACATTGCAAGGCAAGGCCATACAATAATTATGAAAAAAAACCCCAACGGTCAAAAAGACCCCCTATGAGCAAGCACTTGGCCACAGTGGGAAGGAAAAACTCCCTTTTAACAGGAAGAAACCTCCAGCAGAACCAGGCTCAGGGAGGGGCAGTCTTCTGCTGAGACTGGTTGGGGCTGAGGGAAAGAACCAGGAAAAAGAGATCGATCACTAATGATTAAATGCAGAGTGATGCATACGGAGCAAAAAGAGAAAGAAACAGTGCATCATGGGAACCCCCCCACAGTCTACGTCTAAAGCAACATAACCAAGGGATGGTCCAGGGTCACCCGATCCAGCCCTAACTATAAGCCTTAGCGAAAAGGAAAGTTTTAAGCCTAATCTTAAAAGTAGAGAGGGTATCTGTCTCCCTGATCTGAATTGGGAGCTGGTTCCACAGGAGAGGAGCCTGAAAGCTGAAGGCTCTGCCTCCCATTCTACTCTTACAAACCCTAGGAACTACAAGTAAGCCCGCAGTCTGAGAGCGAAGCGTTCTAATGGGGTAATATGGTACTACGAGGTCCCTAAGATAAGATGGGACCTGATTATTCAAAACCTTATAAGTAAGAAGAAGAATTTTAAATTCTATTCTAGCATTAACAGGAAGCCAATGAAGGGAGGCCAACACGGGTGAGATATGCTCTCTCCTGCTAGTCCCCGTCAGTACTCTAGCTGCAGCATTCTGAACCAACTGAAGGCTTTTTAGGGAACTTTTAGGACAACCTGATAATAATGAATTACAATAGTCCAGCCTAGAGGAAATAAATGCATGAATTAGTTTTTCAGCATCACTCTGAGACAAGACCTTTCTGATTTTAGAGATATTGCGTAAATGCAAAAAGGCAGTCCTACATATTTGTTTAATATGCGCTTTGAATGACATATCCTGATCAAAAATGACTCCAAGATTTCTCACAGTATTACTAGAGATCAGGGAAATGCCATCCAGAGTAACGATCTGGTTAGACACCATGCTTCTAAGATTTGTGGGGCCAAGTACAATAACTTCAGTTTTATCTGAGTTTAAAAGCAGGAAATTAGAGGTCATCCATGTCTTTATGTCTGTAAGACAATCCTGCAGTTTAGCTAATTGGTGTGTATCCTCTGGCTTCATGGATAGATAAAGCTGGGTATCATCTGCGTAACAATGAAAATTTAAGCAATACCGTCTAATAATACTGCCCAAGGGAAGCATGTATAAAGTGAATAAAATTAGCAGCACAGAACCTTGTGGAACTCCATAATTAACTTTAGTCTGTGAAGAAGATTCCCCATTTACATGAACAAACTGTAATCTATTAGACAAATATGATTCAAACCACCGCAGCGCAATGCCTTTAATACCTATGACATGCTCTAATCTCTGTAATAAAATTTTATGGTCAACAGTATCAAAAGCAGCACTGAGGTCCAACAGAACAAGCACAGAGATAAGTCCACTGTCCGAAGCCATAAGAAGATCATTTGTAACCTTCACTAATGCTGTTTCTGTACTATGATGAATTCTAAAACCTGACTGAAACTCTTCAAATAGACCATTCCTCTGCAGGTGATCAGTTAGCTGTTTTACAACTACCCTCTCAAGAATCTTTGAGAGAAAAGAAAGGTTGGAGATTGGCCTATAATTAGCTAAGATAGCTGGGTCAAGTGATGGCTTTTTAAGTAATGGTTTAATTACTGCCACCTTAAAGGCCTGTGGTACATAACCAACTAACAAAGATAGATTGATCATATTTAAGATTGAAGCATTAAATAATGGTAGGACTTCCTTGAGCAGCCTGGCAGGAATGGGGTCTAATAAGCATGTTGATGGTTTGGATGAAGTAACTAATGAAAATAACTCAGACAGAACAATCGGAGAGAAAGAGTCTAACCAAATACCGGCATCACTGAAAGCAGCCAAAGATAACGATACATCTTTGGGATGGTTATGAGTAATTTTTTCTCTAATAGTCAAAATTTTGTTAGCAAAGAAAGTCATGAAGTCATTACTAGTTAAAGTTAATGGAATACTCAGCTCAATAGAGCTCTGACTCTTTGTCAGCCTGGCTACAGTGCTGAAAAGAAACCTGGGGTTGTTCTTATTTTCTTCAAATAGTGATGAGTAGAAAGATGTCCTAGCTTCACGAAGGGCTTTCTTATAGAGCAACAAACTCTTTTTCCAGGCTAAGTGAAGATCTTCTAAATTAGTGAGACGCCATTTCCTCTCCAACTTACGGGTTATCTGCTTTAAGCTACGAGTTTGTGAGTTATACCACGGAGTCAGACACTTCTGATTTAAAGCTCTCTTTTTCAGAGGAGCTACAGCATCCAAAGTTGTCTTCAATGAGGATGTAAAACTATTGACAAGATACTCTAACTCCCTTACAGAGTTTAGGTAGCTACTCTGCTCTGTGTTGGTATATGACATTAGAGAACATAAAGAAGGAATCATATCCTTAAACCTAGTTACAGCGCTTTCTGAAAGACTTCTAGTGTAATGAAACTTATTCCCCACTGCAGGGTAGTCCATCAGGGTAAATGTAAATGTTATTAAAAATGATCAGACAAAAGGGAGTTTTCAGGGAATACTGTTAAGTCTTCTATTTCCATACCATAAGTCAGAACAAGATCTAAAATATGATTAAAGTGGTGGGTGGACTCATTTACTTTTTGAGCAAAGCCGATAGAGTCTAATAATAGATTAAATGCAGTGTTGAGGCTGTCATTCTCAGCATCTGTGTGGATGTTAAAATCGCCCACTATAATTATCTTATCTGAGCTAAGCACTAAGTCAGACAAAAGGTCTGAAAATTCACAGAGAAACTCACAGTAACGACCAGGTGGACGATAGATAATAACAAATAAAACTGGTTTTTGGGACTTCCAATTTGGATGGACAAGACTAAGAGACAAGCTTTTAGCCATGCTAATGTTCTCCTGAAGCATTTGTTCAAAAAATAGGGTGAAGGACCTCAATGACATGGTGAGATACTGAAGAGCTTCGCTCGTTCATGTCGGCAACATATACATATTATAATGTACTGAGCTGTGAGCCCACAGTGTTTCAAGAAGCTCTGTGGTAAAAATCATAACCGACAGGTTGTCCAAAATTTACAGGGGGAGGAAACAGTACATCATTCTGCAAAAGTGAAATAAACTGGATAAGACGTTCATAAGTTATAGTGTTGACAGAAAAAAAGACAGGTGGACAGATACAGAGGGAGTGAGATGCTTTGTCTTCTATCCTAGTGTACTGGCCAGTGTGGGAAAATTGTTTTCTGTTTTCATGCATATATACATTTTATAAAAAAAAAAAAGTTTCCTATTTCAGAGATGCTGTTTCGTGTGCATAAGCAATGTTTACCTCCACCCACTGCTCATATATGCTACAAGTACACTCAAAAAACTCCAACATGGGTGTTTTTGGTATGTTACTGTACATGAACATAAGTCTAACATGTAGCTTCTACAATATAAATTGAGTAACAGTAATGCAAATTCATCATGTTGACCCAACAAATTTACATTTAGGTCTACATTTACCTTTTCAAATGTAGTTGGCCTGAACCATTAAGTAAGAGTAATTAAGAGTAACGCAAGTTACTCTGTGTAAGTTACAAGTTACTGTGTGTAAATTTGTTGGGTCAACATGTGTTGACCCAACAAATTTACACTTAAGCCCTGGTTCCCACCAAATAATGAACAGTGAATAATGAGCCACGCAGGATTTTTTTTTTTTTTTTTTTTTGGTACGAGAGGAGGTATTCAACTATTGTTGGAGAATAGTAGCACTGAGAGGCTCTTAGAGGCAGAAAATTTGACTAACAAGGCTCATCTCTGAACGTGGCACTAATTTCCAGAAGTTTAAAATTTAGCAACAACAACGTGGGGCAGATTGTGTACGGGTTAAGACGAGGACAAACAAGGATTATAGAGGCATGTTTGTGGTGAGGACGAGGCTGTTAAAAGCCCATTATCCGAGCACCTGGCAGCTACGAGAACCGGAGAGGTTATTTTGGACAGGCTCAGCCCTCTTGTGCACTACAATTCCACTTGCTTTGTGCACTGGACGCTGTATATAAAATAATTATTTTGTAGCGGATTAACCATTTTCCCACTCTGGCCAACTAGATCTAACATCGCTGCTGGAATCACAGAGGACTGTTTCATCTGGACCCTTTTTTTCCTCTCTGTTTCTCGTGCACTGAGGTGGAGAACGTATTTGAAACAGCTTAAAAGGTAATTATTTGTAATGTTTTTATTGTAATATCTTGGTAAAACAGTTGCATGTTCATTCCGTCTATATAAGCAGCTGTAAAAGTATGTTTGATAGATTTAACATCTTGTTAATGGATCAGATGAGCTGCGCTGTGTGTGTGCACTGATGCAATGACTCTCGCTCAAAACGAGCATTTAGGTAGAACGCCAGCTTGCAAAAGAGCGATTTTGCAGTCAATAATGGACCGTCGCAAAGTCAAAAGTTGGATCACGGTGTCAAAGTGACTGTGTGTTTAAAACTGTGAAAGAAATAAAGCCAGCGAAGCTCCAGATGGAAAGGAAGCCAGCGAGAAGGAGTGGCAACTGTCCAGGAAAGCAGAACGCTGTGTGCAAAGTGCAGTTTTGCAGACATTAATGGATGAACACAAAGTTAAAAGTTGGATCACGGTGTCAAAACGACTGTATAAGCTGCAGAAGAAATAAAGCCAGCAAGAACAAGCACAGAGGCAACTGTCCAGGAACCCATGGTTTGGTTCTAGCTGGTCTGGTGCATTTAATGACTCTAGAACACAGGTGAACAGCAGCCTGGCGCACGGCGCACACCGGCAGGACTGTGCAGGAGTTTTTTTTTTTTTTTTGGACTGCATTTAAAAAATGTGGCAACATCTTGAATGGATACTGTGAATTGAAAACCCACACTTTAAAGGGACCAAATGTGGGAGGGCTTGAGGGTTGGACCAAACCCATGCTTAAACGTGCACCAGTGTTGTGCTACATGGCGCTACATGGATCATATATGGCTTGACGTGGATCATATGTGGCGACACGAGCCACGAGAGGCTGGACAGGGCTCATATGACAGGTCAATCATAGCTCACTAGAGGCTCATACGTGGCACATAGAGGTGCCTTAGTAGCGGATACGTGATAGATGAAAACATGGATTATTCTTTGAATATAATCGCTGACACACTCATGCGTGGCTCATTATTCATGGCTTCGTATTTGGTGGGAACGAGGCTTTAGGTCACTCAGCAAAATTGTTTCTGGCTTGGTTAATGCATTTTACTTGGGTGGAAATACTTTACATAATTTTTGTATGTTCACTGAGCAAGTTATTTTTTTGCATGTGTTTGTGCAGTATTTAATAGAGAGCAAATATTATCCTGGGTTGAAAGCTTTGTCAGAGGAGAATATGTAAAAGATAAAAAAAAGATGAGGAACATGAGCCAGAAAAACAAAATGAGGTAGAAGAGGACACAAAAGAAGAAAAGGAAGAAGAGAAACTGTTACAGAAGGTGGGACTGAGGAAGAGAGCGAGGAGAGAAGGAGGGGGCAGCTGGGAGAAGAGGCAGAGAAAGGGGTTAAGTCGAAGAGGAAAAGAGAAAAGCAAGAGTGAGTCGGTGTGTCTGTGTGTGTGTGTGTGTGTGTGTGTGTGTGTGTGTGTGTGTGTGTGTGTGTGTGTGTGTGTGTGTGTGTGTGTGTGTGTGTGTATATTGTGTCCATCCATCCTCTTGGCTGAAGGTCATGTCCAGACCTGAAATAGAAGCAGTCATTACAGCCGATGCTGCTCTGAGTGTTTACTGGGTGTGTGTGTGTGTGTGTGTGGCTGGTTTCTGCGCTCTATTCCTAATGCGGTCACTTTGCACTGCAGGGTGGAGCCGCCTTCACTCTTACCACAACCAAAAAGAGAGAGGACACACGATTCCCTCTCCGTCTGGATTTGAACAGTTCAACGCTTCGTTCAGGCAGCCGGCACACACAAAACACATCTGACACAACCGTTCATGAACCGGTGAAGGCTGCTACTTCGGTTTAGTGTGATTCAGATTTTATTTTGACACTGCTGTGACAAAATAAGCAGAGCTTTGATGAGGTTGCAGTCCAACAACACACAGGAATCAGACCATCTGATGGCTTTAAGGCCTTTTAAAACTTTGGACAAGCTTGAGCACCTCCAAGCAAATTGCTGCCTCATTCTTTTGGCAGCTCCTGGTTTGCTCAGGGTTACTATTGCGGATCTGGTGCGGTATTTTGTTAAACCCCCTGAATGAAATGGCGAGGAAATGTTTACTGTACTTGACTTCTCAGGCTATGATCTGATCTTTGCAGATCACAGCGTTTTCATTGCATGTCAGTGAATACCGAGTGCAGCACCGTACTTGAGAAGTTGATTGAGGAGTCAGAGCATTTGGGTTTGCAATTGTCCTGGAGCAAGACTACGATCCAGACTTTCAAAAACTTCCTGGACTCAATGTGAACCAGTGACCTTTGGTGATGCCTGGATGTTTTTGGTACTAGGCCTCTTTGGGGGATCTTTGAGTACCACTGGAACAGCTTTGTGTCAAATAAGTGGTTATTTAGGGCGACTCAGATGTAGAGTATCAACTGAAGTAGGATTATGCTCTTTCATTTGACTCCTTTAGCGCCACCCTCAAACGAGACTACGGTACCCAATATATTAAACGTTAAGCAGCCGCTAGGTGACAAAGCAACGGTGCCACGTGCCCACGTTCACAGTCTGAAGATTTAAACGCCATGGGCTGAACACGGGGATGTTTTGTTTTTGAACACTGGTGGCTCATTACTTGTTAAAGAGCCACTGAGATGTTGAGGATGAAAAGCTTTTCCTACCTGCTGCCTTTTCATTGCCAGCTTTAACAGGCTCCTTATGAACGGAAGCTAATGCCCGTTTGAAGTTTACGCTAGTGGCAAGAACGGGAGGAAAAAGGAACTCAGGGTTTTATGCAAACGCGTCTATATGCATTTACATGAAGGGGTGCCCCTGTGTTAATAATTACTGCAAGTGTGTGTATGTTAACAGTGGGGGGGGGGGTACAAAATCACATTTCCACAGTACAGACGTGTACGTGTGTCTTTGCTACTTAAGAGAAACACCACTGTGACCTCAGATATGTGCCTCAGGAGGGAAAAAGTTATTTAACAGATGACCCCCAACGCACAAAAATTACCTCAAATAAAATCCATAACTTTAATGTGAATTTCAATAATAATGAACGCACACATCACAGATATCTTGCTTTATTGGTGTTTGACTGGCTCATTACATGGGTAATTTATTATGCACTGACGTTGATGCTAATGTGCCGACTGCATAGTTTCCACTGACGTAATAAATTAGAACATATCCATCATAAGAAGCATGACAGACAGCGTTACCTAAAGGTACGAGAAAAGTAACAGGACTAATATTTTGACATTCCTTGAGTGGCAACGTCCTCATTTACAGTGAACAAAAATATAAATGCAAAACTTTTGTTTTACTCCCATTTTTCATGAGGTGAACTCAAAGATCTAAAACATTTTCTCACTCACTCATCTCAAGAGTACCCGTACTCCAATTAAGGGTCGCGGGGGGCTGGAGTCTATCCCAGCAGTCACTGGGCGTGAGGCAGAGTACACCCTGGACAGGACGCCAGTCTGTCCAGGGTGTTGACCATTATGTTCACCAAGCTTTTCTCAAGGCCACATACAGACAAACAAACACATTCACATCCACACGCACACCTACGGACAATTTAAAGTTTCCAATCCACCTAACCTGCATGTCTTTGTATGCAGGAGGAAGCCGGAGCACCCAGAGGGAACCCACACAAACAAGTGGGGAATGTGCAAACTCCACACAGAAGGGAATTGATCCCATGACCTTCTTGCTGTGAGGCAACAGTGCTTAAGAATTGTTTTTTCCAAATTCTGAACATTTCCAAATTATGCAAAATGGAGGCTTTCAATGAGCTAGAGATGGTTGTACACGCATTTGTTTCCTCACGACTTGATTATTGTAACAGTCTCTTTACATGCCTCAATAAGAAAGAGCTGGCCCACCTGCAGGTAGTGCAAAACTCTGCTGCACGACTTCTTACCCGCACCCACAGGAGAATGCATATTACTCCTATCCTCAAGTCTCTACATTGGCTCCCTGTTTTTTACAGAATAAATTACAAAATCTTAGTGCTGACCTTATGAGCTCTACACGAGCAGTCATTAAGGTCCTGATCTAGCCTTATGTTTCCAGCAGGAGCTTGAGATCTTCCAATCAGAACCTGCTGATGGTTCCCCGTACTTGTTTCAAAACTCAAGGGGACAGATCCTTTAAAGCTGTGGCACCTCACCTTTGGAATGAGCTTCCCTGTTCCCTTCAATCTCTGGATTCTGTGGATGCTTTTAGACAGCAACTAAAGACACATTTTTTTCAAACTAGCATTTTAGTTTCAATTACTTGACTGTTTTTATATTTGTATGTGTTGTTTTTATTGTCTATTTATATCATGTGAAGCACTTTGTGACCTTGGTCTGAGAAAAGTGCTATATAAATAAAGCTTACTTACTTACTTACTAACCACTAAGCCACAGTGCTGCCTTAAAACATTTTCTATATACACAAATAACCTATTTCTCTCAAATATTATTCACAAATCTGTCTAAATCTGTGTTAGTGAGCACTTCTCCTTTACCAAGATAATCCATCCCACCTCACAGGTGTGGCATATCAAGATGCTGATTATACAGCATGATTATTGCACAGGTGTGCCTTAGGCTGGCCACAATAAAAGGCCACTCTGAAATGTTCAGTTTTGTCACACAGCACAATGCCACAGATGTTGCAAGTTTTGAGGGAGCATGCAATTGGCATGCTGACAGCAGGAATGCCCACCAGAGCTGAATTGAATGTTCATTTCTCTACCATAAGCCATCTAGAAAGGCATTTCAGAGAATTTGGCAGCACATCTAACCGGCCACACAGCCACAGACCACGTGTTCTTTCTTTTTCAGGACATTCCAAATTGTTTTGCTGGCTATGCCCAAATGTTTGTCCAATGGCTCTGATTGATTTTCTTTCTTTTCTCAGTTTCGCTTGCTTTTCTCCCATAGACAGCTCTCTGGTGTTCATATTGGTTTATCCTCTTTAACAAGAAATGCAGTCTTACAATCAACCTAAAAGGCAACACCAAGTCAACAAACACCTGTCAGTCACATGTTCCAGTAGTTTTGCTCACTTGAAAATTGGGTGGGTTCAAACAAAGGGTAGTATGTCCTGAGTTGTTTAACACATCTGTATGTAAAAACCAGGAAATAAAAGCTGAAATTCTGAACTCTTGTGTCACATTCATATCTTAAACCCAAATGTCTGGGGACTGTACATACAAATTACATTTCATAAGCTTCATAGTTTTGTCCAGATCAACTTAAGCAGTGTTGATCTTCTTTGATTAGTTCAGCAACCAATGTGCACTGTGTTGTGTCCTGAGGACCAGGATTGGGAAACACTGAACTAGGGGAAAATTATGGAATCACTCAAAGTTGAGGAGACATGTAAATTACTTTGTAATTTGTATTTGTAAAACACTGGTGTAAAGCACAAGTCTAATATAAATCAGTCTGCAGGGCATGTAGACCTGATGAGATATTGGACTTGACTAAATGAAATGAAAACTATTACCAACAATAGTGTTAAAGATGGGATTATAAAACTCATTTGATAAAGAAATCCAGCAAGGTGTGTGGGAACACAGGTTGTCCCACTAACGTGTGTCTAAAATTTGGCACAGAGAACATGGGAAAGTTATGAAAGTGATATGTACCGGAGACACAAGGAAGCGGTCACGGTGTCAGGATACAAATTATAAGGCCATTTATTTATTTATTTTTGCTTTTGGTTGCCCCAATTGCTTGGGGTTATCACAGCAGATCTGGTAGATATCGAGATTTGGATATGGTACCAAAATACCCTTCCTGTCACAGTGCTAGTCTAGCTAATGGGATTAAAATGGAATAGTTCTGACAGTTTGGTCTTCATTGGGCACAGACCTCTGATGTGCACTGAGCAGGTTTGACGCTGAGTGTAAAGCAACTGGGTTGAGAATCAGCACCTCCAAATCTAAGACCATGGTCCTATGTCAGAAAAGGGTGAATTCTCACCTCTGGGTCAGGGAAGTGTTATTGCCCCCAATGCAGCAGTTTAAGTATCTCATGGTCTTGTTTACAAGTAGGGGTAAGTTGCAGCATGAGATTGATAGACAAACTGGGGCAGCATCTGGTGTTTTAGAGATGCTGTACTAGACCATTGTGGTGAAGAAGGACCTGAGCCAGAAGGCAAGGCTTTCAATCTCATCTAGGTAATGGCCGAAAAAATAAGGTTGCAGTTACAAACGGTGGAAATGAGATTCCTCCATCGGATATCTCGATTTACACTCCGGAACAGGGTGAGAAGCTCGACTGTCTGGGAGGGACTCAGAGTGGAGCTGCTGTTTCTTTGCATCAAAGGAGCCAGCTGAGGTGATTCAGGCATCTGGTGATGATGTCCCCTGGTCTTCTCCCATGGGAGCTCTTCCAGGCATGTCCAACTGGGAGAAGGCACAGGGGAAGACCTGGGACATGCTGGAGGGATTATATTTACCAGCTGGTTTGGGAATGCCTCGGGATCCCTTGGGAAGAGTTACAGGACTTGGCCAAGGATAGGAGAAGTGTGGGATAACCTGCATAGTCTGCTGCCACCGCAACCCAGACTCAGATAAGAAACAGAAAATGAATGAATGAATGAATGTTTGGGCTCTAAAGTAAGAGGCAAATAATGTCAACCATTGGATTATATAATGTATGACTAATATCTTACCACGTGACAACTCAACAATTTTAAATCCATATTAGCTCAACAAATAATTTGAGTTTTTGCCAAAACTGGAGCCTTTTATATTTGACCCCTGTCGAAATAGACACTGGTCCTCATCACATTTATGTTGTTGTTGTCCCATAACTCCACAACTTTCCCCAAGAGATACTCCAAACTATACCTTGTGTAATGCTTATGATGAGACAAATCATGTGATATGCCTTTCATTATGATTGGAGCATTTTAAAATTGTGACCCCTGTGTAGACTTTCACTGAAGCCTGCCTGGACACAGCTGCCACTCTGGGATGGTTATAATATAATTTTGTGAAGGCCATGGCATGCTGAGGCTGGATTTTCAATGTTGCAGTCAATTTATGTGGTACCAAAACCTAACTCAAGTGAGATTATTACTGAGATAGAATCTGTTTAATCTAAAATCTCAGGATACATTAGAAAGGAATTTCCTGGGCTGAGAGAGCGAGAGATGCTGAGAGAGTGAGAAGCAAGATGAAGAGCTGCAGTTATTCATATTACACTCTCTTTCTCTCTCTCTCTCTTGGTCTCTCTCAGCATATATCTCTCTCACTCTCTTTCTCTCTTCAGCGTCTCTGTGTGAGTGTGTGTGTGTGTGTGTTTGTTTGCCAAAAACAGATCTTGAACTTGTTAAAGAACCAAAAGGAGAGATGTAGAAAGAGCGAGGCACAGGAGAGGGGGAAGCCACGTTCACATGTATGACTCACCCGCCTCCTCTCTTTGACTCTTCCTCTTCCCTCTCTCTCTCTCTCTCTGTCACTGAGGTCAGACTGAACTCAGAGCTGCAGTGATTTTCCCAGAACAGAAAATGTGACCACTACTTCTTATTGGGAACAAACATAAATATACATTTTTCTTTGTCGTGCTTTCTTTTTGTAGTCACAGTTTTGCAGCATTAACAGCAACACTTAGTGCAGAAGCTGATAGCAAGCATTTCCTCTGTTTGTGGTGCATAAAACTGGGCCTTGATGAGTAGGTTTGATAGAACATGCATTCATAAATATAGCGGTACAATTAAAAAAAAATACCAAAGAAAATACGTGAAACTCGAAGGCACTTAGAGAGTGCATACGTCATCCAAGGACAAATATTCACCTGTCACCAAAACACCCACTTTCACTTGCATTTAGCATCAGGCATCAAAATCAAGACCAAGATCCTTTCATAAAGTTTTGAGTTCAGTATTGCTATATCTGTAACTTTCTTCTGGATGCCGGATCCAGAATATGTTCCGGATGAACTCAAGAGTTTAATAAATGGTAAAATGGTAAATGGACTCCATTTATATAGCACTTTTCCATTTGCATAAGATGCTCAAAGCGCTTTACACATCAATGCCTCACATACACCCTGATGTGAGGCGGCTGCCATACAAGGCGCTCACTACACATCGGGAGCAACTAGGGGATTAAGGACCTTGCCCAAGGACACTTAGTGATTTTTCCGGTCAGGCTTTGAACCAATCTTCTGGTCCAAAGCCCAACGCCTTAACCACTAGACCATCACCTCCACATTTCCAAGGGCATTGTTCATCTGCTCATAACATGTTGTCAAATTTCATTGTTAATACATTTCTGAATTGTGTTCTTTAATTCTTAAAATGTCATCTGCATTGTGGATCCAAAATATGTTATCCAGCATCATCATGAAATGGTATAGAGAAGGATTTTCTTAAAAAGAAGATTTGAAAGTTCAGCTCCAGTTTGCCAAAAGGCAGTTGAGTGATACAAGACTTGATTTGATCTATTTTGATTTAGATAAATTCTTATTATTGTGCAACTCCACAATGAAGTTGCGAGTGGTGAAGTAAAATGCATAAATTGCATTATGCATAATTGCTCCATTAGCAGGCACAGAAGCCAGTAACATCTTCTTGCACAGTGGGAACTGCCGCCTCCAGAGAGATTTACCGTACAGTACCTTACTGTTTGTATTCCTTAACAGAGAAAAATGAAGTCCAGGAGAGTCCAAATCCAAGTCCCAGCTTTTTGGAAAGGTTAAAGTTTCCATCCCCTGACTTGTCTGAAGAAGACTGGATGTAAAAGTGATGGTTTGCATGTGTTATGCTTAAAGGCTGCACTTACTTATTCACACCATCATTTTGACTTTTAGATTTTTATTCTTTTAATTCATGAGGTACAGATTACTCTTCACTATAAATTTAAACAGCATTGTTTTAGAAATTTTGATCTAAAATCCCTGAATGGTTTTATTTTTCATTTGAGGTAACTTAAGTTTGGAACTTAAGTCCATGTGGCCATTTGCCCCCATTCACTGCCAGAAAAACTGCACACCAGACCCTTCACTGACTCCCTGCGGGTGGTGATCTCACAGGGAGGTGACACCGTGTTGTTTTTTGGGAGGTTGACAAAGTTCCATGCTTATTGACCTGGCCACCAGGTGCTTGCCTGCAAGCTCATCCCGGCCTGGCACCAGGAAGAAGCTCCCCCCGGTATCCATAATTTTTGACAAAGACATGTCGTTGGTACAGCATTGTAAACAGCTGACAAGGAATTGCTTCTTTCAATTAAGAAACATCTCTAAGCTCAGGAAAATGGTGTCTCGAAATGATTTAGAGCTTATTATTCATGCTTTTGTGTCAACACGTTTAGACTATTGTAACAGTTTGTTTTCATGTCTAAACAAGAAGGAGTTGCATCGACTGCAGTTGGTACAGAACTCTGCAGCAAGAATTCTGACACAAGCTAACAGAAGGACTCATATTTCCCCAATTTTAAAGGAGCTTCATTGGCTGCCAGTGTCCTTCAGGATCAATTTTAAAATTTTGGTTTTAACTTTTAGAGCTCTACATGGCCAGGCGCCTCTCTATATCTGTGACCTTATCCAGCCTTATGCCCCTGCCAGGGCTTTGAGGTCTGTGGACCAAAATCTGTTGATGGTTCCTCGCATCCATTTTGCAACCAGAGGAGAGCGATCCTTCCAGGCTGTTGCTCCCAGGCTTTGGAACGGTCTCCCGCTCTCTCTGCGCTCACTGGACTCTGTCAATACTTTTAAAAGCCAACTTAAGACTTTCTTTTTTACTCAAGTGTTTCCTTAGCTTTTGGGCTGCTCTGCTATCCTATATTATGTTTTATGTTTTTATGTCTCGGCCATTGTCTGATGTTTTGTGTGGTGTACTGTGCTTTTATGTTGTGAAGCACCTTGTGGCTCTTGTCTGTGAAAGGTGCTATATAAATAAAATTTACTTACTTACTTACTTACATAATGCAGGTGAGGTCAATTCCATCCCCATGTGTGCCCATTATAAAGGGTATATTAGATTGCCCTTTTCTGTCTCATTACTTGGGACCAATTTGCCAAGGGTGGCTTTACCATGAGCTAATGCTCCAGACAAACAGTTCTCAGGGTCACAGTAGCACACAAACCGCTCCACCACAATAAGGTGGCAATCCAGGGAGAACCACCTGCGTGTGTTCCAATTATAAAGGAATCACACTTTTCAGCCTCCCTGGGAAAGCCTGTGTCAGGGGTCAAGAGAGGAGACTTAGACCATTAGTTAAACCTCAGATTCAGAAGGAGTAATACGGGTTCTGTCCTAGTCATGGAATAGTGGACCAGCTCTTACCCTTGCAAGGATATTAGAGGATAGCTTAGTCTTGGGATTATGACCAATCAGTCTACATGTGTTTTGTGGACTTGGGAAAAAACATATGACTGGGTCCCTTGAGGTATCCTGTGAGGGGTGCTGCGAGAATATGGAGTACATTCTGATCTCTATGTGATCAAAGTAGAAGCTACTTCCGCATTCTCTGCATTAGATCGGACCTGTTCCTGGTGAGTTGGACTCTGCCGGGGCTGCCCCTTGTCACCTATCCTGTTCCTGATGTACATGGACAGGATTTCAAGGCACAGTCAGAGACCAGAGGGTGTCCAGTTTGGTTACCTCAAAGTTCCATCTCTGCTTTTTGCAGATGATGTGGTTATTTTTGCTTCATCAGCCAGTGACCTCCAATGCACACTGAGCAGGTTTTAGGCCAAGTGTGAAGTGAGTGGGATGACAATCAGCACCTCCAAAACTGAGATCAGGGTCATCTGATGGAAAAGGGTGGATTGTCTCATCTGGGTCAGGGGAGAGTTATTGTCCCAAGTGGAATAGGTGGCTGATGTTATATTTTATCTGGAACCTCCAACTCCTTCTACAGATCCTTAGTTATGATCCTGGCATTCTAATGGACAAGTCAGGCAGTAGATACCTGTTCATTTCCAACTAATTTAATATGTCTTGAAGATGATTTAAATCAAATATTAGTAAAAAGACAGTCATGTAATGTACTATAAAGCTATCTGGAGCAGATCGTGTTCAGAAACAGGGTGAATTGTGCAGTTAGTCAGTTTATGAGAGAAACCACAAATTGAGAAAATAACATCACCAAATCAACATCCAATCACACACTCTTAATAAATAGTAAGAATTATTTTTTAACCATTTACATTGCATGTTGGCATTGCCCGACATGTCACGGGAGAGTATCACTGAAAGTTCAGTGTTTTTAAAACTCTGTCAATAAAGTTTCCTTGAGGTGAAAAAAGGAAGGAGGACTGAAGAAAAATTGCATAAACGAAGGGATGGGTTGGATTAAAGATGGGGAGGTACGAACGGAAAAGGAGACAGACACACACACACAGAGAGAGAGAGAGAGAGAGAGAGGAATGTTTAACACACTTTGGGTGTCTTTCTCTCACTTTCTCTGTTTCCCAACTTTAGAAAAGTACAATATAAAATCCAACCCCCTCTTCTGCTTCACTCACACACACACGCACGCACGCACACACACACACACACACACACACACACACACACACACACACACACACACACACACACACACACACACACACACACACACACACACACACACACACACACACACACACACACACACACGCAGAGTGAGGGAGAGACAGAAGACAGGCTAAGGGTGGAAACTATGAGCACGGTGCTGCTGCCAGACAGCAGAGAGAAATGAGCAACAGGAAAATATTCACTAATGCTGTCACTCGGGCTATTCTACTCTGCTCAGCTCTACTCTATTCTACCCAAGTCTACTCTAATCTAAGCTACCCTGCTCTACTCACTCTACACAACCCTACCTGACTTGACCCCAACCTACTCAACTCTGTTCTACTTGAACCTCCCCTGCCCTACCCTATACTCCATTCTAGTGCACTCTACCCAACTCTATCTGACTTGACCCTACCCTGTTCGACTGTATTCTACTTGACTCTCCCCTGCCTTACCCTATACTCCGTTCTACTCTACTCTACCCAACTATCTGACTTGACCCTGCCCTATTCGACTTTATTCTACTTGACTCTCCCCTACCCTAGCCTACTCCATTCTACTCTACTCTACGTAACTCTATCTGACTTGAGCCTACCCTACTCAGCTCTATTCTACCTGACTCTCCCTTGTCCTAGCCTACCTACTCCATTCTACTCCACTGTATTCTACCCTACGCAACCCTACCTGACTTGACCCTACGCTACTCGACTTTATTCTACCTGACTTTACTCTACACAGCCCTACCCTACCCTACTTTATTTGGTCGGGTCCAACTTAGGAGTCAAAATGAATCGGAAAGAAATCCTAGCACAAGGGCTGTCTATATTATTATTATTTTTTGTGCAGAATTCAAATATGAGTGTTTTTATTTGGTGGGGGGGGGGGCAGGATAACTCTAAGCTTTGTCAATTTGCATTGCTAAATGGCCAATTTTACCCTTTCAAACCCCTTTATAAGATATTAAATTAAATAATTGACCATGACAAAGCCAAATCAAATTCACATATTTATTAACAGATGAGCTGAATTTATATGACTGGACAGAATTGCAAAGCCCATTCTCCTGACTTAAGTTGTCTGAACTTAAGTTTGTAAGTTAGAGTTGATGTAGAGTTGATCTAACTTTTAAACTTAATTCATTCAGGTTTTACCAATTGTAAGGATTTTTTAAAAGTTGGTTCAACTATTCTCTTTTTTCAGTGTAAGATCTTTCACAGGAATGTGTTTTCCTCTGATGCAGGCACAGTTAAGGTGGGCTAAAGATTTTGTGTTCTACACACCAAATGCATTAAATGAACACCCTTCTTGACTGATTTTCAAAAAAGTATGACCCGCCCATCTACTCCATTCTACCCACTCTGCTCTACTCTACTCTAAATTACTCTATCTGCCAGACTCTACTCGAATCTACCCCCTCCATTGTACTCTACGTAACTCTACTCTGTTCTACCCAACTTGCTTGACTCTACGCTGTTCTACCTAGCTGTACTCTCCCCAACCCTACCCTGCTCCATTCCATTCCACTCTACTCTATTCTACCCTAAACCACTCAATTTGACTTTACTATACCCTAACCCCAGGGGTGCCCACGTTCGGTACTCGAGATCTACCTTCCTGACACTCTTAGTTGTCTCCCTGTTCCAACACACCTGAATCCAATGAAAGACTCGTTAGCAGGCTTTTAATGAGCCATTCATTGGATTCAGGTGTCTTGGCGCAAGGAGACAACTAAGAGTGTCAGGAAGGTAGATCTCGAGGACCAAACTTGGGCACCCCTGCCCTACCGTAATCCATTCTTGTTGTGAAAGTGTAGGTACACGGACCCACAACAGGGGGCGCAATGAACGGACAATGGAGAAAAGTAAGAACAAGTTTTACTGTTGTGAAAATAGCACAACTGATACAACAATTAGCAATTTGGAGATGTAAGCCGAAATCTGCTGGTGTCTTGTGGGCAGGCCCGAAGGTAGGAGACGTCCGTCCTAGTTGAACCGGAACCACCCAGATCTCCTCTGCCACCGAAACCCAGAAGTACTGGAACCGCCAAGTCCCGAATTCCCAGGTGGCCACTGCCTCCGCTCGTCGGATCCGGTACTGCTGGCGGGAAAGAACACAAACACACAGGGTGGGATGCGACCGCACCCGGTAGATGAGAGGGGCAAAGCCGCCTCCACCTCTTGTCACACTGAAGCAGGAAAGGTGAGTACTTATCTGAACACAGATATATGTTGCAGAGGTGATTACCTTAAACTCAAGGTGATATCTCGGCACTGAGGTGGAGACGCTGTCCTGCTGATATACCTCCGTACTGAGTGAAGTCAGCTGTGTCCAGTAATGGGTGACAGCTGTCACCCTGGCAGCTCTCATCAGGCGGCGGCGCCCTCTGGTGCCTGGAGCCCGCACTCCAGGCAGGGCGCCCTCTGGTGGTGATGGGCCAGCAGTACCTCCTCTTCAGCGGCCCACACACAACAATTCTACTCTACTCGAATTTACTTGACTGTCTTGGCAAAGGCCATTTTCAGAAATGTGAAGCCATAACATTGGCCAGTTACAAACCATTCTCAATGTAAACTAACATGTGCAAAAATAAAAGTTCAAAGTTGATGCGAAAGCTATTGTGTTATTGAGTGAAATTATATTTAAATGTCTGCCAACACTGCTGTTACTCTTAATTTGATTTAAGTTATTCCATGAAATTCAAAGATGTGACTATCTGTAGAGCTTGTACACTGCCGAAAAGGTCATGGATATACCTCACCCACCCACACAAGCCAGTTATATTTGGGACATTTTTTTCTTCATAAACCCACAGTACACATTGGAAAAATATGAAGACAAAACAGAAGATGATGATAATGATTATCAAAGCAGCAGAGGATTGTCACAAAGGGTGGGATTGGCTCTCATGCTGTTGTTGTCTGTTGTCCACACTATGTGCTTCACCTAATTTGCTTTAATATATATTGAACAAATATATAAATACAACATTTTTGTTTTTGCTCCCATTTTTCATGAGCTGAACTCAAAGTTCTAAAACATTTTCTATATACACAAAAGACCTAGGTTTCTCAAATATTGTTCACAAATCTGTCTAAATCTGTGTTAGTGAGCACTTCTCCTTTGCCAAGATAAACCATCCCAACTCACAGGTGTGACATATCAAGATGCTGATTTGACAGCATGATGTAACATACCTCCTTCGCATAGAGTTGTTCAGCAGCCAGATGCCATTGAATATGAGCATTTGCCCACTCAAGTCAGTTATGATGACAAACTGCAGTCAGGTCGAGACCCTGATGAGGACGACGAGCATGCAGATGAGCTTCCCTGAGATTGTTTCTGACAGTTTGGAGAAATTCTTTGGTTCTGCAAACCAATTGTTACAGCAGCTGTCCGGGCGGCTGGTCTCAGACGATCTTGGAGGTGAACATGTTGGATGAAGAGGTCCTGGGTTGGTGGGGTTATACGTGGTCTGTGGTTGTGACACCGGTTGGATGTACTGCCACATTCTCTGAAACGCCTTTGGAGATGGCTTATAGTAGAGAAATGAACATTCAATTCACAGGCTACAGCTCTGGTGTGCATTCCTGCAGTCAGCCTCCCAATTGCACGCTCCTTCTAAACTTGCAACATCTGTGGCATTGTGCTGTGTGACAAAACTGAACATTTCAGAGTGGTCTTTTATTGTGGCCAGCCTAAGACACACCTGTGCAATAATCATGCTGTCATACAATAATCATGCTGTCTAATCAGCATCTTGATATGCCACACTTGTGAGGGGCAACCTGATTGACAGGTAAGAAAATTATATCTGTGTTTTTAACTTGTCCCGTTCTCAGAAAGAGATCTGGGTGTATGTGGGGGAAAAAAGCAAAAATTAGGTTTTTGTATACTCGCTTGCAGATGTGCTGCTCTATTTGTAGCTTTTGTTTTAGCCACACTAACACAGCCAGAGGACATGCACAGACTTTGAAAGAAAAAGCAAACGTAAATATGTCTGTAAAACTTACCAGGGATGTGCTGCTCGTGTTCATTGCATCGTTACCAACCTGTGAGACACAGAAAGATGATGCAATGAACTGTTTTTTTTTTTTTTAACTAAGAGCTGCTGCAGAAACAGCGGATGAATGGCTCATCACATCCAGTGCTGATATATTGAAAATATAGAGATGGGATTAATGGTATGTGTACCGACTATTTTATGCCAGTACTTTGAAAATACCTCAATCCGGTATAGACCCCTACCCACACCCAAGACACCTGTCATGGAAACAACCACATAGTCACCCCCAAAAATGCTTTAATAAAGCACCCAAAACAAGTTTATCTTATTAGCTTTGTCATGCTCAGGTCACGCATGGTCTTGCCTACAATCCACCTCTTTGCCCATATGTGGGTTGTGCAAGATGTAGGCGGAGTAAGCAAGGCCAGCATAATGATACCTAGCAGCACTTTTGGTGCTTTGAAATGACTCTTCTGAATCTCTTCATAAAACCTGCGGGTGATGTCATGGAGGGTTTGGCTTCAGTTTTGCACGATAATATGTCAGTCCATCATTTTATGTTTAAGCTATGGTTGATCGTAGATGGAGTCACATACACTAAGCAGCACTCAGTCATGAGCTAATCTACAAAAATTAAACATAAACAGAGTGATGAAGAAGGAATGCACACAGTGCAGCTGAAGCAGCCGCCGCACAAGTGCATGGCGTGAGGGTACGCAAGCTCTATTTAATGAATGCTGCACCATTATCATTATACGTACAACAAATTAGAAGAAGTGCAACGCTCTAGTGATCCACTGACTCCTCTGATGTGAGAGCCTCAGCTCACCAGTGCCCCCACAGCTCCCGCGACATTGTCTCCTGGATGTTTGCCAAACCCACAGTGCAGGAACAGGAAGAGACGGCGCTCTGTTGGCCTTGCATCACGGAGTAGAGCAACGTTTATCGACACATCTACCAGCCCAAACAAAGAGCGGTGAGGAGAAAAAACTTTAAGACAGACGCACACAAGCTCATCTAATAAATCAGATGAAAATTAAACCATGTGAAAGATGATTCTGTATCATTAAATCTGTTGATGTTGTGTGCTTTAAAATCAGTGTTGTCACCTGTATTTATTTTTATCTTTTCTTTCTTGTGCAGCACACTGGTAACGCATTATTGTCTGTGTTTTCTGCTTTTCATTTCTCAAATTACTCTGGTCTTCTGCTTTTACCTCTTTTGTCAAACATTTACATCTGCAAACATTTAGACATGAAGTTACCATGGTTACATGCAGGAGATGGATAAGATGGTGGAGAACTGTAATTGTGTATTTGTGTCTGACACCAAGGCACACATGGGAGACCCAAGGAATGATGGGAAATCAAAACCTGGCCTGACATTGGTCATTGACTAGATGCGCGTGTAATGCAAAATAACTTTAGTGGGAATGCCAAATGCCACAGCACTTTGGACTTCAGCAATGTTGAATTGTTAGGATGCACAACTCCTCAATTTTGTGACGACATCAGGTGACTCAGGTGCTGATTCGAATATACAAACGCTGCAGCAAGGTTTTGTGTTTGGTGAATGTTATTTACATGGGTAACGACACAATATCCTGAATGAAATCTTAGGAAAAACACATCCCTATTTCACCACTTATCACCATTGACTGGCACTCTATGTATACTGTATACATGGCTTTTATATGTATGTCATACACATGGTTTTAAGATAAACTTGCACACAAGATTTAACCTCCTAAAACCCAACCATGAATAGGAATTAGGTTTTTATAAAAGAATAATGCACATGTATGTGGATGCATGGTCTCAAGAAGTTAAAAATAATCAACTTCATCTGCAGGGGCACCAAAAAGGGGAGAATAAGGAGATGGATTCTAGGAGCCCAGACAGGCCCTAAATACAATTATAATACTGACAAAATAATATGGGGGGTGGCCCAATAAGATTTCTTTTCATGGGGCCCAGAATCCTTGGCGGCGCCCCTGTTCATCTGTGCGAGCTCAGACACTAAAGCAGTGTTCCTTAAATTATACACTTTTCATCAAACATCTGTTTGTCTAAAGTCTAATTTACTTCTCTGAGAGGTTTGCTATGAGGAAAAAGTGAAGTTTAAAATCAGTTCCCGTTAATTTCAGAGCTAATTTCTACTCGTTCAAGGTTTCATCGCCTTTGCTGATCTATGTGTGTGTGTGTGTGTGTGTGTGTGTGTGTGTGTGTGTCTCTGTGTGTGCCTGTGTGTGTGTATGCTAGAGAAGGAGAGCGAGACCGAGAGGCAGGTTTCCCATTCTCAACGTGGCAGGGTGACGTTGCAAAAGCTGAAGACAAACCCTGAGGCTGGAGGCCAGTCAACCGCAGGGGGGGGGGGGGGGGGGGGGGGGGGGGGGAGAGAGAGAGAGAGAGAGAGAGAGAGAGAAAATTACATTTTTCTGCGCAATGAACGGCTGCAGCTATTTTGTCCGTTTCACTGTAATGCTTGTAAAATTGATTGAAATACAAATAAAGTCAGGAAAGAAAAAATAAAGAGAGACGAACATGCATGTACAATGTTATTTTTATGCACTGTATCACACACACACACACACACACCAGCTCACAAGGAAGTAAAAAAAAAAAAAAAAAGGTCAAGCCAGTGTACAGTCTCTTGTAAAACCTTTCACCCTCTGGATTTACAGGAATATATTACATTCTGTTATGACATCATATATACAAGTATATGACATCATCATTATTATGGTTTGTAGTGAGCAGTAAGCCGAGTCTATATGATCATATATGTATATTGTACAAGTTGAACTTTAACTACTTCTTTTAATTACTCTGCATACGGTGAAGTGGCAAAGCAGGGTATTGTTATCGGTCCTGTGTGTGTGTGTATCTGTAAACAAGGTAAATAAAAAATCAGATGGATGGATTTTCACCAAACTTGGTGGAATTATTATTTGGGCAGATATCTCAAGATGCTTAACTGGGTCAAGTTCAAGGTCAACAAAACATGGGGTGAGAAACACATTTTCTGCTCGATCTCTGCCGCCATTTGGGCTAGACGGATGATCTAATGTTTATTTTGATCAGCAAAATGTTTGCAATCGATTGGTAGGAGTGATATCACGATTAAGTAATAAAATAACTGATCCAACACATCTATGTTGTGAGGGATGGGAGAGATGGGATTTTTGATGGCTGTGTCACTTCTCTCTGACAGTGCACAGAACTGTCTGCTTCACTTCTGCATCATCAGGGAGCAATTATCTATGTTTTGGTTATCGTTATGGTCACTGTTAATGTATGGGTTAGGGTTAGCATGTCCTCACACGCGCGTCACACTCTCATGCAACGTGGGTACCCGACCTGTCATGTCTTGGCGTTGGGTCAAATCAGCCATTTGCATTAAACTGTGATGACGTGGGTGTGAGACCGGGTTGAACACTCGTATATAAACTTTCTATGCTGTGTCACAGTGTGCATCCAGTATGTGCTGGTGAAACACATCCTCTCCTCAGCACTCAGTGACCACGCCCATCGTGCTGTGACATCATAACTGTGAAACAAATGATGGTGAGTTTCAATTCGAAAGAATGTATAGAATTTGAGCACCGTGATGGCACCGAAAGCTTCCGCCTGCTCCTGTGATTATGTGCAAATTACTTCTCCTTCAGTGTTTTTAATTGAAGCACACACACACATGCACACTGCAGACCGTGGTCAAGGACTCTGTAAAACATTGACCTCAATGGAAAAGAATGCGATCTCCCTCTCTGTCTCCCTCCATCGCTTTTCTCCTCCCCCTCCTGTGGGTCAGACACATATTGGTTAGATTAAACTGCCACGGAGAGAGTGAGAGAGAAAGAGGGAGGATGACGATGGAAGGAACGAGAGAAAATGCCCCCCCCACACACACACACACCCGTGTGTGACCTATACACTCACTTGATGTTTTTCTTCTCATCTTCTCCACATTTTCATCTCTTTGCTCCTTTTCTAGAAGCAGGGTGTCCATCAGAGAGAGCAAAAGAAGTGGCGATCCAAGCGTTTCCACTTTATTTACACTTTGTGAGACTTTTCCAAAGTGACACGTCCTAGTAGTTTCGCCTCCACATTTGCGTGCTGCGTTCAGGAGCTACAGTTAAGAGTGCATAGTAACACCATGCTGTGAATCGATTGACCAGCATGGAGTTGCATGCAGTTTGTTCCTTTTCATGGCAAAATTCTTTTAAAATTTGACTTTTTCGATTTCATGGTCCTACCCAGGGTGGAGCTCGATGGGTTGTAGTCTCCCACCCCGCAAAAGAATTTCAGTAGCCAGACCAGAAATTGTGATTTACCATTCAAAAACCGATTGTAATCAACCTCAATTTCTCACTACCAGCACTATTCTCTGACTGATAGTAGGGCACCGCAGTCTCATTTGAACCCTGCATGATATTGTGGGATTTGACCACTTATGGGGACAGACGCTCCCATTGCGCAATATATATACACAGCATAACTTTACACGGGAAAATGGTGTACTGTTTTGTTTTCGGCTGCAATCACTGAAGCAGTCACAAAACGTGCAGGTTTTTTCGGTTTCCAGTGGAGAAGGGAAGACGAGGCGAATGTGAGCGGTCATGTCGGTAAGTGTTTAGCCTACACAGCTAAACCGAGTAGCTACGTTGTTCATCTGCAAAACCACCTCGAAGCGTTTGAACTCTGGGACATAAACAAACTACAACTCAAAGAAGTGCCGTGTTTATGTCCCCGGAAGTAGAAAAATTATGTCATATGCATCATATTTTACCCCTTTACCACCTGCCCTCAGACGAGACTGCGCTCCCCAAACATGACATACTACTTATGTTCTGCACTAGGACAACGGCACAATTTCACACCACTCAATAGCATGAAATCTCACCTGCAGCTTGTCATAAGGCACATAGGAAACTTTAGCCTAAATTTTTATGCCTTATTTTTAAATTATTTAAAAAAGACTAGGGCACTTACTATGTCCTTTGATCATATTGTATGAAAAACAGAAAAAGGGGACATTTCACACTTTTATAGTTATCTTACAATGAAAGTGTGTTAAGAATCTTGTTCTAGTAGTCTATGAGGACTTTTTCACCTTTTTTCAGCATCCTTATATGCAAATATTGCTGTTTGTGCTTGTCCCAACCCAGACTTTTGATCTTCAATGATAAAAATGAATGGTAAAGAAACGTTTTTTTCTAAGTTTTTAAAATATCTCTGAATAAAATATCAATAAAATAATCAAAACATAATTGGGGTATTCAATGTCATAAAACTGTTGTGATTTTTTTTAAACAAAATGTAGTGTCCCCACACTATTGCCATAATTTCCACCACAACACGTAATGTCCCTTGTAAACGGTTGTATGAAAGATTGTTTGGGTAGTTTCTATGGAGATAAACAGTGACATCAGAGCACATGTATATAGCGCCAAATCACAACAAACAGTTGCCCCAAGGCGCTTATATTGTAAGGCAATGGTGTGGTGGAAATTACATTTACAAGGCCATAGTGCCCGTAGTTAAAGAATTACCCTTCAATAAATGTATTCATTGAAATTGTATTATTTTTCACTGTCCTTTTTCACTCTACCATGACACTGTGACTGGTGAAGCAACACACAAGTGTTGCATTGTACAACGTTCTTTCTACAACCCCTGGCAAAATTATGGAATCACCGGCCTCGGAGGATGTTCATTCTGTTGTTAATTTGTTAGAAAAAAAGCAGATCACAGACATGACACAAAACTAAGTCATTTCAAATGGTAACTTTCTGGCTTTAAGAAACACTATAAGAAATCAAGAAAAACGATTGTGGCAGTCAGTAACGGTTACTTTTTTAGGCCAAGCAGAGGAAAAAATATGGACTCACTCAATTCTGAGGAATAAATTATGGAATCACCCTGTAATTTCCATCCCCAAAACTAACACCTGCATCAAATCACATCTGATCGTTGACATTGACCCTATGTCATGAAATTGACCCTATGTGTCTTTTGCAAGGAATGTTTTCATAGTTTTTGCTCTATGGCAAGATGCATTATCTTCTTGAAAAATGATTTCATCATCCTCAAACATCAGAAAGTGTCCAAAATATCAATGTAAACTTGTGCATTTATTGATGATGTAATGACAGCCATCTCCCCAGGGCCTTACCTGACATGCAGCCCCATATCATCAATGACTGTGGAAATTTACATGTTCTCTTCAAGGCAGTCATCTTTATAAATCTCATTGGAACGGCACCAAACAAAAGTTCCAGCATCATCACCTTGCCCAATGCAGATTCGAGATTCATCACTGAATATGACTTTCATCCAGTCATCCACAGTCCACGATTGCTTTTCTTTAGCCCATCGTTTAGCTTTTCTGTATGTAAATCCCATTTCCTTCCTTTAGGCGGTTTCTTACAGTTCGGTCACAGACGTTGACTCCAGTTTCCTCCCATTCGTTCCTCATTTGTTTTGTTGGCATTTTCGATTTTTGAGACATATTGCTTTAAGTTTTCTGTCTTGACGCTTTGATGTCTTCTTGGTCTACCAGTATGTTTGCCTTTAACAACCTTCCCATGTTGTTGTATTTGGTCCAGAGTTTAGACACAGCTGACTGTGAACAACCAACATCTTTTGCAACATTGCGTGATGATTTACCCTTTTTAAGAGTTGATAATCCTCTCCTTTGTTTCAATTGACACTCTCCGTGTTGGAGCCATGATTCATGTCAGTCCACTTGTGGCAACAGTCTCTCCAAGGTGTGATCACTCCTTTTTAGATGCAGACTAACAAGCAGATGTGATTTGATGCAGGTGTTAGTTTTGGGGATGAAAATTTACAGGGTGATTCCATAATTTATTCCTCAGAATTGAGTGAGTCCATATTTTTTTCCTCTGCTTGGTCTAAAAAAGTAACCGTTACTGACTGCCACAATCTTTTTTTTCTTGATTCCTTATAGTGTTTCTTAAAGCCAGAAAGTTGCCATTTGAAATTACTTTAGTTTTGTGTCATGTCTGTGATCTGCTTTTTTTCTACAAAATTAAACAACTGAATGAACATCCTCCGAGGCCGGTGATTCCATAATTTTTGCCAGGGGTTGTAATCACAGTCACTGATGCTTGTAACTCCTTTACTTTTGTCATGACTGTCTTGGTGCCTTTCCTCATTCATCTCCTTCTTTCACAGACACCATGTTTTTGAAAATTGCCTTCTTCAGACAGGTAAACTCCACACTACAAGGTGGATTCAAAACATATCCAACCATAGGTTCCAAATTAAATTCAATTTTTCAATTTAATCAGCTTATAAAGTGCCAAATCACAATCTCAAGGTGCCTTACACAAAAACAGTTCAACATAAAAATTAAAATGAATAAATAAAAATTAAAAAAATTCAAGTACATAATTAAAAAACAGAAGTAAAAGAATAAAACAGATAAAAAATAAAAACTATTCATAAGAAAGAGAATAAAAATAGGTTTTAAGTCTTGACTTAAAAGTGTCCACGGACTCCGACTGCCTCACGGTTGCAGTAAGACCATGCCACAGAGCGGGTGCACAATAAAAAAAAGCTCTTTGACCCATTGTCTTCTTCTTCTTCACCCTAGGAGCACAGAGAAGTCCCACATCCTGCGACTGCAAAGCCTGGGCTGGCACGTAGGGTTCCACCAGATCGGCCAGATAAGATGGCGTCAGTCCATGAACAACCTTATAAGTCAATAATAAAACCTTAACCTGCTCTCACAGAGACAGGGAGCCAGTGTAAAGATGCCAAAATGGTTGTGATATGTTCAAACGCAAAAAATATTATTATTCACCTGGGGGTCTGAAATCCTAATCCTCTACAAAGTAGGCTGTTTGGGACTGCACACAGTTCTGCCAGCAGTTCTGCCATTGATAGAAGTGTTTGTGGAAGGCCTCTTTTGGAATGATGTAAAGTTGGGCCATCGCATTTCTCATGATGTGTTCTTGCAACTCAAATCAAATCTCTTTTAGTGTTGTTTTGTTCTTGGGGAATACCCACAAAATCAGAGGGAGCAATGTCAGGAGAGCAGGGAACCTGAAAAATCACAGGGGTGTTGTGTTTGGCCAGGAAATCCTGAATTAGCTGAGCAGAATGGGCAGGTGTATTGTCATGCAAGACTTCCAGACACAGTTGCTCTGCTCCACCATTAGCAACTTTGGCATGAATTTCACTGACACTCGCCACATGCCAAATCCTCTGTCAAAATGGAATGCATCAAACCTGTGCGCTTATCCCCACTTCATCTGCAAGTTCATGGATGGTGGCACAACGTCATCTATGACCAAAGTTCATATTATGTGAATCATTTGGTCATTTTGGCTTGTGGATGACCTATGAAAATGGTTTCTGCTTGGATAGCATCAAGCTTTTGGCAAAATATGATGCAATACCTTTGCTCAAGTCAGTCCGTCATGTTATAACAAATTAATTCATTCTAAGACTGACTGCTAGCTACTAAAGCACATAGGAAAAAAAATTCACTCATGTGCAAGAAGGTTCCCTGCACCTCCCCACCGAACAACTCACACACTTGATTTGTTTCTGTGATAAAATCGGGTTGGATACTTTTTGACTGCACCTCTTACCTCATACACCTTGGATATGACATTCTTTTTTTTATTATTTATATGCACTCTAAATCATCCTTCTAGCTCTTCTAGTTTCAGGATTACTGACAAAACTAGAGCAGTATGCAATTACACAAATTTTTACCTTAGAAATAGTTTTCAAGTCAACGTCCTGTTAGAAGTGTCTTTCCGTGAGCTAAAATATAACTCAATATATAGATAAAAAGGGCTTTTCAACAATAAATCAAATATTCGCTAAATCCACAATACAGATCAGATGCGGATCAAACTTAGTCGATTTATTGAGAGTGTCAGTTTGCACATCATTGTCACAAATGAGAGGGATTGAGGCATTTTTGATTGAGATATCATGCAAAATGTACACCAAATTAGCTTTTCAATATTAAATTCAAATGTCTACAAAACCCACAATCCAGATTTGATCCAGATCAATCTTTGTCAGGTGATAGTGAGTGGCAGTCTGCACCTCACTTTCAAATATGAGAGTGAGTGGGGCACATTTGATTGAGATATAATGTAAAATATACATTAAATGAGGTTTGAATGGCTACAAAATCTGTAATCTGGATCAAATCCGGATCAAACTGTCAGTCAGTAAAGGATACCGTCCTACATAACACCCTCAAATATGAAAGAAATCTTTTTTGACAGAGTTGTGAATTTTTGAAAATTTGTACAATGTTATAGGATAGGGATTTTTCCTGACTTTGACCTATAACCTTGAAAATTAAATCATTTCTTGCCTATCAGGATATGAATCTTCAGTAAAAAGTGGGCTTCAGGTTGTTCACAAACAAACAAACAAACAGTGGCAAAAACATAACCTCCTCCAACTTCATTGGCGGACGTAAAAATGTTTTTTTTTCTTATCATATACTGTCACATGGTGTCATATGTGATGTCATCATGACATCATACACAAATATGCATATCTCAACCGGTTTGCTGATTCATATGCACTTGACATCAACCTCATAGCTCTTTTAGTGATTGCAAAAAATATGATTTTCCAGTCAATGATGATGATGATCATTTATTGTCATTACACTTAGAAGTGCAATGAAATTTTCTTTATACCCAATTACTTCAGACAAAAATACAACAATTATTACTACATTTACATATATACATTTGATATTGTTTATGTGCGCTAAACTTTGGACCAGTCCATCATTCAAATTGAGGCAAGGTGACTGTAGACCACAGCACAGTCCCGCGCAGTCGGGCTTGGGGGGGGGGGCACTGCAGCTTGTGCCGCGCGGCCTCCCGGGAGTGGCAGAGCGGAGGCCGGGGTGGGCGACCGCCGTCGCCAAAGTCCCAAGCAGAATAACCCCAAGCAGACCTTGAGTGACCTTCACGTCTGACCTTTATGCTAATGTGTCAGGCTATTATCACTCACATTTTACATGTGCAACATGATTGAAATGAGTCAAGCAGTTCCTGGGACTGGGACACACACACACACACACACACACACTGACAGCAATAGTCTCATTATCCTCCAGGGGCTCCACTAAAAATATTTTCATTTTACTTTTTTTTCAGTTTTTCACCCTCCATTCTGCATTCCTCCACAAGTCTTCTTCTCCCTCACAAACCCTGGCTTGGTGTTGTTTTATTGTTCTCTCTTTTTCTGTCATTTCCCCCTTCTGCTTTTCTTCCAGGCCTATCTATTTCTTCAGTTTCCTTCCTTTTTTCTTTGTCATTTTGTCTCCTCCTTGCTGTCTGTGACGTCAGTCTTTCCATTTCTTCGCTCCACCCATTAAGCCCCCACATACAAGTTTTTTTTAAAAAATATCTTAAACGCGCAAAAAAGCCGAGCAGAAAAAGTGGATTCTGAATGACATTTAGGACCTCCAGTAAATCCTAAACTGCAGCCGTCATGTTAGTGTGTGATGTCATAAAGCCCCTTCCTCCTGCCCACTGAAACATACACATCCGCACATTTCACATTTTAGTAATTTAATGTCTGTGGTCAGTGTGGGCGTGGAACATGAAGAGTTAAACTCTGTGTAAACGACATCTCGGTGCTCTGGTTTCTCTCACAAACTCACCACTCCCTTACACGTGTGTGTGTGTGTGTGTGTGTGTGGTTTGCTGACGTGTTGCTGCAGCTTATCCTTTTTTTTTTTTTGCACAACTTCTTTCACCAATCTCTTTTTTTCCTTCACTGTTTCTCTCCAGACAAAGTTTCTTTTTCCTTTTGGACTCATTTTTGGTCATCTGCAAATCAAAGTAATTTGTGCATCCTTTTAATGTCTCCCACATAGCTTCATATACTGTATCTATCTTAAATGATACAAGACCAGGAGCAACAATTAAGTCGTAAAAAGCAAACTGTACCTTTTTATGCACCTTTCACATTGAAATACAGTTTAATGTGGCTTGTGGCTGCAGAAATGGTGCATTGTGCAACTTTTGTCTGTTGTACCGTTGTTTATTTAGCTTAATGGTGGAATGGAAGAGTGAAGGATTTTCTTAAAATGACAATGTGAAATTTCCACTGCAGGTTGCCAGAATGCAAAAGGCCAATATGCACTAAAACACTTTCAACTAAGACAACACTACCAAAGGCAGAAAACTATTACAAATATAAAAGCAGCCTGCACCAGTTCTACAACAGGTAGCTGCATTGAAAAACATTTGCAAGAATGAAAAACGCCTGCAAAAATATGCAAATGCAAAAATAGCCTACAGCACATGTAACAGTTTAATTCGATGTGTCAAATTTAGACATTGTCTCTGGGTCCTCGGCCTTTGCAATCGAGAGGCACCTGGGAAGAACCTATGGAGTCATGAGGTCACTGGACAGAGGTGTGTGGTGATGCCAAGGTCTTTGCAGGTGAATGGTCCTGCCTGTCTTGGTGTATAGTTATGAGACTTGGACACTAACCAGTGACCTAAGGTAGCAATTGGATGTCTTTGGTACCAAGTGTCTTTGAAGGATCCTTGGGTACTAGCTGTGTATCAAACAAGCGATTACTGAGAGAGTCTAAGATGAGGAGAAAACCTTATTTCCTAGACTGTGAACATTATTTCCATAACTGTGAGCATTCCTGTTTTAAGCCTTCAGTGAACTGCTTGTTGTTAAAGGCTTCAGTATTACAAGTGCAGTCACTCACCACCTCTCTCCTCCGTTCTCCTAGTTCCTGTTCTCGGCTCTGTGCGTCCCATCTGGCCCCGGCTCCAGTACCATATACTCCAGGATTTCAGTTCTCTTACAAGACTGGCTCGGGAACCTGCAGCTCCCTAATTTCCACTCTGCAGGCACCCCCAGCGCAGCATTATTATTTGTCCAGTTATTGTAAATAAATAGCTTTTTGTTCCGTTGTGTTGTGCAGCTTTGTTTGGGTTGTTTGGGTGATTTGTGTGAAATTGCAGCCCATGCATTAGCAATTTAAATTGTTGAATGCAGTGCAGAATATATTTGTTTGTGTTCCCTGTGATTGCTTGCAGTTTTCCAATTTGCAAGACTTGTTTTGATGCAACTACCCATCGTTGAACCGATGCAGATTTGTTTTTTGCTTTTGCTGGTGGTGTTAAATTGGAGGTGTTGGAGACACCTACCAGCCACCATATAGAGGCGACTGGAGCCTAGATGTGATCTGTTTGTCTTAAAATCCTTCCCGTTCATGTAGATTTAATCATTAGCTTCGCCAAACAAGCACCTGAGCCAAAAGTCTTGCAGAGACACATGATTTGGCGTTAAGGTGTGATGTTTTATTAAGTAACCTGACCATCAAGACAATGAGCTGAAACCTGTTATCCTGTATCCAAAATAATTATACTCTTTTAAAAATATTCCTTAAACAGGCTTCTTCTGTCCTGTTTCAAAAAACGTGAAATTACATGTTTACCCACATCCCCTAAAGACGGCCGCACTCTTGTCTCTAAATCTCTCCTGCTGTCTGTCTCTCTCTCTCTCTCATCATAACACCTGTGGGCACTGAAGCAGGTGTTTCCCATGATACAGTTTGTCCTGTAATATACAACATTATGGAAGTGGAGGGATGAAATATGTGAGGGTTTTATAATAATTTTGACTCCCCTGTTATTTCCTCACCGTGCCACCACTATTAGAGAGCTAGTGGAAAAGCTGTGGAAGTGTGTGCACCTCTGGGCGTGTGAGGCTGAGGAAGCAGGTGAGGAGGGAGGCATTAAGGGGGTGGCGAGGGGGAGAGTGCTCGATATGCAGGTACCTGTCTGTGGGGTTGGACATGCATCTTGAAAAAAAAAATCAAATTGCAGTGTAACCACAAAGTATAAAGTGTCTACATCTGTCAATGAACAAGAAATGGAGTAAAAAAGCAGCATGTTTCAATTTCTGTCTGTACCATAAAACTTGTAATCCTGTTGAATTTTTGATTATTTAAGTCATTAACATAATTTTCTTTCTTATCACTATAATTGTGATCGAGGTTGTTGAGGCTCGAAAGTGGTTCGCCTGCTCTCTACTTTCGTGCTGGCTGTGCGAATAGCCCCGCATTTTCTAAGTACCCGGTGAGTGGTGTTGGATGTTCGTGAGTGGCACCTGGACTTTGGCCAACAGTGGGTTGAATTGGTAATCGGCCGCCATTCACCGTCTTTTGGCATCTGGTGTGAAGGCTGCCTCAGTCGTGCCATTCAGCCAGGATTCAAGGTGGCCGATGGTTTCGTGCAGCCCCTTGGCTGCGCATGATTTGTCCGCCCTGCATATGACATGTGATACAAAAGTTGTGAGCATGATCAGATGGCAGTGTGACCTCATTTTAGCCGCTGTCGCTGTTCAAATGGGTTTATAGCGCGAGCGACATGAGAATGTAGAGTGCATGTGCTGTGGCAGAATGGTTGTAGTGACTGCTGTATGAGGCAGCTCTGAATTTTCACAAGTGGCATTCGAATTGTCCATGTGCCATTCGGCCTCAATCTTGTTATGTGTGAAGGGGCCTTGAGAGTCTTACACAGTAGCAGGCTTCTGATACTGTCCACTATATTTCAAGATGTATTTGAGGACTGCAATGGAAAAAATTTTCATGCTTTTTGGTGCTGTTCTCTGTGATATTAAAACAGTAAAACTCACATATAATCCGCTAAATGTGTAAATTGGACAAAATCCGTTACATGTATGTAATGGATTAGTTACAGTCAGGAGGCACTGAACGATTGACAGAGAATCCCCAGCACCAATTAGGCTTACATATTTCTTTGATTAAATGCAAAACGCCTGCCTTAAATAAGCGCCGGACATTATGTGCATTAAGAAGATTACATTTGGTTGAGTCACTCTTTTTTCTAAGTCCAGTGCAGGGTGGTACCTTAAAATCCTAAAACCTGATTCATGCTTCTCCAGCTCCATAACTCTGTGTTAATGCAATGACGTCGACATGCATGTGACCCTTTTAAAGTTCTCTGTTGCATCTTTATGCAATTTTCCACAGGAACAGTGGCTTTTTCTAGATTAATTTATCCCTCAATGAGCTTCACTTCTTTATACAATCATCAACCACCAAACCAACGGTACATGAAATTTCCCTCCATGAATTGCGGTTCATTTGAGCATCTTTTTCTGACTCCATGTTGTAAAGTTTGTCATCAATCAATCAATCAATCAATCAATTTATTTATATAGCGCCAAATCACAACAAACAGCTGCCCCAAGGCGCTTTATATTGTAAGGCAAGGCCATACAATAATTACGTAAAACCCCAATGGTCAAAACAACCCCCTGTGAGCAAGCACTTGGCGACAGTGGGAAGGAAAAACTCCCTTTTAACAGGAAGAAACCTCCAGCAGAACCAGGCTCAGGGAGGGGCAGTCTTCTGCTGGGACTGGTTGGGGCTGAGGGAGAGAACCAGGAAAAAGACATGCTGTGGAGGGGAGCAGAGATCAATCACTAATGATTAAATGCAGAGTTGTGCATACAGAGCAAAAAGAGAAAGAAACACTCAGTGCATTATGGGAACCCCCCAGCAGTCTAAGTCTATAGCAGCATAACTAAGGGATGGTTCAGGGTCACCTGATCCAGCCCTAACTATAAGCTTTAGCAAAAAGGAAAGTTTTAAGCCTAATCTTAAAAGTAGAGAGGGTGTCTGTCTCCCTGATCTGAATTGGGAGCTGGTTCCACAGGAGAGGAGCCTGAAAGCTGAAGGCTCTGCCCCCCATTCTACTCTTACAAACCCTAGGAACTACAAGTAAGCCTGCAGTCTGAGAGCGAAGCGCTCTATTGGGGTGATATGGTACTATGAGGTCCCTAATATAAGAAGGGACCTGATTATTCAAAACCTTATAAGTAAGAAGAAGAATTTTAAATTCTATTCTAGAATTAACAGGAAGCCAATGAAGAGAGGCCAATATAGGTGAGATATGCTCTCTCCTTCTAGTCCCCGTCAGTACTCTAGCTGCAGCATTTTGAATTAACTGAAGGCTTTTCAGGGAACTTTTAGGAGAACCTGATAATAATGAATTACAATAGTCCAGCCTAGAGAAAATAAATGCATGAATTAGTTTTTCAGCATCACTCTGAGACAAGACCTTTCTAATTTTAGAGATATTGCGTAAATGCAAAAAAGCAGTCTTACATATTTGTTTAATATGCGCTTTGAATGACATATCCTGATCAAAAATGACTCCAAGATTTCTCACAGTATTACTAGAGGTCAGGGTAATGCCATCCAGAGTAAGGATCTGGTTAGACACCATGTTTCTAAGATTTGTGGGGCCAAGTACAATAACTTCAGTTTTATCTGAGTTTAAAAGCAGGAAATTAGAGGTCATCCATGTCCTTATGTCTGTAAGACAATCCTGCAGTTTAGCTAATTGGTGTGTATCCTCTGGCTTCATGGATAGATAAAGCTGGGTATCATCTGCGTAACAATGAAAATTTAAGCAATGCCGTCTAATAACACTGCCTAAGGGAAGCATGTATAAAGTGAATAAAATTGGTCCTAGCACAGAACCTTGTGGACTCCATAATTAACCTTAGTCTGTGAAGAAGATTCCCCATTTACATGAACAAATTGTATCTATTAGATAAATATGATTCAAACCACCGCAGCGCAGTGCCTTTAATACCTATGGCATGCTCTAATCTCTGTAATAAAATTTTATGGTCAACAGTATCAAAAGCAGCACTGAGGTCTAACAGAACAAGCACATATTAGTCATATTTGCAAACTTTTCTGCCAAATGCATTTGACCCATGATCGAAATATAATCGGCGTGCACACTGCTAAAACATTTAAAATATGATGGGAGAGGAAGGTGTGAAAACATAAAAGTGACAAATTACAGCCTTTGGGGTCTCCATCATTTAGCAGGTGTGCATCAGGCTACAGGGAGGGTTCGCAGCCACACAGATGGCTCTGATCTAAAGCTCTTTGGTTAGTCACACCCAGGGATATGTGTGAAACTTAACACCATATTACAGTGCAGGCAGCAAGCAGCATTTTGTTAATAACCACTGGCTTTGAATTACAGCCTTCCTCGTTTAGGCGCCGGGTCTGAGCACGGTTTGAAAAAATAAACAGCCGGGCTTTTAATCAAGGAAATACGTACCACTTTCCTCAAATCGGCTAGTGTGAGTGCTGAACTGGACACACCCACACTGCTCTGTCCAGTACACATGAGGTGTTTTTAATGGAAATACATTGCGATGGGGCGGGACGTTCTGTCCGACGTGAGCGAAAATCTGTTTCACAAAGTCCTGTGTATATGGTGTTTATTACATGGAAACCATACAAAAACATTTGGGACTTTTGCTTTTGTCCAGTGAGTGCAAATATCCGGTTTATACAATGACAGTTTAGGTGAGTTTTACTGTGCATAGAATGTGAATTATTTATGCTCTTTGACATGTGTAAATTTCACTAAATAAATCAAATCAAAAATTCAAAATCCGATTCTCAAACTGTGCAGAACAAATACTTTTCTGCATCTCTTGTTTTTCCTGCTTGTGATCCCTGTGTAAGTGTACAAAGATAAGGTCTTTGGACAGTATGATTTTTGATCCATCTTTTTATATGTTGGTGTACAAAGCTGTAGGCATATTTCCAACCCAGTCTCACGGCAAGTTGTGATTCAGCAGCACGAAATATACATTAATCTATTGGTTTGTGATATTGTGACGAAAAGCGCGTCATTTTCATCACAGCAGCATGAATTCATTTTCATTCATTCCGTGACGAAATTAAAAGTGAAGTGTGTGTGTGTGTGTGTGTGTGTGGTTGGGGGGGGGGGGGGGGGGGGGGGGGGCTATGGTTATGGTTGGGGGAAGGAGTAGGAGTAGTAATAGTGAGTTTAAAAACCCTGTCACGAAAATTTGAATCATTTCGTGACGGGAGCACGAAAAAAAATGTGAGACTGGGCTGCATATTTCATGTGTTTAAAACTTTTTAAAAGAAAGAAAAAGCAATAAATATATAATATTTGTTAACAAAACAATAAATGCATCCAATGTGGGATGACTTTTCACCTTTAAAAACTACATAATTTATTTTAGGTGCTCTCCTGCAAAATGCAACAAAATTAATTTTATTTAATCAGGTTTACGTATATTATATTGTGTTTGGTTTGCTGTTTGTTTTT
The DNA here is from genome assembly GCF_902500255.1 of Thalassophryne amazonica. NCBI lineage: Eukaryota > Metazoa > Chordata > Actinopteri > Batrachoidiformes > Batrachoididae > Thalassophryne > Thalassophryne amazonica. Next base: position 46,687,242 of record NC_047118.1, read on the forward strand.
TGCTTCGACATTTCAAATTTGGCATTTTGTTGACTCACTGATGAAGGAAAAAACAAACAAATACATTTTTATATAAAATCTGCACATCACTTTGTATTTTTGCCTGCTGAAACATTCACCTGTCTGAGGCTGCATCTGGACTCGAGAGTTCTAATATCAACACATGATAATTATTTGTACTTTAAAGTTGATTAGATATCGATTTTTATATTATGATGAGAAAGTAAAATTTTCTTTCAGAATATCTTCCATTCTTCTTATTTTTCTTGTCTGCATCTGATTGAAAAACCCTCTGCTATTTTCCACTGGGACTTTGGATGTCATGTGTGTGTGTGTGTGTGTGTGTGTGTGTGTGTGTGTGTGTGTGTGTGTGTGTGTGTGTGTGTGTGTGTGTGTGTGTGTGTGTGTGTGTGTGAAATAAGAAACACTTGACACCAAAAAAAAAAAAAAAAATTGCAAGAGCAGAATAAAAAAGAAATCTTTTCTCTGTGCCAAGAAGGAAAAAGTTCTCAGTATGCCAGGAATGTGTCAAGATCTTATTTCATAAATTTTGCAGGTAAGATGTTGGTGCTTCGGTGGATACATCTGCAGATTTAAAAACATTTTTTTTTTCATTTCAACATTATGTTTGACTTAATATTTCACCCAGTCTCACCACCTCCTACTGCTGCTGCATGTCAGGGTTACTGCTTGGGTCCCAAGGGTCATCTCTACGGTCATGGATGGCATGAAAGACAGTAGCTGTGCTGAGTCAGAAAAATAACAGAAAAGGCAATGTTTGATATTACTGTCCTTCAGTCTATAAATGTGCATGTTTATGGACTCTACAGCACCATTTTAAGACATATAAAACCAAAAATTTGATTTCAATTTATTTTATTTGTATAGTGCCAAATCACAACAAAGCTGCCTCAAGACGCTGCATATGAGTAAGGTCTAACCTGAGCAAGCAGACAGGTGACAGTGGTAAGGAAAATGCCCTCTGGTAATGAAGAAACCTCAAGCAGACCAGACTCAGAGGGGTGACCCACTGCTTAGGCAATTCTAACATTTACAAGGTTTTTACTGATTGTGCAAACGTTTGTTTACAAAGAGATGAAACAGAAGAGCAAAAAAAAACCCAAACCCCCCCCCCCCCCCCCCCCCCCAAGAAACAGAGTCCTTAATTACCAGGCTGCTCAAGGAAGCCCTACCATTATTTAATGCTTCGATCTTAAATATGATCAATCTATCTTTGTTAGTTGGCTATGTACCACAGGCTTTTAAGGTGGCAGTAATTAAACCATTACTTAAAAAGCCATCACTTGACCCCAGCTATCTTAGCTAATTATAGGCCAATCTCCAACCTTCCTTTTCTCTCAAAAATTCTTGAAAGGGTAGTTGTAAAACAGCTAACTGATCATCTGCAGAGGAATGGTCTATTTGAAGAGTTTCAGTCAGGTTTTAGAATTCATCATAGTACAGAAACAGCATTAGTGAAGGTTACAAATGATCTTCTTATGGCCTCGGACAGTGGACTCATCTCTGTGCTTGTTCTGTTAGATCTCAGTGCTGCTTTTGATACTGTTGACCATAAAATTTTATTACAGAGATTAGAGCATGCCATAGGTATTAAAGGCACTGCGCTGCGGTGGTTTGAATCATATTTGTCTAATAGATTACAATTTGTTCATGTAAATGGGGAATCTTCTTCACAGACTAAAGTTAATTATGGAGTTCCACAAGGTTCTGTGCTAGGACCAATTTTATTCACTTTATACATGCTTCCCTTAGGCAGTATTATTAGACGGTATTGCTTAAATTTTCATTGTTACGCAGATGATACCCAGCTTTATCTATCCATGAAGCCAGAGGACACACACCAATTAGCTAAACTGCAGGATTGTCTTACAGACATAAAGACATGGATGACCTCTAATTTCCTGCTTTTAAACTCAGATAAAACTGAAGTTATTGTACTTGGCCCCACAAATCTTAGAAACATGGTGTCTAACCAGATCCTTACTCTGGATGGCATTACCCTGACCTCTAGTAATACTGTGAGAAATCTTGGAGTCATTTTTGATCAGGATATGTCATTCAAAGTGCATATTAAACAAATATGTAGGACTGCTTTTTTGCATTTACGCAATATCTCTAAAATCAGAAAGGTCTTGTCTCAGAGTGATGCTGAAAAACTAATTCATGCATTTATTTCCTCTAGGCTGGACTATTGTAATTCATTATTATCAGGTTGTCCTAAAAGTTCCCTAAAAAGCCTTCAGTTAATTCAAAATGCTGCAGCTAGAGTACTGACGGGGACTAGAAGGAGAGAGCATATCTCACCCATATTGGCCTCTCTTCATTGGCTTCCTGTTAATTCTAGAATAGAATTTAAAATTCTTCTTCTTACTTATAAGGTTTTGAATAATCAGGTCCCATCTTATCTTAGGGACCTCGTAGTACCATATTACCCCAATAGAGCGCTTCGCTCTCAGACTGCAGGCTTACTTGTAGTTCCTAGGGTTTGTAAGAGTAGAATGGGAGGCAGAGCCTTCAGCTTTCAGGCTCCTCTCCTGTGGAACCAGCTCCCAATTCAGATCAGGGAGACAGACACCCTCTCTACTTTTAAGATTAGGCTTAAAACTTTCCTTTTTGCTAAAGCTTATAGTTAGGGCTGGATCAGGTGACCCTGAACCATCCCTTAGTTATGCTGCTATAGACGTAGACTGCTGGGGGGTTCCCATGATGCACTGTTTCTTTTTCTTTTTGCTCTGTATGCACCACTCTGCATTTAATCATTAGTGATCGATCTCTGCTCCCCTCCACAGCATGTCTTTTTCCTGGTTCTCTCCCTCAGCCCCAACCAGTCCCAGCAGAAGACTGCCCCTCCCTGAGCCTGGTTCTGCTGGAGGTTTCTTCCTGTTAAAAGGGAGTTTTTCCTTCCCACTGTAGCCAAGTGCTTGCTCACAGGGGGTCGTTTTGACCGTTGGGGTTTTACATAATTATTGTATGGCCTTGCCTTACAATATAAAGCGCCTTGGGGCAACTGTTTGTTGTGATTTGGCGCTATATAAAAAAAAATTGATTGATTGATTGATTGATTAATTGAAAATACAATAGAGCCCATCTTGGGTCTCCAATATTTAATGCCCAGCACAGGAAGGCTGCAGGCCAGGACCTCTAGTCAGTTGTGTAACAGGTGTGGCATCCCAAGGTCAGTCTGGTGCCTTGGTGGTGCTGGATCAGGATCAATCAGTGGTGTTGTCAGTGCCTCGGATACAGAGAACAAGAGCAGAATCAGTCGGCCGGAAAAACTGCACCTAAGGTACGAGTTCATCCACAGTAAATCAGCAGGGAAGCAGAGAGAATACAAAGGTGATTGATGGCCACTCACTTTAAGCTTTACTAATAGACCCAGAATTTACAACCCCAATTCGAATGAAGTTGGGACGTTGTGTAAAATGTAAATAAAAACTGAATACAATGATTTGCAAATCCTTTTCAACCTATATTCAATTGAATACACCACAAAGATGAGATATTTTTTGTTTTTGTGTAAATATTTGCTCATTTTGAAATGGATGCTTGCAACACATTTTGAAAAAGCTGGGACAGTGGCAGTTTAAGAACAATGTTTCTCATCATTCAACTGAAAGGAATTTAGGGATTCTATCATCTACAGTCCATAATATAATCAGAAGATTCAGAGAATCTGGAGAACTTTCTACACGTAAGCAGCAAGGCCAAACACCAACATTGAATGCCTGTGACCTTTGATCCCTCAGGCAACACTACATTAAAAACGGACATCATTGTGTAAAGGATCTTACCACGTGGGCTCAGGAACACTTCAGAAAACCATTGTCAGTTAACACAGTTTGTCGCTACATCTACAAGTGCAAATTAATACTATACCAAAGCGAAAGACATACATCAACAACCTCCAGAAATGCCGGCGCCTTCTCTGGGCCTGAGCTCATTTGAAATGGACAGACACAAAGTGGAAAAGTGTGCTGTGGTCTGATGAGTCCACATTTCAGATTGTTTTTGGAAATCATGGACGTCATGTCCTCGGACAAAAGAGGAAAAAGACCATCCAGATTGTTACCAGCACAAAGTTCAAAAGTCAGCATCTGTGATGGTATGGGGGTGTGTTAGTGCTCATGGCATGGACAACTTACACATCTGTGATGGCACCATCAATGCTGAAAGGTACATCCAGGTTTTGGAGCAACACATGCTGCCATCCAATCAACGTCTTTTTCAGAGACATCCCTGCTTATTTCAGCAAGACAATGCCAAGCCACATTCTGCACGTGTTACAACAGCATGGCTTTGTAGTAGTGCGGGTACTAGACTGGCCTGGATGCAGTCCAGACATGTCACCCATTGAAAATGTGTGGCACATTATGAAGCGCAAAATATGACAACGGAGACCCCAGACTGTTGAACAACTGAAGTCATACATCAAGCAAGAATGGAAAAGAATTCCACCTACAAAGCTTCAACAATTAGTGTCCTCAGTTCCTAAATGCTTACTGAGTGTTGTTAGAAGGAAACGTGATGTAACACAGTGGTAAACATACCACTGTCCCAGCTTTTTTGAAACGTGTTGCAGGCATCCATTTCAAAATGAGCAAATATTTGTACAAAAACAATAAAGTTAATCAGTTTGAACAGTAAATATCTTGTCTTTGTGGTGTATTCAATTGAATATAGGTTGAAGAGGATTTGCAAATCACTGTATTCTGTTTTTATTTACATTTTACACAACGTCCCAACTTCAGTGGAATTGGGGTTGTAGTTGAAGTTGAGGCTGAGACCTGTTCTGTTACTAATAAGACGAGTTAAAGGGATAAGAAGCATTGTTCCATAATATGTCAGTATGCTAGCCATATGAGAGTGAGAATAGATGCGGCTTAAGTCTGGACTTGGATGTCTGTACAGAATCTGTTTTATCTCCACAAGGAGATCATTCCATAAGACAGGGGCATTACAATAGAAGGCTCTATGGCCTACGGACTTTTTAATCCTCAAAGTGAGATTATCTACGCTGTTGCAAAAATCCCAGCCCCTTCAGGAAACATTTGTTACGAAAACATTATTGAGACAATTCTGTCACATTGTGAACAGAAAATGACACAGCTTTTTAGCTCTGACCATAAGAAAAATACGCTTTGAAGTGGATTTTTCTTTGAAAAAAATCTTGGAAAAAATTAACATAATGATATTTTGTACATAGCTTTGAAACAGTTTGAGTGCTTAAAGGGAGTGACCTAATATAAATATTATGCCTACTGTGGCTGTTGGTTTTGCGTACCTGCCTAAATGCCATTTTCTTTGTAAAGCTTCAATGATTTTTCAAAATAAAATCTACACCAGGAAAGATGTATGATTGTCCCAGGAAGGGAGGCAGAGGGCTGGGAATAGTACTGTGTAATCACGCCTTTACATTTTCTTGTATCCACCGTGGCATCCAGGCCACTCAGGCAGCTATAAATACACATTAAATTAGAGGCTCTCATTGTGCGAGTGCGCCTCATCCATGGGCTAGAGAACGTGCACACTCACATACGTGCCTGTGTACGTTGATTATAATGTTTGTTTCTGTAGACTGACCACTGTTGGAGTTTTTTTGGTTGGTTTTTTCTTTGAACAGTTCCATATTTGTCTCAGATTGTTTAAAGTGACCATGGTGCTGAAATACAAGCTGTTAACATTATAAATACATTAAAAAATTTCCAACTTACAATGGAGAAACCTTTGGGTAAATTTTGGGCAGATACATGTGATTAAATTATTTCCCTATCATCTGAATGGGAATATTGTAGTTAAGGGAAAGTTAAGGCATTGTTTCAAGACAACTTCCTGCTTTTAGTCATTTCACATAGTTAAAAATAACATTGACAAAAATAGAAATGTACTTAATTATATTCCTGGTTTTCATTGAGAGTGTCAAGGCACATTAAGAAAGTGTATGTTAGCAAAGTTTCTGAATTTATCCTTCTTTTGCAGATGGAGTCATTCTGGTTATCTGCAGGTGCTTTGGAGTTTGTAAACCTAGGAATGAAATGTTAGGGAAATAAAAAAAAGAATTACCACCTCCAAGTCTGAGGCAATGGATGTCACTTGTAAAATAATGGATTACTTCCTCTAGGTCTGGAACAAGTCACTGGCCAAACTGTTCAAGAAGATGTCAATGTGTCTTGTAGTCTTGTTGATGAGTGTGCAGCATCAGCAGTAATTCAGGCATGGCTTCAGACTGATGAGGTGCAGTCCTTGCATTGTGAGGGAATGCCAGTTGCAACACTACATCCATGTGGTGTGTTTCCCTGAGCATGATCCAACATGGAGGTGCATTAGTGCTGGGGACCTGGAAGAGACCAGGACCATGCCCAAGCAGCAGCAGACTGATGGTTACCTTTGGGAGGCAGGGAAGCACTGATGGTCTGTCTGGGTGGTTACCAGTCAAGACTCAGAGTGGTTCCATAGGATGTGGAAATTTGCTGCCCCCAAAGATGATCTGACCTGCGTCAGACCATCTTGGTAAAGAGAGACAGCTGAGCTTAAAGGTCAACCAAACAATTCATGTTACAGCCCTCTTTTATTGTCATAAACTTTGCGGAGTGACTGAAAGCGTAAGATTATACCCAGATGCTGCCAACATTAGTTTCTCTTGCAGGGTGGCTGGGCTCAGCAGGACTTTAAAGGAGAACTGCTAATTTTTTGAAACATGTGAGTTGAGTAGCTTTGGCCATTTTATTAGATTGTTAGATTTGGGATCTTATATGTTGGGCATCTTATACCCCCTGGAGACCAGCATGGTGGCTTAGTGGTTAGCACTTTTGCCTCACAGCAAGACGAACCCAGGTTCACTTCGACCTGTGTGCAGTTTGCATGTTCTATTGTGTTTGCATGAGTTCCCTGATTAGAAAAACTGGTGACTCAGAATTGACCATAGGTGCGAGTGAGATGTCTATATTGCCCTGATATAGACTGGCAGCCTGTCCAGGGTGTACTCCCATGAACCTTAACTGAAATAAGCTGGTCCAGAAAATGGATGAGTGGATACCCTCTGGGTACTTCTCTCTGGCTGACAGCCTCCCCACTCTGGACAGGCAGAGCTGGAGTTTGGGCTACTTGAATAAGGTTGCCAATAGTTGGTAAGTAATTGCTGATGTATTATGTCTTAGTTCTCATTCCATTTTTCTTACAACTTGGTCACTTTGGTCATTTGGTGAATGTATCAACTCAAAGCCTTTCTGCTCTGTTCTTGCACATTAATGTAGTCAAAATTATTTGATAAAATGCTGATGCAAACATGAATTTAACATTGCAATACCATCAAACTGAAAAGATTTGGAAGACATCATCTTGCAATTTTAAAATTATTATTTTCCAGCTTACTGCCCATCCCTTACCATGACTCACAAACTACAACTGGCCTTCTATCGCAGTGACTATACTCATGACATTTACTTGTAAGCTCATTTTTGATATAACAAATTTGGCCTGTTGCAGTGTATAAATACTGTACACTGAAGCTTTAAGAAGATAGAAAACACAATGCATTTTGCTAGATTACATTCCCTTAGTTGGAATTTAATGTCCAAATGAATGGATTGAGAAAGCATGAGAAAGTCACAGACACCAATTCCAACCAGCTTCCCATCTCCAAGGCAGACAACATCTCAAAGTGTTATCTTACTTCCTGCCCTGACACTAAATGCCAACATCAGCTACCGCCGGGTTACATGGCAACCACCTTATACTGTAGCTCAGCATTATTTAACCCCTAGGATAAAAACACACACGGACACATAAAGCAAAAAGCTCAGCAGCTACCTGCTTGCCACGCTGGCACCCCAACTCTCCTAAATGTCTTTATAGAGCTGTTTAAACATGGCCCCCCTCTGGCGGTTTCCAGTATGACATTAGGGGTCCACAAGCCACCTCTTCCTTTCCTTTCTTCTCATCTTTTCATCTCCCTCTTTCAGTCCATCTCAGCAGTTTAAAGACCCCTTCTTTCCATATTAACTGCTGTAAGGACCTATAAACAAGCCCCCCTGCCCATGCACACCTCTCAACCTGCTGCTGGTTTCGGTTAGCACTTAGCCACATTAGCAGGGGGCTAATGGATGGAGACTCTGTATCTGTACACAGGTATGAGCAATATGAATGCCTTGGTTTGAATCTGCAGGTTTTTGAAGTTTTATCGAGGTGCTTTAAATAGGATTTCTGGTGTTGTAGGTAACATGAAGGGTCCTTTATTGCTGTTTGGTTCTGCTTTGTTCATAACGTGCCACTTCGGTTTTCCTTGTAAGTATGCCTGTCCCTGCCCTTTTCACCCCCCACTCCCCAAAAATGCCAATAGTATTCAGCAACTTGCTCAAACACAAACAAGGAAATCGTTAGACATGCTTCAGTTTGGCATTTGCGAATCCTACATTGATGAAAGCATTGCTTTACATCCTCATATAAAACATGTCACATATACTATTCCTCCTGCATAAACGCAAGAACAGTAGTCATATTTCAGCACAGAGGCCCATTGGTGCTGGGATTTACCTCGAGACTCAGCAGAATGAAGCAGACGAGAGGCTACGACCTCTCCCCAAGATAAATCCCAGCACCAATGGGACTCTGGGAGACAAGCCCAGGTCTTCATATTGGTAGCCCAAACACTATTCCATATATACAAGATCAAATTAATTTTATGTATTAAGATACACCCCAAACCAATAATACAAACACACAAAAGAATGAACAGATGGTATTATTATGATAGGAATTGGAATGTCTGGGTTTGCGATTACTCAGGATCAAAGTTAAGATCCATGTTTTCAAAGACTTCCGGGACTGAAACATCACATTTGTATCTGGATACAGTGAAAGTGTCAAACTTGTTGAGACATGAACTTATTTTAGCAAAGACATTCAAGCTCTGGGTCCATGGCCCCTTGAGATGGAGAGATGCCTGGGAAGAACTTATGGAGTCTCAAAGTTGCTGGACAGATGTGTCCAGCAATGGTGATAGCTTTACTGGAACGCAATGGCCCAACTCTTTCCAGTCCCAGTGCTTCCTGACTTACTGTATGGTTGTAAGACTTGGATACTAACCATTGACCTAAGGCAATAACGGGATGTCTTTGGTACTCAGGCTCTTCAGAGGACCCTTGGGTACTGCTGAAATGACTTTGTGGGACTGAGATATGGAGTACCACTTGCATTTTGTGAGGGAACATCAGCTATGACATTTTATTAATGTGTTGCCTTTCTCTGGGCGTGATCTAGAATGCAACTGCTTCATTGTCAAGGACCCCAGAATTGGAGAAGGCCAAGGGGATGGACACCTTTCAAGTGGCTGTGGCAGATAGATGGTTATTTCCAAGAAGGTGGGGTTGGACAGTTGTTTACCTGGATCGTTACCATCCAGGTACCACGATGGTGCCATAGCATGGTGTATGTAGCAACATGCAATACCATCGCATGCTTCCAGACCTGACCTATATTATTAGTATTATGATGATGATGATGATGATGATGTCAGAATTATGGCTGTTTAGCTGCAACATTCTCTCACTGTGTGTTCAGCAAGTATTTCTTATTTCTTATTTATTTAAAAGGGACAGTACATATTAATCAACATATTCAATATGTAAATATGTCAGATTTTAGCCATAGGCTAATTTCCATCTCTAGACCCTGATAGGCTGATGTAAAAATTAACAAACAATTTACAATAAAAGCACACGGACGTCACAAAAACTTACAATACAACAAACTACAGTACACAGGGGTCACTAACTACTATAGCAACAAGACACAAGACTGCACAAGAGACAGGAGACAAGAGGACACAAAAGAACGGAAGAGAACTAGAAAAGACAAGTGGTTCTCTTACACAAACTCAGTCAAAGGAGTACTTTGTTGTGCTTTTGTTTTATTTGTTAGCATGGCCAAAGCAGATGGTCACCCCACTGATTCTGGTCTGTTTGAGGTTTCTTCCAATAATAACAATAACTAGAAGCACTCAGAGAGTGCAAACCTCCGCCAAGGCCATGGGGTCACTGACGCCATAATATCTACACGCCGTGGAATCATTGAACCTAAAAAGTCTAACAATGATGTTTGCTCAGTAGTAAAAAAAGTTTCATCTGCTGTGACTGGATAGCATGTATCCTTAGCGCTTGGCATCACAGTTTATTGCAACTTGCACCTTTCCCAGAAGCTACTGTCATCTGAGCACTGATATTGATATTGCATGTGCTTATAGACAAAAACAAATAAGAGACAAAAATCAATTTATTATTCAACTAAACTGCAAATATATGAATTTTTTTTTTTAACATTTATGAAACATTTCTCTAAACAAGGCCATAGGGTCACTGACCCTAAAGAGATTCCCTCCTTGGCACAGTGATCTATTCAACAATTCAGTGTTACAACCAAAACTATGATACATACGTACACTTTTCGTTCCTTTATATTTGACATCCTTGACAATGAAAACATACCACTAGAACTTGGAATCACTTTTATGTCTTTATTAGTTCAAAAGTTATTGTATAAAAACGATTTTTCGGTAATGGCGGTTTTCTTCTGGATCTAGCTCCATAACATTTGAAGCTACATCAAATCTGATGACACCTTACTGAATCAGTACAGATTCAGCTACACTTTGGTGTTAGTTGTGCATCTCTAGCTTCATTTGTCACCTCACACTGACACATTTTCTATTTTCCCTATATTTTTGCATATTCTTGATCACCAGATCCGGAATCCGGATCCGATCATCACCAAACTTTGTTGTTAGAGAGAACATTTAACTATATTACACCCTAACTTTTTTCAAGCCTTTCTGCCTTGTTTTTGTGGAGTTAGAAACTAGAATGTCAAAATTCCCCCTATCCCGCAATGGTGAAGAATGCTTTAAAAAATTCCTGGATCTGGATCGTGATCCGGATCACCAGTAGAATTTAATCACTTGTTCCTCTTGTCAATTCCAACCACTCCACAAAAATTCATCAAAATCTGTTCAAAACTTTTTGAGTTATCCTGCTGAAAAACAGACAGACAAACAAACAAACGCGACCGAAAACATAACCTCCTTGGCGGAGGTAATAACACCTGAGGTAGCTTTCCCTTGCCACTGTCACCAGGGTGCTTGGTCATGGGGTGAGTAAGGTTTAAACTGTGCTTGTCTGTAGTGCCTTGAAATGACGTCTGTTGTGTTTTTATGCTGTACAAATGTTAGTTTTGTTATTTTTTTTAATTGGTAAAAAGCAGCCAAACATAGACACTGGAAACAGGACGTGAGCATTATCCGTTCAGTTTGAAGTCATATGTGGCAACAATTTCCACTGCAGCCAAGACTGACACGTGTCCCAAGCTCTGTCTTATAACTGTCACTGTAGCAGTGGTAACTCTGCTGTCTTGACTGGCCTAGGATGGTTAACCCCTTAACACCTTAATTTATATAGCTGTATATAAAAAAAATGTTTTGTGTGTGTTTTTGCCTTTAAGTAGATGGTAAATAATGTTGAGATTATTAATTACACTTTTGCACAAAAAATAAATAGTAATTTTGGTATTTTGGTAATAATTTATGTTATAATGTTATAATAATAATAATAATAATGGTATGTTGCAAATTTGTGACAACAGGCATAGTGTCAATTTGGTATGTTGCATATTTGAGTCAAATATTGTAGCATATATGCAACAATAGGCATTAAGGGGTTAAAGTTCAAAAGCAACAGATAAGTGACTGGAAAGCTAGTTCAGGCAAGGAAGTGGCAGCTGATGAGCATTGCTTTAACATAATCTGGATCCACGTAGAGGAATTCCCTCTGAGCCAGGAAGAGAGTTTAAAAAGAAAAAAAACTGTCAGATTCCCAAATGGGCTTGGTAAGGTTAGACCTCACTCATGTGAAGCGCCTTGAGGCAACACTCATATGATTTGGTGTTATATAAATAATAAAATGAAAAAAGAAAAACTCTTACTGAAAATAAGTTTTTGCAATCATTTTCAGTTTTATTTTAACTGAATACAAAACTGTGAAAATGTGCAGTCATTGTCTGTAAATTTATAAACCAATTGTTATTTTAGGTATTATGCCTATATTATGCCTACAGCTTTCATCTTTGTTTCACACAAATTAATGTGAAATGACATATAAAGCTTTGAGTCCATATTAACAATTTAAATTTAAATTTTTATTTATTTTGATTTTATGGTTGCTGAACCTTTAGTGCCATAACTTTATTGAAAGTGTTTGATGACAACACTTTATGAAAAATCTGTAAAATAACAGTACTTCTCTATAAAACATTTAATGAAAAAGTTTTGGAAATTTACCCCCAACTTTGTTTCTATAATTATTGTTGTTTGGCATCCATTGCTGCCAGTCATTTGACTTAAAAAGTTAATAAGTAAGTAAATAAAATTTATTTATATAGCACTTTTTAAGATGCAATCACAAAGTACTTCACACTAAAAAAAAACAAAAACATAAAAAACCCAGAAAAAACACAACACTAGGTGAAAGCAATCCTGGCAAAATGAGTCTGGAGCTTCTCCTTAAATGCTCCGACAGAGTCCACAGAGAGCAGATGCCATGACAGTGCATTCCATAGCTTGGGCTCTACCACCCCAAATGCACAGTATCCCTTGGTTCTCAACCTAGACGTGGGCACAGCAAGTTCTGGTCTGCTCCTGTTTGGAGCATAAAGGGTGTAGGAGTTCAATGATGTAGGGCGATGTATGACCACACAGAGCTCTGAAAGTTAGCACCAATACTTTAAACTGCAGCCTAAATTGAATTGGGAGACAATGCACGGAGGAAACAGAACTGGTGTTACACGGGACCTCTTGGAAGACCTAGTAGATAACTGTATAGTGTATCTACTCCTCCCATCTCCATTATAATAGCTTTACAGTTGTATGCAAAAGTTTGGACACCCCTAATGATTTCCATGATTTCCTTTATAAATCATTGGTTGTTTGGATCAGCATTTTCAATTAAATATATCATATAACAAGCAAACACAGTGATATTTGAGAAGTGAAATGAAGTTTATAGGATTTACAGAAAGTGCGCAATAACTCTTTAAACAAAATTAGGCAGGTGCATAAATTTGGGCACCCCAACAGAAAAAATATATCAATATTTAGTAGATCCTCCTTTTGCAGAAAAAACAGCCTCTAAATGCTTCCTATAGCTTCCAATGATAATCTGGATTCTGGTTGAAGGTATTTTGGACCATTCTTCTTTACAAAACAACTTCAGTTCAGTCAGGTTTGTTGGTTTCCAAGTATGGACAGCCCACTTAAAATCACACCACAGATTTTCAATAATATTCAGCTCTAGGGACTGAGATGGCCATTCCAGAAGATTGTACTTGTTCCTCTGCATGAATGCCTTAGTAGAGTTTGAGCAGTGTTTAGGGTCGTTGTCTTGTTGAAAGATCCAGCCCCAGCGCAACTTTAACTTTGTCACTGATTCATGAACATTGTTCTCAAGAATCTGCTGATCTTGACTGGAATCCATGTGACCCTCAGCTTTAACAAGATTCTCAGTACCTGCACTGGCCACACAGCATGATGGAACCACCTCCAAATTTTGCTGTAGGTCGCAAGTGTTTTTCTTGGAATCCTGTGTTCTTTTTCAGCCATACATACTGCCCCTTCTTATGTCCAAATTACTCAATTTTAGTTTCATCAGTCCACAGCATCTTATTCCAAAATGAAGCTGGCTTGTCCAAATGTGCTTCAGCATACCTCAAGCGACTCTGTTTGTGTGGCATGTATGCAGAAAAGGCTTCCTCTGCATTACAGCATCATCCAGCATCTCTTTGTGCAAAGTGTGCTGTATAGCTGAATGATGCACAGAGACACTATCTGCAACAAGATCATGTTGTAGGTCTTTGGAGCAGGTCTGTGGGTTGACTGACTGTTCTCACCATCCTTCATTTCAGCTTATCTGAGATTTTTCTTGGCCTGCCACTTCGGGCCTTAACTAGTACTCCACCTGCAGTCTTCCATTTCCTCACTATGTTTCTCACAATGTAAACTGACAGCTGAAATCTCTGAGATAGCTTTTTGTATCCTTCCCCTAAACCATTGTCATTTGAGAGTTGTTTAGAGGCTCCCATGTTGCCACTCATTAGAAGAGATGCAAAGAGGGGAAACATTTGCAAATGGCCGCCTTAAATACTCTTTCTCATTATTGGATTCACCTGTGCAAGGAGGTCGAGGGACATTGAGCTTACCAAACCAGTTTTGTGCTCCAATAATTAGTGCTAAATGTATTCAAATCAATAAAATGACAAGGGTGCCTAAATTTATGCACCTGCCCAATTTTGTTTAAATAATTATTGCACGCTTTCTGTAAACACTATAAACTTCATTTCACTTCTCAAATATCAGTGTGTTTGTCTGCTATATGATATATTTAAATGAAATTTCTGATCCAGACAACCAATGATTTATAAAGGAAAATCATTAAAATTATAAGGGGTGCCCAAACTTTTGCATACAACTGTATATCCCTTCTTTCTTCTGCCCAGTTTATCACACACACACAGGAGGTATTGGTCTAGTGGTTAAGGTGTTGGGCTTGAGACCAGAAGATCCTTGTTTCAAATCCCAGCCTAACTGGAAAATCACTAAGGGCCCTTGGACAAGGTCTTTAATCCCCTAGTTGCTCCAGATGTGTAGTGAGCACCTTGTATGGCAGCACCCTCACATCGAGGCGAATGTGTAAATTATTTGTAAAGCACTTTGAGTGTCTGATGCAGATGGAAAAGCGCTATATAAACCACTAAACAACCACGCTGCTACCCCCCCCCCCCAATTTATCATTCCTCTACAATTATCCTTTACTTTTGTTGCCTCATACTTCTGAAAAGTTTGCTTTCATTGTGGTGATTGTACAGTATGAGTCATTCTTGTGTGTTTCACTACTACTAATAATAATAACAACAACAGCTAAAAACCTGCACAAATGATTAGTATAAATAAAATAAAGACAATTTTACATTCAAGTGGTTTTGCATTTAAAACTGATAAAGAAATAAACAATTCCACATCAAGCAAACTTAGTGATCAACAGAGGAAGCAGTCACTTACTTTCCTCAGAGAAAACATGGAAGTTTTTCAGCTGTCCCATGTGACAGCCAGCAGAGGCCCCACAGCCACCAGTGGGTGTTTGGCTTCACCTTAAATAACAGACAGCATCTGACTGTACCAAAGCAGGGTGCACGTTACTGGCTGCAGTGGAGTTTGACTTGGGTGACGCGATCTGCAGATGATCCAACACAGACAGTGAATGCATGTCGTCACTGAGTGCACTGTAACAGTTAAACGGTTAAATGGATTCCTCTCTGTGTTTATCTCTGTTGCTTTAATCTACACTGTTTGTTCTTCCCTATCAGAGGACTTCCTCTGGACAAAAACTGTGCACGCATGGCAACAACATCCCAGCAAGACAATGTCACAGTCTGTGGTTTCATAGCTGACATCTCTGTGGCTTTATTTTGAAAATATTTAAAGATGTCATTGTGTGAAAAAAGTTTTTGTTACACTCCTATTAAAATTAAATGGTTGGGGTTTTATGTTAAACATCCTCAAAGTCTCATTAATTTGTCTGTGCATATACAAACTTGCTATTCCCAAAATTGAAACCTCAAATAGCTGGTTGTTAACTTCTGTGACTTATGTCACAGAAACCACAATATAAACATCTTGCTCTGTGACACTCCCACCGAGCTGGTCTACACTTTGTGTGACTCACCCACTCAATCTGTAGGTGAGAGCGGAACTGTTCAGTCAATGCACTGATCCCACACCGCTTGTCTTGAGAGAAGGGGGCGTGGCCAGCAGCAACACCTATTTGAGGTGATAAGCAAACAACACACAAAATAAGGTTTTGAGTTAGAATTTTCTTCTTGTCTTCTTCTACAGCTGTATCACATCGTGATCTGTATTATTTCTACTGGCAATATTAATATCTACATTGAAGGACCTGCTGTCTTACAATGAGGTATAGTGTTTTTCAGAAAGAGTGCATAATATGACCCAGTGATTCTGCTGCACAGAGCTGACATCTATTTGACTGCGTGGACTGAGCTAATCTCTTGTTATACTCAAAATTAGTGTGCTAATAATAAATTTTAAAAAGGGTATCAATTATTGAAGCCATAACTGCTGTATTTTCCAGAATACAAATCATGTTCCACCCACCCAGCCCCCACGTTTAAGACTACTACTACTATTACTACTATTAATCTACTACTGCTACTACTACTAATATTACGTTATATTGGGGTGGGGCAGCACAGTCACTTAGTGGTTAGCACTGTTTCCTCACAGCAAGGAGGTCATGGGTTCGATTCCCACCTGTGGCCTTTCTATGTGGAGTTTGCGTGTTCTCCCCATGTTTGCGTGGGTTCCCTCCAGGTGCTCTGGCTTCCTCCCACATCCAAAGACACGCAGGTTAGGTGGACTGGAAACTTTAAATTGACTGTAGGTGTGTGTGCGGGTGTAAATGTGTTTGTTTGTCTACAGTATATGTGGTCCTGCGACAGACTGGCATCCTGTCACACCCGATAACTGCTGGGATAGGCTCCAGCCACCGCCGTGACCCGTGAATGGATTAAGCAGGTATAGAAAACAAATGAATTTATATTTGGCTTTCCCATGAATCAAAGCACTAAATAAAACAAATTCCAAGAATAAAAAATAAATGGCAATAATAAAATCACAGTGCAATAATGCACAAAATCTTAAATTAAAGACCTGATTTAAAAAAAATCAAATGGACTCGTGTTTTTATTGTGCACTTGTGTTTCCATTGCTCTGGGCCTACTATCTTTTGTGCAAACTGTGTTAAATAACATTCAATATCTTGTCCATCACACGTTTATTTGTGCATCTTGCTTATTTTTTTAACCGCCCCTATGTTACACACCACAAGCTGAGTGCTTCCTGCATAAATCCACTCTTCATGTCTCCATATGGATGTGGGCCAGCAATCCATATCTGTGGGGATTTGCTTTGTCCAAACTGCATCAAATAACATTCATTATGTTTTTGAATGCATGTTTATTTGTCCATCTTGCTTATTTTTGGAATTTAACAGCACTTAAGCCACCTTACCACTTGTATGAATTTGATCCCCGCACCGGCATGCAATTCATCGTGCCAATGTGTGTCATTAGATGGTACACTTGAAAAGTCACCTTGCACAAATTTGATCACCACACTGGAGCGTAATTTTGTGTGCCAGTGAGTAAACTCATATTGTAAACTGTGTGTAAACTGTGTGAGGCCCTGAGTGCAATGACATGCATTGACACGCAGTGACACACAATGTTTGCGAGTAGGTTGCCCAATGTTCACAACTAGTTCACACAAGTGGCATGAAATGTATGAGTGGCAGAAATTTTAAGCATTTCAAAATTTTCTTTGCATACTGGCACACAGCCTCGCACAGTTTACGACAAGTTTACTCATTGGCACGCAACATTGCAAACCAGTGTGGGGATCAATTTTGTTCAAGTGTCAAGAGGACTTTATGTTAAGTAACAGCACACCCTGTGGTGTACACATGTTCCTGTCCAATGTTAAACTCGCCTTGTTCCACACACAGAAAAAGATGCAAACTATACTCTGGTGTGACTTATGTATTGTTTTTTCTCTGTTCAATGCATTTTTCACAGGTGCAACTTTTATATTCTGATGTGACTTATACTATGGAGAACACAGTAGTTAGTTTAGTGCAGATATAAATTAAGGTAGCTCAGGGGGATAAGATGTCGATCACCAATAATCCCATTTCCACCAGTGTAACTCGGCTTACTTCTCAGATATCATGAACATTTACAGGAGCGGCCTAGTAATTGGCTTTCTGCAGCTGTTGTGTCTCCACTGAAGATCCACTGGGCTCATGCAGCTCCGTATGCAATAATGTAATAATTCTGTGATACCTACCTTTTCCCATGCGAGCTAATGACCGGTCATTAGCCCTAAAATGACTCATGAGTTGTTGTATTAGGAACAGGCTTAATTTGTAGACCTGGGTTTGATTTCCAGTCATGCTACCTGTGTCTTTGGATAAAACACTTCATCTGCATCATCTCAGTCCACCTACGTATATATGGATACCAGCCTTGGCTAGGGAAGTAACCTGTGATGGACTGGCATCACATCATCACAAGGTTTCACTGTGTGGTCTCACAGTAAAATGAAACTTGGTCTAAGCCCACTCTTGTGCATTCTCCCTGCAGATCTGAAATTGCTTCAAGATCATTTGGTGTGAAATTTTTGCCAACCGAAGATGGATTTCCACACTAAATCTGGGGTGGTAATCCTGTCTGAAGGGGAGCACTATTGCTGCAGCTTACCTGTTTTACCTTTTGGCTTCTTTAAATAAAAATCTAAATATTCTTAAATATACAGATGACATGCACTTCTATACACAGTGTATCTGACTTTTAGGGACATCAAAAGTCAAAAAGAATGTCAACAGGCTGTTCAGCTGAAGATGGTGAAGTGCTTTGATGAAGAAAACTAGCCTGGCGTCCCCTGGTGGCCTTTATGAGGAACTGCATTCCCACAACCAGAACTCCCATTCTCACACACAGACCCAGGATCCCTTCATGTTCTCCATCTTGCTGTTCTGCTGTCATTAATACTGGGTAAACTGATAGAATGGTTTAGTAATATTAAAGACAAAACAGATCATATAACCAAACATCATCACCGGTGACTCTGCAGGGGGAACCGTGGTTATATGAGGTGCAGGGGAAGAGAGGGAGGGGCATTTAAGGTTAAAATGGTGGATTGAGGAGGGAGTGTGGCCTGTGTGATGGCAGACGGGAAACGTCTCATGTCTCAGATGGAAAGCAAAACCAGGCTGAATAAAAAAGTGTGATAGCATCCTGTGCCAAACCTCTGTGGAACCATCACAGTCACACAGAGAATAAAAACGATACAAAGGTTTCGAACACACTTATTTATGCACAGTATGAGAACACGAGAGCAATATGGTAACTGCAAATTTAATTTATTTATATTTTTACCATATTTGTGGACTATATGAAGGTGGAAATTATGCAATGTTTAGGTTTTTTTTTGGTCATATTCCTAAACTCTAAAACAAACTGTGTTTGTCAAACTAGAACTAGATTTGAACTTAAAATGGACATATGTGTTAGAGTGTGAGAGTTCACTGTCAGGAATGCATCATGTGTGCATGTGTGTGTGTGTGTGTGTGTGTGTGTAGGTCTGGCTTGCCCGAACAGTCTCTTGTGTCACTATGAGGAAGTAATGCGGAGGGGGGTGGGCCAAAAACTAGGGGGCAGGATGCAGACTAAAACCTTTTTCTGTTGTGGCTGTTAGATCATCAAGCAACATCAGCAGACCAGATGTGCATGTAAAATATATGCATATTTGGTAGAAGTGGGTGGGTCTGAAGTTAGGAAAGATTTTCTCTATTGGCTGTTTTTTATGACATCACTCAGTGTCACAAATGGCGGCGGTGGTGGGTGTGGGCGGGGTATGTCTCTTCATCCTCAGTCTTCCTTCCAGTGTTTCCTTTTCTGTAGTTTTGAAACAGAATCTCTGTCTCTTCAGGACTGAAATTTACTTTCAGGATGAGAGAGGAAGATGAACTGGCTTGGAAAATTCCAGCTGAGTTGCCTTATAGGGCTACACTCCAATTAGACATTCTTAAATCATTTTAATGTGACACGTAAAATATGAGATCACTTCAGTTCAGTAAAATAATTTTGTATATTTTGGTCTAGTGATTGATTTTTTTCATAGTTTTTAAAATAACTTCTAACTACAATAAGCATAAATTTAAACACCAAACTGTTGTGTTCATTTTTTTTCCAACCTCCCAAAAAACTTAAAGGCAGCATCTATCTTTCTACAAAGCAAGATGCATCTGTGTGTGTATATGTGGCTCACATATCTCTCTGACTGTTTGTCAGATCGACCTCGGCTTTCAGATTTGGCTTGCGCATGGCATGATGGTGTGCAGCCTTTATTATGAAAATTTTGGGAATTAATTTTCAAAACTATTATTTTGATTAACATTGCAACATCAGTACTTCCAAGATGACGCCCTTCATGGCATCTCTGTCCTACCCTGCCACCTACGCGATTGTAAGCTATGGTAGAGAAACACTTCTGAATATTGGCAAAGTTCATCACAAACTTTCATTTAGCCTCTTGAATCTTGAATCTTAAGCCCATAATCCTTCTGCCGCCCTGCAGCCACTCCCCCTCTCACTGAGTGGACTACAGACCTGATGCAGTAATGCCATTCTATTTCGACACTAGCAGAAAAAACACCTGACACGCTTAAAGCTACTATCTGGCACCATTTCGGGTTCATAAACAGCAACAATAAAGATGAGCTTGACAAAAGCAAAGCGATTTGCCAGGCATGCCAAATGGAAGTGAAATATTGCAGAAATACGCATTACAAGTGACACCACTCTTAAAGTTTGCCGATTTTGCAACAACATGCCAACGCATGCACGTCCATGTTGGTAAGAAGTCCATTAAAATGTAGCCTACATTTCAAAACAAGTGCTGTTGTCAGAGTGTCAGCAGATCGCCTAAACAAATACATACTTACTACAATATTCCACCATACATACCCTTTACTTTACCACAACAAACAAACAAACAAACAAACAAACAAAAAAACAAATCTAGCCAGATTGAGCCTTCAAAAACACTTTCAAAAATCATGCTGTTGCATTCCTGCTTTTGCTTTTCAAAAAATGGTCAAAAAAAGCAAACGGCACCGGTAGTGGTACTTTTACATAGGTGGAATGGGGTTCAGCTTGCTACAGTGTTTTTGCTAAAAGCCAAAATATATGAAAACACAATAGTTATCAATCAATCCACACATTTCACAACAAACCTAAATGGCTGGTCTGGCTGCAAATGCACATTTAGTGCATGGGATTTCTGCATGTGCACATTTATTGCGTGCAATTCCCACCCCGTGAAACTGTTGCCCCTCTCTACACAAGAATATTTATGCTTTGCTGCATAGTTTTTATAAATCATACCTCGGTGTTCTTTGCACAGACCTCGCTGACGCTCAGTCCGTACTGTCAAGCCTCAGTCTGGTATTTCCCAGTACAGACCTCTTGCTTGGTCAATGATCCTTTAGCACCTTACCTCATAATGAATAAACGTAATAAAAATAAATGCACTTTCGTAGTGTGTGTGTGTGTGTGTGGGGGGGGGGGGGGGTGCTCCATCTGGGCAGTGTGGGTAGCCCTCCATGTGGTCGGTGGTCTTGATGGCATGGGCGGTGATGTTTGTGTTCCTGTTTCCAGTAGTTGGGTAATGACTTCCCATCGGCTTGAATACTGCAGCTGTAGTTCATGGAACATGATGAGGCTCAAGGGAATTGCATGTCCTTGCCCTAGTGAGCAGTTCTCAAATGAAATATTGAGCCACCCTGCCTGTATCATTTGAGTCCATCTGTTGTCAGGGCTGGGTGTCTGTGTCCAATGTCTTGCACTCGTCTGACTGGTCTGCATGAAGGGTAATTAGGTGCCTGTTGTCTTACTACGTGTGCGTGAATTTGCAATGGCTGGAACACTCTGCATAAGACAAATGTTCTGATTCTGTCAATACTGCAAGTTATCTTCCTCCAGTACTCACCTCTCACTTGGTTCAGTGAAGGCAGCCTTTCTCACAGAGTGGTCTACGTACGACTGGGGATCCGTGAGTGACCCTTAGTGATCCATGAGTATACTGGTAAAATATCACACTTTAAATTAATATCATATTCTAACTCAAAAGAGTTTGTCAAACTGTTTAAAAATGACTCAAAGTCTAATAGACAGTAGCATATACTGTATGTATTATATTAAGTCCCTTCGGCTGCTCCCTTGTTTGCACTCGGGGCCGCCACAGCAAATCCAAGGCGGATCTGCATGTTGAATTGGCACAGGTTTTACGCCGAATGCCCTTCCAGACGCAACTCCACATTACAAGGAGAAATGTGGCAGGGGTGGGATTTGAACCCGGAACCTTCTGCACTGAAACCAAGCACATTAACCACTTGGTCACCACCCCTGCCTGTATACTGTATGTATTATATTCATTATTAATTTGTATGCTAGTACAGCTAGCCATTTTATGACCAGTGTCACAGACCGAACCGTCCCCCCCTAAAAATTGGTCCGCCCTGCATCCACTGGGCATGCATCATTTCGGAGCTCAGCAGCTTATATGAGACAGAATCTCTTCACCCAAAGCGATCAAATGGATTAATGGGATTATTAACCATCAGATGACAAAGTAAAACCTCTTAAATCATTCTAAAGTCAGTTTTAAGCAGAAACGAGGCGATACTCAGTGACGGTTTGAAATGACCGACGTGCAGGGAACGCATCAGCTAGCAGTTCGTGTAGCCACGGCACTCTGATTGCTTCCTACATCTTTTATGATGAAATATTGCTGAATTTATGTGGAAATGATTGTTGTACAAAAGCTTCAGATATCTGTCACTGAGACAGATGATGACTGGAATGCAGTTTGAAGCAGAAACGAGGTGATAATCTGTGAACCGCGGCTGATGACACATACGCAGTGAAGGCAGGGCGGACCGATCTTTAGGCGAGACGGTTCGGTCGGTGACACCGGTTTGCGACAAAAATATTGGGAAGTAAAGACATTTTTTATTGGTTAAGTGGTCCTTGGTCTGAGTTAAGGCAAAGGTTTCAGATACTGCCAAGTCAGTGTACGTTAATGTCTGGTCCTCCACTTTGCTCCCTTCTCTTTCCTCTCTGCTTTGCTCTCTCACTACCTCCTCCCACTATCCGTGTCTCCTGTTTTTTAGCAGGGTGTGTCAGTTCTCTCACAGCCAGACTTCAGGAGTGTAGGATGGGAGAGAAAGCGAGAGAGAAAACTGTGACTTTATGTGTCTCTGCTGTTAGGCTGGTTACAGTCCTCCAAATGGCTTCACAATCTTTGAAAGAAAAACATTTATACCTCATAGAACATACAACAAAATACATTTCCTGCATGTATCCCATCCTAATTACACTTGGACACAATCCAATCACTATAGCAGCAGTGGGCAGCCACACACACACACACACACACACACACACACACACACACACACACACACACACACACACACACACACACACACACACACACACACACACACACACACACACACACACACACTCTATAAGTGCTGGGTGGCTACTGGAGTGCACAGAAGACACACATACAAAGGAAGAACATGCCGACTCAACACAAAAAGGAACTGGTTGTGCGTGTGTGTTTAAGGAAGAGTTTGTGTTTTGGACCTCTCAGTAGGGGACAATGTTGTAAAGTGATGATTCTGTCTTCCAAAGGCCTCTTTGATAGATTCTGTTTTCAATGAATCAGTGCTGGATTTTCTGTGCTGTAAAACATGATCTTCAGCCATCTATTGTATCTTTTTGCTTTGAACACTAAATCCTACATCTTAAATGCTGACCACTCATCTTTGATCCTAACCTTAGATACTGATTGCTGATCGGCGACCTTTAAACCTCACCAAGAATATTACGGTGCATCCAGAAAGTATTCACAGCGCTTTACCTCCACATTTTGCTATTTTACAGCCTGATTTAAAAATGGAGTAATGAATTTTTTCCCTCAAAATTCTACTCACAATACCCCATAATGACAACATGAAAAAAGTTTTTTTTTGTTTGTTTTTTTAATTTTTGCAAATTTATGACAAAAAATATGACAGGGGTGGTACCCAACTGGTTAGTGCGCTTGGTTTCAGTGCAGAAGGTTCCTGGTTCAAACCCCACCCCTGCCACATTTCTCCATGTCATGTGGAGTTGTGTCAAGAAGTGCATCCGGTGTAAAATCTGTGCCAATTTAACATGCAGATCCACCTCAGATTTACTGTGGCAAGCAGCCAAAGGGACTTACTATTAAAAACAAAAACTAAGAAATCATGTGTACATAAGTATTCATACCCTTTGCTCAGTACTTTGTTGATGCATCTTTGGCAGCAATTTCAGCCTCAAGTCTTCTTGAACATGATGACACAAGCTTGGTGCACCTATCTTTGGGCAGTTTTGGTCATTCCTCTTTGCAGCACCTCTCAAGCTCCATCAGGTTGGATGGGGAGAGTCAGTGCACAGACATTTTCAGATCTTTCCAGAGATGTTCTGTCAGATTCAGGTTTGGGCTCTGGCTGGGCCACCCAAGGACATTCACAGAGTTGTCCTGAAGACACTCCTCTGATATCTTGGCTGTGTGCTTTGGATCATTGTCCTGCTGAAAGATGAACTGTTGCCCCAGTCTGAGGAGAAGACATCTCTGTACATTGCTGCATTCATCTTTCCCTCAATCCTGACTAGTCTTCCAGTTCCTGCAGCTGAAAAACATCACCAAAGCATGATGGTGCAACCACCATACTTGATTGTTAGGATGGTGCTTGGTTTCCTCCACACATGACACCTGGCATTCACGCCAAAGAGTTTAATCTTTGTCTCATCAGACCAGAGAATTTTGTTTCTCATGGTCTGAGAGTCTTTCAGGTGCCTTTTGGAAAACTCCAGGTGGGCTGTCATGTGACTTTTACTAAGGAGTGGCTTCCGTCTGGCCACTCTACCATGCAGGCCTGACTGGTGGATTGCTGCAGAGATGGTTGTCCTTCTGGAAGGTTCTCCTCTCTCTACAGAGGAATGCTGGAGCTCTGACAGAGTGACCATCGCGTTCTTGGTCACCTCCCTGACTAAGGTCCTTCTCCTCTGATCGCTCAGTTTCGACGGGCGGCACTTGGAAAACAGCCTTCATGCAACGTGTCGATTTCACTTACTGGGTTTGTGTATTGACTCAGTCGCACATCCGGGCACTCTGTGAGTTCTTAGCAATGCCGGCTGGGCTGTAAACAATCAGTAGCAGACATTGTAAATTTATGCAACTTTTTTCATTTTCACGACTTTTTGTTTTCTTGTTTTTTTGTTTTTAATGCCTGAGCAATGCGAGGCAGTGGCTTGAACCAGCCACTGTGAGAAAGAAAATTAAAATCCATCACGCACACCAAGACGATTATGCATCACATCGATCAGTATCATGTGTTACTTCGGAGGAAAATAATCAGCAGCACAGCCCCTCCTGGCACAGACCAGCAATTCACAATACATACACGACATAATTGATATAAAATACAAAAATACCTGGTGTGTGTCTATGAGATAGGAATAAATATCAAGATATTGAACATTTAGCCATTGTGTAGGATCATTTTCCCATCGTCCAGCTTTGAGTTGGTATGGACAAGATGCCAGTCCTGCTGCTGCTAATTTGGTTTTATATCACTCCGGGCGATATTTTCCAAACCCTCTGAATAGTTGAAGGCCACACACTAAAGTCCCAACAAGAGAAATATAACTAAATTCAAACAGATGATTACTTAAATCTGGAATTCAAGAGCAAATACCACTCCCAAATACACAATGTATCTCACATGTCACAGCTGCAACCGATCTGATGCGAACATAAACTGGCAGTGCCATGGCCACGACCAAGTCAATTCGCCCTATTGACGTTTCAAATCCCGAAAAACTTCGAAGAGGTCGCTGCGCTGCGAGATCTCAGTAACTTTAAGAACTGCATTGAGACGCTCTGATCATGCTGCACTTTAACCGCTGCACATGGACAACACCATTAACATCGCAACATAAAACTATTTTTATATTGTGCCTAAAACTCTTGTGTATATATTCTCTGGGTTTATAGATGTTGTTATTGCGTTTGTGTAAACATGCGAGAATCACAGGCTGTTTCTCCGTTATTTTCAGTGGGAGCTGCTGTGAGCTACTCTCGCTTCCTGATCTTGTCGTTCTGGGGGAAAGTGAAGTTTGCTCTTTAACGTCTTGATTATTGTTCTTTTCAACACTGTTTGTCCTCTTTGTTCCAGACTAATATATATATAATATGTCTGAAATTCGGTTTGCCATACATTAAATTCCACGCAGATTAAACGTAGCAGACACAGATTATTTGTTATAATTGCTTTAGCAAGTTTTCAGGGTATCATGCAGCAGTCTGTTATTAACGTGACAAAAACCATAAAAAAAAATTACATTTTTGTAGTATAATATTCATTTACAATTGTCATCATGTGGATTCTCTATGTTGTTTGACTGCAGCGACTCTCTGGCGCGCAAGGGATTATGGGATACATCAATAGGGCGAATAAGATCCACCAGGAATAAATGTATGATTTAAGTGTTTGTAATTTTTTTTTTAACCTTTAAGCTTTCTTTTTCTTTATGTGAGCTGACTTAAAGTTTGTGTAACTAAATTTAGTGGAAACTTATTAGTCTTCTAATAGTTATCTGAAACGCTAATCTGCTAACAAAAAGGTGTGCTCTGCTAATTAGCTGTAGCTGATTAGTTGCTTTTGCGTGTGTGTCTTTTTCTGTGTGTCTTTTTCAGCCTGTCTGCGCCTGCCTCCAAAATACCTCAAGTTCCAGGTCATTTCTTCGACTCTCTCTCTCTCGCTCTCTCTCACCACCAGATATTGCAGGAGTTATAAACTCATTATAGAAGCACCACTGACAATCCCACTACAGCTTTGTTTCAATAATCATGTACTGACACATGAAACTGTCCCCATATGATCCTTATGTGTGCAAACACGCACACACAATACAGGACAAGTGACCATATGTATGCAATATTTATTAAAGATCAGATAATTGCCATTTTCCTGTTTTAAACACAAGTTATAGTTGAAATTATGATCATGAGATTCAGTTGCATTTCGACTGCGAGAAGTGAGACACGTGTGAGGCAGAGTTACAGCTGCTTTGCCAGGAAATGACGGGAGGTTTACGAGCAGATAACTGAGATGATCCACAACAAAAGCTCAGCAGAGTCAAAAGGAAGTACACTTTCTAGCGGCGACACTTGTTGTGCCACTATTTTGGACTTGTTCTCCCTGGTGTGTCGTGGCATCATTAGGCAGGATTTAACTGTTTTCATCCAAAGCCTTATTAATCTTTACTCACATTATTTACAGCACAGATGTACAAAACAACCACATTCATCATTAACCAAAAAGTCCCGAACTCTTTTAAACATGCAATAGTGAGACCACTTCTTAAAAAGCCAAATCTGGATAAAAATGTTCTGTCCAATTTTAGACCTGTTTCTAATCTGCCTTTTATCTCAAAGGTCCTTGAAAAAATACACAGCTGCAATTGTTTTTAGAAAGTAACTCTGTTTTTGAGAAGTTTCAGTCTGGCTTCAGATCAAGACACAGCACTGAGTCTGCACTTTTAAAAGTACACAATGACATTGCTCTGTCCGTTGATACCAAGTGCCCTGTTATTTTAGTAATGTTGGATTTGACAGCGGCATTCGATACGGTCGACCATTCTATTCTTTTATCACGACTTGACCAGTGTGTTGGTATTCATGGTACAGCACTGAAATGGTTTAAATCGTACCTAGCCACCTAGCCGAACTTTTTCTGTAATGATTGGTGATTTATCGTCCTCCGTTGCGCCTTTGTTTTGCGGTGTGCCTCAAGGCTCCATTCTTGGCCCTTTATTATTTTCATTGTACATGTTGCCACTGGGATCTATTGTAGCCAGGCACAATCTTGCTTTTCACTGTTATGCAGACGATCTACAGATTTATTTGCCTGTGATTCCGAACACAGCAGGTGCTCTTCAAGCCCTCATCAACTGTATTGCAGACATAAAGTTATGGCTAGGTCAAAATTTTCTCCATTTAAATGAGGAGTAGACAGAATATATTTTATTTGGCGATTGCGCCACTGATTTTAACCACCTGCCTGCTAAACTGAAAGCCACTGTAAAAAACCTTGGGGGTCACCTTTGACAGTGGCTTCAGATTTGATAAGCAGATTGATAGTGTGGTCAGGACCAGTTTTTATCGGTTGCGTCTCTTGGCAAAGGTTAAACCTTTTTTAAACCGTGCAGACCTGGAGAAAACCATTCACGCTTTTATCAGCTCGAGGATCGATTATTGCAATGCACTTTATGTTGGGATTTCCCAGTCGTCTCTCAAACGGCTTCAACTGGTTCAAAATGCAGCTGCACGTTTTTTACAAACACTTCCCATCGCCAACATATCACTCCAGTTCTTTATTCTCTTCATTGGCTCCCCGTTTCTTTTAGAATTGATTTTAAAATTTTGCTCTTTGTTTTTAAAGCTCTTAACGGTCTTGCCCCTTCTTACCTTTCCGAACTGTTGTGTATTCGTAACAAACCAGGGCCTTAAGGTCTACAGACCAGCTTTTACTGGAAGTCCCAAGAACCAGGTATAAGCACTGGGATGATCAAGCTTTTTCTGTTGCTGGGCCTAGACTCTGGAACAAACTTCCCCCTGACATGAGAACCATGACAGACTTTGATCTTTTTAAAGCTCGACTCAAAACTCATTTGTTCAGACTGGCTTTTGATACTTATTAAGCAGTGCTAGTGTATTTATTTATTTATTTTGCATTTTATTTTTTGAATGTTAAATGTTTATGCACACTGTCTTTTCCTTGTTTGATTTTAATGGAAAGCACTTTGTGCACCTTGTGTGTTGTAAAAGGGCTCTATAAATAAAATTTGATTGATTGAATTTGAAAAAGAAAACTTTTACAGCTGTGTCATGTAACGTAACTGTTGCAGGCAAACAGAGTTTATTTTGTTCATTTAAAATGGGTGAAAAATCATGTTTTTTATCTACTATTGACAGCTAAAAACAGTTGGGTAAAACTGCATGTAGAACTCCTTTACTGTGAGCTAAATTTGAACCTGTGAAATGGCTCATTTGTACTCACAGATATGTTAAAAAATACATGTTTCAGATTTTCTGGAGATGCAAGTGTTACCAAAAGTTAATTACATTTTAGTGTGGATCCGAACAAGGGGCAGATCTTGCTTTTGATCCTGATTCCTTTCATCTTGTAACTAGGATTGTTATTAAAGTCAGCAATCGGTATCAGTTGTCAGAATATACCCCTTAATCCTGGGTCCTTTGATTAAAGCAATCAGCTGTCAGGATATGTTTAACAATCAGGATTGGTTAATGGACTGCATTTATATAGCACTTTTCAGAATCAGAAGCTCAAAGATCTTTGCAATGATGCCTCACATTCACCAATTCACACACACACACACACACACACACACACACACACACACACACACACACACACACACCCCGATGTCGGTGTGCTGTCATGCAAGGTGCTCACAACACACCAAGAGCAACTCAAGGATTAAGGACTTTTCCCAATGGCTCTTAGTGACTGTGTGGTCTGGCTAGGGTTTGAACCAAATATCCTCTGGTCTCAAACACAGTGCTTAACCCTTAGGCCATCACCTCCACAATCAACATTAAAGGTCAGGATCCACGCAAAGTGATCAAGGTCAATCATCAGAATCAAATTTCAGAATCAGGAACAAAAATCAACATCAGAGTTCAGCATTCGAGACCTAAAATCAGAGATCAGGCTTAAAGGGCAGGACAAAAGATGAGCAATCAGGATCAAAGATAAGTGATCAACGTCAATGACCGGGATAAATGTTAACAATCAAGGTCAAAGCTCAGTGGTTACAACTAAAGATGAGTGATCAGGATCAAGGATCACCATCAAAGTTCAGCAATCAGGATCTAAATTCAGATCTTGCAGGATTAAAGGTCAGCTCAGAGATCAGTCATCAGGATCAGAAGTCAGTGGTCATGTTCCCAATACCACTGATCATGGTCAAAGTTGTCACTCATTGTGAGTATGCCTCAATGTGGAGGTACCCAGATGTACAGTACGCCAACTGGGCTTTTAGTCTTTGCTGTAGTCTGTCTCCTGTCCTTTTCTTATGTCTTGTCAGTTATTTAGTTAGTTAGTTGTATTGGTTTTGTGTCTTATTTAATTGGTTTCTTAGCTGAAAGTTTTCCTTTATAGCCATTGCTCCTTTGTTTCTAACCCTCAGCCAATCTTGAATTCCTCTTTATTTTCTCTGCACCGATCTTAAATTTGGTCATTCTTTATGGTTTTGTGTTAGGTGCTACTCTTTGGTTTGATGGGTCTCTCCGTCTGTCAGTCAGCCCCTGTGTTTGTTTGTCGGTATGGTCCTGTCACTTGGTGCTCCTCACAGCTGTTTTTCATCACAATCAACTCACCTGTTGCTTGTCATCTCGTTACATGTCACTATTTAAGTTTATCACTGTTCTGCCTTAGTTTGTCTCAATGCACAACGCCCCCCAGAGGCTGATTGCTTCAGTACTTTTCCGATGTGTGTTCTTTTCTCCAGTGAAGTAAAAAAGTTGGCTGCAGCTCACCAACATTTATAAGATTTGTTGTTACCCTCGGCTTTCCAACTCATCCAGCAGCAGCCGTATAATTCTATGTTCAGCGTCAGCGACATGGTTCTGCACACATGCTGGAGCCTTAAATTTGTTTCTTTGTTCTACATCCAAACCAAAGAAGGCAAATGACCTGTCTGTCTTGCAGACACTTATTTCTGTCCTTCCTTTTCAGCCTTACTTTCATTATCTCCTCCTCTAGTTTGCTTTCAGTAAGATGTGCTACATTATCACGCCTTACTCCTAGAAAATATTCCCTGGAGATATGACAACAATATGATCCAAAAGTCTCTTCTTTCTGTGACTCTTCTTTCTTGTGAACAAAACCACATCTGATTAAATCCTCATGGAGGAAAAAGGGATCATACCTCATAGACGTGCTTTACTACAGCCTCAAGTCGCCATCTGGTGGTAATATTGCTGCAAACCCTTTCATTCCATTACAGTTGCCCTGTAAACACTGTTTTACTGCTCAAACACAAAGGATGATAGTTTTGTTGTTTCAACATCGTCACTGTATGAATTTGTTGCCACCTCCATAATCCATTAAAAGCAGGAGAGAAATGGGAAGTGCAACAACAGATGAATTTATCAGATTCATGTAGGGACAATACCAGTAAAAAAAAGAAAAAAAAAGAAAAAAAAAATCAATGCTAAGAAAGTTTAGGGTAGTCAGAGAGAACACCAAAAAAAAAAGAAAAAAAAAAAGAAATATGTTATGGAAGTTGGATCACCAAGATATGGATCAAGATTCCTGGTGTGTTTTGGACAAGAAAATTCATCTGTATTGTTCCAGTTCACCCAGTAAATGGTTATTTGCCCTGGCTGTGGAAGTCAACTGGAATTGATTGGTATCACATCCAGGGGGAGTCATAGACTTTCATCTACTTCACCCAAATGGTATACAGAGATAAGCATCAGTGGAACTGGCCTCATGGCCAATGTAGGACTTACTGTATTTTCTAGGGTATGTCAGACTTGTCAAAAAAAAAAAAAGCCTAAGTCATACCTTTTTTTCTGTATTGTCAGCAGTTTTATTTTAATATTTTGTGCATTGTTATAGTGTATTTTTATTATTGGCATTTATTATTTTATTAAGTTTATTTATTTAGTGCTTTGAAAGTCCTGTATAAATAGTTAATCATTATTATTATTAATAATAATGAGCATGTGATTTTTTCGGTATATGAATGAATGAACTGAATGTATTCGTCACGCACGTCATGACCGGCCCTGATCCAGGCTTTGATCCCTTTTTTGCCCCTTTCTTTGCAGCATCTTCTGTTCCCGCTTTGATTTATTAGTGTTTTTTTTTCCACCATGTGTTTCTTCTATGTTCTATTTTGCTTTGTCACTTTGCCACTTAGCCATTGTCCAGTTCCATTCTTGTTTTGTTCAGCCAGTTTGTGTTTTCATTGTTTACCACTTGTTTATTTTGTTCTTCTCATTTGTTATATTACCTGTTGTGCTTCAGTGTCAGGTTTTGTTATCTCAGTCTCTGTTTTATTTTTAATTTGTTTAGCCACTTTGGTTTCTTAGTCTGCTCCACTTTAGTTTTGTCTTAGTGTTTTATTTTCTATTATTCTCAGAGCAGTTTTTATGAAGTTTATCTTCTGTGTTTGTAATGCTCTGGTTTGCTTTTCAGTTTTGTTCTTAGATTGCACTCACATCCAGTTATTTACTCCATGCCCTGCACCTGACTTTATGTTTTTCCCCTCACTTTGATTCTGTTGGCTTTGTTTTCTTTAATTCACACTCTTTGCACCTGCCCCATGTCTCTCACCTTGTTTCTGTCTGTATTGATTCACCTCACTCACACTCCCTACACCAGCCCAAGTATCTTTGTTCCTCACATCACTCTCTTGCACAGTGTTTTATTTTTGTCTACTAGCCACGGCCCCTTTCTGGAATCTTCCCTCCACACCTGCACCTTGTTACCTAATTAGTCTGCACATGCACGTTGTTCACAGCACCTGTTACTTAAGCCCTTACAGTCTCACAGCACACTGCCAGATTGTTGTCTTGTACACTTTCCAGCGCCCTTCATTGTCCTGATTTTGTCTTGCCGTGTTACGAACCCTGCTCTGTTGTCTTGGACCATGTCTCTTGCCTCATCCCGGTTGAAGGTGTTTGCTTGTGCCTCTGAATCCTGCTTGTTTGTGACTGCGTCTCAACCTGACCCTTCTTGTACCTCTGCCTCGCTGACTGATTACATGTGTACCGAACCTGATGCTGGAATAAAGACCATGATACCCCCCACACCTGAGCCTAGTCTGGGAGTCTGTATTGCGGGTCCAGCCACTCCTGGTGACAGACTCCTGCCCGTCCTGACAGTGCACACACACACACACACACACACACACACACACACACTTAACAAAAAAAGAAATCTCTCATTAAACAAAAACAAGACAAAAACAAAACTCGTGGGCAATTTCTAGTTTTGTGCGGCCTAAAGGGCGCAGGCTGAAGCAAAAGCTTATAATCACCCACCCCTTTTACCATATATGTAGACTAATAACATAATAAAAACAAACAAAAAACAAGCAGATACAATACAGAGTAATCTATGAACTAAAACATCTTACCACAACAGCACAAATCAACACACAATAAAAAAGTAACAAGCTCAGTTAACCTGATTCATCATAGTAAGTAATTATATTGTTTTATAGTCTTTTTAGGCCAAATATATATATATATATATATATATATATATATATATATATATATAAAACCTACTATGGAGTTTTAGGGCCACATTGAATTTCTTTTTTTTTTTTTAGACTTCGAGAATAAAGTCGGAATTTTACGAGAATAAAGTCGGAATTTTACGCGAATAAAGTCATAATATTACAAGAAAAAAGTCAAAAAAATATATTACGACTTTATTCTCGTAAAATTACGACTTTATTCTCGAAGTCTAAAAAAAAGAAGAAAGAAATTCAATGTGGCCCTAAAATGCCGTCGTAAATACCCATGGACTTATACTCCTTAAATTAAATACAGTACTAGCATGTTCATTATTACAACATATAGAGTAGAATAAAGAGTGAACACTCATGTTGCAGCACACAGATGTGAGAAAATTTCAGGCTACTGACTCAACATCTGACTCTGTAAATCAAATTATAACTGCATAAAAGTCACCATCATTCTTTCTTCTGACAATAACTTTATTGCTGTCATTTCATAAGATTCTTAAATTGAGAAGGTGTGCAAGTGGTTTCAGTTTTAAAAATAGGAAAATTGTCTTGTTCCTTTGCTGGGATAATTTGCAAAATGTTAACATACCTTGTTACTGGTAAAATCTAGCTTGATATTAGCTGAAAAATCTTAAGAAAAAGGTAGATATTAAAAAAGAGACCATTTTTCTGTTGTAAGAAAAATGTTTGACAAGATTATCTTTATAATTAGAAAAAATAAAATCTATTTTCTAGAAACAAGGCTTTTTGTACTTTATTAAAAAATCAGTGTACATAAGTGTGGTTGTACTGCTCCCATCAGGTTACTTAAGGTCTCAGATTTTTGTGGAATGTGATACTAATCATATCTCCCAAGTCTGACTTCAACAGTGTAGGAAAAACACAATTACTGAATTAGGCCACACCCACTCACCTTTTGCAGTCAATAGCAACACAGCTGAAAGAAAGATTAAAAACTCCATGCAATAACATTTTTGTGGCTCAGTCCAAACATGGTATGTGCCAAAGATTATGAAGATTAAACAAAAATTATGAGTGAAAAAACAGTTTCACAAACAATTCAAAATGTCAGAAAATGGTCCAGGGAAAAGCGGGCGTGAATAGTGTTGTTAACTGAATGGCCTTGAAAAGAATGTAGATGTCAAAAATGTTTGATTTTGGAAAGGTAAAATGCCAAAAGGTAAATGTGGTTAGTATAGTGATACCTTGTGGTTTGTAAGTGTAAATTAGATTTCATGAGTAGTAGGTGCCTTGTGGGAGTTTCACTTTTACGACCCCAGCAAAATTGTATTAGTGGAGAGCAGAAAGAATTCAAAATGGTTGCAAAGGTACAAAATGGATGTAGGTGGGGCCAATGTGGCTCAATGCGCCTGAGCACAAAGAACACCAGAAAAAAAGAATTGTGATTGTACGACGGAGGGTTTATTAGTTATTGGCAAAATTCTATTGTGGTGGTTGTAGCAAACCCATCAGGTCACTTAAGGTATCAGTTTTGAAGAAGGCCATATTGTGTCCCCAAGTTCAACTTCTAAAGAGTAATTCTTTCATGAGCTGTGCCACATTTAGTGAATTAGGCCACACCCACTCAATTTTGATAGCCAATAGCAGCAGAACGGAAAGAAAGATAAAAAAGCCATGCAATCGCTTTTGTGCGGCTCACTCCAAACATTATGTGCGCCAAATTTTATGACAATTGAGCAGCAATTGAAACAGGCCCGGTGCCAGAAAAAAATATTAAGGGGGCGATGAGTTTATCACAGGGGGCGGGGTCGCCCCCCCCCCCCACAAAAAAAAGTGCGCTGTAAAACCCCTCACTACACACTTTATACACTTTTCTCAAACAGGCATTAACATTTTCTCACTTTTCTCTCGTGTGTAAACACTCTCAATGTTCAAACCTTAGTAGAAAATAAGACCAACCTGTTTTCAGGCCCAAACATTTGTTTGGGAAATAAAAATAGAACATTTTCCTATAAATAATTATGATGGTTTTTAGAACTAACGAATTTAATTTTAACGATCAACCTACGAGGGTTAGGAACACATAAGAAATTATTAATAGTGACTGACCAGTATTTCACAGTTCCTCTGATCGCGCCTCTTCGTCCTGGCGCCGCGCCACTGTCGCGCCTTTTTCCACTCACACTTCGCTGCAGGTGTCTTTTTCCGAGTGAAGAACACAGTTATGGGTAGGTGATGGCGCTCTTTTTTCTTCTGGGCGAGAAGATTCTTATAAACAGACACACAGAACACAATGCGTGTGCTCTCTCTTCGCAGTGCCGCAACAGGTGTCCCGTCATCTCGACAGAACACCGGCCTGCTTGATGAGGACGCACAATGCGCTGTAAAAAAGAAAAAAAGCATGCAAAATTGGACTAAAAAAAATCTGCGAAACTGCGAGGCGTTATATTTTCCAGTATTTCTTTTTCTTTCTTTTTTATTTTTAGTTTTGATAACTCTCATATCCAAGGGGGCGAGGTTGATGACGTGAGGGGGCGTTGCCCCCAAACGCCCCCTCGTGGCGCCGGATCCGAATTGAAGGAAGAGTAGTGGGAAATAAAAGTAAAAAAAAAAAAAAGAAAGAAATCAGATTTGCAAGCACACCAAAATGGCAGAAAAACTATCTAGGCGCAAATGGGCAATGCACCTCTCGATACACTGAACTGTGTAGACCAGATTCCTTTTGCTGGTGTGTGATGCATGTAGTGGGAGTGGGCTCCTTTCTGTTCAACTGCACACGTGCATGTGTGTGTGGGACGAGCTAATAACATACAACAGAAGATAACATGGCAATAATAATTATAATATAGCACTTTCAGGCAAGCCATTTCAAACTGCTCTCTACAGTAAAATATCCACAACAAAATGGTCACATGTAAACATTGATAAAAACCAATTCAACCCCAAATACAAATATATTATATAACACCACATCATAACAAGTTGGGACAATATGGAAAAAAAACCCAAACAAACAATCTGGAATACAACAAAAAGCATCAGTTTAACAAATGAAGCATACAGTAACATCAGTATTCCCAAGTGTTATTCTATGTACGTACATAACATTTTAGGTTGTTTTTGAAAAAATACAGCTGTAGTTTGAAGTTTACATCACTCTGTGGAGGGTGCCTGAACTGGCTGTACTGCTTTTGGATGTTGTCATTTTTGGGGGCTTGATGGGCGATGGATACGTGCTGGCAGGTGGCAACCAGCAAAGAGCCCAAACCATCCATAAAGAACTCTGCAAGGTGAGACACACACACACACACACACACACACACACACACACACACACACACACACACACACACACACACACACACACACACACACACACACACACACACACACACACACACACACGCCGGTGAGCATTTTCCCACTGAACAGATTCAAAAATGGTTCAAAAGTGAGTTTTTTCATCGTTTATTTGCAGACGTCTAATCAACGTTCTGGGTTAGACTGTTT
The DNA here is from genome assembly GCF_902500255.1 of Thalassophryne amazonica. Lineage (NCBI taxonomy): Eukaryota > Metazoa > Chordata > Actinopteri > Batrachoidiformes > Batrachoididae > Thalassophryne > Thalassophryne amazonica. The sequence continues at coordinate 46,723,797 of NC_047118.1, forward strand.
TAAACCGTGATTTTGAATAGTGGTATTTTTAACCTGTACAATGATTAAATTGTAGCACATCACAATTTTGAAGCCCATTTATCATTTAAAAGTTAGCAATGAAAACTGTTGAAAACTGGTTTAAATACGAACGTTTAAAGAACTTGAATAAACTTTCACTTTTAAACCAGTGTAACATATTTTCACCATAACCATTTTTATACATCTATTTAACATTAAAATCCTCCCTTCTGGAAGTCTTAAGTAATGACCATAACATTTTTTGTTAAAAATAGCAACACAAAAATTACACTTGGAAACATTGTTCTGGCTGCTGAGAGACTATTGCAACACCATGAAATATCGCATATATAATCATAATAGTTTACAAAAGGACTTAAAAAACAACACACCATAGAGGATATAATAAATGTATTCATGCAACAGTTTAAATACAACATGAATAATGTATTTGAATTGCTCCAACTGGACATAGTTCTCTTGAATTTGAAATGTTTTCATTAAATTACCAAAAACTAATAAAATCAACAGTTGGGATATATATATATATATATATATATATATATATATAGAGAGAGAGAGAGAGAGAGAGAGAGAGAGAGAGAGAGAGTTTATAAAATAGGTAGTTGACATTTTTTGAAGGGTGGTAATATATTAAGCAAAGCTTGTATAATGAGTGGGAATGGCGTGTGATACCAGAATGCTTTTAGAACCTTCGACCTCAACAATTTTTAGAAGTTGAACTGAAACCCTTTTATTTTCTGTTAATTATGTAATTTTTTATGTTAATGCACTGTCTTAATGTATTTATAAATTGTTTAGGTTGTTATTATTATATATGTGCTATTATTATCAGTATTATTATTATTTTATTTTTACATATATTTTGTGGTTTGATTTTCAAATGGACCACAATGGAAATAAGTGTTTTCACTTTCTTATGTCATCCATCTATTTCTAACATATTTACAATTACATTATGTACTTACATTGAACTTACTAAATAAAATCACTCACTGCGCTCACACATTTAATATAAAGATGACTTACCGCCCACTGCTGGCATGGCGTGTGAGCCCATAATGTAGTTAGCCACATCCATTGTTCAGTGTTGTTAGTTAATGTCCTTAGCTTCTCCAAAAATATTAGTCCTATGAACATTCCATTCTGGCAGCATTCATTCTTCACTCAAAATACATAAGCATACGAAACGGCAAATGTCAGCTCTCCACAGTTTCTCTGTGATCAATGACGCACGCACTGTCTTTTCCACAGTCTACCGCAAGCAGGTGCTTCTAATTTTAGACAGGCATAAACAGACTCCAGGTTTCACTTATGGTACCAGCAACATTCAACTTAACTCACTCATGGTAATGGCAACATGACACTTAACTAAACTGACTCAGCCAATTCAACCACAAAAACACAATAAATCAATAACACTAACAACTGTTAAATTAACATGTCCCACAATAACAACATTTAAAACCCCAAAACCCTGAACTCCCATGGTTCATTGCAGCACAACATCCATTGTTTACTGGTTAGCTAAAATGGCTGATTTCGCCAAAAATATTTGTACTATCAGCTTTCCCTTTTCGCAGCATTTATCCTTGATCCAAAATAGATAAGCATACCAAACAGCAAATGTCAGCTCTCCCTGCTTTTTGTGTGGTCAACACCACACACATATACGTCCGCACGCACACACAGAAAGGCCACTCGGCTACTATAATATAGATAATAATAAAAATAAGCAGTGCTAACTTGATTTTGACAAAACCACATACCAAATTGTTAAGACAGTTTTCTTGGGGAGGTGATGGTCTAGTGGTTAAGCAGTGGGTTTTCAGATCAAAGGATTGTCAATCACTGCAGATGCTTGGACAATGTCCTTAATTCCCAAGTTGCTCCTGGTGTGTAGTAAGCGCGTTGCATGGCAGCACCCTGACATCGGTGTGTGTCTGTGTGAATGGGCGAATGCAAGGCATCATTGTAAAGCGCTTTGAGCTTCTGATATAGAAGAAAAAGCACAGTCCATTTACCATTTCTTCAAAACCTCTAAATAATTGATATCAATGCAACATGTCCACATACCTTTGAATTTCAAATGTCTATGTGTACACACACACACTAGGCATTTGAATCGCATCACTGACAACGAATCGATACACATATCAATACACTACCAGCGATACGATACGATTCACCCCTGTTCCCGATTTGATGGTGATTCAATTCCTCAATGTGATATGATGCAATTCAACATGATGCAAAGAAATTATACCAAAAATTTAAATAGAAAATAAGAAGCTGCAATTCAGTATGGTACTATGGTATTCTTCTTCTGATTCTAGTAGAGGCAGAGAATTTGTTTTACTCCTTATAAGCAGAAAATTTACCAGATTCAACATTAAGGAACAGGAATCATATTTGGAACCTATTTGATCACACTGTCAGAACTTAACCAGTAAGACAACTTCTCTTTCAATGAGTGACTGACAGTGACTCACTTTAAGTCACTCATTGAGAGAGTACCTCCTTGGCAAAATAATCTGAGATACTTTCTTACCAGTTTTGCCAAGTTAGGAGGCGCACAACATTATTTCCAAATGACCTGCGTCTTGTCAAGTTTCACATCTTTTTTTTCTTTTTTTTTTTAAAAGCCAAAATATCTCAACCGCCTGATTTAAATGTTTTAGGTGCATCATAAATCTCCTACAACTGCTTGCACCGTTGTCGCTGGCCTCCATTTTGAAATAGATTTGTTGCCACAGACGTTGCGGTAGAAATGTGCTTTCAGGCTTCTGTCAGTGGTGCATGCAATGTGCGTCGGGAAAAAGAAAGGAAAAAAAAAATTGATGCAAGCACGCAGCAACCGATCCATCGCAATTTCACCCATCAAATGAATTGATGCGCACTGAATGAATCAATACACTCATCATGCACGTTTGTATCTAGATACCGATCCAAATCGATTAATCTTCACATCCATAATACACACAAATTGTGACAGTATAATTTGTAAATAAAGATTTCCTTCATTGTACCACTATTAGTGTAATACATTACACAAGATTATGTTTGTAGAAGTAGTTAAAATGTGTCATGCTATTTCTTTGTTCCTATTGGATATTAATGAGCTATCAACCAATCAGAGTAGTAATGGGGTGGGACAAAGAGAGAGCAACAGGTAGATGGGTGTACAAGTTGCAGAAGAGTCCACATTCACTTTTATTGTTCTACTGTCCGGCCCCGGTCCTTGTTTTCTGTTTGTTGTACTTGGTGAGTTCCATCTAAGTTTTGTTCTGTTGATCTCTTTTCTGGTCTTACCTTTGTTTTCCTAGTTTGATTCTTTGTTCCTTTCACGTTGGTTTTTTATTAGGCTTTTGGTTTTACTTATCTTTGTTACCTCCACCAAGGAGGTTATGTTTTCGGTCGCATTTGTTTGTTTGTCTGTCTGTCTGTTTGTCAGCAGGATAACTCAAAAAGTTTGAATGGATTTTGATGAAATTTTGTGGAGTGGTTGGAAATGACAAGAGGAACAAGTGATTAAATTTTAGTGGTGATCTGGATCACGATCCGGATCCAGGAATTTTTTAAAGGATTCTTCACCATTGCGGGATAGGGGGAATTTTGACATTCTAGTTTCTAACTCCACAAAAACAAGGCAGAAAGGCTTGAAAAAAATTAGGGTGTAACATAGTCAAATGTTCTATCAAACAACAAAGTTTGGTGATGATCGGATCCAGATTCCAGATCTGGTGATCAACAATATGCAAAAATATAGGGAAAATAGAAAATGTGTCAATGTGAGGTGACAAATGAAGCTAGAGATAAACAACTAACACCAAATTGTAGCTGAATCTGTACTGATTCAGTAAGGTGTCATCAGATTTGATGTAGCTTCAAATGTTATGGAGCTAGATCCAGAAGAAAACTGCCATTACCGAAAAATCGTTTTTATACAATAACATTTGTTTTCAAATTGTAATATTTCTTAACCCCTTAACGCCCAAATTTATATAGCTGTATATAAAAAAATGTTTTGTGTGTGTTTTTGCCTTTAAGTAGATGGTAAATAATGTTGAGATTATTAATATCACTTTTGCACAAAAACTAGATAGTAATATTGGGTATTCTGGTAATGACTTTATGTTATAATGTTATAATAATAATGATGGTATGTTGCAAATTTGCGACAACGGGCATACAGGTCAATTTGGTAAGTTACATATTTGAGTCAGAGATTGTAGCATATATGCAATGATGGGCGTTAAGGGGTTAAATTTATTTTTGTTGAAATTTTGTGGAGTGGTTGGAAATGACAAGATGAACAAGTGATTAAATTTTAGTGGTGATCCAGATCACGATCCGGATCCCGATGCTAACGCATTAGCATATCTATGGCATTTTCAATGTTAAAAGTTAGCATTAAGCAGTTGCAGCTGTCATCACATTCGAGTGCGTTTTCAAATTATAATATTTCTTAAATTTATTTTTGTTGAAATTTTGTGGAGTGGTTGGAAATGACAAGAGGAAAAAGTGATAAAATTTTAGTGGTGATCTGGATCACGATCCGGATCCCGATGCTGATGCGTTAGCATGTCTATGGCATTTTCAATGTTAAAAGTTAGCATTAAGCAGTTGCAGCTGTCATCACGTTCGGGTGCATTTGTTTTCAAATTGTAATATTTCTTAAATTTATTTTTGTTGAAATTTTGTGGAGTGGTTGGAAATGACAAGAGGAACAAGTGATTAAATTTTAGTGGTGATCCAGATCACGATCCGGATCCCGATGCTAACGCGTTAGCATGTCTATGGCATTTTCAATGTTAAAAGTAAGCATTAAGCAGTTGCAGCTGTCATCACGTTCGGGTGCATTTGTTTTCAAATTGTAATATTTCTTAAATTTATTTTTGTTGAAATTTTGTGGAGTGGTTGGAAATGACAAGAGGAACAAGTGATTAAATTTTAGTGGTGATCCGGATCACGATCCGGATCCCGATGCTAACGCATTAGCATATCTATGGCATTTTCAATGTTAAAAGTTAAGCAGTTGCAGCTGTCATCACGTTCGGGTGCATTTGTTTTCAAATTGTAATATTTCTTAAATTTATTTTTGTTTATATATTAATAATCTAATGATTATTATATACAATTTTAGAGAAAGAGACAAAAAGAAATAGATCACTGTGCCAAGGAGGGAATCTCTTTAGGGTCAGTGACCCTATGGCCTTGTTTAGAGAAGTGTTTCATAAATGTTAAAAAATTCATATATTTGCAGTTTAGTTGAATAATATATTGAATTTTGTCTCTTATTTGTTTTTGTCTATAAGCACATGCAATATCAATATCAGTGCTCAGATCACAGTAGCTTCTGGGAAAGGTGCAAGGTGCAATAAACTGTGATGCCAAGCATTAAGGATACATGCTATCCAGTCACAGCAGCTGAAACTTTTTTTTACTACTGAGCAAACATCATTGTTAGACTTTTTTAGGTTCAATGATTCCACGGCGTGTAGATGTTATGGCGTCAGTGAACCCATGGCCTTGGCGGAGGTTTGCACTCTCTGAGTGTTTCTAGTTTTAGGTATGTTATTGGTTTGGTTTTGGATGTTGTTACTGTCACGGATTGTTTTTGCCTTTGCTCCTGTCTGTCACACCCCATCTGTCACTGACCCGCTTGACTCCTGTCTTTCCTAGTCTTTGTCTCGGCTGACCACACCCCCTTCCTGAACGTTCTCCACACCTGTCTCACATCACGCCCTGACTGCCCACTGAGTCTTTAAGCCCCATGTGTGTTATGGCCCAGTCACATGGCACTTAACGAAGTGTGACAAAGCCCTGACGAAACAAGAAATCTGGACTTTCCTTGACTGTCGTTGACATCGTTTGTCCTTGCCCATTCATTGTGCTTTTTGCCTTGTACTTCTGCCCTCGTATTATATCATCGCCATTGTTTAGTCTTTGTTCTTTTGCCTTGTCGTGTATGACCCCGCTTTGCTTTTTGGACCATACTCTTGCCACAACCTGTGACCTTTGCAACGCCGTGTTTGAACCTTGCTTGTTTTTGGACCTCGCCTCTGCCTAATAACTGTGTCACTTCCTGTAGCAAAGAAAAATTGAAGATACGATCTCCTTTTTATCTCATTTTCATCTCCTAGATATAAATGAGCACCAATTGAGACCAAAGCGGTTTTCTCATTCTTCTCAAATGGCTCTCCTGAGAAATAGACATGGTTCAGTCTCATGGTGATCACTGTGCAAGCTCTCTAAATTGTCTCACAGTTGTCTCTTTTCCTGAACTCAGCTAAGAGAAAAATGAGACATATTGTGCTGCTTTCAAATATGTCTAAATTTGATATCCAGTGAGAAATATACATGATTCTGTCTCTCACTGATCACTGTTTGAGTTCTCAGATTCTCTTATACATAGTTCTCTCTTTTCTTGCGTCTCAGCAAATGGTGTCTCATTTTAGCTTTTCTTTTGCTCCTAAGGGACCCTTAGGAGAAGTAACTCAGAAAAACAATGTCGGACTCTGTAGTTTCCTCTGGGCCCCTCCCCAATCAGACCGGGAGTGACATGTTTAGCCGCATGTTCTCCTTGAATTGCTGGCTGTCTGAGTGGTGTCCAAAAAATGAGGTGGACTTCATAGATAATTGGCAAAGCTTCTGGGGAAAACCTGGTCTTGTTAGGAGAGACGGCATCCATCCCACTTTGGATGGAGCAGCTCTCATTTCTAGAAATCTGGCCAATTTTCTTAAATCCTCCAAACCGTGACTATCCAGGGTTGGGACCAGGAAGCAGAGTTGTAGTCTTACACACCTCTCTGCAGCTTCTCTCCCCCTGCCATCCCCTCATTACCCCATCCCCGTAGAGACGGTGCCTGCTCCCAGACTACCAATAACCAGCAAAAATCTATTTAAGCATAAAAATTCAAAAAGAAAAAATAATATAGCACCTTCAACTGCACCACAGACTAAAACAGTTAAATGTGGTCTATTAAACATTAGGTCTCTCTCTTCTAAGTCCCTGTTGGTAAATGATATAATAATTGATCAACATATTGATTTATTCTGCCTTACAGAAACCTGGTTACAGCAGGATGAATATGTTAGTTTAAATGAGTCAACACCCCCGAGTCACACTAACTGTCAGAATGCTCGTAGCACGGGCCGGGGCGGAGGATTAGCAGCAATCTTCCATTCCAGCTTATTAATTAATCAAAAACCCAGACAGAGCTTTAATTCATTTGAAAGCTTGACTCTTAGTCTTGTCCATCCAAATTGGAAGTCCCAAAAACCAGTTTTATTTGTTATTATCTATCGTCCACCTGGTCGTTACTGTGAGTTTCTCTGTGAATTTTCAGACCTTTTGTCTGACTTAGTGCTTAGCTCAGATAAGATAATTATAGTGGGCGATTTTAACATCCACACAGATGCTGAGAATGACAGCCTCAACACTGCATTTAATCTATTATTAGACTCTATTGGCTTTGCTCAAAAAGTAAATGAGTCCACCCACCACTTTAATCATATCTTAGATCTTGTTCTGACTTATGGTATGGAAATAGAAGACTTAACAGTATTCCCTGAAAACTCCCTTCTGTCTGATCATTTCTTAATAACATTTACATTTACTCTGATGGACTACCCAGCAGTGGGGAATAAGTTTCATTACACTAGAAGTCTTTCAGAAAACGCTGTAACTAGGTTTAAGGATATGATTCCTTCTTTATGTTCTCTAATGCCATATACCAACACAGTGCAGAGTAGCTACCTAAACTCTGTAAGTGAGATAGAGTATCTCGTCAATAGTTTTACATCCTCATTGAAGACAACTTTGGATGCTGTAGCTCCTCTAAAAAAAGAGAGCTTTAAATCAGAAGTGCCTGACTCCGTGGTATAACTCACAAACTCGTAGCTTAAAGCAGATAACCCGTAAGTTGGAGAGGAAATGGCGTCTCACTAATTTAGAAGATCTTCACTTAGCCTGGAAAAAGAGTCTGTTGCTCTATTAAAAAGCCCTCCGTAAAGCTAGGACATCTTTCTACTCATCACTAATTGAAGAAAATAAGAACAACCCCAGGTTTCTTTTCAGCACTGTAGCCAGGCTGACAAAGAGTCAGAGCTCTATTGAGCTGAGTATTCCATTAACTTTAACTAGTAATGACTTCATGACTTTCTTTGCTAACAACATTTTAACTATTAGAGAAAAAATTACTCATAACCATCCCAAAGACGTATCGTTATCTTTGGCTGCTTTCAGTGATGCCGGTATTTGGTTAGACTCTTTCTCTCCGATTGTTCTGTCTGAGTTATTTTCATTAGTTACTTCATCCAAACCATCAACATGTTTATTAGACCCCATTCCTACCAGGCTGCTCAAGGAAGCCCTACCATTATTTAATGCTTCGATCTTAAATATGATCAATCTATCTTTGTTAGTTGGCTATGTACCACAGGCTTTTAAGGTGGCAGTAATTAAACCATTACTTAAAAAGCCATCACTTGACCCAGCTATCTTAGCTAATTATAGGCCAATCTCCAACCTTCCTTTTCTCTCAAAAATTCTTGAAAGGGTAGTTGTAAAACAGCTAACTGATCATCTGCAGAGGAATGGTCTATTTGAAGAGTTTCAGTCAGGTTTTAGAATTCATCATAGTACAGAAACAGCATTAGTGAAGGTTACAAATGATCTTCTTATGGCCTCGGACAGTGGACTCATCTCTGTGCTTGTTCTGTTAGACCTCAGTGCTGCTTTTGATACTGTTGACCATAAAATTTTATTACAGAGATTAGAGCATGCCATAGGTATTAAAGGCACCGCGCTGCGGTGGTTTGAATCATATTTGTCTAATAGATTACAATTTGTTCATGTAAATGGGGAATCTTCTTCACAGACTAAAGTTAATTATGGAGTTCCACAAGGTTCTGTGCTAGGACCAATTTTATTCACTTTATACATGCTTCCCTTAGGCAGTATTATTAGACGGTATTGCTTAAATTTTCATTGTTACGAAGATGATACCCAGCTTTATCTATCCATGAAGCCAGAGGACACACACCAATTAGCTAAACTGCAGGATTGTCTTACAGACATAAAGACATGGATGACCTCTATTTTCCTGCTTTTAAACTCAGATAAAACTGAAGTTATTGTACCTGGCCCCACAAATCTTAGAAACATGGTATCTAACCAGATCCTTACTCTGGATGGCATTACCCTGACCTCTAGTAATACTGTGAGAAATCTTGGAGTCATTTTTGATCAGGATATGTCATTCAAAGCGCATATTAAACAAATATGTAGGACTGCTTTTTTGCATTTACGCAATATCTCTAAAATCAGAAAGGTCTTGTCTCAGAGTGATGCTGAAAAACTAATTCATGCATTTATTTCCTCTAGGCTGGACTATTGTAATTCATTATTATCAGGTTGTCCTAAAAGTTCCCTAAAAAGCCTTCAGTTAATTCAAAATGCTGCAGCTAGAGTACTGACGGGGACTAGAAGGAGAGAGCATATCTCACCCATATTGGCCTCTCTTCATTGGCTTCCTGTTAATTCTAGAATAGAATTTAAAATTCTTCTTCTTACTTATAAGGTTTTGAATAATCAGGTCCCATCTTATCTTAGGGACCTCGTAGTACCATATCACCCCAATAGAGCGCTTCCCTCTCAGACTGCAGGCTTACTTGTAGTTCCTAGGGTTTGTAAGAGTAGAATGGGAGGCAGAGCCTTCAGCTTTCAGGCTCCTCTCCTGTGGAACCAGCTCCCAATTCAGATCAGGGAGACAGACACCCTCTCTACTTTTAAGATTAGGCTTAAAACTTTCCTTTTTGCTAAAGCTTATAGTTAGGGCTGGATCAGGTGACCCTGAACCATCCCTTAGTTATGCTGCTATAGACGTAGACTGCTGGGGGGTTCCCATGATGCACTGTTTCTTTCTCTTTTTGCTCTGTATGCACCACTCTGCATTTAATCATTAGTGATCGATCTCTGCTCCCCTCCACAGCATGTCTTTTTCCTGGTTCTCTCCCTCAGCCCCAACCAGTCCCAGCAGAATACTGCCCCTCCCTGAGCCTGGTTCTGCTGGAGGTTTCTTCCTGTTAAAAGGGAGTTTTTCCTTCCCACTGTAGCCAAGTGCTTGCTCACAGGGGGTCGTTTTGACCGTTGGGGTTTTACATAATTATTGTATGGCCTTGCCTTACAATATAAAGCGCCTTGGGGCAACTGTTTGTTGTGATTTGGCGCTATATAAAAAAATTGATTGATTGATTGAAATGAATGATCATAGAATGATATGAATATGAGAAGCTAAAATTTATCTCAACAGATGAGAATGAACAACAGATGAGCAACATATGTTTCGTATGGGTTCTCCATCGCTGACTGTCAGACTGTGTGCCAAACCTCTGCCTGATTTCCAGATAAAGTCGTTTGACAACTCCTATGCCTTTATCAGTGAGTCTGCATTTGTTCCGCGCTGAAAGACAGGTTAATATAGCATGTAATGACAGACATTTAGAATGTAAGAGCATGTTTATTCAAATTTGAAATTCATGGATAAGAGTTATATTGTAGCCTGCAGTCTTTAGATGTCAATTTCAATTGCAATTTCAGGGGAACTTCTAAAATATTAAAAATAATAATAAAATTATTTTTAAAATGTCTGTTTGTGCAAAATGTTGTTTTTTTTGGGGGGGGGGGGCACTCGGAACCACCACTGCCCATAAGCCTTGGCTAAATTCTTTAGATTCTTTGTTTCCTGCTGGAAGAGGCACTGGTTCTTCTGGTAATTAATTACAACCAAAGGTTCCGCAATTAGCAACTAATTATGGCAGTTATTCACTCTAAAGCTTTGACGGATGGTGGCTAATCAGTTAAGTGTACTTGTTTCCAGTATGTAAGGTTTCCCAGTTCAAGGCCAGCTGTGCCCTTTCTGCATGTAATGCGGAGTTGCATCAGGAAGGGCATGTGGTGTAAAAGTTGTACCAAATTAACATGATCCACCTTGAATCTGCTGTAGTGACCCTGAGTGAAACAAGGGAGAAGCTGAAGGGACTTCACTCTAAATATTTTAAAAATATGAGGAATAGCTGAAAAGCTTTTCCTCCTTTCAATTATTTCAATAACAAGTTACTCATAAAAAGCACACATCTGCAGAAAGCTTGGAATTTTCTCAATCAAGCAGTGTCATTACTTTTCTAAATAGTCGCATTCCCTTTCCGGACACTTAACACCAACACCAGACACATTTTTGCATCCCATCAGGGAAGAAATTGAGTGTCTTGTCTTGGTACCAGCTATGTACAGCTGCTTGCACCTCTGCATCATGAGGTAATGGTGTACCTTTCACTGATCTTTCATCTTAGGAAAAAGTAAAAAGTCCAGGATGCATTATCCAGGCTGTATGGCGAGTGTGGTAAGGTCTTGTAAAATCTGAGCAGCTGCAATGCATCCTGTGTTTGTCAGCTGTTGTGTTAATGAGCACTGCCATGCTGAAGAATTGCACATTTTCCAAGATGAGCCCGCTTCAAGCGTGCATGTAGATTTTACAAAGTGTCCGGCTATCGATCAGAGTTGACAGTTCTGCTGTATTCTAAAAATTCTAAAGACTGAGCCGTCGTACCCGTGCTTGATGCTGTATATTTGTGGCTGTTGTGGGATGGCCACTATGGGCCTGATCTTGCAGACTTATCATGGTTGGATTTTTAACTTTTGAACTCCTGACTGCACTGACATCCACACAGGCATCGCCGTAGACAACACCAAGTTATCGATGAGTGTCCACTGTTGCAAACTCTCCACCGTGAGGAATTCAGTAAAGGTACATTGTTTCATATGCACTTCCATGTATGTCGCTATTTTTTAATTTTTTTTTTGCTGACTGTTATGGCAAAGGCAGTTCTTCTTAAGTTGAGATTCTAACTCAACATAACATTTGACAACACTGTGTATGTGCAGGAGGATAAAATTAATTTTCAACATTTTTAGCTATGGTCTATGCAAACTTACGCTCACAACTGTATTTATGGACTCACCTGAATGCGCCACCCTCTGGAGCTTTGGGTCAAAACCCACCTTCCGCGTGGAGTCTGTACGAGCCAAAAAGAAGTTGACGACGCCACTAACCAGAAAACAACTTGGGTAACCAGGAAGTGAGTGGAACTTGTTGTTGGACTTCACGTGAAGGCAGCCACCATCTTCATCACCTTCATTATAGAGGAGCGAGAAGTAAAACTGGTTCCCTTGTACAGATCCGCCCACCTGACAGACAAAGAATAGTAGATAACGAAGTCTCATTAATGTTGTTGCCTGGCTGTCGGGCTGCTGGATGCACAGTCTGTTTACGGTTTTGTTAGTCTCTGGGCTTCTCACCACGTCCAGCTCAGGGTTCGCTTCCATCACCTCCACCAGCTTCTCTATTTTGGTGTTCTCTGTAAACTCGAAGTCATCATCAACCCACAGGAAGTATTTAGTGGTTACCTGTGAGACAGCCAGGTTCCTACCAGCGAACCAACCCTGATGGATGAAGGGCATTTTCAAATTTTCAAATCTTTTTCAGTCCTTTGAGTAATACTTTTACAGCTCATGTCAGACTTCATCACTTTATATAGTGGGTCAAGTAAGGTCTGGGAATGTGCAGCACATCACTCCATCTACCCCATTATGGAACTGCCCTGGGTCCTGAATGGCAACCACCCAGGCAGACAACCCAACTCTCAAAAGTAACTATTTATCTACTGCAGCCATGTGAAAGCAATGTGAAAGTAGACACACCTTAACCTTTTTCAGCTGCTGGGGTTCTCAACACTGAGGCACCTGCATGCAGGATCATTCATTCATTCTCATTCATTTTCAGCTGCTTATCCATGTCTGGGCTGCAGTGGCAGGAGAGCAAGCAGCTCTTCCCACATTTCCCTATCCACAGCCAGGTAAAAGGCACTGAGGCACCTGCATGCACACTCATACACAACGAAACGCACCGGATGGCAAAACTATCATAATTGAAGCTTCTTCACAATGCAAATAATACAGGGTGAACACAAAAACACCCCTTGGTATCAAATATTTATAATATCAAAAGTTACATGAATAACTAGAACAAATAATGCATAAAAGGCAAATGTGCAAAAACTGGTTGCAGAAACAAAATTTTCAAAGGTTCACTGCAATTGAAGAATGTTTTTCTTGAGTTACTGATTTGTTCCACATCAGGAAACAAGCTGCAACCTCAGTGCTCTGCCTGAACATGCATCTCTAAAATTCTTTAGATGAACTCTTGCCTGTATGTAAATGCGGTATTTGGTGCAGGCGAACTGGCCGGTCGTCCGGGGTGCATTTTTTCATGACACATATGAAGGTGGCACAACAAGCACTGAAGAAAAAAAATCATTGTGTCGCAAAGCGGTTATCATATCACTGTGTGGGGAATTGGCAAATTGATGTCCCACAGCTGCAGGCAGGCACCCCTGCATGCTGATGTGCACAGAACAGAAGCAGTGACAGAGGTTTGGTGGTTGTCTCCTGCGTAACCGTGGACAGGCGTGCTCCTCCCTGGGCCATGCGCCCTGCTCCATGGCTCCTGACGGCGCATCATGCTCCCCACTGCGCCGCCTCCACAGAGTCTCTTGTCTTACAGAGCAAAGTCCACTTAGGATGCAGCAGAACCAGAACCAGAAAGAATCACATTTCATTGGTATGGGAATGGTAGTAACATTTCAGTTTAGGCTTTTTTTGTTTGTTTGTTTTTTCTCCTTTTTTTTTTTTACACAGATGAAGAAAAAAAATTGGGACAAGAAAGGGCAAACACTACATTATCAAATTTCTGTCATACCTAAACCTTTTGCAGATTAGTTAATGCTAAGTAATTATACATTTAGCCTAATATTTACAAACATCAAGCTAAATGTTTAGCTAAGTGTTGAGACAAATATGCACCTTAATAGAAGAGCTAATTGTTCTTCCCTGAAAAACAGATTAATAAAGTGTCTAATAACAGACCTTTAGCATGTAAGTGCGTGTTTATTATATGGATGTTTTGTATAAGAGTTATATTGTAACCTGCCATCTTTTCATGTCAGCTTCAATTTCAGGGGCACTTCTCAAGTATATATATAAAAAATAAGAATAAAATAAAAAATGGCTGTTTGTGGAAAAATTTGTGGGGTTTGTTTTGGGGGGGATCTTGGAGGATGTCTTGTCCGTTGAGTAATTCAGTGTAGAACCACCACTGCCTGCATGTAACGCTATGTCTGTTCATTCCCAGGTTTTTGAATACTGTCTGTGGCACTATTTTTATTTAAGTGTTGCACTGATACACTGCAGCATTTTTGTGTTCAATCTATTAAATTTTACACAATGTTAGTGTGAATGTACCTGTGCTGGAGGCATGATGTAGTGTAGGATGCCATCTCCAGTGATGTTCTGTGGTTTAAAACTGTCATCTGCAACAATGACTTTTATGTTGCTATAGAAATGTCTGATGCTTTTCAACAAAACATTAAGTTGTGTGTACCGGAGAAAGGTCTTAGTGACGATGGTGACATGAGCGCTGACATCTGTTGAACAGAAAAGACAGATTTTGTCATGATTTGCCCATGCACAAAGCCCTACACAACTTCCTGTACACACATATACAGTACTTAGCAGACATTAGTTTTGAATGTTAAACAGGAACATAATTAAGAGTACTGATCAGTCAAAATCAGAATCACTGAGAATGATTAAAAATGACTTTAATACAACTCGGCTCCATAGTTGATCAAATACAATTAAAGCAAACAACCATTTGCCAAATAAGCAGAGTAGGATGGGGAACTGTCCAAATACTTAAGGGCCAGAGTGTACAACAAAGTAGAATGGGATTGGGGGTTGCCTAGCAAGTGCACTGTCAAAGACGAAGTAATCACAAATGCGTACAAGCTCTCACATGCTGGCAATGCCCGGGTACCCTGTTAATAGTATACAAATAATGAACGTTTATGAGTGCAGTGGTGCGAATATTTCATTTGATGAAAGATGGAATGTTCCATTCAACTAGACAAAAAGAATGGAAAAAGCATTATTTGTTTAATATAATTTTATTAATTTATAAACAACAGAAAAGGGACTTACATTTTGGTGTTCTACTGCATGAGTACATGCGGGCGCACGCGTGCACATGTGCATGTGCGCACACGTGCGTATGTGCGCACAGAGTGCAATGGTACCAAATGTATGGAACCAAATTTTCACTCTAAATGGAACAAAACTGCACTCTAAATGCAATGCAACACAAATGGGATGAATTAATCCATGTCATGTGACATACAAAGAACCAATCAAGTGACAAGGATCCACTCAGCTATTATAGTATAAAACATGCGTAATGCTCTATTATTACAGAGCAATAAGGCCAGTGAAATTATTGTTTCTTCAGTTTGTATTGTTTTATTTCTTTGTTTTTTAGTGTAATTGTTCTTATTGGTGCTGTGCTGCAAATAGAACATTAATTTCCTTAAGGGACCTTGCCCAAGGGATCAATAAAGATCTATCTGTCTAGAAAGAGAAGGGGATTGTATTTAATTTTCAACTGAGGAATTTGGTTTATGTCAGAAAGTATGCAACAAATAAATGGTAAAATAAACTTTTAAAACACTTACCTCTCCCCATGTCATACAGAACTGGCAGGCGAGGTTGTTGGATGACAATAGTGAAAAAAGCTTCATGCTTCTCAAACTGAAAAGAGACTAAACACAGACTGTTTTGGCATGTTTGATGTTATTTTGGCTGCTACACTGGCTGTCTCTCAGTGGACTTTCTGGCCAGCTTGGCCACTGGGCTCTCAGGTGCACAGTGAAGAGACGGCAGACATTTTGAGGCTGTTTTGTTTTTTTGTTTGTTTGTTTTTTTAACAGGCTATGAGCTGCAGAATTTCTTCCAATCAGACTGATTTTTACTGCAACCATCAAAATTAATGCAGTCATCACTTCAAAACCAAGCCACCACAACACAAAATCACACTTATGTATACTTTGCAATTAATTTGCAGTTTACCCGGTGGAAAAATTGGACTGGTCCAATTCGGGCAACATTATAGGGGATACTTTCTGTCTGATCATTTTCTACTTGTCCCAGAAAATTGGACAACCGCTAATATTGACGGCTGTGATTCATATGGCCAACATCTGAAAAAAGGCATGCAAATAATCAATAAATGTATTTCCGTGTTAGCTCTTATCCACCTAAACACAATAATAACCTTTGTCACTTAGCTGTTATTTGCTTTGCTGATCATGTGTGCACAAACTATTCATCAATTCATGACAAAGAGGTAATTCATTAAACCATTGGAACAAATTGTATGCTGTGTACAAGCACTAGCATTTTGAGGCCATAATATTGGAAAATATGGGCTTGTATAATTTTGTTTTTCTCTCTGTCACTCTGGAACTCTTCACTGACGACAGATGAAAAACAGCTGAACACCTCCTGCCCTCCTCTGCTGCACAGAGCAGATTACAGTCGGGGTGTGCACTGCAATGTGTATCCACTTATTTTGGTGGTTCTTCTAAAGTACACACACAACTCCTCCCTCACCACAATCCATCTAATTACATCATTAAATCTAAAGATGGCACTACAGTGCTGGGACTAATCACAAACAGTGATGAATCTGCATAAAGGAGCAAAGTACAACATCTGGCAGTCTGCTATGTTGATCATAACCTGAGCCTCAAGACCAAAGAGGTGATTGTGGACTTCTGGAGGTCAAGACAGAGCAACCGGTACATTTGACATTTCCTTTCACTGTGGGCTCAAAATGTGTCACTTCCTGTTTCAATGTGAACTTGCTACTGAATTCCTGCAGTATTCTCCAAGATCTCATCTGCTGTCAATCCAGAATTGTTCAACATTTTCCACCTCCTGTTTCACTGTAGGCTCAAAATTCTCCACTGAATTCCCACAAGATTCCACAAGATCTTGTCTATTGGTAAACCAGGAAGTGTCGATCCACAAAGTGTTCAATATTTGCCATTTCCTGTTTCACTGTGGACTCAAAATTTGGCACTTCCTGTTTGACACAGTGTACCATGAGCGAGCTTCGTGCCACTGTGCAGCGCTTCACTCGTATGATTATTTGAAAGTGTTTTGATTTTTTTCAGGTCAGAAGAATGTTGTTCTTTAATGGGGTTGAATAATTTTGACTGTAACTGTAAACACTGTCTTTGTACTTGTGTTAAACACATACCGAGGTCTCCAGTGTGTATATGATACACGGTGCTGGTGTAGGACACGTTGGCCAGCAGCTTATTAAGTTGCACCAGGCTTCTGGACTCAATCGTCAGTACCCGCTTACCATTACCTGTCAATAAAGTTTTTCAAAGGACAATGAAAAGACATGGAATGCTTGCATTAATATTTTACATCAATCTGCAGTTTTAAAGACTATTAATCTAATAAAATTCTCAAACATATCTCCTTTTAGTCTCCAGCCAAGCAAGCAAGGGCTTCCCAGACTTACAAACGTTACTAAAATGGTTTACTTTCATAAAAATAAAGTGAAAATAATCTGCACATGCTGACAGCTATGAAGTCAGGATTGATTAATTGCAAAATATTGTATGTACCAAAGAGATTATGATCTATGTCTGCTGATTCATGAGGAGTATGCAGTAAGGAAACATATTTTCACAACATTTGCTAAATGACTGAGCATGACAATTTTGAGAAGAATTGTAATTATGTTACTACCAAATGCAGTTGTAATTATTTATATACCGTTAGAGATCAATAATAAATGAAATTTAGCTTATGAAGGACATATCTAAAATTCTTAAATGAACATTCACTGTCACTCTTTCCAGTCAGATTGGGGTTATTTCTGCCCTTATAGTATTTGATTTACCTTATATTAACACACTTCCCATACTTTCACTGACAGACATACACAAATACACGCTAATTAACCCTTAAATTAACCCTTATAGCCATATCATATTTCTTTGATTTTACAATATGAAGGTACTTTCTTTGATTTTAATGCCCATGTGCTGCATATCAAAATGTTCAGAAGAATCTTTCTGAATGTGAGACCTGTTTTGTATAGAAAATAGTGAAAAGAATCTGTCAATATAAATATGATGCAAAGTTGACCATGTTGCAGAAGAGCATCATTAAGGCTTAAATTATTTCATTATGACTACATTTAAAACCTTTATAAAAGATCATTTAACCTCCTTAATGGATTGTGTTATCCATCTTTGTTCAACGGGTGCTGTAAAAACAGATACAGTGGTCCCTCGCTATAATGCGGTTCACCTTTCGCGGCCTCGCAGTTTCGCAGATTTTTTTAGTGCAATTTTGCATGCTTTTTTTAAAAACAGCGCATTGTGTTCTGCGTTCTTATCAGGCGGGCCGGTCGCGGTACCGGCCATGACTTGGATTCTTTGCGGGTCCTGCATCCGTACCCCCAGAGGCATTTAGCGAAGGGAGAGCACGCTCATTGTGTTCTGCGTGTGTCTGTTTATAATCTTCTCACCCAGAAGAAAAAAGAGTGCTTACACAGGAGAGAAAAGTGAGAAAATGTTAATGCCTGTTTGAGAAAAGTGTATAAAGTGTGTAGTGAGGGGTTTTGCAGCCTTAAAAGATCTATAATAATTGTAAAAAATAATGCTGACTACTTCCCAGATTTCGCCTATTGCAGGTTATTGTTAGAATGTAACTCCCGCGATAAACGAGGAACCACTGTATTAGGACTTGTAGCCAAAATTGCTCCACAGGTCATTATGTAGGTGTTGCAACCTTCAACAAAAATCTTCTATCTTCTAAACTTATTGAAATTTAAACTCAATTTGGGTGTTTTTTTAAATAATTTCTTAACATTACCACATTGCACAGAAGCACTTGCACTTTCTATTGAATGATGCTAATGAGTGTCTGGATACTTATAACAATGTTTTCAACCTGTTTGTAACAAATAAACAGGCGACAACAGAACCTTTAGAAGTGGACACTGAAACAGTAGTGTGTCACCTCAGTTAACCTCCCAAGCTTCACCTCTTGGTGACTTTGTTGCCTGTCACTACACTGATATCCATAAATCATAGTGGAGCAAAGTGGACCAAGATAACAGAGTGGATACAGGAATGCATTAAAACTGATTTTCACATTGTGAGATGGGATAACAGTTCTCTCAGTTGGTCAAGAAAAAAAACAAATGACATGAATCTCAGTCAAAAGGATTCTACGTGGTATAACTGCTTTTGACAAATGTTTCTAAATAAAAAATATATTGAGATGTCTAGGATTTGTTGCCCATTTCCACATGTGGAGGGAGAATGACTGCCTTGGTAGAGGTATACCCTCTGAGTGGACTCGATATCTCAATAAAGATCTCATTCTTAGTCACAAAGAGCAGACAGGCAAGTCTGAGGGTGTTTATCTTGAAACCCCAGTTACATTTAAATGTCAAAATACCAAGTCAGGCACATGGTAAA
The DNA here is from genome assembly GCF_902500255.1 of Thalassophryne amazonica. Lineage (NCBI taxonomy): Eukaryota > Metazoa > Chordata > Actinopteri > Batrachoidiformes > Batrachoididae > Thalassophryne > Thalassophryne amazonica. Next base: position 46,743,285 of record NC_047118.1, read on the forward strand.
GCTTGTTTATGAATAGTTGCTGCCTGCATTTATATTTTCCTGTAAACCATGTCCAACTACAAAGAAATGCAGAACAACCGTGATTGTGTTTTGTGCTTTCTCATAGACCATTCAGACCGAGTCATAAGTTATTTTTTTATGAGCTGCAGATCTGTTCGTACTATTGTAATTCCTGTAATTCCAGTATAGCTGTAATGTGATTGTGAAATCTCACCTTCTACTGTTGCTCCTTCGGTTAAGTTTGTTGTGGTCAAGACCCCTTTGGCCACATTCAAGTGCACCTGTGGTGCAAACATACAAAGAACACAGAAAACACCACACATCCACTGATTGAAAAAACAAGATGTAATAGAAAAATGAAGGGGTATGGTGAATTGAATGCAGTGCAGAAGGTCTGCCGGTTCAAGATTCTAAACCTGAAACTCATTCACAGTTGCCATGGATGCCAGTTGAATGGTCTGGACTTTTTAAACCCAAACCTAATTTTAGGCATTTTGTATATATACACTACTCTGGAACCACCACCAAATCCTAATAGTCCAATTGTCAACCCCACTGAGGTCCTTAGTTTGGGTGTCATTAACGTAAGGCCACTGTCTCCAAATCACTGTTGATAAGCAATCAATTTATGGAACACCACTTAGATATGATTGGTTTGCAGCCGGTCTGCTCTGTGTCAGCCTGATCCCGTCAGATCTCAGAAGCTAAGCAGAGCAGGATCTGGTTAGTATTTGGATGGGAGACATCTTTGGAACACCAGCGGCTGTGTGCGTTTCTCCAGGTAAAACTGGAGTTGCGTCAGGAAGGGCATCCGGCGTAAAACTTGTGCCAATTACCAATGCGGATCTGGCTGTATCCGCTGTGGCAACCCCAAACAAAACCGGGAGCAGCCAAATGAACAAAAACAACTTAGATATGATTTGTTTATGTGAAACTGGCTTAAGCCGGCTGCTGTCCTCCCCTTAAATGAAGCCTGCCCACCAAATTAGTCACATCCCTCATGTTATGAAGCAAGGCAGGGGTGTTGCTTTAATTTATAAATCTGAGTTTCGTTTACTAGCCATTGGGGGTCAAAAATATAATTCGTTTGAACATCTGACTCTAAAATTGATTTGTATACAGTGGTCCCTCGTTTATCGCGGGAGTTACGTTCTAAAAATAACCCGCAATAGGTGAAATCTGCAAAGTAGTCAGTGTTATTTTTTACAATTATTATAAATCTTTTAAGGCTGTAAAACCCCTCACTACACACTTTATACACTTTTCTCAAACAGGCATTAACAATTTCTCACTTTTCTCTCCTGTGTAAACACTCTTTTTTCTTCTGGGAGAGAAGATTATAAACGGACACATGCAGAACACAATGCACATGCTCTCCCTTCGCTCACTGCCTCCGGGGGTACGGATGCGGGACCCGCAAAGAATCCAAGTTATGGCCACGGAGCTCTGTGGCTGCCGGAGCGCTCCGCATCAAAACAGCAAGATAGTCTCTGGACCTCCCGCACTTTTCTGCTCTGGGTGTGAAATGTTTAGTTATTCCTCGGCCTCCTTTAGCAGTAATGGTACTTGTAATAAGTGTAGCTTATTCGTAGCTTTGGAGGCCAGGCTGGGCGAATTGGAGACTCGGCTCCGCACCGTGGAAAATTCTACAGCTAGCAAGGCCCCTGTAGTCGGTGCGGACCAAGGTAGCTTAGCCGCCGTTAGTTCCCCCCTGGCAGATCCCGAGCAGCCGGGAAAGCAGGCCGACTGGGTGACTGTGAGGAGGAAGCGTAGCCCTAAACAGAAGCCCCGTGTACACCGCCAACCCGTTCACATCTTTAACCGTTTTTCCCCACTCGACGATACACCCGCCGAGGATCAAACTCTGGTTATTGGCGACTCTGTTTTGAGAAATGTGAAGTTAGCGACACCAGCAACCATAGTCAATTGTCTTCCGGGGGCCAGAGCAGGCGACATTGAAGGAAATTTGAAACTGCTGGCTAAGGCTAAGCGTAAATTTGGTAAGATTGTAATTCACGTCGGCAGTAATGACACCCGGTTACGCCAATCGGAGGTCACTAAAATTAACATTGAATCGGTGTGTAACTTTGCAAAAACAATGTCGGACTCTGTAGTTTTCTCTGGGCCCCTCCCCAATCAGACCGGGAGTGACATGTTTAGCCGCATGTTCTCCTTGAATTGCTGGCTGTCTGAGTGGTGTCCAAAAAATGAGGTGGGCTTCATAGATAATTGGCAAAGCTTCTGGGGAAAACCTGGTCTTGTTAGGAGAGACGGCAGCCATCCCACTTTGGATGGAGCAGCTCTCATTTCTAGAAATCTGGCCAATTTTCTTAAATCCTCCAAACCGTGACTATCCAGGGTTGGGACCAGGAAGCAGAGTTGTAGTCTTACACACCTCTCTGCAGCTTCTCTCCCCCTGCCATCCCCTCATTACCCCATCCCCGTAGAGACGGTGCCTGCTCCCAGACTACCAATAACCAGCAAAAATCTATTTAAGCATAAAAATTCAAAAAGAAAAAATAATATAGCACCTTCAACTGCACCACAGACTAAAACAGTTAAATGTGGTCTATTAAACATTAGGTCTCTCTCTTCTAAGTCCCTGTTGGTAAATGATATAATAATTGATCAACATATTGATTTATTCTGCCTAACAGAAACCTGGTTACAGCAGGATGAATATGTTAGTTTAAATGAGTCAACACCCCCGAGTCACACTAACTGTCAGAATGCTCGTAGCACGGGCCGGGGTGGAGGATTAGCAGCAATCTTCCATTCCAGCTTATTAATTAATCCAAAACCCAGACAGAGCTTTAATTCATTTGAAAGCTTGTCTCTTAGTCTTGTCCATCCAAATTGGAAGTCCCAAAAACCAGTTTTATTTGTTATTATCTATCGTCCACCTGGTCGTTACTGTGAGTTTCTCTGTGAATTTTCAGACCTTTTGTCTGACTTAGTGCTTAGCTCAGATAAGATAATTATAGTGGGCGATTTTAACATCCACACAGATGCTGAGAATGACAGCCTCAACACTGCATTTAATCTATTATTAGACTCTATTGGCTTTGCTCAAAAAGTAAATGAGTCCACCCACCACTTTAATCATATCTTAGATCTTGTTCTGACTTATGGTATGGAAATAGAAGACTTAACAGTATTCCCTGATAACTCCCTTCTGTCTGATCATTTCTTAATAACATTTACATTTACTCTGATGGACTACCCAGCAGTGGGGAATAAGTTTCATTACACTAGAAGTCTTTCAGAAAGCGCTGTAACTAGGTTTAAGGATATGATTCCTTCTTTATGTTCTCTAATGCCATATACCAACACAGTGCAGAGTAGCTACCTAAACTCTGTAAGGGAGATAGAGTATCTCGTCAATAGTTTTACATCCTCATTGAAGACAACTTTGGATGCTGTAGCTCCTCTGAAAAAGAGAGCTTTAAATCAGAAGTGTCTGACTCCGTGGTATAACTCACAAACTCGTAGCTTAAAGCAGATAACCCGTAAGTTGGAGAGGAAATGGCGTCTCACTAATTTAGAAGATCTTCACTTAGCCTGGAAAAAGAGTCTGTTGCTCTATAAAAAAGCCCTTCGTAAAGCTAGGACATCTTTCTACTCATCACTAATTGAAGAAAATAAGAACAACCCCAGGTTTCTTTTCAGCACTGTAGCCAGGCTGACAAAGAGTCAGAGCTCTATTGAGCTGAGTATTCCATTAACTTTAACTAGTAATGACTTCATGACTTTCTTTGCTAACAAAATTTTAACTATTAGAGAAAAAATTACTCATAACCATCCCAAAGACGTATCGTTATCTTTGGCTGCTTTCAGTGATGCCGGTATTTGGTTAGACTCTTTCTCTCCGATTGTTCTGTCTGAGTTATTCTCATTAGTTACTTCATCCAAACCATCAACATGTTTATTAGACCCCATTCCTACCAGGCTGCTCAAGGAAGCCCTACCATTATTTAATGCTTCGATCTTAAATATGATCAATCTATCTTTGTTAGTTGGCTATGTACCACAGGCTTTTAAGGTGGCAGTAATTAAACCATTACTTAAAAAGCCATCACTTGACCCAGTTATCTTAGCTAATTATAGGCCAATCTCCAACCTTCCTTTTCTCTCAAAAATTCTTGAAAGGGTAGTTGTAAAACAGCTAACTGATCATCTGCAGAGGAATGGTCTATTTGAAGAGTTTCAGTCAGGTTTTAGAATTCATCATAGTACAGAAACAGCATTAGTGAAGGTTACAAATGATCTTCTTATGGCCTCGGACAGTGGACTCATCTCTGTGCTTGTTCTGTTAGATCTCAGTGCTGCTTTTGATACTGTTGACCATAAAATTTTATTACAGAGATTAGAGCATGCCATAGGTATTAAAGGCACTGCGCTGCGGTGGTTTGAATCATATTTGTCTAATAGATTACAATTTGTTCATGTAAATGGGGAATCTTCTTCACAGACTAAAGTTAATTATGGAGTTCCACAAGGTTCTGTGCTAGGACCAATTTTATTCACTTTATACATGCTTCCCTTAGGCAGTATTATTAGACGGTATTGCTTAAATTTTCATTGTTACGCAGATGATACCCAGCTTTATCTATCCATGAAGCCAGAGGACACACACCAATTAGCTAAACTGCAGGATTGTCTTACAGACATAAAGACATGGATGACCTCTAATTTCCTGCTTTTAAACTCAGATAAAACTGAAGTTATTGTACTTGGCCCCACAAATCTTAGAAACATGGTGTCTAACCAGATCCTTACTCTGGATGGCATTACCCTGACCTCTAGTAATACTGTGAGAAATCTTGGAGTCATTTTTGATCAGGATATGTCATTCAAAGTGCATATTAAACAAATATGTAGGACTGCTTTTTTGCATTTACGCAATATCTCTAAAATCAGAAAGGTCTTGTCTCAGAGTGATGCTGAAAAACTAATTCATGCATTTATTTCCTCTAGGCTGGACTATTGTAATTCATTATTATCAGGTTGTCCTAAAAGTTCCCTAAAAAGCCTTCAGTTAATTCAAAATGCTGCAGCTAGAGTACTGACGGGGACTAGAAGGAGAGAGCATATCTCACCCATATTGGCCTCTCTTCATTGGCTTCCTGTTAATTCTAGAATAGAATTTAAAATTCTTCTTCTTACTTATAAGGTTTTGAATAATCAGGTCCCATCTTATCTTAGGGACCTCGTAGTACCATATTACCCCAATAGAGCGCTTTGCTCTCAGACTGCAGGCTTACTTGTAGTTCCTAGGGTTTGTAAGAGTAGAATGGGAGGCAGAGCCTTCAGCTTTCAGGCTCCTCTCCTGTGGAACCAGCTCCCAATTCAGATCAGGGAGACAGACACCCTCTCTACTTTTAAGATTAGGCTTAAAACTTTCCTTTTTGCTAAAGCTTATAGTTAGGGCTGGATCAGGTGACCCTGAACCATCCCTTAGTTATGCTGCTATAGACGTAGACTGCTGGGGGGTTCCCATGATGCACTGTTTCTTTTTCTTTTTGCTCTGTATGCACCACTCTGCATTTAATCATTAGTGATCGATCTCTGCTCCCCTCCACAGCATGTCTTTTTCCTGGTTCTCTCCCTCAGCCCCAACCAGTCCCAGCAGAAGACTGCCCCTCCCTGAGCCTGGTTCTGCTGGAGGTTTCTTCCTGTTAAAAGGGAGTTTTTCCTTCCCACTGTAGCCAAGTGCTTGCTCACAGGGGGTCGTTTTGACCGTTGGGGTTTTACATAATTATTGTATGGCCTTGCCTTACAATATAAAGCGCCTTGGGGCAACTGTTTGTTGTGATTTGGCGCTATATAAAAAAAAAAATTGATTGAAAATTGAATTGACCTGTTGCCAGAGTTGTCTGCAGCTCTGCACAGCAGACAGGGGGGCGGTGTGAGTGGCCCGCTGCGGCGTTTACTGAGCCCGCAGACTCAGTAAGCAGACTCAGTGAGAGCAATCGCGGTGATGCCGACCGGTGCCGCGACCGGCCCGCCTGATAAGGACGCAGAACACAATGCGCTGTTAAAAACTGCACTAAAAAAATCTGCGAAACTGCAAAAGGTGAACCGTGTTATAGCGAGGGACCACTGTAAACAATTTTTGTAATTAGTTTGTCCAATTAATTACGGCGTTTGACAATGGAGGGACTGTGTATAAAAGAAATGGTTATAAGTTTTTTGTTGATCCTTTTGAAATCAAGCTGAAAGTCTACATCTTGTTTTTGTTTTAAACTCCATTGTGATGATGTGGAGGCAAAATTCTAAAAATTATGTCACTGTCCAAAAACCTGTTGGGACGTTGTGTAAAATGTAAATAAAAACAGAATGCAGTGATTTGCAAATCCTCTTCAACCTATATTCAATTGAATACACCACAAAGACAAGATATTTAATGTTCAAACTGATAAACTTTATTGTTTTTGTCCAAATATTTGCTCATTTTGAAATGGATGCCGGCAACATGTTTCAAAAAAGCTGGGACAGTGGTATGTTTACCACTGTGTTACATCACCTTTCCTTCTACCAACACTCAATAAGTGTTCGGGAACTGAGAACACTAATGACTGGGTATAAATGGAGCATCCCCAAAAGTCTCAGCCATTCACAAAAAAAGATGGGATGAGGATCACCAAGGATCACCACTTTGTGAACAACTGCATGAAAAAAATAGTCCAACAGTTTAAGAACAATGTTTCTCAACATTCAATTGCAAGGAATTTAGGGATTCCATCATCTACAGTCCATAATATAATCAGAAAACTCAGAGAATCTAGAGAACTTTCTACATGTAAGCGGCAAGGCTGAAAACCAACATTGAATGCCCGTGACCTTCGATCCCTCATGTGGCACTGCGTGGGCTCAGGAACACTTTAGAAAACCATTGTCAGTTAACAGTCGCTACATCTACAAGTTAAAACTCTACCATGCAAAGTGAAAGCCATACATCAAAAACATCCAGAAATGCCTCCACCGTCTCTGGGCCTGAGCTAATTTGAAATGGACAGACACAAAGTGGAAAAGTGTGGTGTGATCTGATGAGTCCACATTTCAAATTGTTTTTGGAAATCATAGACGTCGTGTCCTCCAGACAAAAGAGGAAAAAGACCATCCAGATTGTTACCAACGCAAAGTTCAAAAGCCAGCATCTGTGATGGTATGGGGGTGTGTTAATGCCCATGGCATGGGCAACTTACACAACTGTGATGGCACCATCAATGCTGAAAGATACATCCAGGTTTTGGAGAAACACATGCTGCCATCCAAGCAACATCTTTTTCAGGTACATCCCTGCTTATTTCAGCAAGACAATGTCAAGCCACATTCTGCACGTGTTACAACAGCGTGGCTTTGTAGTAAAAGAGTACGGGTACTAGACTGGCCTGCCTGCAGTCCAGACCTGTCGCCCATTGAAAATGTGTGGCACATTATGAAGCGCTAAATACGGAGACCCCGGACTGTTGAATAACTGAAGTCGTACATCAAGCAAGAATGGGAAAGAATTCCACCTACAAAATTTCAACAGTGTCCTCAGTTCCCAAATGGTTATTGAGTGTTCAATCAATCAATCAATCAATTTTATTTATATAGCGCCAAATCACAACAAACAGTTGCCCCAAGGCGCTTTATATTGTAAGGCAAGGCCATACAATAATTACGTAAAAACCCCAACGGTCAAAACGACCCCCTGTGAGCAAACACTTGGCGACAGTGGGAAGGAAAAACTCCCTTTTAACAGGAAGAAACCTCCAGCAGAACCAGGCTCAGGGAGGGGCAGTCTTCTGCTGGGACTGGTTGGGGCTGAGGGAGAGAACCAGGAAAAAGACATGCTGTGGAGGGGAGCAGAGATCAATCACTAATGATTAAATGCAGAGTGGTGCATACAGAGCAAAAAGAGAAAGAAACACTCAGTGCATCATGGGAACCCCCCAGCAGTCTAAGTCTATAGCAGCATAACTAAGGGATGGTTCAGGGTCACCTGATCCAGCCCTAACTATAAGCTTTAGCAAAAAGGAAAGTTTTAAGCCTAATCTTAAAAGTAGAGAGGGTGTCTGTCTCCCTGATCTGAATTGGGAGCTGGTTCCACAGGAGAGGAGCCTGAAAGCTGAAGGCTCTGCCTCCCATTCTACTCTTACAAACCCTAGCAACTACAAGTAAGCCTGCAGTCTGAGAGGGAAGCGCTCTATTGGGGTGATATGGTACTATGAGGTCCCTAAGGTAAGATGGGACCTGATTATTCAAAACCTTATAAGTAAGAAGAAGAATTTTAAATTCTATTCTAGAATTAACAGGAAGCCAATGAAGAGAGGCCAATATGGGTGAGATATGCTCTCTCCTTGTAGTCCCCGTTAGTACTCTAGCTACAGCATTTTGAATTAACTGAAGGCTTTTCAGGGAACTTTTAGGACAACCTGATAATAATGAATTACAATAGTCCAGCCTAGAGGAAATAAATGCATGAATTAGTTTTTCAGCATCACTCTGAGACAAGACCTTTCTAATTTTAGAGATATTGCGTAAATGCAAAAAAGCAGTCCTACATATTTGTTTAATATGCGCATTGAATGACATATCCTCATCAAAAATGACTCCAAGATTTCTCACAGTATTACTAGAGGTCAGGGTAATGCCATCCAGAGTAAGGATCTGGTTAGACACCATGTTTCTAAGATTTGTGGGGCCAAGTACAATAACTTCAGTTTTATCTGAGTTTAAAAGCAGGAAATTAGAGGTCATCCATGTCTTTATGTCTGTAAGACAATCCTGCAGTTTAGCTAATTGGTGTGTGTCCTCTGGCTTCATGGATAGATAAAGCTGGGTATCATCTGCGTAACAATGAAAACTTAAGCAATGCCGTCTAATAATACTGCCTAAGGGAAGCATGTATAAAGTGAATAAAATTGGTCCTAGCACAGAACCTTGTGGAACTCCATAATTAACCTTAGTCTGTGAAGAAGATTCCCCATTTACATGAACAAATTGTAATTGTAATTGTAGATAAATATGATTCAAACCACCGCAGAGCAGTGCCTTTAATACCTATGGCATGCTCTAATCTCTGTAATAAAATTTTATGGTCAACAGTATCAAAAGCAGCACTGAGGGCTAACAGAACAAGCACAGAGATGAGTCCACTGTCTGAGGCCATAAGAAGATCATTTGTAACCTTCACTAATGCTGTTTCTGTACTATGATGAATTCTAAAACCTGACTGAAACTCTTCAAATAGACCATTCCTCTGCAGATGATCAGTTAGCTGTTTTACAACTACCCTTTCAAGAATTTTTGAGAGAAAAGGAAGGTTGGAGATTGGCCTATAATTAGCTAAGATAGCTGGGTCAAGTGATGGCTTTTTAAGTAATGGTTTAATTACTGCCACCTTAAAAGCCTGTGATACATAGCCAACTAATAAAGATAGATTGATCATATTTAAGATCGAAGCATTAAATAATGGTAGGGCTTCCTTGAGCAGCCTGGTAGGAATGGGGTCTAATAGACATGTTGATGGTTTGGAGGAAGTAACTAATGAAAATAACTCAGACAGAACAATCGGAGAGAAAGAGTCTAACCAAATACCGGCATCACTGAAAGCAGCCAAAGATAACGATACGTCTTTGGGATGGTTATGAGTAATTTTTTCTCTAATAGTTAAAATTTTATTAGCAAAGACAGTCATGAAGTCATTACTAGTTAAAGTTAAAGGAATACTCGGCTCAATAGAGCTCTGACTCTTTGTCAGCCTGGCTACAGTGCTGAAAAGAAACCTGGGGTTGTTCTTATTTTCTTCAATTAGTGATGAATAGTAAGATGTCCTAGCTTTACGGAGGGCTTTTTTATAGAGCAACAGACTCTTTTTCCAGGCTAAGTGAAGATCTTCTAAATTAGTGAGACACCATTTCCTCTCCAACTTACGGGTTATCTGCTTTAAGCTGCGGGTTTGTGAGTTATACCACGGAGTCAGGCACTTCTGATTTAAAGCTCTCTTTTTCAGAGGAGCTACAGCATCCAAAGTTGTCTTCAATGAGGATGTAAAACTATTGACGAGATACTCTATCTCACTTACAGAGTTTAGGTAGCTACTCTGCACTGTGTTGGTATATGGCATTAGAGAACATAAAGAAGGAATCATATCCTTAAACCTAGTTACAGCGCTTTCTGAAAGACTTCTAGTGTAATGAAACTTATTCCCCACTGCTGGGTAGTCCATCAGAGTAAATGTAAATGTTATTAAGAAATGATCAGACAGAAGGGAGTTTTCAGGGAATACTGTTAAGTCTTCAATTTCCATACCATAAGTCAGAACAAGATCTAAGATATGATTAAAGTGGTGGGTGGACTCATTTACATTTTGAGCAAAGCCAATTGAGTCTAATAATAGATTAAATGCAGTGTTGAGGCTGTCATTCTCAGCATCTGTGTGGATGTTAAAATCGCCGACTATAATTATCTTATCTGAGCTAAGCACTAAGTCAGACAAAAGGTCTGAAAATTCACAGAGAAACTCACAGTAACGACCAGGTGGACGATAGATAATAACAAATAAAACTGGTTTTTGGGACTTCCAATTTGGATGGACAAGACTAAGAGTCAAGCTTTCAAATGAATTAAAGCTCTGTCTGGGTTTTTGATTAATTAATAAGCTGGAATGAAAGATTGCTGCTAATCCTCCGCCTCGGCCCATGCTACGAGCGTTCTGGCAGTTAGTGTGACTCGGGGGTGTTGGCTCATTTAAACTAACATATTCATCCTGCTGTAACCAGGTTTCTGTAAGGCAGAATAAATCAATATTTTGATCAATTATTATATCATTTACTAACAGGGACTTAGAAGAGAGAGACCTAATGTTTAATAGACCACATTTAACTGTTTGTCTGTGGTGCAGTTGAAGGTGCTATATTATTTTTTCTTTGTGAATTTTTATGCTTAAATAGATTTTTGCTGGTTATTGGTGGTCTGGGAGCAGGCACCGTCTCTACGGGGATGGGGTAATGAGGGGATGGCAGGGGGAGAGAAGCTGCAGAGAGGTGTGTAAGACTACAACTCTGCTTCCTGTTCCCAACCCTGGATAGTCACGGTTTGGAGGATTTAAGAAAATTGGCCAGATTTCTAGAAATGAGAGCTGCTCCATCCAAAGTGGGATGGATGCCGTCTCTCCTAACAAGACCAGGTTTTCCCCAGAAGCTTTGCCAATTATCTATGAAGCCCACCTCATTTTTTGGACACCACTCAGACAGCCAGCAATTCAAGGAGAACATGCGGCTAAACATGTCACTCCCGGTCCGATTGGGGAGGGGCCCAGAGAAAACTACAGAGTACGACATTGTTTTTGCAAAGTTACACACCGATTCAATGTTAATTTTAGTGACCTCCAATTGGCGTAACCGGGTGTCATTACTGCCGACGTGAATTACAATCTTACCAAATTTACGCTTAGCCTTAGCCAGCAGTTTCAAATTTCCTTCAATGTCGCCTGCTCTGGCCCCCGGAAGACAATTGACTATGGTTGCTGGTGTCACTAACTTCACATTTCTCAAAACAGAGTCGCCAATAACCAGAGTTTGATCCTCGGCAGGTGTGTCGCCGAGTGGGGAAAAACGGTTAGAAATGTGAACGGGTTGGCGGTGTACACGGGGCTTCTGTTTAGGGCTACGCTTCCTCCTCACAGTCACCCAGTCGGCCTGCTTTCCCGGCTACTTGGGATCTGCCAGAGGGAAACTAACGGCGGCTAAGCTACCTTGGTCCGCACCAACTACAGGGGCCTGGCTAGCTGTAGAATTTTCCACGGTGCGGAGCCGAGTCTCCAATTCGCCCAGCCTGGCCTCCAAAGCTACGAATAAGCTACACTTATTACAAGTACCATTACTGCTAAAGGAGGCCGCGGAATAACTAAACATTTCACACCCAGAGCAGAAAAGTGCAGGAGAGACAGGAGAAGCCGCCATGCTAAACCGGCTAAGAGCTAGTAGCTGCGCTAAGCTAGCGGATTCCTAAAAACACACAAAGTGAATCATGTGTAAATAATTTAGAGGTGATTCAGCAGAGGGAGTGCTTTAGTTAAGGCACGTGAAGATTACACTGTGAAACAAATCGTTATCTAGTAACTAGATCAATCTAACTGCGCAGATTAAACAGCTAACAGATACAGCAAAACACCGCTGTGCTCCAGAACAGGAAGTGATACAATACCGCAATGAGAGCCAACCACCAGTAGAGGCAAGCAAGAGCTCTACAGGCACCAGTGTTGTTAGAAGGTGATGTAACACAGTGGTAAATATACCACTGTCCCAGCTTTTTTGAAACGAGTTGTAGGGATCCATTTCAAAATGAGCAAATATTTGCACAAAAACAACGTTTATCAGCTTGAACATTAAATATCTTGTCTTTGTGGTGTATTTACATTTTACACAACGTCCCAACTTCATTGGAATTAGGATTGTAACTGCATAATGTGTTTAGTGGTCCATTGGAGGGCACACAAGAATTTCTCGATTACTTCTAACAAAGCAGTATGGTAAAGATCAAAAAAACAAAATAATTCACTTGGAGGGGAGGACATTTAAACCCAAAATCCATTTGTCGCCATCAAGTGTAGCAGCAAAAAAATCTCTGAAGCACAGAACACATGGCAAACTGAGGTTACGTCCCAAGCAGATAGCAGACAAGTGAAACACCACATCAACCAAACCAGACAATCAGACCAAGGACCACAATCTGCACAGATTAGAAAGATGGGTCACTGTGGAAGATGGAAATGCAAAATTATGCTCACTGCTTGCACCCAGAATCATGCTGTTTGTTCACAGGTAACCCAAGGTTGCCACTGTACAATTTAAATGACAGAATTAGCCAATGGATACAAACCTACACTGTTACAATATCAAGTGAAATATCATCACTGTTCTTGGAATTGCATGTATTCCATGGGAGGTGATGGTCTAGTGGTTAAGCATTGGGCTTAAGACCAGAGGATCCTTGGTTCAAGTTCCAGCCTGACTGGAAAAATCACTAAGGACCCTTGGGTAAGGTCCTTAATCCCCTAGTTGCTCCCGGTGTTTAGTGGGCGCCTTGCATGGCAGCAGCCTGACATCGGAGTGAATGTGAAGCATTGATGTGTACGAGGGCTGTCAATAAAGTAACGGTCCTTTTTATTTTTTTCAAAAACTATATGGATTTCATTCATATGTTTTTACGTCAGACATGCTTGAACCCTCGTGCGCATGCGTGAGTTTTTCCACGCCTGTCGGTGACGTCATTCGCCTGTGAGCACTCCTTGTGGGAGGAGTCGTCCAGCCCCTCGTCGGAATTCCTTTGTCTGAGAAGTTGCTGAGAGACTGGCGCTTTGTTTGATCAAAATTTTTTCTAAACCTGTGAGACACATCGAAGTGGACATGGTTCGAAAAATTAAGCTGGTTTTCAGTGAAAATTTTAACAACTGATGAGAGATTTTGAGGTGATTCTGTCGCTTTAAGGACTTCCCACGGTGCGAGACGTCGCTCAGCGCTCCCAGGCGCCGTCATCAGCCTGTTTCAAGCCGCACGTCTTTCATTAAAAAAATCTCCTTTAACAGTGGAATATCCGGATAAAATGCTGAAACCGACTTCTTCTGAAACTTCTCTGTTCTCTCACGACGTCCTGGATCAATAGAGCCTGAAATGTGGAGGTTTTCAGCTTGAACAGGCTGACGACGGCGGCTGAGAGTGCTGAGCGACGTCTCGCACCGTGAAAAGTCCTTAAAGCGACAGAATCACCTCAAAATCTCTCATCAGCCGTTAAAATTTTCACTGAAAACCAGCTTAATTTTTCGAACCGTGTCCACTTCGATGTGTCTCACAGGTTTAGAAAAAATTTTGATCAAACAACACGCCAGTCTCTCAGCAACTTCTCAGACAAAGGAATTCCGACGAGGGGCTGGACGACTCCTCCCACAAGGAGTGCTCACAGGCGAATGACGTCACCGACAGATGTGGAAAAACTCACGCATGCGCACGAGGGTTCAAGCATGTCTGACGTAAAAACATATGAATGAAATCCATATAGTTTTTGAAAAAAATAAAAAGGACCATTACTTTATTGACAGCCCTCGTAAAGCGCTTCGCAACTGATGCAGATGGAAAAGCACCATATAAATGCGGTCCATTTACCATTTAATTTACTTAAAGTATTCCAGATATCATAAAGCTCTAGCAATCTTGTGTCAATATGCAGCAGCAAAGGGATCACACAAACCTTGTAGCTGCTTCTTTTTCCAGCATACAGCCCTAAACCTGAAAACAGAGACACACGGACACTGTCCTCATTAAGGTTGTAGATTAGTTTGTGTCTTTTCAAAGCCGTTTATAATCCACACTGACCTTGTTAATTTTAAGGATGCTGCATATTTCCAGTGTGTCTACCCATCACTCTTGCAAAATAATGCTGCATTATGCAAATACATGTAATTTTTCACTTCCTGCCTGGCTAGGTTGGCAATATACAGTGCATCCAGAAAGTATTCACAGTGCTCCACTTTTTCTACATTTTCTTGTGCCTTATTCCAAAATGGAGTAACTTGATTTCTTTTCCCCTCAGAATACTCAGAAAACTCGAGAATGACATGAAAATATTTTTTTTTACATTTTTTCAAATTTATTAAAAAATAAACCAATAAATCATTTGTACATAAGTATTTAAACCCTTTCCTCAATACTTTGTTGATGGACCTTGAATAATGGTCTCCTTGAATATGATGCCACAAGCTTGGTGCACCTATCTTTGGGCAGTTTTGCCCATTCCTCTTTGCAGTACCTCTCAAGCTCCATCACGTTGGATGGGGAGCATCGGTGCACAGCCATTTTCAGATCTCTCCAGAGATGTTCAATTGGATTCAGGTCTGGGCTCTGGCTGGACCACTCAAGGACATTCACAGAGTTGTCCTCCTTTGATATCTTGGCTGTGTGTTTCGGGTCATTGTCCTGCAGAAAGATGAACTGTCGCCCCAAGAGTGCTCTGGAGCAGGTTTTCATCCAGGATGTCTCTGTACATCGCTGCATTCATCTTGTCCTCAATCCTGACTAGTCTCCCAGTTCCTGCCACTGGACAACATCCCCACAGCATGATGCTGCCACCACCATACTTCACTGTAAGGATGGTGCCTGGTTTCCTCCAAACATCATGCCTGGCATTCACAGCAAAGAGTTCAATCTTTGTCTCATCAGACCAGAGAATTTTGTTTCTCATGGTCTGAGAGTCCTTCAGGTGTCTTTTGGCAAATTCCATGTGGGCTGCCATGTGCCTTTTACTTGGAGTGGCTTCCGTCTGGCCACTCTACCATTCAGGCCTGATTAGTGGATTGCTACAGAGATGTCATCCTTCTGAAAGGTTCTCCTCTCTTCAGAGTGCTGGAGCTGTGACAGAGTGACCATTGGGTTCTTGGTCACCTCTCTGACTAAGGTCCTTCTCCCCCAATCGCTCAGTTTAGACAGGCAGCCAGCTCTAGGAAGAGTCCTGGTGGATCTAAACGTCTTCCATTTAAGGATGACGGAGGCCACTGTGCTCACTGGGACCTTCAAAGCAGAAGTGTTTCTGTACCCTTCCCCAGATTGTCTGTCTCAGAAGTCTACAGACAATTCCTTTGACATCATGCTTGGTTCCAAATCATGTCCAGTCAACTGAGTTTATCCCAGGTGGACTCCAATTAAGCTGTAGAAGCATCTCAAGGATGATCAGTGGAAACAGGATGCACCTGAGCTCAATTCTGAGCTTCATGGCAAAGGCTGTGAATATTTATGTACATGTGACTGTTAATAAGTTACACTGACATACGAGGTCTGTTATAAAAGTATCCGACCTTTTTATTTATTGCAAAAACCATATGGATTTGAATCACGTGTGATTGCATCAGCCAAGCTTGAACCTTCGTGCGCATGCGTGAGTTTTTTCACGCCTGTCGGTTGCGTCATTCGCCTGTGAGCAGGCTTTGTGTGAGCAGTGGTCCACCCCTCTCGTCGGATTTTTATTGCGAATAAATGTCTGAACGATTTGGAGCTTTGCTGCATCAAATTTTTCTAGAAACTGTGAGAGACCTCCAGGTGGACACCATTTGTAAAATTCAGATGACTTTCAGGGATGATTTTATGGGGATTACACAGATTAAGGAATGCTCCAGCCGGTTTAAAGACCGCCCACAGCGTCTGAGAGCGCGGCACACTCCGAGCGCCGATCAACAGGCTGACACCCCGCTGAAACAACCAGATCATTTCCAACGTGAAGGCTTTGTTGATCCGGGACGTCGTCTGACTTCCACAGAAATGGCCGAAGACGTGGACATCAAGACTTTTTCGGCACATTCCACTGTTACAGGAGTTTTTTTCATGGAAAGAGAAGTGGAAGGATGCGCCACGGAGCCGCAAATGGCGCGGACAAAAGCACCTCTGTGTTGGTCTCACAGGACGGCTTTCAGATGGCTTTCGGTGGCTTTTCAGTCGTGTGACTATCCGAGAAATTGTGCATGAGCTGCACATGCCAGAACATGTCCTGTGAGGCTTCATCACAGCATTGCTTTGCGCCATGTGGCTCCACCGCGACGCGCGGAATTCCTCCGCTCCTCTTTCCATGACAAAAACTCCTGTAACAGTGAAATGTGTCATTCATTTCCACACTGGACGCTGTGTTGATCCGGGACGTCGTCTGAGTTCCACAGGAATTGCGGAAGACGTGGACATCTGCACTTTTTTGGCACATTGAGACAGACGTGCGGAGGAATTCCGCGCGTCGCGGTGGAGCCGCGTGGTGCAAAGCAACGCCGTGATGAAGCCTCACATGACATGTTCTGGCATGTCCAGCTCATGCACAGTTTCTCGGATAGTCACATGACTGAAAAGCCACTGAAAGCCGTCTGAAAGCCATCTGAAAGCCATCCTGTAAGACCAACATGGAGGTGCTTTTGTCCGCGCCATTCGCGGCTCTGTGGTGCATCCCTCTGCTTCTCTTTCCATGAAAAAAACTCCTGTAACAGTGGAATGTGCCGAAAAAGTCTTGATGTCCACGTCTTCTGCCATTTCTGTGGAAGTCAGACGACGTCCCGGATTAACAAAGCCTTCACGTTGGAAATGATCTGGTTGTTTCAGCGGGGTTTGAGCCTGGCGCTCCGCGCTCTCAGCCGCTGTGGGTGGTCTTTAAACCGGCTGGAGCACTCCTTAATCTGTGTAATCCCCATAAAATTGTCCCTGAAAGCCATGTGAATTTTCTGAATGGTGTCTACCTGGAGGTCTTTCACAGTTTCTGGAAAAATTTGATGCAGCAAAGCTCCAAATCGTTCAGACATTTATTCGCAATAAAAATCCGACGAGAGGGGTGGACCACTGCTCACATAAAGCCCTGCTCACAGGCGAATGACGCAACCGACAGGTGTGAAAAAACTCATGCATGCGCACAAAGGTTCAAGCTTGGCTGATGCAATCACACGTGATTCAAATCCATATGGTTTTTGCAAAAAATAAAAAGGTCGGATACTTTTCTAACAGACCTCGTACATATGTCATATAATATTGATTTCAGACTCTCTAAAGCCATGTTAATACATTGTTGCATTTCTGCTGGGGTTATGTGAGGTTAAGAGCAATGACGGCCACAAGTTTGCATTGGGTCAATATGTTCTTAATATCTGCACAGTGACTTCATGTACTCTTGTTAGGATAATTTGTCTGCACTAAAGCATATCTTGTAAAAACTATGCGGTTTTCATTATCTTATCATGTGAAAAGATGTGAAAAGATTTCCACTAACACAAGGTTCTGCTTTTATGTCTTTAAAGTTTGACCTAGTTAGCCACATGGACTAAACATGACATGCCAATTTTTGATCACGTAAGCACACACATTTCTTTATCAATGATGTCTGTGTTCATTGTCTCATTCCTGAACGAGCTCCTGCGTGACTTTGGGACAATGAGAACACCAGATCTGGTATGATTAATTCCACATGAAATGAATTAAACTGTCCTTTTTGGAACAGAGTCTTGTTGATTCAGGACAGACCCAAAGAACCGAGAGTCTAACATGACCTCTTAGTTTTTTATTATTAACAAATTTGCAAAATCTTAAAAAAAAAAAAAAACAACAACAACAACAAAACACACCTTTCTTCACATCGTCTTTAGAAAACCTATGGGTTATATCATGCAAGGTTTCTCCAATGAAAACAATCTATGGTAAAAACATTACCTGGTATGAGAGCAGGGGTTAAAGGTCGAACTGTAAAACCTTGGATCGGATATTGGAGAGGAGAGTTGGGCAGAGCAAACAGCAGTCTGGATAACACAGAAGTTGTCCTGTTGAAGGGTGATTGGGAAAAGAGAGAATAAAGTGGCCTCAGCTTTGTGTATACACAGACTGCATAATGTATGTACTGACTATAGCAGGGTCATTTTTGTAGTCTTATTAAAATAGATGGTCATGATAGTGGCCAAGTTGTTAGTGTGCTTTGTTTCAGTGCAGAAGGTTCCCAGGTCAATAATATGGAGATGCATCAGGAAGGGCATTAGTGTAAAATGTGTGCCAATTCACCATGTAGGTCCACCTCAGATTTGCTGTGGTGACCCTGAGTGCAAACAAGGGAGCAGCCAAAGGGACTTACTTATTAAAATAGAGAGTTCATCCTAACAACATATTTGGTAGTTATGGACAATATTAAAAGTGGGGCTTCCTGCAGAGTGAAGTTTTTCATAATTTGATCCAACTCCTGGTCAAGAAATGTGAGACAAAGTACTTGACAAATCGTGTACCATCCTAGTTGACCTGTCTGCATTCGCATTTGTGCCAAAATATTTGGGCCGTGAGCAATTACAATGTCAAAATATGCAAAATATGCAATGGAGTTTCTTTTTGAAAATTGTATTGAGTCACACTGGAAAAGTATCTGTGAATACAGATCATCAAAATAAAATGACTATTTTCCAAACCAACATCTTCTCCAAGAAAATTATTAATAAAAAAGCCTTAATTCTATGACAGCACTCCATCTGTCCATCCATCCACATATACCTGGTCTTGTGTTTGCTGAACTCCTGAGTTCGGCGTTTCACCAGCTCTCCGTACTGTTCTTTGGGGACATAATCTTTGAGCATCACTGAACCTTTGGGACATTGACACGTGTTGTGTAACAAAGCAGGATGGGAGATAGTAGACCTGGAAGATTGGAATATATGGAATTGCTTTCAGAAACATCGTTTTATTACTTCTTTTTTATTTTTTTTTTTTGGATTAACATGAACAACTCACTCCAAAAACAAATGGTGCTAAATAGCATGAAAAGTGGTTTGTTGGCTGCTAATCAAAGGGGAACCCCTGGTGGTGCCACATATCACCAAAATGTGCTGTACAGCACCACCAGTAGGAACCACTGTTGGTGCTAAATAAAAAATAAATAAAACCCAAACAAAAAACAAGAACAACCGATCTACTTCAGACATTTAATTATTGTTCCATCCATGCTCTTTAAGCAAACTGGTGAATAATTATGCTGCCTTCTGCCAGTGGAATGCACACAGACAGCTGTGTGCACAGTTCTCTGTATTTGTCTAGCAGAATGCTGCATACTTTTCTCATCAGTTTGCTTGTATACAGTGTTTGGAAAAATAATTAAATGTCTGAAATAGGGGACTGTCTTTGTTTATTGTAATAGTCAGTGCACAAACATATTCACACTGTGTGTCCTGTGTGCAGAGCTGTGATGTCCCACACAGACTCAGATAAATAGTGTGTGTGCAAACCTCACCTATTTGCATGTTCTTTCCCAAAATTTGTATACTCAGTTGGACAAACCCCAAACTGCACATTCATGAAGGTACAGAGTAAATGCACTAAATGGACACAGTACACTATTTTGTATATTTGAAAGATGCATTCCTGAATGCATTCTGTTCGTAAATTAGGATGCACCATTTTTGTGAGTGTTATGGTGCAAGTTTTAACACACGCAAAAATGTCTCCTGTATGTAGGGTATGTCATAGTTTCCCAAGAACTTGTGCATGTTTTGTCTCCTTCTCTGTGTCCATCGTGCAGTCCTCACATATTGTATGACACAACACGTATATTTGTTTACAGCACAAGTCCTTCCTGGAAATTATCAACTGCCAAGACACACACCAGGCTGGTATTTGCATGAAAAACAGCCGGTCTTTGCAATTCCACCCTCCCGTCTGACACATAGTGACTGTCATTCACAGTCCTATTAATAGTGAACAAACGTCCCTACAAGCCAAAGTTATGAATCAGACAGGTCACTGACATCATTACATTCAGTGGTCACATGAAAGGAGCCAAATCTGTTCCTAGTGGAGCCAATCTTCCAAAATGTAACCATTGCCCAATTATTCAGGCAAATAGTTTGAAAGTATGTCAACACCAAGATCAGGGGAGAATCTAGTTGCAAATACACCAGTTTGGTTGTAACCATCCAAATGTTCTCAATGCTTGCACCAGTTATTCCTATTTTCTTCTTCCACATCAGAGGGGAGCTTGCATGCATGAGCTGGGGTTTGGATTGTAAAACCACATTCTTGGCAGAGGTGGAAAACTATGGCTTCAGAAAGTAAATGCCCTACCATGTATTGCTGCCTTCTACCTGTGCACCTAAAGCAGGTGATCTCAATAATTAGCTCATCCACCTGCCTGAAGAGTTGAAGTAATTACAACCAGCTGGTTTAATAGGAAGATGGAACAAATATGTGGCTGGACTGTCCACCTCTGATTCTCGGGACATTCCACACTGTTAACCCAAACAAGTTAACTCAAGAAAATTAAGGTAACTGAACCTATTTTTTTTTTTTAAAGTTAATTAAATTAAAAGTCAAATTTTTTATGCAGTGGTGGTGGCCAACTGGTTAGTGCCAAGTGGTTTTAGTGCAGAAGGTTCCCAGTTCAAACCTCACCCCTGCCACATTTCTCCATGTAATATGGAGTTCCATCAGGAAGGGCATCTGGCGTAAAACTTGTGCCAGTTCAACATACCACCTTGGATTTCCTGTGGCGACCCCGAGTGCAAACAACGACCACTAGTGCAGCAGATAACAGAATATTTGCAGAGGAATCCTTCAAATCTGGTTACAAGCACCAAAGTTTGACTGTGAATACCTTTTGGTACATATTTTCGAAAAATAACGTTAGCAATTTGAATTTTCAATAGGGGCCAAGTAGGGGTCAGCTGAAGAACTGCATAGGGGTAAAAAAAAACATGTTCCAATCATATTGAAAGCTATACCACATTATGTGTCTGATCAAAAAGATTCCAAAAAGGTATAGTTTGGACTATCTGTGACTGAATGTTCGTTCTGGAGTTATGGGGTAAAAACAGCAAGCGTGGCGACAAAGGTCACTTTCAGTTTGTACAGGGGTCAAACGTTAAAGTTGCTCCAATTATGGTAAAACATGATGCAAATTATTGGTTGAGTTAGTAGGATTTTAAAAAGGAATAGTTTGCACCATGTGTCATGCTTAGTTATCATGTTACGAGGTAACACGTCACATGTCATAGAATCCAATGGACGTTGACATTGTTTGAGCTTTACTTTGGAGACCAAACATTTGTTTGAGCTTTACTTTGGAGACCAAACATTCAACACAGTCAGAACTATTCCATTTGTTAATCCTTTGTCACCATTCTTGCTATTTTTACCCCATAACATTCAGTTATAGATAGTCCAGACTATACCTTTTTGGAATCATTGTAAGATACATAATGTGGTATCACTTTCAATATGATTGGAACATTTTTTTGACCCCTATGCAATTCTTCAATTGACCCCTACTTGGCCCCCTATAGAAAATTCAAATGGCTAAAGTTATTTTTCTACAATACAGTAGTGTTCAGAATAATAGTAGTGCTATTGTGACTAAAAAGATTAATCCAGGTTTTGAGTATATTTCTTATTGTTATATGGGAAACAAGGTACCAGTAGATTCAGTAGATTCTCACAAATCCAACAAGACCAAGCATTCATGATATGCACACTCTTAAGGCTATGAAATTGGGCTATTAGTAAAAAAAAGTAGAAAAGGGGTGTTCACAATAATAGTAGTGTGGCATTCAGTCAGTGAGTTCATCAATTTTGTGGAACAAACAGGTGTGAATCAGGTGTCCCCTATTTAAGGATGAAGCCAGCACCTGTTGAACATGCTTTTCTCTTTGAAAGCCTGAGGAAAATGGGACGTTCAAGACGTTGTTCAGAAGAACAGCGTAGTTTGATTAAAAAGTTGATTGGAGAGGGGAAAACGTATTAGGCTGTTCATCTACTATGATCTCCAATGCTTTAAAATGGACAAAAAAAAAGAGACGCTTGGAAGAAAACGGAAAACAACCATCAAAATGGATAGAAGAATAACCAGAATGGCAAAGGCTCACCCATTGATCAGCTCCAGGATGATCAAAGACAGTCTGGAGTTACCTATAAGTGCTGTGACAGTTAGAAGACGCCTGTGTGAAGCTAATTTATTTGCAAGAATCCCCCTCAAAGTCCCTCTGTTAAATAAAAGACGTGCAGAAGAGGTTACAATTTGCCAAAGAACACATCAACTGGCCTAAAGAGAAATGGAAGAATATTTTGTGGACTGATGAGAGCAAAATTGTTCTTTTTGGGTCCAAGGGCCGCAGACAGTTTGTGAGATGACCCTCAAACTCTGACTTCAAGCCACAGTTCACAGTGAAGACAGTGAAGCATGGTGGTGCAAGCATCATGATATGGGCATGTTTCTCCTACTATGGTGTTGGGCCTATATATCGCATACCAGGTATCATGGATCAGTTTGGATATGTCAAAATACTTGAAGAGCTCATGTTGCCTTATGCTGAAGAGGACATGCCCTTGAAATGGGTGTTTAACAAGACAATGACCCCAAGCACACTAGTAAACAAGCAAAATCCTGGTTCCAAACCAACAAAATTAATGCCTCGCAGATGTGAAGACATCATGAAAAACTGTGGTTATACAACTAAATACTAGTTTAGTGATTCACAGGATTGCTAAAAAAGCAGTTTGAACATAATAGTTTTGAGTTTGTAGCATCAACAGCAGATGCTACTATTATTGTGAACACCGCCTTTTCTACTTTTTTTTTAATAATAGCCCAATTTCATAGCCTTAAGAGTGTGCATATCATGAATGCTTGGTCTTGTTGGATTTGTGAGAATCTACTGAAACCTTGTTTCCCATGTAATAATAAGAAATATACTCAAAACCTGGATTAATCTTTTTAGTCACATAGCACTACTATTATTCTGAAGACTACTGTATGTACCAAAAGGTATACACAGTCAAATTTTGGTGCTTGTAACCAGATTTGAACGATTCGTACAGTTATCTGCTGTACTACACCATGGATTGCCACCTTATTGTGATGGAGGAGATTGTGTGCTGCAGTGATCCTGGGAGCTGTGCTGTCTGGAGCATTAGCTCCTGGTGGGGCCACCCTTGGCAAATTGGGATCAGGTGAGAAGACAGACAAAGGGGGATCCAACAGACATAATTAGGGATTGAGTCACCTCACTCAGATTAGGGATACAGGGGCCCCTCCTGGAGCCAGTCCTTGGGGGGACCTCACAGGCCAGTGCCTGGTGGCCGGGTCTACAGGACTCGATCAGGATCAACCTGAAGAAATAAGGTGGTGTCCTCCCCATGGGGTGTCACCAACTACAGGGAGTCTGTAGACAGTCTGGTACACTGCTTTTCTGGTAGTGGATAAGGAAAATGCCCAAAGTGTCTGACACTTGGTTATTTGAACAACTAGAAAATTCAAAAGTTCATCTTCCACTAATCACCCTGCCATCTGCATTTTATGAATTTCAGGTTGTACACAACCGTGTACGTGATCACCTACAGCCATGCCAGTCTCTGCCATGACAGACCATGAAGAAGAAGAGCTTTTACTGTCATTGTACATATATACACACACACAACATTTGTCCTTGCATTTAACCCATCCTAATTACAGTTAGACACAATCCAACCACTAGGAGCAGCAGGCAGCCACAGTCCGGCGCCCGGGGACCAACTCCAGATTTGATTATGAGAGGAAACCAGAGTGCCCGGAGGAAACCCACGCGAACACCGGGAGAACGTGCAAACTCAACACAGAAAGGGTGGGAAGCAATCCCATGACCTTCTTGCTGTGAGGCATCAGTGCTAACCACCAATCCACTGTGCCCTGTTTTTGCTGTCACACATTTGCAGGCATGAATTCAGGGTTACAATATCTGCTGTTTTCTGACAAAGGAAACTAAAGAAGTACACTGACACGCAGCTGATACATTTAAAACAGGACAAACTGTTATGTTTGACTGCTTAAGACAGGTGACAAAAAGAATTTACCGTAGCTGCTGTTCAACTTCTGAAACATGAGTGTTGGAGTTTTCAGGCCAGTTTTGGAATATCAAGAAATACATGATGAGCAGGATTATCACAATGGAAGCGTGACATGCAGCTCTGCAAAACAAAGACATCTGACACACACACACACACACACACACACACACACACACACACACACACACACACACACACACACACACACACACACACACACACACACACACACACACACACACACACACACATCAAAGTAAGTCTTGGGCTACTCAGTTTCTTCCCAGGACCTGCTCTGTCTAATACTATGGGAAACAAGCCATGAAACATTGTGTACCAATAATTACATTACAGCTGTATCATTTTGGCTGAGACTGGAATGGTCCGCTCACTTTTGTACTGCATATTTCAAAGTGGAACATCAAGATGAAAGAGGAACCTAAAGGTTTGAATGAAAAGGACATTTTCCTAATAATTTTACAAAGCTATATGTTATTTTCTCACAAAGCTGCAAAGTATACTTTATTTATTGACAGGTTACTGCAGAAATATATGTTGTGGAAATTTCTCATATTATTAATAAGAAAAAAATTGTTACATAGGTGTCAACCTGACTCCAGAAAGGGCAAAGGTAGTGTAGCAAATAACTGAAACATTCCTTCACATGGTGATACAAACACAAAATTTAGCACTACTCAGACATTACTCTTTTGAATAAAACTGAGTAGCCACTTTAAGGGGTAAAAATTTAAAAATGTTAAAATCATATTGAAAGCTACACCACATTATGTGTCTGATCACAAAGATTCTAAAAAGGTTTAGTTTGGATATCTATGACTGCGCTCAAACGATGTGTTAATTTTCCGTGTACCTCGTGTCCGCACTGAAACGAGAAAGAAAGCTTTCAGTTTTTCTGTTCCTTCTGATTGAAACATCCTCCAATCTGACCTGAAACAGTCTGGGTTAACTTCTTTGAATGCCAGATCGCGAAATGGAATCCTTTTGCACAATGCCTGTGTCTTTAAATTCTAATCTGTTTCCCCCTACACACACACACATACACCTCACAGTGACCAAGATGATTTTAATTTCTTTGTTGTTAATGTTCTCTTGATGACGTTAACCTGTCTATTATGATGTATGTTGCTGCTTTTCTTGGCCACGTCATCTTTTTTTGCAAAAGAGGTCTTGATCGCAATGGGATTTTATCTGGTTTAATAAAGGTTATTATTATAAAAACATTATGAATGGTGACAAAGGTCATTTTCAGTTTGTGCAGGGGTCAAAAGTTAAAGCTCTTCCAATTTTGGTAAAAAAAAAAAAAAAAAGCGGTGCAAATTATTGGTTGAGCTAATAGGATTAATAAATGGAATAGGTTCGACTGTGTTAAATGCTTAGTCTGCAAGGTAAAGGTCAAACAACGTCAACGTCCATTGGATTCTATGACATACATTACCCTATAACATGACAACTAAGCATGCCACATTGTGCAAACTATTCCTTTTAAAACCCTATTAACTCAACCAGTAATTTGCATCATGTTTTGCAATAATTGGAGCAACTTTAACTTTTAACCCCTGTACAAACTGAAACGGACCTTTGTCACCATTTGTGTTGTTTTTACCCCATAACATGCAGTCACCTTTTTTGGAATATTTATGTTCAGACAAATAATATGGTATAGCTTTTAATATGATTGGGAGATTTTAAAATTTTGACATCTGTTGTAATTTTTTCAATTGACCCCTACCTGGCTGCCTATTGAAAATTCAAATGACTTGTCAGTTTTGTTTTTTTTTTCTAAAGAGTATTTGCGCCGACTTTGGTGCTTGTATCACCATCTAAAAGGATTCTTCTGTAAATATTCTGTTAACTGCTGCACTAAGAGTGCAGGTTTCTTTGTAACCACCAACTCCACCAGGTGATTTTATTGATGAACTCATCCTGTCTGCTCAACCCATCTGCTGTTAATCAGTGAAATCACCTGGTGGAGTTGGTGGTTACAAAGAAATCTGCACCCCTTTTGCCCTTTCTGGAGTCAGACAGACACCTATGCTGTCATCACTTTTATAGACTATGTTTTGTAGGTAGCTCATTGGGACTTGGACAAGTCGAACAGCAGATAACTGTAAGAATCGTTCAAATCTGGTTACAAGCACCAAAATTTGATTGTGTATAGCTTTTAGTACATGTTGTAGAAAAATAACTTTAGCCATTTGAATTTTCAATAGGGGCCAAGTAGGGGTCAATTGAAGAATTGCACAGGGTCAAAATTAAAAATGTTCCAATCATATTGAAAGTGATACCACATTATGTATCTGATGACAATGATTCCAAAAAGGTATAGTTTGGACTGTCTATAACTGAATGTTCTGGAGTTATAGGGTAAAAACAGCAAGAATGGTGACAAAGTTCAGTTTCAGTTTGTACAGGGGTCAAAAGTTAAAGTTGCTCCAGTTTTGGTAAAACGTGGTGCAAATTATTAGTTGAACTTATAGGATTAACAAATGGAATAGTTCTGACTGTGTTGAATGTTTGGTCTCCAAAGTAACGCTCAAACTATGTCGATGTCCATTGGATTCTATGACATGTGACATATGTTACCCCGTAACATGATAACTAAGCATGACACATGGTGCAAACTATTCCTTTTTAAAATCCTACTAACTCAACCAATAATCTGCATCATGTTTTACCATAATTGGAGCAACTTTAACTTTTGACACCTGTACAAACTGAAAGTGACCTTTGTCGCCACGCTTGCTGTTTTTATCCCATAACTCCAGAACATTCAGTCACAGATCCAAACTATACCTTTTTTGGAATCTTTCTGATCACACACATAATGTGGTATAGCTTTCAATATGACTGAAACATTTTTTTGACCCCTGTGCAGTTCTTCAACTGACCCCTACTTGGCCCCCTACTGAAAATTCAAATGGCTAAAGTTATTTTTCTAAAATATGTACCAAAAGGTATACACAGTTAAACTTTGGTGCCTGTAACCGGATTTGAAGAATTCTCCTGCAAATATTCTGTTATCTGCTGCACTAAAGACACCTAATCTGCATTCCCCCAGGCGACCCAGTTGTTGCTGCGTACCGCCCTTGCCCGAGGAAGTAACCTGTATATCGTTCAGGGGAAGTTCTAGATTCTCAACTGCTTAAAAAAAAGTAGATTATTCAAAATTACTCAAAACACACGATACTTACCTTTTCTTGCTGCAAAACGCACAACTCCCATGACCTGTACTGTGTTCTGTGATGAAAGCTGGCAGCTTTCCTACCCCGGACCTTTGTGTGTATATACTGTCACCTTAACAGGTGCCCTGCTGGAAGGGGGCGGGGAAAAGCAAAACAAAGCACGCATGATTGCAGGTGTGACACAATGAAAGTGGCTGCCAAGTATGCAGACTTTGACCAGAGGTGACGCTAAACGAAGAGTGTTAATAAAACAAACCTCCTCCCACACAAAACAATTCAATGTGCTTAAGATAGATTACTTCAGAAGATTATATATTACAATTGTTTTGATTCATGTTACTTCTGAGGAAATAAATCAACAATTATTTATGGTGTTAATATTAAGTTGAACAATTGTGATAATCATGACAGGCTATTTTTGTGGTATTCAGGTCAAATAAATTATAACTCACAGAAACACAAAGTGTTCATATTTCTGGGCTCTCAGTCTTTGGGACTGAGAGAACAGCTTGTGGAGTCATGAGGTCATCAGACGTAGTCTTGTATAAAGTACCTCAAAATGATATTTGAGTAAAACTACAAGTATCTTAGCATAAAATTACTTTGGTAAAAGTTAAAGTCTCCTTTAAAAGTATTACTTGAGTAAAAGTATCTGACATTTACTGTACTTAAGTATCAAAAGTAAACGTCTGATATAAAATGTACTTTTTGTAAAAGCATTGAGTAAAAGTAAAATCCAAAACAAGTGGAGAGTGAAATGGCGACAGAAAAGAGAGCCAGTGTGGTGTCTGGAGAAACCAAGAGCAGGGCCTCAGCCCCTATAAAAGGCTGGATCTGCCTCTGGTGGAGCTGTTGGTGTTGGTGACAGGATGAGTGAGCAACAGGTGGATGTATATAGCTGTAAAGAAAGTGGTTGTTCTTTTTCCTGGAAGACCCAAACACAGTTTTCTGTTAAACACAACAGCCACGCTCTTGTGAAACAGAACAGTCATTTACAGCTACACAGTTGTGCCAAATTTAAGGGGGGGGGGGGGGACAACTTTTCAAGCATCACCACCACCAACCACTGCAAAGCATCCAAACGCAGTGCCCTTTGCACCAATGAATCAAAAAGCGGCGCCGCTTTTACACAGCACTTCTCAGTGAAATTTTCAAATAAAATGAAGCAACACAGCCAAGCTGGCCAGTTTTGTCTATACTGAAATTTTCCCCTTAACTCCGATTGTGCACTGTACTCCAGCAGGAGGTGATCCGTGTGTATGTGTGTGTGTGTATTTGGAGTCCAAAGTGCAGATTGTTTTCTCCCACCAGTCTTCCTCAGCAAGGGCACATATTAAACCTGTCATCTTTTATATTTTTTTGTATTTTAAACTTGTTTTATATCAAACATGGCACTTGACACTGCAAGGCTGGAAGGCGCTGCCTCTCCGGCTACAGAGGACTGTATCAGCTGTGCTGTGGCTTACTTTCACCTCTGCAAACAGGCATTGCCCAATCAAGTTTCTTCTACTTTTATATTGTAGTAACGAAGATGAAAAGTGAAAGTCGCCAGAAATGTAAATAATAAAGTACAGATACGTCAAAATTCTACTTAAGTACAGTAACTAGAGGTGCACCGATTGATCGGGCACTGATCATTATCGGCCGATCACGCCTTGATCGGTTTGATCGGTGATCGGCAAAATGCGCCGATCAAAAGGACCGATCACAACAGTGCAGGCAGTAGCGCAGGGAGCACTTGGTCCTGTCATGACATGCTTTCCATGTCCATCCAGCTCATATCAGAAGTCGAAATGAGTCAAATGGCTCTGAGAGCGTAATGAATGGTCTTTGCAAATCAGTAGGTATTTTGATTTTGTTTATTTTTTCATATGAGTGTAGAGGTACAGAGAGTACAAAGAAGCTTTGTTCATTTGATTTGCTTATATTGTGAACTGCCATGATACTGGAATTGACAACTAAGTTTGAAATAAAAAAAAAATTGATTGAATTGATTGATTGATTTGTTTGTGTATCTGTGGATTTCGCAAAAAGAATGTCTCAAAATTACGTCACAGAGGAAAGCGATGAATGCATGTAATTGGTGATCCACAAATGCTGAAACTCAATTCACAAATACAATTTCCAGTTTTACAAATGTAATTTTTTTTTTTTTTTTACAAATTAAATTTTATATTTGCAAATACAACATTATTTGCAAAGACCAATTTACAAGTTACAAATATGAAATTTGCATTTGTGGATATCTGAACACATTTGCAAATCACTGATTATTTGTAGATCACCCTGTGTGCATTTACAAATATTAATGAGACCATTTTAACCCCATAGAATGAGGGCTGTATTTTACATTCTCAACGTTCTGTACGCTGTAACCTGAGCAACATGAAACATGCAAAAAAAAAGCTTGCTAGTAGAACAAAGTCAGTGTAATAAAACAAAAGTTGGCAGTTTATTCTAGTGTCTTTATTTGAATGCATGTTTTTTGTTTTCATCATTAAGTTTTAATGCAAAAATAGTCCTACACATTAGACCTATATTCTTATTTTGGGCATGATCCAAATATGTACTTGATCGGTATCGGCAGATCAAAATTTCAGTGATCGGTGATCGGCCTAAAAAATCCTGAACGGTGCACCTCTAACAGTAACAAAGTATTTCTACTTTGTGACATTACAACACTAACCAGGTGGTGGTGGTTTGTGATGTTGATACCTTTGAAGAAAAAAATCCAAGTCTTTTGGGTCTTGGTGGTTCCTGTCTTACTGTATAGTTGTGAGACTTGGACGCTAACGCATTGACTTGATGACTTTGGCGCCGGGTCTCTTTGGAGGATTCTTGGGCACCCTGGCAGTGACTGTGGGGAATTACTTAGGGAGACTAATGCCACTTGAGTACCACTTGCTCTGTGAGTGAATGTCACCTATGTCATTTTGCCTGTGTTACATGTTTGATTGGGCTGGAGCCATCATGCAAGTGCTTCAGTGTTGAGAGCCCCAGCGGCTGGAGAAGGTAAAGGGGATACCTACATTTCATCTGGCTGTGGCAGCTGGAAGTTTGCCTTTGAGAGTTCAGGATGGACCGGGATGTGTGGTTGCCATCTAGGATCCAAGGTAGTTCTGTAATGTGGTGACTCATGACATGAGCACATTCTACTAAACCTGATCTTTACCTAAAAGGACAATGTCCAGGTCATATGTGTCCAGCATATATAATAATAATTCATATTATTAAACATTCCCATAATAAATAGAAAAAATATAGATATATATATTTTTATACATGTCCCATCTAGGGAGTAGACATCCCCAGATGGTGCAGAGTCACCACAGAGGCAGAGACCGGTGCACACAGCCAACTTGATCAGTGCTGTTTGCTGTGGGATCAACCAGATCAGAGGCTAACAATACGCTTTCATTCTTTGAGATTTTGGTGTTGGATACGATGAGATGACATATACTTTATTGATCTCACAATGGAGAAATTATGTTTACTCTCCAGTTACCTCAGACAGCAATTAGTCCACAATTAATGGCACACATCAGAATTAAAGACAGCACATACACATTTGACATTGTTTATGTGCACAAAATTTGAAGAAGTCCATTATCCGAATTGAGGCAAGTGCGTGAAGGTCACGCAGCAACCCTGAGTTGCACCACCGTCAGCTTGGGGGGAGAATGGGGACCGGCTGCAGCTAAAACCGCACCGCCCCTGCAGAAGAGAAGCGATGACGTGAGCAGAAGCCGGAGTAGGGGTGTGTGTGATGGCGGGTAGGAGGGGGGTGGGGAGAGGGAGTGGAGCATGCTTCAGTCCTGTGAAACAGTTTAATGTCTTTGTGAGTTGAGATAAGAAAACAGCCAAATGTGTTGGGAAAGTGTAGGTACACGGACCCACAACAGGGGGCGCAAATGAACGGACAATGGAGGAAGTCAAATAACAACACTTTACTGTTGTGAATGGGCACAACAAATACAACAGATTACAACAATGGACAAAAAGCCAAATCACAAAAGGTGTCGTGTGGGCAGGCTCGAAGATAGGAGACGTCTGTCCAAAGCAGAACCGGAAGCACACGATTTCCTCCGCCACCAGACCCCGGGAATACTGGAGCCGCCAAGTCCCGAATTCCCAGGTGGCCACTGCCTCCGCGTGTCGGACCTGGTACTGCTGGCGAGGAACAAAGAAACAATTAAATGTGGGCGCGTTTGCACCCAGTAATCCGCACGGCAGGAAAACTACCTCCACCTCTCGTTGGAAAAGGAGTCTGTTATACAACGCACAAAAGTCACAAAAGGTTACTGTCACACAGTTAGCTGAGAATGTTACCTTCCAGGTAGAACGATATCTCGGCAAAGAGGTGGAGACGTCGTCCTGCTGATGTACCCCTGCTGATCAGATGATTGGTAACAGCTGTTGCAGGTGATGCGTGACAGCTGTCACCCTGGCTGCTCCTGTGAGGTGGCTGCGCCCTCTGGTGCCTGGAGCCCGCACTCCAGACAGGGCGCCCTCTGGTGGTGGGCCAGCAGTACCTCCTCTTCTGGCGGCCCACACAACAACATGTTCACCAAGGCCAAAGACATTCCTCTGGGGGAAAACAGGAGGGTAATTTGTCCTTCAGGCTGATAAGCCCGCCGTGTTGTGGTTTGAGCAGTGAAAAACACTTTTTACAGCTTCACTTGAACAACCAAATCTCAATTATGAATTAAGAATATTCCCAATTATGAATTAAGAATATTCCCTGGCCTCCGAAAATGTCCACCTTCATCTGCAAGGCGCGCATCTGCTCCAAGATGTCATCCAATTTGCATCTGAGTTCAAGAGTCATCGCAGTCTGTGTACTCACAAGACAGGAAGACAAATTGCAGGGACTAGGAGTGAGCAAGATACCAAAGGCAACCAAACCATAAAGTGATAATAACAAATGCAGCCACACTGGCTGGATAAACAACAGTGGCGTAAATAGACGTAGGCAGGTGCAGGTAATTACAGAGGACATGTGATGAGCCCAGGAGAACACCAGAGGGAGGCAGAGAAGGAAACAGAGGTGACAGAGAGCTGAAGCACACAGAAGACAGAGTGAAACAGAGACAAGTGACTAAGACAGACTAACTAAACCCTGATAACAGACAGAACACAGACCCTACTTGAACTGAAGTTGATAATAATGATAAACCAGAATGCAGAGAATAATGATAAACCAGAGAAGATGTGAAGATGATAACATCCAGAGAATAATGATAAACCAGAGAAGATGTGAAGTGCTAAGATGTGAGAAATGCAGAGAACATAATACAAGGAAATAAGAGCAAATACAACCCCTGGCAAAAATTATGGAATCACCAGCCTCAGAGGATCTTCATTCAGTTGTTTAATTTTGTAGAAAAAAAGCAGATCACAGACATGACACAAAACTAAAGTCATTTCAAATGGCAACTTTCTGGCTTTAAGAAACACCATAAGAAATCAGGAAAAAAATTGTGGCAGTCAGTAACGGTTACTTTTTTAGACCAAGCAGAGGGAAAAAAATATGGATTCACTCAATTCTGAGGAAAAAATTATGGAATCATGAAAAACAAAAGAATGCTCCAACACATCACTAGTATTTTGTTGCACCACCTCTGGCTTTTATAACAGCTTGCAGTCTCTGAGGCATGGACTTAATGAGTGACAAACAGTACTCTTCATCAATCTGGCTCCAACTTTCTCTGATTGCTGTTGCCAGATCAGCTTTGCAGGTTGGAGCCTTGTCATGGACCATTTTCTTCAACTTCCACCAAAGATTTTCAATTGGATTAAGATCCGGACTATTTGCAGGCCATGACATTGACCCTATGTGTCTTTTTGCAAGAAATGTTTTCACAGTTTTTGCTCTATGGCAAGATGCATTATCATCTTGAAAAATGATTTCATCATCCCCAAACATCCTTTCAATTGATGGGATAAGAAAAGTGTCCAAAATATCAACGTAGACTTGTGCATTTATTGATGATGAAATGACAGCCATCTCCCCAGTGCCTTTACCTGACATGCAGCCCCATATCATTAATGACTGTGGAAATTTACATGTTCTCTTCAGGCAGTCATCTTTATCAATCTCATTGGAACGGCACCAAACAAACGTTCCAGCATCATCACCTTGCCCAATGCAGATTTGAGATTCATCACTGAATATGACTTTCATCCAGTCATCCACAGTCCACGATTGCTTTTCTTTAGCCCACTGTAACCTTGTTTTTTTCTGTTTAGGTGTTAATGATGGCTTTTGTTTAGCTTTTCTGTATGTAAACCCCATTTCCTTTAGGTGGTTTCTTACAGTTCTGTCACAGACGTTGACTCCAGTTTCCTCCCATTCATTCCTCATTTGTTTTGTTGTGCATTTTCGATTTTTGAGACATATTGCTTTAAGTTTTCTGTCTTGACGCTTTGATGTCTTCCTTGGTCTACCAGTATGTTTGCCTTTAACAACCTTCCCATGTTGTTTGTATTTGGTCCAGAGTTTAGACACAGCTGACTGTGAACAACCAACATCTTTTGCAACATTGCGTGATGATTTACCCTCTTTTAAGAGTTTGATAATCCCCTCCTTTGTTTCAATTGACATCTCTCGTGTTGGAGCCATGATTCATGTCAGTCCACTTGGTGCAACAGCTCTCCAAGGTGTGATCACTCCTTTTTAGATGCAGACTAACGAGCAGATCTGATTTGATGCAGGTGTTAGTTTTGGGGATGAAAATTTACAGGGTGATTCCATAATTTATTCTTCAGAATTGAGTGAGTCCATATTTTTTTTCCTTCTGCTTGGTCTAAAAAAGTAACCGTTACTGACTGCCACAATTTTTTTTTCCTGATTTCTTATAGTGTTTCTTAAAGCCAGAAAGTTGCCATTTGAAATTACTTTAGTTTTGTGTCATGTCTGTGATCTGCTTTTTTTCTACAAAATTAAACAACTGAATTAACATCCTTAGGCCGGTGATTCCATAATTTTTGCCAGGGGTTGTAGAAGACAGTGGGGAGCAAAGGGTAGACCAAACCAACAACACACTCATCAGAGACAGAATCCGACCAGAACCGGACCATGACAGTTGCGCCATGAACTTTGAATCTGTGAATATCACAGTGGCCCCAAGCTTCACTAACCTCAGTATTCTTAGTACACCTCAGTATTCTCTCTGCTTCCTTGCAGATTTACTGCTGGTGAACTCATAGGTGCAGTTATTTCCATTAGACGGATTCTGCTCTTTTTCTCTTTGTCCGAGGCACTGAAGACATAGTGCAAGGTTGAGAGCTGCACAATACAGGGTGCTGAACTGTCCACGAAGCTGACGCAGCACACCTTTGTCTGCTTTTGGAATGTACTCTTCCATGAGGACAACTTGTGCTGTGCCCCACTGATGATGTGATGGATGGACGCTGACCCTGCACCTCAGGGCGCCGGACAACACCCTGCCTGTGGCCGCGCCGATAACTGTGTGTGCTCATCTCAATAATTCACTTTGTTTTTGATGCTATTCTGGTATTATTGTGTCCTGTTTCTTCAGCTTTGTAAAAACTTTTTAAAAACCTTGTAACTGTTAGAATGGGCAAAGCACAGGATCACCCTTCTGTGTCTGGTCTGCTTGGGGTTTCTTCCTCAACATCATCAGAGAGAGGTTTTCCTTACCACTGTTGCCTGTGTGCTTACTCTAGGGGTTAGTAAGGTTAGACCTTACTCATGTGAAGTGCCTTGAGGCAGCTTTGTTCTGATTTGGCGTTGTATAAATAAAATAAATTGAAAATAAAAACTGAATTCATGCCAACAGTGAACACTTGAAGCACAACTCTGCGAAAAAGACATCAGACACGTACACTCGCGCATGCATGCACACACACACACCAAAGCAACTCTTAAGCCCATCCAGCTTCTTCACAGGATCTGCCCTGTTGAATACTGTGTAAAACATTGTGTACCAATAATTACATTACAGCTGCGCCATTTTAGTTTTTTTGTGCTGCATGTTTTTGAAGTGGAAAATAAAAAGCAAGACTAGCTAAAACATCAAACAATAGTGACATTTGGCAGGACAGTGGCTTAGTGGTTAGCACTGTTGCCTCACAGCAAGAAGGTCATGGGTTCAATGCGCACCTGTGGCCTTTCTGGGTGGAGTTTGCATGCTCCCCTCCCCATGTTTGCATGGGTGTGCTCCGTTAGGTGATTTTGAAACTTTATAATTGCCCAGATCTCCCTTGCAAAAGAGGTCTCGATCACAATGGGACTAACCTGGTTAAGGGTGATTCTTAGACTACGGACACTTATTATGTCCTTTGATCATATTGTATGAAAAACAGAAAAAAAGGGGAAATTTCACACTTTTATAGTTATCTTTACAATGAAAGTGTTTTAAGAAATTTGTTCTAGTAGTCTATGATGACTTTTTCACCTTTTTTCAGCATCATTATATGCAAATATTGCCGTTTTGTGCTTGTCCCACACCCAGACTTTTGATCTTCAATGATAAAAATGAATGGTAAAAAAAATGTTTTTTCTAATGTTTTAAAATATCTCTGAATAAAATATCAGTAAAATAATCAAAACATAATTGGGGTATTCAATGTCATACAACTGCTGTGATTTTTTTAAACAAAATGTAGTTGTCCCACACTACTGCCGTAATTTCCACCACAACACTGTAATGTCCCTTTAAACAGTTTGCATGAAAGATTGTTTGGGTAGTTTCTATGGAGATAAACAGTGACATCAGAGCACATGTATATAGCGCCAAATCACAACAAACAGTTGCCCCAAGGCGCTTTATATTGTAAGGCAATGGTGTGGTGGAAATTACATTTACAAGGCCAATAGTGCCCGTAGTTAAAGAATCACCCTTAAATTAAAATTTTACCTGATAATTTGTGAAGCTATATTTCAAAGCAAAGCTATAAAGTAGCTGTAAAGTGTATTTAAAGTACACTTAATACATTGACTGGTTTTCTGTCTATATATATTTTATATATAACAAGAGCAATCTGCGATTTCTGACATCTGGCAATCAGGATCAGGATCACCTCCAACATTCAGTGGAGTCTTCCATGCCCTAATATTTATCTGTGGTGCAAATGTGATGAGAATGCATGAAGTAGTTTTGAAGTAATCCTTCAAAGCATATAGTGAAATCCTGATCCAGAATCTGGAGCCGGATCCAGATCGCTTCCAAAATTCAATGGTGTCTTCTATGCCGTAATATCTATCTGTTGTGTAAATTTGATGAGAATCCATTTGGTGTGAATCCATGAAGTAGTTTTGAAGTAATCCTTCAAAGCCTAAAGTGAAATCCTGATCCAGAATCTGGATTCAGATCCAGATCACTTCCAAAATTCAATGGAGTCTTCCATGCCCTAATATCTCTGTGTTGCAATTTAGTGTGAATCTGTGAAGTAGTTTTGACATAATCCTTAAAAGTGTATACAAAATGAAATCTTAATCCGGAATCTGGATCAAAATCACCTCCAAAATTCAGTGGAGTCTTCGATGCCCTAATATCTATCTGTGGTGCAAATTTCATCAAAATGTGTGAATTAATTTTGACATAATCTTGCTAACAGCTAGACAGACAAATAAATAAACGAATAAACACTGATGATTTTACTACGTCCTTGGAGAGTGTAAATATATAAGATATACTGTGGTTCACAGTTAGCTCATTGGGACAAGAAGTTGGACTGCCATTATGTTGACCTGGGTTTGATTCCCAGTCATGCTACTTGGACAAGACATTTAATCTGCATTACCCCAGTCAACCCAGCTGTAAATATTGGTTTACCTGGGAAAGTAACCTGTCTAACATTCAGGGGAGGTTACAGACTCTCATCCGCTAAACACCATGGAACCGAGGGATAAGTAGTGTAGTGACTGTAAATGTAGTCACCCTAACTAAACATCAATAAAACGCAACAGCTGAACAAAAATATTGCAGATTATTCAGAATTGCTGAAAGCACAAAATGCTTACCTTTAGTTGCTGCAAAACATACAACTCCCATGAGTGGTCTGTTCTGTAAGCTTTCCGACCCCAGGTCTGTGTACATGCTGCCACGTGAGAGACACTTTTGTTCATTTTGTACTGAGTGAATCATATGTATAACCTCATGCTTAAAGATGGCCTTGGCTGGACACAGCGTGTTTTCCGATAACTGGGAATATACTGTCCCTTGAGTGTCTTCCACAGATTAGAGATGTTTTGAACCTTGCTGCTGATCTTCCAAAACTAGGTAAACATGAACTGTGGCGCCACCATCCCAGTTGAAGACATACTACAGATGTGTTATAGTTCGTCGTCCTTGTTTGTGACTGTACAAAACGCTGCCCTTACCACAAAACATTTGTGAAGCATGGAATCTTTTCTCTGCAGAGAAAATAAAAATTGCAATAACCACTCTTATGTTTTCAGATTTTGTGAATTTTTCTACCACAGTCACCTTTTGACCAAGTGCTTTGGTGGAAGGGGCATAATAAAGCAAAACAAGGCTTTGAAGGATTACTTTTAGCCACCGCTGGACTGATAGTATTGCACACGCCCGCTGGCCTGATGGCCTACTGGCCTGCGGATTTTTTTTTTTTTTTTTAATAAGTAAAGCGAGCTGTGAGTTTTTCATCCATGTGTTTTTTTTTGTTGTTGTTGTTGTTTGTTTGTTTGTTTGTTTTGTTTTGTTTTTTTGTAGCAGCTACGACTCGTCGTCACCTCTTAAAGCGTGGTGATAACAGCACACCTGCTCTGAGCTTTACAAAGACATTTTTATGCTTTTTTCCTCCTTTATTTAGAGCTGAGCTGAGCCGCTCCATATCTGCACGTTAAAACAGCTGATCCTCCGCGACGCGTCAACAACTAACACTATTTTCCACTCAAATGCACCTAAACACTCTTTCTGAGGACCACATGATGTGAAAACACAATAAAACTTTCTTACCTGTAAATCTGGTCATGTTTTCTGCATACATAAATGTTATCCATTGTTTGTGCTCAAACGCCAAAGCAGGGGCGAATCCAGATGGAATGGGGGTGTGGGGCAAGGATGTCCCCCCTCACAATACCCCTAGATTAAAGGTCCAGTTTTGAAGCCTTTTTTTACTACAACTACTAATACTACTTAAAATAATAATAATTTCGACAAGTAAAATGTTTAGAGAAAATTTAAATGTTAGAAAAATGTTAGAAAGAATTTAATAGTTAATTTATTAACAATGTAGGTTAGAAATTACAAGTTTTACTGTTACAGTGCTGTCAACAGTGAAATATGAGGTCAAGAAAGAGGTCTTTATTTTACTTTATATAAAACAAGTATATATTTTCATTGAAGTCAAGAAAGGGTGACTATAAAGTGAGTTTTGGCAAAACAAGTATCATTGTCATGTTGAGGTGACAGAGGGTTGTTGTGCGCAGCTGGGGAAAGTAACTAAAAAGTAACTAGTAATCTAACTTAGTTACTTTTACAATTGAGTAATCAGTAAAGTAACTAAGTTACTTTTTCAAGGAGTGATCAGTAATCAGTAATTGGATTACTTCTTCAAAGTAACTGTGGCAACACTGGATACCGGTATATAAACCCTCCTATTGGTGCATAAACTGGTAGATCGGCCCTTTAGTCATGATTGATTGTGGCCTGGACCAATGAGGTGAGGGGCAGGCCAATTACCCCTCCATCTCGGGCCTCGGTTGGGCTACACAGTGCACCAGTGCCAGACAGAGTGATAACGAGCGATATGGATGGTGGCAAGAAGAGGAAAGGTGGCGCTGAAAGAGCCAGGGATCAGAAGAGAGTAGCCCTTCAGGCAGATGCTGCAAAATGTCTTAAAATAACAGACATGTTTGCTTCGCGTGGATGTGGAGCATCCACATCTGCGGCAGGTAGCCTCAGCAAGTGGCGGAGAAGAAGTTCAACAGGTGGACGAGGCGGGGACCACTATGGCCATGACGGTAAGTGAAGGTTAACTTCAGCTATTAATTGATGAATAGCAACCTAACTTGTTCATAAATCAGACATCTGTGTGTGAGAGAGACATTGTGATCTTCTGGTCCAAAGTAAAGTGGTGTGCATGGCTAGCTACCATGCTGCCGCCGCCAGGTTGTTTCTTTATTCTTTATTCTATTTGTGTGACGGTCGTGCGTTGGTCATACGAAGTATGCTGTTTTGCACAGTCTGCGGTGCGGTGGCGTGGTATAACGGCATCCCTGTCTAAAATGTATTTTCCCAAGTCCTGGCATAATTTCACATACCTAACATTTTACTTTAAATTGAGAGTCATTCTCTAAGTTGATTAGCAACACAAATTGGTAATAAAAGAAATCCTTGATGTTACTTGTAGCTTGTAGTGAGATAGACAACTGTCTTCATCTTGTGGCCTTTTTGTGTATTGCAGTTTCAAAAGTTCAACCTTTGTATCCAGTCATTGGTCCAGTCATCCAGTTATTTCTTGCTTTATATGATGAATTGTATCACACAAGTAATGATATATTATTTATAGTATAGCCTACAGTATTTCTATAACAAATGTTTTTATATAATTTCTATTTCTAAATTTAAGTAACAAGGCTGAATGAAATGACAGCTTATTATGTCTAAAAAGTAATGTGACCTACTGTCAATAGATCGTACTTTTGATAAGTCTATGATAACTGTATTTCGGGAGAACTTTTCGTAATGCTTCTTATAGTGTTAAAATGTATGTGTCTCCTGGTGCACATTTATCGGTTAAGAGACCAAAAAAAAAAAAAAAAACTGTCACAGCAGGCTTAATTTTTTTCCCCTTAGATACCTGGTGATGGCCTGGTCTTAGTTAAAAATGCACGGCCTGAAAAATTTCCCCAGTCCAGCCCTGCTTTTAGCAGGATTGCGTCAAAACTGCATGGATTTTGAGGAAATTTTCAACACAGATAGATATTAGACTGGAGAAGTCTACATTAAATTTTGGAGGTGATCAGATCCTGGATCAAGTTTCACTTTATATAGGCTTTGAAGGATTACGTCAAAACTACTTCACGGATCGTCAACAAGACTTCATCAAGGATACATATTAGGCCATGGAAGAGTCCATTAAATTTTGGAGGTGATTGGGATCTGGATCAGGATTCTGGATCAAGATTTCACTTTATATAGGTTTTGAAGGATTAATTTCAATTTTCAATTTAATTAGCTTATAATGCGCCAAATCACAGCAAAAGCCATCTCAAGGCGCCTTACACGGAACAACTCAACATAAAATTTAAATAAATAATTAAAAATGAATAAAAATTTTCAAATACATCATTAAAAACAGAAGTAAAAGAATAAAACAGATAAAAAAAAATAAAAACTATTCATAAGAAAGAGAATAAAAATGGGTTTTCAGTCTTGACTTAAAAATGTCCACAGACTCCGACTGCCTCACAGTCGCAGGAAGACTGTTCCACAGGGTGGGTGCACGATGAGAAAAGGCTCTTTGACCTGCTGACTTCTTCTTCACCCTGGGAACACAGAGAAGTCCCGCATCATGCGACCGCAATGCCCGGGCCAGCACGAAAAGTTCCACCAGATCAGCCAGATAAGATGGCGCCAGTCCATAAACAACCTTATAAGTCAACAACAAAACTTTAAAATTTGCTCTCACAGAGACACTGAGCCAGTGCAAAGATGCCAAAGTGGGTGTGATATGTTCAGACCTTCTGCTACATGTCAAAAGTCAGGCGGCAGCTTTCTGAACCAGCTGAAGACCCCTAATGCTGGACTGCAGTAACCCTGAAAATAGAACATTACAATAATCTAGTCTAGAAGAAACAAAAGCATGAATCAGGGTCTCAGCATCAGCCATAGACAGGATGGGATGGATCCTCGCTATATTTCGCAGATTGGAAAAGGCAATCCTGGTAGCATCCCTGATGTGGAGGTCAAAAGACAGCGTGGGATCACAAATTACCCCAAGGTTCCTCATTTTGTCCGTATGATGTATGACACACGAACCCAGGCCAAGCACCAGCTGGTCAAACTGATGCCGATGTCTCGCTGGACCAAGAACCATCATTACAGTCTTATCAAAGTTTAAAAGTAGGAAGTTACTAGACATCCAACTTTTCACTGATAGAAGACAGTCCTCCAGGGATTTTATGGGAGTGAGATTTCCCGCAGTTATCGGCATGTACAGCTGAGTATCATCAGCGTAACAATGAAAGGCAATCCCAAAACTCCACAGTATACGCCCAAGGGGTGCTACATACAGGGAGAAAAGCAAGGGGCCTAAAACGGATCCCTGTGGAACCCCAAATCTCATGTCACCAAAGTCAGAGGTAGTGCCATTATACAAGACACATTGAGAACGACTGGACAGATATGACGTTAACCACGCAAGGGCACTTCCAGTAATCCCAAAAATATTCTCCAACCTATAGAGCAAAATATGATGATCCAGGGTATCAAACGCAGCACTGTGATTGAACAACACCAAAACCGTAGTGGTATCTGAGTCCACTGCTCGCAGAAGATCATTCACTACTTTAGTGAGCGCTGTCTCTGTGGAGTGATATTTCTTAAAAGCAGACTGCAGCAGCTCAAAAAGATCATTCTCAGTGAGGTGGTCTACGAGCTGCTGTGAAACCACCTTTTCTAAAATTTCGGAACAGAATGATAGATTTGATATCGGCCTGTAATTTTTCAATACACTAGGGTCAAGATTAGATTTTTGAGGTAATGGTTTAATCACTGCAGATTTAAAACATTTCGGAACAGATCCAGAGGTTAATGACAGATTGATAATTTCCAGCACAGTCGGCCCAAGAGTGGGCCACAGTCCTTAAACAGTATTGTTGGTATGGGATCAAATAAACAGGTTGTTTTTGTAGATGTCACAAGTTTCGTCAGCATGCCTAATGAAATACTATTAAATTCTGTAAATCTACACTCAACAAAAATATAAATGCAACACTTTTGGTTTTGCTCCCATTTTGTATGAGATGAACTCAAAGATCTAAAACTTTTTCCACATACACAATATCACCATTTCCCTCAAATATTGTTCACAAACCAGTCTAAATCTGTGATAGTGAGCACTTCTCCTTTGCTGAGATAATCCATCCCACCTCACAGGTGTGCCATATCAAGATGCTGATTAGACACCATGATTAGTGCACAGGTGTGCCTTAGACTGTCCACAATAAAAGGCCACTCTGAAAGGTGCAGTTTTGTTTTATTGGGGGGATACCAGTCAGTATCTGGTGTGACCACCATTTGCCTCATGCAGTGCAACACATCTCCTTCGCATAGAGTTGATCAGGTTGTCAATTGTGGCCTGTGGAATGTTGGTCCACTCCTCTTCAATGGCTGTGCGAAGTTGCTGGATATTGGCAGGAACTGGTACACGCTGTCGTATACACCGGTCCAGAGCATCCCAAACATGCTCAATGGGTGACATGTCCGGTGAGTATGCTGGCCATGCAAGAACTGGGACATTTTCAGCTTCCAAGAATTGTGCACAGATCCTTGCAACATGGGGCCGTGCATTATCATGCTGCAACATGAGGTGATGTTCTTGGATGTATGGCACAACAATGGGCCTCAGGATCTCATCACGGTATCTCTGTGCATTCAAAATGCCATCAATAAAATGCACCTGTGTTCTTCGTCCATAACAGACGCCTGCCCATACCATAACCCCACCACCACCATGGGCCACTCAATCCAGAACATTGACATCAGAAAACCGCTCACCCACACGACGCCACACACACTGTCTGCCATCTGCCCTGGACAGTGTGAACCGGGATTCATCCGTGAAGAGAACACCTCTCCAACGTGCCAAACGCCAGCGAATGTGAGCATTTGCCCACTCAAGTCGGTTACGACGATGAACTGGAGTCAGGTTGAGACCCCGATGAGGACGACGAGCATGCAGGTGAGCTTCCCTGAGATGGTTTCTGACAGTTTGTGCAGAAATTCTTTGGTTATGCAAACCGATTGTTTCAGCAGCTGTCCGAGTGGCTGGTCTCAGACGATCTTGGAGGTGAACATGCTGGATGTGGAGGTCCTGGGCGGGTGTGGTTACACATGGTCTGCAGTTGTGAGGCTGGTTGGATGTACTGCCAAATTCTCTGAAACACCTTTGGAGACGGCTTATGGCAGAGAAATATACATTCAATACACGAGCAAGAGCTCTGGTTGACATTCCTGCTGTCAGCATGCCAATTGCACGCTCCCTCAAATCTTGCGACATCTATGGCATTGTGCTGTGTGATAAAACTGCACCTTTCAGAGTGGCCTTTTATTGTGGGCAGTCTAAGGCACACCTGTGCACTAATCATGGTGTCTAATCAGCATCTTGATATGGCACACCTGTGAGGTGGGATGGATTATCTCAGCAAAGGAGAAGTGCTCACTATCACAGATTTAGACTGGTTTGTGAACAATATTTGAGGGAAATGGTGATATTGTGTATGTGAAAAAAGTTTTAGATCTTTGAGTTCATCTCATACAAAATGGGAGCAAAACCAAAAGTGTTGCGTTTATATTTTTGTTGAATGTATGTAACACCTCAGTGGTAGCACCCACCACCATAGCAGGTTTTAATGGCTGGGCTGAGGAGCGCAGAGATATGCTCAGCCTAATAGCTTCTATTTTCTTCTCAAAATAATCCAAGAAATCCTGCGCTGAAAAAGGGAGAACGACTAACAGGTGGCTGCCCGTGAATAAGAAATGCTTTGATGACTTCAAAGCT
Organism: Thalassophryne amazonica; assembly: GCF_902500255.1. Classification (NCBI taxonomy): domain Eukaryota; kingdom Metazoa; phylum Chordata; class Actinopteri; order Batrachoidiformes; family Batrachoididae; genus Thalassophryne; species Thalassophryne amazonica. The sequence goes on from NC_047118.1 coordinate 46,787,548, forward strand.
ACTTCATGGATTCTCACCAAATTTGCACCACAGATAGATATTAGGTCATGGAAGACTCCACTGAATTTTGGCGATGAATCGGATCCAAATCCGGATTCTGGATCAAGATAACACTTTATATAGGCTTTGAAGGATTACTTCAAAACTACTTCACGGATTGTCAACAAATTTTCACCAAGGATACATATTAGGCCATGGAAGACTCCATTAAATTTTGGAGGTGACTGGGATCCGGATCCGGATTCTGGATCAAGATTTCACTTTATATAGGTTTTGAAGGCTTATTTCAAAACTACAGGGATTCTCACCAAATTTGCAGCACAGATTAGGCCATGGGAGACTCCACTGAATTCTGGAGGTGATTTGGATCCGAATCCGGATTCTGAATCAAGATTTCACATTATATAGTGTTAGGACTGTTAGGACTCTCCCAAGACCTCGCCTTCCCCCGTCACCTCAGTTCCGCGCGTTTGTTTGATTTGAAAGAAGGTTATGACAAGTTATTTAAATTTGAGCACAATTCCTCCGGTGGATAGCCCTCCCCACAGAGATTTATTAAACAGAATTAACAGTAACAGAATTTAAAGTAACAGAATTTAATGTAACAGAATGAGTAGGGTAAGTTTACCATACACAGAGCTTTGCGGGTCCGTTCAGCAGTCTGTCCCTGATGTAAGCATTAGCTCATCAAAAAGACAAAATCACTCTAATATTAGAATTTGGGGGTCTTATTCCCATCTGCTTTGGGGCTCGGCCCTGCCCATTGCGCTATGCAGGCTTCTTTTTTGACAAGTGATGTCTCCATCTGACTCCAAGATTTTTACCTAATAAGGAGTTGCATGACCTGTTTCCTAGCTTATAGAACGTCACTAATTCTTACAACTGACAGCTACGGTTGACATTCACATGAACTTCTACAATTTCTCCATAAGCCCGCGGTTAAACCATCAGTTCCACTTACACACTTAAAATACCAAAGCACCCTAAACAACAGAAACTCGACATCCTAACAGGACGTTTCTCACCCCCGTGCATACTGTATGTATGGTTTTCTTCATAATTCTGCACAACCACAAGCTCTACTAATACATGCTTAAATGAATACTTCTCAAACATTAATGCATACTCATGTGACATTAACTATCCTCAGCTCAATAAAGAATAAAACATGATAAAATGAAATAACTGGAACAAAGCACAAATGGCTAATACATAAGCACATTTAGGATATATATTCCTTCAATAGGCTTTGAAGGATTACTTCAAAACTACTTCATGGATTCTCACCAAATTTACACCACAGATAGATATTAGACCAAGGAAGACTCTGTTAAATTTTGGAGGTGATCCTGATCCAGATCCAGATTCCGGCTCAATTTTCACTTTATACAGGTTTTGAAGGATTACGTCAAATGTACTGCATGGATTCTCACTCCATTTTCACCACAGATGCATATTAGGCCATGGAAGATTCCATTAAATTTTGGAGGTGAACTGGATCTGGATTCTGGATGAAGTTCCACATCACATAGGCTCTGAAAGATTATGTCAAAACTACTTCACAGATTCTCACCAAATTTGCACCACAGATACATATTAGGCCATAGAAGACTCTACTGTATTTTGGAAGTGATCTGGATCTGGATTCTGGATCAAGATTTCCCTTTATATAGGCATTGAAGGATTACTTTTGAGTGTTTTCCGTAATGTTGGAGGAGGAGCCAGAGTGACAAGCTAGCATACGTCATTGTATCTCTCTACTCTGTTTGGCTGCCACTGTGTTGTTCCCATAATGCTTTGCGCAAGCCTGGGGGAGCCTCCTTGTGATCTATGACATCACTGTCAGTCTCAACCATCGCTGCCATCAGTAGTTCAAGGTCATCTGTTCTTTTGAAAATTTACTCTTCAGGGGAACGTTTTATACATTTTTTCTAGACAATGCAAATTTTGTTCGTATTGGTAATAACATATTATGAATCCCCTACTTAAAGGCTAATAAATAAAATTATAGTGGTGCCAATGAAAATTCTTTTTATGCCTTAAATCTTAAAAAGATGAGTGGCCCTATACCTTTTAATGCTGTTTTTACGTGATTCTCATATTACTTTACTTTATTCTTTATTCAGGACAAAAAAGATGGTCCATGGCAATATAGCGACAAATACAAAAGACGAATAAATACAATGGAATTAATCCAACAAAAAGTAAGAAATCCACACCAGCAAAAGGTTAAAATATTTACATATAGATTAAAACTCCAGTGGTTCCATTGTGTTGAGGTAAACCTGACTGCACTCACTGCAGGGTTCACTAGTGCTGCAATGATGCTGTTAGATGACTCAGATAGTCTACATATACATCTACACATAAGATTCCTGAGTACAGCAGGCCAGGTGGCTACCCCAACACTGACAAACATCTGGCTTGCACTGCTCCATTGTGGCACTTTAAGTAGCAGTCTCACGCCATCATTATGCCACGTAAAATTTTTGCTTACTGCTCTTTTTTGTAGCACCACCATGAGTGGTACGAAAAGCTCTAAAAAATGTGGTCTTCACAGATGATGAACACATTCCAAATTTGCTATGCAGCATATGAGATTGTGCATACATCATACAGTGCTGTCTGTCAATGTCCCTAACATCAGACAGGTCATCAGTTACATAATGTCCTCAATATTTAACCTCATCACATATTTTAAGGGAAGTTCCAGAGAGACAGAAAACAGGCAACAGCAACTTACTGTCCTTACTTCACCAAATCATCTGTGTACATCAGGTGACTGATGATGGTGTTGCCAACCTTACAGCCTGTTCCACAGCTGTTTAACAGCTTTGATAAATCATCCATATAGATATTTAAAAAGAAAGGGAGATAAAAGCTTCCCTGCTTAACTCCATTATTTATAATGAATGGAGTAGACATATAGTCACTACATTTTACATGCTACACCGATTGATGTCATACCAGAAATCCACTAAAGATCCAGGAAGTTGGTTAACTTGTAAAATAATTTATCATGATTTACACAATCAAAGGCTTTAGAGGCATCAATAAAACATATAAAAGTTGTGGAGTTATACAGGTCTTAAATCTCCTTTAAGGCAAAAATACACATATCTGAGCCGTGTTTAGGTTTAAACCCAAACTAGCTGTTAGAGATCAAGACAAACTGTTCCAGCCTATTCAGTGTAATCTTCTCCAAGACCTTGGATAAAATACTGGCCAGAGATATAATTCTCCAGGCTGTTGAATTTGCCAGCTTTGTCTTTGATAATGGGCACTAAAATAACCAATAAAATAGAATCTGGTAAGATCCCATGAAATATAAAGCCAGTAAACACAAATCGCAAGGAGGGGACAGTTTTTTACTCACAGGTTTTAAATGCTCAGTAGATATCTTATTCACGTGCCTTATTGTCCTTTAGTATCTTAATTTTTTCATCATATATTTCTTGTGGGGAAACAGTCACATCTTCATTACTATCAATATGTCGCAGGGCCACGTGTAGACAGACAAACACAATTTCCAATTCACCTAACCTGTATGTTTTTGGATGTGGGAGGAAGCTGGAGCACCTGGTGGGAACCCACGCAAACACGGGGGGAACATGCAAACTTCATACAGAAAGGTCACACATAGGAATTGATCCTATTACCTTCTTGCTGTGAGGCAACAACACTAACCACTAATCCACTGTGCCTCCCTGATGCTGTGACTGATGAATGGAATAGTTTTCAGTTATATTGGGTTTTTATTGTTATTTCTGGATAAAGTCAGTAAAGGACAACGGCTTCAAGAGAGAGCTGGAGGCCCAAGAGGAAAGTTTCTGTAAGGAGCTTGAATCCAAGGACAACGGCTTCAAGAGAGAGCGAGAGGCCCAGGAGGAACGTTTCCACGAGGAGCTTGAAGCCAAGGACAATGGCTTCTAGAGAGAGCTAGAGGCCCAATAGGAACATTTCCACAAGGAGCTTGAGGCCAAGGACAACGGCTTCTAGAGAAAGCTAGAGGAAGAGGAGGACCGGCAATTAATTCATGTTCACATGAAGAGGCAGACACCAGGATCTTCGTTCATGTGAATGACATTGTCAAGCAGGGAAATTCACAAGTGATGATCTGCATAGTAGATACTGATGTTGTGGTAATCGCAGTCGCAAAGTTTCAAGACACTGGCCTGGAAGAACTGTGGATTGCCTTTGGTACTGGTGTTGGATTCAGACATATTCCAGTCCATGAAATTGTGGCTACGTTGGGACCTGAAAAGTCAGTTGGGCTTCCATTTTTCCATGCCTTCACTGGCTGTGACACAGTGTCATTCTTTGCCAATCATGGCAAACGGTCTGCATGGCAGACATGGCAAACATTCCTGGAAGCTACCGACACGTTTCAAAGACTGTCATTGAAACCAGACACTGTTACAGATTATGACATGTTGATCCTGGAACGATTTGTAGTTCTTCTCTTTGATCCCACATGTGACCTTCAGAGTGTAGATGATGCCAGGCGTTACCTGTTCACAAAGAAATCTTGGGAAATGGAAAATATCCCGCCTACTAAAGTAGCTCTTTATGAACATGTTAAGAGGGCTGCATTTCAGGCTGGACACATCTGGGGTCAAGCATTGGATTCAAACCCTTCTGCTACATCTCCAGCCAAATGGGGATGGGAAGCATCTAATGATTCTTGGGTAGTGTTTTGGACTGAACTTCCATAGGCATCCAAAGCATGCTATGAACTGATTTGTTGCAAGTGGCAGAAAGCTTACAAGGGAAGTGTTTCAAGGCCAATCTTAAGTGCACATCTCTCTGTGATTGTGATGGACAGTGCTACCAAAATTAAGTGATAGATCCATGCAGAACACTGCAGTGATTTTCATGAAGCAGTATGTATCCTAATGATGATTTTGACTTTGATTATTGGCAGTAGGCGTTACATAGAGGACTAATGTCCATGTTCTTCAGTGCACATTGCTGAAACACTATTCAACTTAACTGATTCTATCACAATACGAGGTCTGTTAGAAAACTATCCGACCTTTTTATTTTTTGCAAAAACCATATGGATTTGAATCACGTGTGATTGCATCAGCCAAGCTTGAACCTTCGTGCGCATGCATGAGTTTTTTCACGCCTGTCGGTTGCGTCATTCGCCTGTGAGCACGCTTTGTGGGAGGAGTGGTCCAGCCCCCTCGGCGGATTTTCATTGTCAGGAAAATGGCTGAGCGACTGCCGCTTTGCTGCATCAAAATTTTTTTCAGAAACTGTGAGAGACAGCCAGGTGGAAACCATTCGGAAAATTCAGATGGCTTTCGGTGAAGATCTTATAGGCATCACACAGATTAAGGAGCATTACAACCGGATTAAAGACGGCCCACAGCGGCTGAGGGCGTGCCACACTTCGAGCGGCCATCGACAGGCTGAAACGACCAGATCATTTCCAAAGTGAAGGCTGTGTTGATCCGGGACGTTGTCTGACTACCAGAGAAATGGCAAGAGAGGTGGACATAGCACTTTTTCGGCACATTACACTGTTACAGGAGATTTTGTAATGAAAGACATGCGGCGGAATTCACACGTCAGGACGGAGCCGCGTAATGGCGCAGAACAAAAAGCACCTCCGTGTTGGAAGTCTCACGGGATCTGAGAAATTGTCGAAGATCTGGGCACGCCACAACATGTCCTGTGAGACCAACACGGAGGTGCTTTCGTTCCACGCCATTAGCGGCTCCGTGGCGAATTCCTCCGCTCCTGTTTTCATGACAAAATCTCCTTTAACAGTGGAATGTGCCGGAAAAGTGCTGATGTCCACCTTTTCTGCCATTTCTCTGGTAGTCAGGCGACGTCCCACATCAACACAGCATTCAGTTTGGAAATCTGGTCGTTTCAGCCTGTCGATCGCCGCTCGGAGCGCAGCGCGCCCTCCGCCATTGTGCGCCGTCTTTAAACCGGCAGTAACACTCCTTAATCTGTGTGATGCCCATAAATCGTCCCTGAAAGCCATCTGAATTTTCCGAATGGTGTCCACCTGGCTGTCTCTCACAGTTTCTGGAAAAATTTGATCCAGCGCTGCTCCAGCCGTTCAGACATTTAACTCACAATGAAAATCCAACAAGGGGGTGGACCAGTGCTCACTCAAAGCCTGCTCACAGGTGAAAGACGCAACCGACAGGCGTGAAAAAACTCACGCATGCGCACGAAGGTTCAAGCTTGACTGATACAATCACATGTGATTCAAATCCATATGGTTTTTGCAAAAAATAAAAAGGTCGGATAGTTTTCTAACAGACCTCGTAGATCCTTTCCCATTTGGTTAGTACAGTACATATTGGACTTAGCTTATGACGTCATTTGGAACCCAAGATGGTTGGAGTCAATTAAATGATAAAAATATTGCTTATTCCAGAAAAACAAGTAGTTGCATAATGAATCAAATTTGTACCTGCACTCCCTGCTTTTATTGGTCCACCATCTTGGAATCCAAGATGAATTACTGCAAACAGACATTGGGTAATGAGTCCATATAAATCCTTGACCCTGAAAACATGGGGATATCATTTTGAATGATTTAAAAATTTGCACTACTTGCGGAGATGTCGCAAAATATCTGTTTTTGGTGGCAGCCATATTGAAATCCAAGATGGCGGACATGTTACGATCTTGTAAACAGTCTCATTAGATTTCTAGACCCAGAAAATGGGGGGATAGCCTCAAACAGAATGCTCTTATCTGTCTTAGTATTGAAGTTATGGGTTGTAATATGTACTGAAAGGCGGCCAGATTGAAATTCAAGATGGCGGCCACCAGGGGGCGTTTCAGAGGTGGGTCCTAATCGAAAAATGACCCTTTGGGGTCCCCTACAAGTGTGCCAAATTTCACAATTTCTTCACAAAATGCACTTTTTTTGACTATGCCGCTGGACTATGGTGCAAACTGTGCTCCTCATGGTGGTGCTGCTGTTGATGTGTGACTGTATGAAGAAAACGTTGCTTATATCTCAACCTCCCCTCCCTCATTACACGACAGACCAGGGTGGGTGAAAGGATGAATAGGAGACAGCCAGCAGCAACATCTCTGAACTCGAAGTACTGACATCCCCTGGTCCCTTTTGTTTTTTATTCTAAAGTTCTACTGGTTCCACTTTGTGCTCTTCATTGATGGAATGAGGACTGATCATCTGGTGAACAACCTCTGTCAAATTTCTGCTGTAAAGTTATATATTTGAACATGGGCTTCTATGGAGTGTGACTCACTTTCGGAGACAGCCTCAAGTGGCTACTCAAGGTGTTGCAAGATTTGGCATTTCTGTGTTGGCGTCATTTTTTATCCATGGAGGTTGCCGCTTGTATGCAACACATAATCTGTTAACTCCGCACTGTCTCCCTCTTCATTTCAAGATTTTACTTCACATTGAGAAACACAGTTATTGCTACATGGCACTAGCACCTGGACTCTCAGATGTTCTGATCGGGCCTAAACACTGGAACTCCATGTCTGGACTGTGGCCACATGACCACTGTAACTTCATACACATGCAGTGGTGGGCATAGCTAACCGAAGAGTTAGCTTCAATAACCATTAAACCACTAACTGACAAGTTAACTTTTATAACGCTAAACTGCTAAAAACTGTAGTGGAAGTTACCGCTAATTGCTAACTTTTAGTATTGACTCTGTACACTGTCGACTACTGATAAGCCAGTTTTGACTTTTAGTGCCGCAGGGGCTGCTGGGTAAATTCAAAATCACGAACACACAAAAAATAAATAAATAAAAAATAAAACCCCAAACACTGTCATCATCTCTATAAAAAGCAGTAAATCACAGTATTAGAAGTCAGAGTTTATCTCTATATTATACATTTATAAACCATTAATGGAGCTATGGCTCACCTGTATTGCATCCACAAATACAAAGCAAATACACAAAAAACAAATAAATAAAAAATGCTGACTTCTGAGCTGGTTACATACCGTTTTTGTCAAACTTCTTGTCTTCTTACCAGCGCTTGTGTGCTTTGACCTGTGAACCGGAAGTGTTAGCTAGCTCTCTGCATTCATAAACAGGAACTAACATGTATGATTTTATGGTTTACAAACGTTTTTGACCATAAATTTACTCACTTTACCAGCAAAAAAAAAAAAGTTAGCGGACTGAAAGTTAGTGGACTGAAAGTTAGCGGAACTAAATTTAGCGAAAGCTAATTGGTCCACTGATGGTTTTCAAAGTTAGCTGTACACATTCACGTACACAGATGTTACTTGTTTGATACACTGGGCACCACAATTGATGGTTTCTTTCTTTAATTGAGAATTTTAATTCATAATTCATTCACTGATGTGAAAAAGTATAGAATTTTTTTTATAAAAGAACAGATCATGTACCATAGATTGTCATGATGGGACACATGTGAGCCAAATAAACCAATAATGGCAAAAATCCAACATTTTATTTTTATGCATCATTAAAGTTTGCATCATGAACCATGGCTGCACTGCCTGTTGTGCAAGTCCAGATTTGGGGATCCAAACTGATCACAACTAACATGTAACGATTGGTTGAAATGATTTGTGGGATACTAAAGTGCTCGTCTACCCCACTCAATTAAAATGATGATAAAAATTAAAAACCCAATATGCCTCTTGCGCTATCTGATTACAAGACTGTAATTGCCTGTGTATCATTGACTTCCTCTATAGCTTGTGCCCCTAGGTGGCATTTCAATACAACACCTAGCTAGCGCTAGCCACCAAGCCACCGTGCTGCCAGGAACGGTTTAGTCATAAGAAATTTGACATATATACATATTGTCAGGCTTTGGGTCCTGTTTGCTGCTTTCCTGGTCTTGGTTTGCTTATTTTGTTTTGTCTCTTGCTGGGTTTTTTTCCTGCTTGGGTCTGTTTGTCCCTTTCTCTGTTGTCTGTCTGTGACTCCTGGTGGCGGGCGTGTCCTTTTCCCTGGCCACTCCCTCTTTTGTTTGCCTCATTTCTTCGCCAGATTGATGCGCCTAGTGCCTTCTCTCCAGCTCTGTATTGTGTATTCTCATCCTGCCTGCTTCACGTCTGTTACGACTACCTGCCTGTATCCTCGACCACGCCTACTGCCTGATGTTTCTGTTTTTATTACTCTTGTTGGACTGGTTTTCCGTGTACTGAACCTCATTTACTGTTTCAGTAAATTGCTGTTTCTTACAGAGCTTGTTATCAGAGTCCTGCATTTGCATCCAGCCTAATCCGTCCTTCAGATTTGTCACATATATATGTATATGTATTTTCAATTCCCGTCTGTGGCCTTTCTGTGTGGAGTTTGCATGTTCTGTGTTTGCATGGGTTTCCTCCAGGGGGTGCTCCGGTTTCCTCCCACATCCAAAAACATTAGGGATTAGGAATCTTTAAATTGTCCATAGGTGTGCGAGTGGGTGTGAATGTGTTTGTTTGTCTGTTTGTGATCCTGTGACAGACTGGCGTCTTATCCTGGGTGTACCCCACCTTGCGCTCTATGACTACTGGGATAGACTCCAGCCCCCACGACCCTTGATTGGACTAAGGTTGAAGATGACTGAGTGTGAAGACTCCTAATGCTGGACTGTGGTAAACCAGAAAATAGAACATTGCAGTAGTCAAATTTCGAAGAGACAAACACATGAATCAGGGTCTCAGTATCAGCCATAGACAAGATGGGACGAATCTTTGATATATTTCACAGGTGGAAGAAATCAGTCCTCATAATATCTCTAATGTGGAAGTCAAAGGACAACGTAGGACCAATGAAGGGATTCATTATTTTCAAACAATAATGCAAAGCCCTGACTTGAATCTCATTGAAAATTTGTGTGGTGAACTGGAGACAAAGGTCCATGCAAGAAGACCATCAAATCTGGAGGGGCTTGAGAGATTTTCCAAAGAAGAATGGACGGGGATTCTTCAGGAGACATGTCTGACACTTACTGAAAACTACAACAACTACAGGCTGTTATCCAACAAAAAGGACACACAATTGACTATTAGCATCATGGGGATAATAATTTTGACCCTGGTAGTTTTGTCCATATCTGTATTTGTATTGTTTGTGCTGTTGTAAGGCAAGCCAGAATATCCCACTGTTAAATCCCACTAATACACTGCACTGGACTTTTGCTGGTCTATGGTGTCATTTTGTTTCCCTTGAATCCCTTTTTGTTTATCAGTCTAAAAGTTATCAGACAAAAATTAATCGGAAGATAATTGGCCTGATAATGGTTTTTAAAGTTATCTAAAAAGATAATCCGATAATGAAAACATTATCTTCGATAATTATCTGTTATCGGATTATTGGAACTGTGCCCACCACTGAAAACACTACAAAGAAAAGATATTTAATGTTCAAACTGATAAACTTTGTTTTTGTGCAAATATTTGCTCAATTTGAAATGTATTTGTATTCTGTTTTTTATTTACATTTCACATAATGTACCAACTTCACTGGAATTTGGGTTGTACTAATATAAGCAACAGGTTGGTCATTGTCTCACAGCAGCCTATATACAAAGTTCTTTAAATGGAGCAATATCTCCACCTGGTGGACATTCACCATTAATGCGGGTACAAACAGTTTCATCAAGAGCTATAGTATAGTACACAACAAAATTTTTAAAAAATTAAAATACCACCTGTTAAACAATTCACTCTAAGATCTGTAGTTTCCACATACTGAACATTCAACCTGAAGTTTTATAGTGCATTTTGTGTCCTCACATTACAAAGAAACATCTGACAACATAATTTAAAGTTAATATTGCAGACCTCATTCAGTGTTTTTGGATACACAGTCCACAGTTTTGTGTGTGTAGAATATTAGTACCTTGTATTAATCTGATGCTAATTTAAAAAAAATCTGTAAAATTACAAAATGTAAAGATTTAGATTTGAATGAAACATAGCAACAATAACAATGACACGTCATAATTACAGCTAAGAATAAAAAAACATTTTTATTTCTTTGTACAAGCCCATTTTTTTTCTTTCATGGACCAGATGTTTCACGTTCTACCCCAGTATTAAACTGATGCTAATTAAATACACACACACACACACACACACACACACACACACACACACACACACACACACACACACACACACACACACACACACACACACACACACACACACACACACACACACACACACACACCACACACACACACACACATTATTATCATCATTATTGTTCTTAATAGGTGCAGCCACTCTGTTCTGGGTATACAGTAGTGTTCAGAGTAATAGTAGCGCTATGTGACTAAAAAGATTAATCCAGGTTTTGAGTATATTTCTTATTGTTACATGGGAAACAAGGTACCAGTAGATTCAGTAGATTCTCACAAATCCAACAAGACCAAGCATTCATGATATGCACACTCTTAAGGCTAAGAAATTGGGCTATTAGTAAAAAAAAACAAAAAACAAAAAAAAAAAGCAGAAAAGGGGGTGTTCACAATAATAGTAGCATCTGCTGTTGACGCTACAAACTCAAAACTATTATGTTCAAACTGCTTTTTTTAGCAATCCTGTGAATCACTAAACTAGTATTTAGTTGTATAAGCACAGTTTTTCATGATTTCTTCACATCTGCGAGCCATTAATTTTGTTGGTTTGGAACCAAGATTTTGCTCGTTTACTAGTGTGCTTGGGGTCATTGTCTTGTTGAAACACCCATTTCAAGGGCATGTCCTCTTCAGCATAAGGCAACATGACCTCTTCAAGTATTTTGACATATCCAAACTGATCCATGATACCTGGTATGTGATATATAGGCCCAACACCATAGTAGGAGAAACATGCCCATATCATGATGCTTGCACCACCATGCTTCACTGTCTTCACTGTGAACTGTGGCTTCAATTCAGAGTTTGGGGGTCGTCTCACAAACTGTCTGTGGCCCTTGGACCCAAAAAGAACAATTTTACTCTCATCAGTCCACAAAATATTCCTCCATTTCTCTTTAGGCCAGTTGATGCTTTGGCAAATTGTAACCTCTTCTGCACGTCTTTTATTTAACAGAGGGACTTTGCGAGGGATTCTTGCAAATAAATTAGCTTCACACAGGCGTCTTCTAACTGTCACAGCACTTACAGGTAACTCCAGACTGTCTTTGATCATCCTGGAGCTGATCAATGGGTGAGCCTTTGCCATTCTGGTTATTCTTCTATCCATTTTGATGGTTGTTTTCCATTTTCTTCCTCGCGTTTGTTTTTTTGTCCATTTTAAAGCATTGGAGATCATTGTAGATGAACAGCCTATAATTTTTTGCACCTGTGTATAAGTTTTCCCCTCTATCAACTTTTTAATCAAACTACGCTGTTCTTCTGAACAATGTCTTGAATGTCCCATTTTCCTCAGGCTTTCAAAGAGAAAAAACATGTTCAACAGGTGCTGGCTTCATCCTTAAATAGGAGACACCTGATTCACACCTGTTTGTTCCACAAAATTGACGAACTCACTGACTGAATGCCACACTACTATTATTGTGAACACCCCCTTTTCTACTTTTTTTTTTTTTTTACTAATAGCCCAATTTCATAGCCTTAAGAGTGTGCATATCATGAATGCTTGGTCTTGTTGGATTTTTGAGAATCTACTGAATCTACTGGTACCTTGTTTCCCATGTAACAATAAGAAATATACTCAAAACCTGGATTAATCTTTTTAGTCACATAGCACTACTATTATTCTGTACTGTGTGTGTGTATATATATATATATATATATATATATATATATATATATATATATATATATACACACATATATGGATTCTCCATCCTTTAAAACAGCCATTATGTCCATTATGTTTGGCTGCTCCATTTCTTTTAGACTTTGGTCCAAATGGAACAACCTCTGCCTTTTCCTCATTATGTTTCAAGACGTTTCTGCTCATCTATTTGGGTGGATTCGTCGGGCCAATAGTAGGCTAAAAGTTGATCACGGACCCGCTGCAGGGACTGTAATCAATGTATTTTCCTGACAAACACACCAAGCGCTCCCTGCGCTACTGCCTGCACTGTTGTGATCGGTCCTTTTGATCGGCGCATTTTGCCGATCACCGATCAAATCGATCAAGGCGTGATCGGCCGATAATGATCGGTGGCCGATCGATCGGTGCACCTCTAGCACAAAACATGAACAGATGTTATACGTGTGGCAAAAATTTAAAAACAAAACATTTGTAAAAAAAAAAAAAAAAAAAAACTAAACTCACCAGTACTTTAGCTTAGCTTCTCATGGCGTAATGGACCATGTTTGAGCCATGATCTGTATGGACCACCCCCAGTGGTTCAAAAACACCCCGGTTATAGATTAACTGCAGTTTCCATGTGTGATTTCATATCATGGTGACCTGTTTTTATTTATTTTATTTTTTATTGGTTGGTTGCTTAATTGTTTTTTATTATGCGATAACTGCATTATTTTTGTAACAGTTATGCAGCGATGTGAATGACGTCAGGATGCAGTACCCAGTAGGGGTCTGGGGGCTCTCCCCCAGAAAAAAATTTGACATACTACATGTAATTTGGTGCAATTAATAAGCAAAGGGCTATTTCTCCGTCCCGCTTTCTTGCTTATTTTAGCTATAAAAAGCACATTTTCCATATTGGCAAGTAACAAAACATAGTCTGTCACATGGATTAGAATACCAGTGGTGGGCACAGCTAACCAAAAAATTAGCTTTGATAACAGATATCAGCTAACTGAAAAGTTATCTTTTATAAAGCTAAACCGATAAACCACCCAAAAATTTATCGGAAGCTACAGCTAACCGATAACTTCCAGTATTGTCTCAGGTACACTTGCAACAGCTAACAAGCTGATTTTGAGTTTTAACACCACGTTCGCTTCTGGTAGCATCAAAGGCGACCACAGACCAAAACAATGAGTCAGCACTTCTGTCTTTGTGTGTGCTGCCCCCCTGCTGGAAGCTTCTGTTTATTACATAGCTTCCAGCAGAGAAGCAAATGAGAGGAGCAGCGAAGCTCAACTCTGCACTCAATAAGCGAAGTGCGCATCTCAGGCCGCGCGGTGCATTATGGGTACGCTAAATTGTTTGACTACCAACCCACAAGCTATGGCTGCGGAAAGCAGTGAGGAGTGCTGTGTTTTGGATCATTTCAACCACTGTAAAGTTGACAATTTAAAGTGGTTTTGTAAGCTCCGCGGATTGCCTGTTACAACCAGGACTATGTATGGCAGTGGACAGAAGCGGAAAGAAGAGCTGGCTGCGCTTGCGTGTGCTGCATTGTTACAGAAACTACTGTTAGTGCCGAAGAGAGAGCCGCTGTCGAAAATGACCGGTCCTTGTTGATAGTTGGAGGCAAACAAATTTCTGACCCCTTGAAGGCAACTGACGGATGGTTAGACGAAGTCCAGAGACTGAAACTATGGATATTGCAGAATATTTGCTAAGCAGGGATGAGAAATTGCTACTCCGCCGGCTTCATAATGACGACAATGAAGGTGGGTCTCACATATAACCTCTTTGGTGTCACGTTTGTTTTGATAAGTTGACAGACATACAATGATATGTGCATGCATGCAGTTTGTTTATAGAACATGTCAATTTTACAATATTACACGGCACGCCATTCATGGCACGACATTACAGTCATAAGCCAATGCACGAAAACGGTGGCACGGTTTCAGGATATTGACAAAATAAATGTGTGCAAGAAACTTACAATTTTAGTCCATCTTTTATGTCCATCTGGATCTTTCTTTTTTGTGGCGACATTGTGTAGAATGAACAGAGGTTTACGACCACATTTCTTCTTCTTTCCGTCTTTGTGTGGACTCGGCGGAGCTTTGTGGAGCGTGTGTTTTCAGCCAACTTTCAAGCCTATAAATTCCATTCGAGCATTTGAAAACAGCACAATGTGCCCCTGTCATTACTGTATGCGTCGCTTAAGGCTTAAAGCCTTTGAAACAATCCCTGTAAGCCTTAACTTTTACAGTCCGCTAATGCTACTGTATATGAAATTCAGTGGGAGCAGTGTGAGTGTGGTAGCTGGGATTTTTGCCCCCGTTTGACCCATGCATGCGCAGATGCGTTGCGCACTTCGCTTATAACAGCGTTGCAGCGAGGCGGAGGTCTTGGAAAATAAAGCAGTCCTGACTTATGGTTTGGTTTATAAATAAAATTAATACTGATAGAATAATTCCATTAATGTCATTTGTACAAAGTTAAAATATAACATATGCTTTAATGTTGAATAATGCACTAATTCTGAAGTTCTGTAACAGACAGATGGTAAAGGATTATGGGTAAAATGTGCCTCCGCTAACACTGATTGGTTGACTCATTCATTCTATGTAAACCAACACGTTAATGTGAGGTGTCTCGTGTGTTGGCGTTTACAGATAAATGTGCTTTTGTAAAATATGACATTTTTTTAATTTCTGAAAAAAAAGGCATTAAAATTAGTTGTAATTAGATAACCGTCTGATATAACCGGTGTCAAAATAAATAGAACACTGCCAACTACTGGATGCTCAGTACTAGGGCGAATACTGCCATGAGCATTACTGGCCAGTAGATGGCAGTAGAGACCGTGAAAACTTGCCAAAACAAAATTCCAGCTAATCCCTGTCTGTTACATTTAAGATGCGTGGAATTTAATAAACGCAAACTGAATTTCAGACATCTTATATACGAGGTCTGTTATAAAAGTATCCGACCTTTTTATTTTTTTCAAAAACCTGATGGATTTGAATCACGTATGCTTGCATGAGCCAACCTTGAACCTTTGTGCGCATGCATGATTTTTTTCACGCCTGTCGGTTGCGTCATTTGCTTGTAAGCAGCCTTTGTGTGAGGATGGGTGGAGTCTCTCTGCGTTTTTTCTTTGCAAGGAAATGGAGGAACGACTGGAGCAGCGCGACTGCATCAAATTTTTCCAGAAACTGGGCGACAGCCAGGTGGAAACCATTCGGATTATTCAGACGGCTTTCGGTGACAATGCTATGGGCATCACACAGATTAAGGAGCGGTACAACCAGTTTAAAGACGCCGCACAACGGTGGAGAGCACGCCGCGCTCCGGGCGGCCATCAACGCTGAAATGACCGGCTCATTCCAAAGTGAACGCTGTGGTGATGTGGGACCATCGTGTGACTATCTGAGAAATTGTGGAAGAGGTGGACATCAGCACTTTTTTGGCACATTCCACTGTGACAGAAGATTTTGCCATGAAAAGAGTTGCAGCGAAATTCATCGTGACGAAGCTGATGGCGCAGCAAAAGCGCATCCGTGATGAAGTCTCACAGGACATGCTGGGACATGCCCAGCTCTTCCACCATTCGGAAGAATCAGGCGGCTTTCGGTGGCTTTTCAGTCATGTGACTATCCAAGAAATTGTGGACGAGCTGGGCATGTCACAGCATGTCCTGTGCGGCCGTCTTTAATCCACATTTTAAAAAGGACGGACATGGGTACAAATAAAAGATTTGCACCATTGCTGTAGGTTACGCTGCGTAATGATGATAATATCAAGTGCATAGAGTGCACCCTCTGGCCAGGTCTAAGGGAAAGGGGAAGAGAAGATGGAAGTAATCACATTTTAGCCTGTTGTATGAAGTTGAGACAACTTGTAATACGAGGTCTGTTAGAAAAGTATCGTACCTTTTTATTTTTTTCAAAAACTATATGGATTTGATTCATATGTTTTTACGTCAGCCAAGCTTGAACCTTCGTGCGCATGCGTGAGTTTTTCCACGCCTGTTGGTTGCGTCATTCGCGTGTGGGCAGGCTTTGAGTGAGCACTGCTCCACCCCTCTCGTTGTTGTTTCATTGCGAGGAAATGGCGGAATGATTTGGGCTTTTTTTCCATCAGAATTTTTTCAGAAACTGTTAGAGACAGGCAGCTGGAAACCATTCGAAAAATTTATCTGGCTTTCGGTGAAAATTTTATGGGCTTCACAGAGAATAAGGAGTGCCAGAGGACAAGTTGGGACATGCCTATCTTGGCTTTCAGTACTTACCAGTCGAGTGAGTATAAGAGAAATTGTGGAGAGCTGGGCTTGTCCTCTGGCACTCCGAAACGGAGGTGTTCCTTTGTCTCGCTTCATCAGCGAATCGGTCGTGACGCGCGAAGCCTCCGCGCGGCTTTCCATGACAAAATCTCTTGTTAAAAGTGAAATCTGCCAGAAAATGGCTGATGTCCAGCTCTTGTGATAACCAGAGAAATTGCACACGACGGTCCCAGCTCCACACAGCGATCCGTTTAGAAATGATGTGGTGGCTTCTACCTCTCGATGGCGGCTCAGAGCGCGGCACACCGTGCGCCATCCTTAAAGCTGTAGTAACAGTCCTTATTCTCTGTGAAGCCCGTAAAATTTTCACCGAAAGCCAGATAAATTTTTCGAATGGTTTCCAGCTGCCTGTCTCTAACAGTTTCTGAAAAAATTCTGATGGAAAAAAAGCCCAAATCATTCCGCCATTTCCTCGCAATGAAACAACGACGAGAGAGGTGGACCAGTGCTCACTCAAAGCCTGCCCACAGCGAATGACGCAACCGACGGGCGTGGAAAAACTCACGCATGCGCACGAAGGTTCAAGCTTGGTTGACGTAAAAACATACGAATCAAATCCATATAGTTTTTGAAAAAAATAAAAAGGTACGATACCTTTCTAACAGACCTCGTATATCTTTCAGTTATTAATCAGGAAGTAGGAACTCTGTCACCCAATCCACAGATGCTCAGTTGACCCTCACATCATTGTATTTCTTCTGTAATGACCATTATATCTGAAGTGGATACCAAATAATTTTACACAGTACATGTTTGACTCAATATCTTGCAAAATGGTTGTGATAAAACAGTTGCAATGTTTACTGGCGGTTGTTGCTGTTGTTTAATTTTGTATCACATCCTCACCTGCATCCATAAAACGTGAATGGAGTTTTACTTGTAGCACTCTGATCATTTAGCCTAGCATTCCACAATTCTTTCATATTTTGTTTTTTATTTTAAAAAAAGCCATTTGCTAATCTGTACAGGAAGTAGTTAAATGGTGTGAATGAGTGAGATACAGAGTTTTTTGGCATCAGATAATTCTGGTTACTTTTCTATAATTTTGTAGGGTTAGGGTTAGGGTTAGGGTTGGTGGTTAGGGTAAGGTGTTGTTATAATTTTGTATCTCCAATGTGATGATGCTGTTGCTGCAGTGTGACCTGTACTATCGATCACTGTTATTGTTTAAGTTCTCCTTTTCCAGTGCGTGCTGCCTGCTAGACAAAACATCTGTGGTAGAAGCACGCGGGAAAAGACGTTCATTTTATCAGTTGCTAGTGTCCTTCTGCAACACATTTTAATCTTTGGCAAAGACATTTATTTATATTTGTTTGAAATGAGCATGACTGCTTATTGTATTTTATCTCTGGAGCCTGATGATGGCTAAAGATATGAAGACCTCAAAGTTGAGACATCATTTACTGTATTTGTCAGCCCACCCACCAGCCGTTATTGTTTGGGCTCCAGAAATGATTTAGCTCACACTGACCTGAGGCTTTCCAGTTTACAGTGTAGACTTTCCAGTCCAGCAAAGAGCATCTGCACTCCTACGTCCTGGAGACTGTTGTTACTCAGATCCAAATTTCTCAGACAGGACTGCATGATGAGGAAAAGGGCTTGACAGCTTTTCCATGTCATGTTACAGCTATTCAGTCTTAAAAAGACAAAGATACACTTTGAAAATGATGAGTTTCAAAAGCATGCTTTTTACTTCATGTTTGTATTATTTCATTTAAAAACTAGTTGTAGTGACTGCGGCTGAGATAAATGGTACATGGGCATCAACTGTATTGCACATTTGCATCTGATGCAGACGCTCAAAGTGCTTAGGGCCCCTTCACACAAAGCATGAAAGACGCAGAAACCAGAAGAAAATCTGCAAACCAAACACGAAATGGGGAACCACAAAACATTCCACCTGCTGTCGTGAGGGACACACGGTCGCACAGGCGTGCATGACACACTGGTGATGGTTTTGTGCACACTCATGCACTTGCATGAACACAGTGTGAGCAACTGGAACGTGTTGTACTACATCATACCACTGATGTGGAGTAAAAGAAAAAAGAAAACCAGCTGGAACATGTGGAACCACATTGCACGCTGCTGTGGAGAAACAAAAAATAAAAAATACATGCCACCTGCTGGATTCGAACCTGCAATTTACAAAAGCTCTGATAAACAGACAGAAACTTTACCACTGCGCTACCATTGCTGTCCTGTAACAGGAATGTAAAATGCCTAAAATCAACAAGGAGATGAATGTATTTTTTAAAAAAGAGAGAAATTAGACGATGTAGATGAAGAGGAAGTCTTTAATTTTCACTGTAGTAACTGACAAAATGATGTCTGTTCTTTCGTATTTCTTGTGATACATGACTAAAAGTGGTGTATTTGTCACACTGTTGGCCTGTAGTCCTGCGGCGCACTGGCTGTGGTCTCTGTGTTTTTAATGTGACATGTGTGCACTGAGACATTATCTGCAGCTGAAAGGTGACTCGCTGTGCTGTGTGCGCTCTGGCTGGCCTCTCCCCATCTGTACATAAATATCAGCATGTCATGCAAGTGTGCCCTCCCACATACTACATGTGTTGCGGGAGAGCGCGAAACACACAGATGCCACATGCTAATGGGGGGGGGGAGGAGGCTGCAACACACACAAGATACACATGCGTGGCACGTGTTGGGGAGGAGCCGACACTCTGGCACGCCACATGCGTGTTGCTTGGCAACTACACTGTCGTGGGGGCAATTAAACAAATTCCACAGCCAGCTCGAAAGTGGTCGCCTGCTATTTTCATGCTAACAGCGCAAATGGTCACACATTTTCAAAGTGTCCAGCGAGCGGTGTTGGATGTTCATGTGTGTCACCTAGAATTAGGCCTACAACTGCCGTGAGAGGGATTGAATGGGCTCTCACAGGGCACTCGCTGTCTTTCAGCCGCTGGTGTGCACAAATAGTTGTAGCGCCAGGTGTACGAGGCTGTGTGTACTTGTCCTTCACCAGCTACAGGCGTCCTAAACATTCAGGCACCTGCGTGCTGAAACATACACAGTAAACGGGCCACATGGCCAAAATGTCATAGGTGACGCTCTCTCACAATGCAAGTGACACTCTTCAGCTTAGTCTCTCTTAGTAACCACTCATTTAATACAAAGTCATTCCAGCCATACCCAAGGATTCTTTGAAGACATCTAGTACCAAAAACATCCAGTCATCACCTTAGGTCATTGGTTCATGTCCAAATCTCACAACCATGCTGTAAGACAGGAAGCAGCCAGAGTCTTAAAGACTTGGACCTTCGTTCCCCTGCAACACCAAACATCTCTGTCCAGCGGCCTCATGATTCATGAAGGAAGCAGCCAGAGTCTTAAAGACTTGGACCTTCGTTCCCCTGCAACACCAAACATCTCTGTCCAGCGGCCTCATGATTCATGAACACACTCCTGATGAATATCAGTTACCCAGAGGAAACCCAAGCAAAAGTGGGGAGAACATGCAAACTCCACATAGAAAGGACCACAATGGAAGCAAATCCAGGACCTTCTTGCTCTGAGGTAACCGTGTTAACCACTACCTTGGTAGAAGACATTGGTAGAAGACATTCACTGAAGTAGGGTTTTTTGCTGTGCACTGTCAAATAACAGTTACTCCACAGAACATTGCTTGTTTAAGAGAGTACCAGAAAAGTATAGCTGCAGATGTACTGAAATGGTTTTTGACATCCAAATGAATTGCTATTTGGCTATGTTTTTGAGCAAAATATTTGTAGTCTGGCAAAGGGTGTCATTAGTGTAGTGGCTTGCCGAGACCATAATACTGTAGGGTAAGCTTGGTAAATGTGTAATGTTGGGATGTGTAGCTTCAGTCAGACTTAAGGTGACATGAGATCAGCTGACCTGAGAGTTTCCAGTCTACAGTTTGGATTCTGTAGTCCAGAAGACAGTAACTCCACTCCAGCATCCTGCAAGTAGTTTCTGTTCAGGTCCAGCTCTCTCAGACTGGAGGTTTTGAGGCAGAAAATTGATGACAGATGTTCACAACCCTTGTGTGTTATCTCACAGCCACTCAACCTGAAGAACATGGAATGAAAATGCTTGATTACTTCATTCTGCAAAGTAAAAAAAAAAAAAAAAAAAAAAAAAAAAAAAAAAAAACACTTGTTACTACCAACCTGCCAAATCTAAATGAAACATCACCACTTTAATGGATGAGAATTGTTTCACCTTAAATTCCACAGTGTCAAAATATTAACATTCTACCAAATGTCTAACATGATCTGAATCAACAAATCTGAATGATAATTTCAGTGTTGCTTGCATATTGTGGTTAATGGAAAATTTTCAGAAAATTCTGGATAAATTATGGGAATATCAGCATCAACACTCAGGTCACTGTTACATTCCTAAGTGATGAGGAGCCCAGCAACTTGCAAAGGCCTAGAAGACTCCTACACTTCACCGAGCTGTGGCAAATAGATGGCTACATTCTGGAGGTGAGGACGAACTGATGGTCTGCCTACGAGGTTGTCAATCAGGACCCAGTGTGTGGCACCAGCGCTTGTCCCAATTCTGACCTCATGAACAAGGAAAATATGTTCTCAAAATGAAAAAATATTTGGTCAGCAGACTTTATTAAAGATTCTTATGCTTCTGCCAATCTTTTGCAGTTATTTGTGCATTGGAGGAGTACTACACGCTCTTATTTAATGAAATCCATCAGGTCAGGTCTAGAAGCCTGCAGTGATTCTGCATTTTGCCATCTCTAGCGCCCTTGGACCCAAATGCCAGACAGACTAACAGTAAATCCTATAACCACTGATCTGTTGCAGCTACATGGTATCATCCAGTTGTTGGAGTCCTCTGCATCGAGGCACCTACTCATTGGATCGTGCACAGCTAATGCATCACACGGTCGTAGACATATTCTCACAATGTAAACATTACACATCAAAAGGTTCCCTTATTAAACACTCATTGACACAAAGTAGGAATCCAAGGATGCTCTGGAGAAACATGGTACCAAACACATCCAAGCTTTAAGAAAACAAACATCATGGGCCAGGACAGCAGAGGCCCACCAACCATGACTATAACAATTATCAGCTGGATGTGGTGAAGGAGTTTACCAATCTTGGCTCAACAGTAATGGACAAACTCTCTATGGACCCCAAAGTCACCAGACAAATTCGTCGATCTTCGTAAACATTTGCCAAGCTCTCAAAGCAAGTTTGGAACAACACCAAACTCATCCCAAAGACCAAGATGACTGTCTACAGAGCCTGTGCCTTTTTATCTGGCAGTTTATCGTGGACTCTGTACTCGAGGCAAGAAAGGAGCCTCAATGCACAGCCTGAGGCAGATTCTGGGCATCAAATGGATGGAATGCATCACAAACAAGGTTCTCGATGTTCTTGAGAGCCTGCTGCCACACCAAGCATCTTCACCCTGCTACTTCAATGTTGCTAAAATGGCTAGGACATGTCCACAGGATGCAGGATGGCAGGATTCCGAAGGACCTGCTGTATGGGAGTTTGTAACAGGCAAGAGAGCCCAGGGCTACCCTCAGCTCCAGTTTAGGGATATCTGCAAGAGATATGAAGGCCCTCAACATGGACATCAGGTTGTTGGAGAAGAACAATGACACAAAAACAGCCAACAAGCTCCAACTGCAGACACCACGGCAGGGACTGTCATTCCTGCATTGGCTTGCAGAGGCTCAAGAGATGCTGCTCCAGTGCCAACCGATCGTGACTCTGAAAGCCCAGATCCCACACTCTCACGCGCGCCATTAGCTTAGCTTATGGCAAGCTAAAAGCAGATGCTCTCGTTTTGGCCGAACAACGATCCAGTTTCTGGGTATTCTGTGTTAGTACGCACCTGCGGCCGACATGCTTCATGAATTCCTGTGAAAAAAGTAGTTCCCAGATAATTGTGATATATTCCTGTGAGATAATGAGTATATCTCATCTACATTAAGTCTAAAATTTACCAGTAATAAAATTCTAAAGATAACTGAAGTTTTAAGAGTGGCCGTAATAAATATTTACGAAACTTAAAGTTTTGGATCAACTTCAACTGTTATCGACAAGCACATTGTAAACATTGACACGATGGAGTTTGATGTGGAAGAGTTCAGAAAGATACGATTAGAATGTTTTTATTACCATTTACAGGTGCCGATGAAAGACTTGTGTATTAACTTTGTGTTAAAGTCAGAACAAGAAGCTGCACTGAAAGAGATCTATCTGGGAAGAGACACACTGTGTGTTGTCGCTCCAGCGAGAGCGGCACGCTGAGCAGTGTGGCGAAAGTATCTCCGGTGAGCTCAATCTGTGGGCACGAGCTATCCCACAATGCCAAAATAGTAGAGATGTCGCTCCAACGAGAGCGGCACACTGAGCAGGGTTCCCAGATCCATGGCCACTAAGTTGTGACTGATGGATGCCAATATTAAATACTGAAGTACAATTTACTAATACCTTGCAGGTAAGATTTACTGACAAAAGCATATACCCAATTCAATTAAAGCTGAATTTCTATTCAATTAATTAATACTAATCATTTTGTGAGTTCTGCAAGGAACCTGAAGACCTCTTTATTTGTTTAACAGAAGGGTAAAACACAGTGTCTTGGGTTGATACCAGAATTGGTGATGCAGGTGTATATTGTATGAAGTATACAAAGAGACAGATTTCAGTCAAACTTCAGGGACATGAAATTAGCTGACCTGAGAGTTTCCAGTCTACAGTTTGGACTCTGCAATGCAGAAGGCAGCAGCTTCACTCCTGAATCTTGCAGAGGGTTGTTCCTCAGGTCCAGCTCTCTCAGGTTATTGGACTTGGAGCTGAGAACTGTGACCAGAGCTTCACAGCTCCTAATTGACAGCTTGCAGTCACTTAGCCTGAAGATTAAATTTGACATAGATTTAAAAAAAAAAAAAAAATCAAATAAAAATTCATATATCATGATTGCAGTTGGCAGTCTACATACAGTGTTATACTGGAGGCTTGAACCAGCGGCAGCAGCCACAGAAGAATTTCTTCTGAGGCTGAGTATTTCTTAAGGTCAAACACAGCCATCTCTGTTTCTGATGATAGTAACAGGAAGACCAGAGTGGACAACTCATTGGAAGAACATTGTCCTGAGATCAGGCATTGATGGATCTCATCTACTACAAACTGGTCATTCAGTTCTTTCAGACATAAGAACAGGTTACTGTTTCTCTCCAAACCAGGATCCATCAAGATGGCCTTGATTGCTAATGTCTGTCCTTTCCAAGGGCTCTTGCAGGAGCGTTTCACTCGTCTTTTGTGAAAGGCCAACAAGAAAGCGAAGAAACAAGTTCAGGTGTCCATTTGGACTGTCCAAAGCCTTGTCCACTGCGCTTTCACAGAGGTGTTTCAGCGTCAATTCCACTGATTTCTGGGAGGTTGTTGGTGTATCAGACAGGAGGTTGACACCAAAGTCGAAGAATAACACTACAACATAAAGAGCAGCCAGGAATTCCTGAAAGCTCAAGTGTACAAAGCCAAACATCTTGTCCTTGTACAGCTGGCAGTCCTCTCTGAAGATATGGGTGAACACCCCGGGGTACAGTAAAGCTGCTGTGGTACTGATGCCACTCTTTCTTAGATCTGATTCATGGAACATTACGGTGCCTTTCTGTAGCTGCTCAAATGCCAGTTTTCTCAAGGATAGAATTATCCTCCTGCTCTCAGTATTCCAGTGTGGTTCTCTCTGCATTAATTGATTATATTTGATAGTGGCAAGTTTGGACTGAAGTTGTAGAAAACACATATACAGTTCAGTCATAGTTTTAGGAAGGTTTCCTCTCTCGTTTAACTGATCTTCCAGAACATTAGCCGTGATCCAGCAGATGAGCGGGATGTGGCACATGATGTTGAGACTCCTCGATGTCTTGATTTGGGAGATGATTCTGTTGGACAGCTCTTTGTTTCTGAAAATCTTCCAGATATACTCCTCCTTCTTTGGATCGGTGAACCCTTTAATCTCCATCACCACGTGAACATACTCTGGAGGTATCCGGCTCGCTGCTTCAGGTGTTGTGGTGATCCAGAGGCCAGCGGAGGCCAGCAGGTTCCCCATGATGAGATTTGTTAGGAGCACATCCACTAGAGCTAGCTCAGTAATATCATTCAGGATTTCATTGTCATAGAAGTCAAGAAGAAGCTCACACTCATCCAAGCCATCAAAGATGAACACAATTTGCAAGTTATCAAAATGACACAATCCTGACTTTTTGGTATCAAGAAAGAAGTGATGAATAAGTTCCACCAAGCTGTACTTTTCCTCTTTAAGCAAATTCAGCTCTAAAAAAGTGAAAGGAAACAGTAACTGTATGTTCTGGTTGACTCTGTCATCAGCCCAGTCCAGAACAAACTTCTGCATCAGGACTGTTTTCCCAATTCCAGCTACTCCCTTTGTCATCACTGTTCTTTTTGACTCATCTTGGCCAGGTATGGGTTGAAAGAAATCGTCCATTTTGATTGCATGCTCATTTTTTCTTAATGATTTTTCAATCTGTCTGATGCTGTAGCTCGCGTTAACCTCTTCAGACCCTTCTTCTGTGATATATAGTTCGGTATAGATCTTATTCACAAGTATCTGTTGCCCGGAATTTGTGATTCCTTCAGCCACATGCTGAAACATCTTCTTCAGGTTGGATTTGAGATTACGTTGCCAATCACCAAAGTCCTCTGAATGGATAAAAAACAGACAATTAAAAAAAAAAATAATAATAATAATAATAAGAGTTCACACTTAAAACAGCTGGGAAAAAAAAATCTAAATAACAATAAGAGGAACATAAAACACTGTATTCAAGTTATCCTCAAAAACAATAAAACATTACATATTTGAATTATAGGCAGATAATGAACTACAAATAGAGTGAATGAATAACACCAGTTGTATAAATACTTTGTAACTAATGGACGACAAATGTGATACACACAGGTCTTGGAGCCTGCTGCCTTCTTTTTCACCTTTGGAAGACAGAGTAAGTCTGCAAATAACATCAATTAGAGGATGCTGTGAATCTGATTAATGTGAACATTTTGTCACGCATGTCTTATACAACATGTTGAACTTTTTAAGATCTTTACAGTTTTGTGGACAAGTAGACTTGCATAAGGTTTGTGCTGTATATTCTGCAGTTCTATGTTTTCAAACAGGGTTCCTCACTATTGTGAGAACTGGAAATTGAATTACTATATATTAGGCCAAGGATTACAGTAAGAGCAAGAGGCCAAGATTACAGTTTTTCTATAAGAGAAATTGTTTTGAGAACATTTCAACAGCATGGTGTGTTGAGTTTAGACTTTTAATCTAGAGATGGGCAGATTCACAATTTTTTTCAGTTGCAATCTGATTGTGATACAAGAACGCATTCTCAACTTGTGTATGTGCCTTCTCCTGCCTTGCAATGGCAGGATATGAGCTTGCTCTGTGTTCCCAGGATTAAGAAGAAGTCAGCAGGTTTTAGAGTCTTTGCTTACTGTAATCCTGCATTGTGGAAAGACCACTTCAGTTGAATCTTTTAAAGAAAATCTTAAAACTTATTTACTCTCTTCCATTTACCATTAGTTATATTGTTTTATCTTAGCTTAACTATATTTGCTGTTTTTATGTTTATTTGCATTTGACATTTAATATAAACTGATAAAATATGGATGCCGCTGCATGCAGAATTAGTTGTAGTGCACAGCCCAGCTCATTTGACTGAAGTCACTGTCCTCAGAAGATTGACAATGTTGAAATTAAAAATTACATATTAGTAACAATGACTAGAGAGTCAGCATTTAACTTCCCAGATTGCCTTACAATGCAGGAAAAAGGCTTTAGACTCACTAAAAAAAGTAATAAGTTGAGTCAAGTTAAAAATGTAAGTCAATGGGCTGCAAAAAGTTTTAAAAACTCTTGTAAAAGTGTTAAACTAATTTTTACAGTTATTTTCAAAATTAGTATTTTCTATTAATAATTATCGCACTAAACAAATTTGCTAAAAATAAACCCTCATTAGAGGCGCTACATTCAAACAGGAAGTGTGACATGAGTGTATGGGGTAATGTGTTTACAATACAACAGGAAGCCAGCCGTAAGCTCTGCACCTCTTTCATGTCTTACACAGACACCAAACAG
Organism: Thalassophryne amazonica; assembly: GCF_902500255.1. NCBI lineage: Eukaryota > Metazoa > Chordata > Actinopteri > Batrachoidiformes > Batrachoididae > Thalassophryne > Thalassophryne amazonica. The sequence goes on from NC_047118.1 coordinate 46,814,748, forward strand.
AGTAATTTTACATTTTTTAGATGTTATTTTATTTTTCTCTTGGTGGATCATGGTATTTATTTTCATCCCGAGAAGAGTCGACTGATGGCTGTGATAAATACTAACGTGACATTAATGAATGAGGTGCTGTGACTCTTAAGTTAATTTTTTTGTTGTGGAACAAAGCCCTGGCATTCTCTGGTTCAGGCTGAAAACACAGAGGGCCTTCTTTTAAAATGCTATGTTTCTTCAGCCTGGAACTATTTTTAAACATCACTGTCCAAAATCAGGATGCTTATGTGGATAAGTTTTCATCAGGCTGTGATGATGAATCCGACTAAAACAAACAGGTAAGATAAAACTTTATATCTGAATGTATGTCATGTTTCCGTGGCTCACATTGGCTGTGGCTCACCCCGTGTTTACACACTTCTTGAAGTCAAATAACGTTGGGACTGCAGTGTCTTTCAACAAATTTTTTGGTTTAGAGCCCATTCTCAGCAGGACAAGTGAGAAATTGTGAGTCGCCGTCACATTAATGGTTGCATCTATAATAGTGAGTCAGACTCTATTTTTAGACAAGTGCATAAACAGCTGACCAAGTCTACCACAGATGCTGTTTGTGACAGTCGTGCTGGTCACACCTGAAGTTTGTGAAACTTTTGTCAGTCCATCTTATCGACATTCTCCCTCTCTTGCACATAGAATTCATAAAATTTCTGACCAGTCGCATGTGTTCTTTATCATTTTTTATTTTATCGATTTCTTAATTATCAAAAACAAAAAACTCATACGAAGTGTGGGAAATACATGTTTTTATTATGTTTTATCAGAAAAAAATAATTATTATATTTAGGCCAGCTCTTCTTTAAGTTTGCTCACTTCAGGCCTGGTAATTGTGCTGACATTCTCCGAAGTAAGCCTTTAAGTTCACACAGAAAAGTAGGTTAAGTTGACAGCTTTGAATTACAACAATAGCAAGTCAAATTTGGTTCAGATAAACAGACAAAAAAAAATCTTTTGAATGAGCTAAGAACTTAGCTCAGAAAAACATAGCATCTCACTGGGCTGCAACTGGTGGAGAGTAGGTGGAGACACAAAATTCTGCCAAAACAGGTGGAAAGGCGACAACTTTTTCATATGAAATCTCACTGAATTGGTTCTCCTGCCACGTATATGGATGGCGGCCCACTGCCCACTGAATGCTTTACAGAGTGGCATCCACGGACATGGCGTACAGCACACAGGCGTAAGACGAGTGGCATTGGCACGTGTGAGGATTTGTGCATGAAAGCCACATGGTACTCATGGATGTTGAGCCCCACTGGCATGGCTGAAATGATGACACGTTTGCGCACTAACTTTTGTTAAATTGTGCTAAATCTGCCAGAGAGTAACTGTTCTGGAACAGTTCAAGATTTCTTCATTGTTGTGACTAAAAGTCAAATATAACACTTGGATTGGGTTAAGCCATTTGTGTCTGTCATTCTTAAATGCTAAAAATAGGTTGCAAAATGATGTACTTTGGGGTGCTGGACAAGCGGTTAAGTGCACTTGTTTCCAGTGTGGAAGGTTCTTGGTTCAAACCCTGCCCACTGTTCATGGACTATGGAGTTGTCAGGAAGAGCATCCGGTCTAAAACTTGTGCCAAATCGACATGCATATCTGTGAAAGATTTTTAAGTTGGGGTTTTTTTTCCCCCAACTGCAGGAACCATGAAGTTAAGTCAACTTGCTTTTCTTTCTTATTTCTGCCTAAATATAAAAACGAAACATCACCTTTTTCACACTCACGTTTCCATCTATGTTACAGAATATTTTGGACAATTTGAATGTCATTCCTTGAGACGTTGTAACTTTGCAAATTATAGCTCTCAAACATTTTTTTTCATAAATATATCATTGATATATAACCAAATAGCCATAAACCAGAAACAAATTTGATCAATGGAGTTATATTATGATTAAAATAATTGTAACAATTGTCATAATTGAAACTGTATTATAAAGGAGGAAAAGATAACGTTGGTTGCAAAGAAGACACATCCTCTGCAGTCCCTTCAGGTCCTCTCTTGTTTCACAGCAGATCTGAGGTTGACCTGCACATTGATTTGACACAGGTTTTGATGTCAAACGTCCATCCTGACACACAACTCTGCATTCCATGGCCAGGAGCTGCCTTGAACCTTACACACTGGAAACAAGTGTACTTAACAGCTTGGCCACCACCTCTGCATGTCTTCTATGCAGTCACATTTCCCAAACACGAAGCAATCTACTCACTGGAATACTTCGGAAATGATATTTAGGATGGCATAATTTGTTGATATTCAAAGGAAATTAGTAATCGCTGTCATCAAAATTCAAAAGATACAATTTGCTTTTGCTTATTTCAACAGGGACAAAAAATTTGTTCCACAAAAAATATCAACACGCTGTTTTCAGAGACATCACGTTTTAGGTATGATGTAGTGCACCAAATACTGTCCCATAATCCAAACTGTTTGGGATCATTTTGAAAAACATCCAGCACCCATATTTTTTGGAACTTGGTACACCTGATTATGGAAAAGGCAAGTATGCTACGATCAGAGCAAAACAACAAAAACGAACAACTGCAATTCAGCTGTTAGGCATCGAGACATTTTATCTATTTTATTTTATCTAATGAAAACATTAAATAGGCCTGATGTTCACATTGAGTTTTTCCTGTCAGGGAGCAGCGTGTGTAATTAAACCTCCTTTTATAGAGGAACTGCAGCTTTTAAAGTGGAATTCAGAGTGCACATCTGCTCATCAAAAACAACAAAAATCCTACTTTTTGCCAGCATATTTTAATTTTTGAAGGTTATTTTTATATTCATTGCCTTGGTGATTCAGAAGCAAAGTAGGCTCTCCACATCATGTATTCATGTGGATCATGTTGTGTGGGCCGCCAGAAGAGGAGGTACTGCTGGCCCACCACCAGAGGGCGCCCTGCCTGAAGTGCGGGCTTCAGGCACGAGAAGGTGCTGCCGCCACGGACACAGCCGGGAGTGACAGCTGTCACTCATTATTTCCTGACAGCTGTCACTCATTATTTCCTGACAGCTGTCACTCATTCATGCTTCATCATCTCACTCCATAAAACCCAGACGTCATCTCCACCTCATCGCCGAGATATCGTACTTCTATGGAGGTAACCTTCTCAGCCTGCAGATTCAGATAAGTGGTTACACAGACGCTGCACGAGTGTGTGTTAGAGGTGGAGGTGGCATTCCCACCGTTGTTGTTACGGGGTGTACACACACCCACACTTGACTGTCTTTGCTCTTCGCCAGCAGTACCAGATCCGACAGTCGGGGACGGTGATCACCTGGGAATTCGGGACTTGGCGGCTCCAGTATTCACCAGGTTCGGTGGCGGCGGAAATCGTGTGGTTCCAGCTCTTCTCAGGACAGACGTCTTCTATCCTCGAGCCTGCCCACACGTCACCTTTGTGGATTGACTGTTATCAGATTCTGAGATTGTGTATTCGTTGTGCACCTTCACAACATTAAATTGTTACTTTTTGGCTCATCTATTGACCGTTCATTTGCGCCCCCTGTTGTGGGTCCGTGTCACTACACATTCACAACAGATCAGCCCTGTTCCTCCGATATCCGTTAAGTAAATGACAATATCTGACCGACACAGGTACTTGACTGGATTCTCTATTTTAATAAATCTGCATGTGCAGATAATAGGAATCATCCTTCTGAAACACTTGAACTTTTGGTCATCTGGAAATAAAAGAACTGTAAATGGATTTCTATCTCTCTTTTTTACCCACTTCTTACCTTTTGGTCCTGAGTTGAGCGCTGATAGCTGTATTTATTTATTTTATTTTATTCCAGACCCAGGGGGATCCATAACACAGATTAAAAACATCACAACACAGCAAAAAAAAAAAAAAAAATACAGATATTGCATAGCTCACTGTCCCACATACAGGCACGTTCGCCAGTGATTCCAAAAACTAGAGAACAGTCTCACAGAGCTACGTCCAGGGCTAGCCAAAACAGCAATTACGTTGTTTTGTAACTCAGATACCCTGCACATAAATCTATATATCAGATTACGCAGCACAGTTGCACAAGTAGGTACCCCAGCACTGACAAACATTTGACTTGCACTAGACCTTCTTGCTTATGCGTAGCCAAGGGTGGGCCTGGATGGGCCTGGGCCCACCCACTTGTCAGCCAGGCCCGCCCCATCCAGTGAGAAGGCTGAGTCGACACTCGACAGCCACCTGTTGTTGCCTCATTGTATTCCTATGATATGGTATTGCATTAGCACTGAGCGAAAATTAATCAATTTTGCCAAAAAAATCTGGTTCATCTTCTGTGATTTTTATTAATTCATTTTCAGAGTACAGTGGTCCCTCACTATAACGCGGTTCACCTTTCGCGGCCTCGCAGTTTCGCGGATTCCTTATCAGGCGGACCGGCCAGCATCACCGCGATTACTCTCACTGCCTCCGATGCACTTTCTGCGGGCTCAGTAAATGCAGCAGCGGGCCACCTCCTCCTGTCTGCTGTGCGGAATTGCGCCAAATCTGGCAAGAGGTCCAGAGACTACGCTCGCTGTTTTGATCCGGATGTTGACCGCAGCCGCAAAGCTCTGTGACCACCGAGAGAGGACTTGGATTCTTTGCGGGTCCCGCATCCGTACCTCCGGAGGCAGTGAGCGAAGGGAGAGCTGCGCATTGTGTTCTGCGTGTGTCTGTTTATAATCTTCTCGCCCAGAAGAAAAAAGAGAGTGTTTACACAGGAGAGAAAAGTGAGAAAATGTTAATGCCTGTTTGAGAAAAGTGTATAAAGTGTGTAGTGAGGGGTTTTACAGCCTTAAAACATCTATAATAATTGCAAAGAATAGCGCTGACTACTTCGCGGATTTCGTTTATCGCGGGTTATTTTTGAACGTAACTCCCACGATAAACGAGGGAGCACATTTTTCCTCAAATAAATAGTCTTCTGCGGGCCCTCATCACAATGCCAATAACAACATGCACTGTCGAACGCCTGTTTTCTACTGTTAAATGGATAAAAACGTCCACCAGAACATCCATGTTGACTCACAGACTGGATGCACTCTTCGTGCTTCCCCTTAAAAGAGAACTGACTGAATTGTTGGACTATGATGACATGATAAGAGAGTTCAACAAAAAACCCTGTCGTCTCCTGCTGTAGCATACATTAAAAGGATTTGTCAAATGTAAGTGTGAGACCATTAATTACTTTTTTCTTCTAAATAGGCCTAATTGTTAATATTATATTGCAACTGCCACGAATCATGTTGGTGTCCATTCTGATGGTTTTTAATTTGGCCGCTGAGCCATGGTTTCCATTGTTTATCAATTTCATAATTTGGCCGCCGAGCCAACCTGTTTTCATGTTGCGGATATATTTTGAATTTTTATTTTAAAGGACTTTACATGACTAAGCGTTGCGTTGCTGCTTGCATTGTCCATGGGGTGCTTGTGTCTGACACTTTGCGTCTAACTGTGCACACAGCGTCTGTGCAGTTGGCTGAGATGTGTTCATCATTAAACTTGGAATTCATTTTTGAAACAATGCCTTATTTAAATACCTATTGACATTTTGGGTTTAGGCCCAGCCAAGTAGGCTACCAGACTTGCACTGAATGTGTGTGGGGTGCTGCACTGCAGCTTGCATTATCCATGAAGAGTACTTGTGTCTGACGTGTCATGTCTGTGTGCTCACTTTGCCAGTGCTGTAGGCTAAGTGATAACGTTGCTTGCGATGTCCAAACGAGGCATACTTTTTCAAACGGTGTATTATAATACCTACACCTTACCTACATCCCCAAAGGTTGGGCCCGTCTGATTTTTTCTGGGACCACCAATTTTATGATTTCTGCCTACGCCCCTGCCTTCTTGGAATTCCCAGCATCAACCTCATGCTGTCATTGTAAGCCACCATGAGTTTCCTAATGCTGCCTAATGCTGATAAACGTGGCACCAAGTCATTTTTGTTGATCCTCCTTAAAACCTTTATCATCACCTCCAGAGCATTTTTGTTGTAGGTCTCTGTGAGCTGATCCACTGTATCCAGTCTGTCTGCGTTCTCCAACAGGCTCTTTGGGACTGCTGGGAAGCCTTCCAAGACCTCAGCCTGCTGCAGAAACCATCTGAATCTTTTAAACTCTCCATCTGCCAGATCCTCCAAGGCTTCCAGCAATACCACAGGAGTAGCCATGACTTCCACTGCCAAAATCAAATGAAATACAAAATTTACAACAATACAAGGACACATTACACAATACAAGGACAGACTTGCCAAGTTTTATCTAGGTAAGCTAGATGAGAAATGATCTAGATGTTCTAAGACACCTGTGATTTGACCCCCATGTTTTCATGTGTCTGAAATTGCCCAACGACTGGCACACCTTTTTTGATATAATCTCAGATTTTGTATTTGAAAGTCTCTCTGACTATGAACAAGATAACTATAAAACAGCTGGGCAGATTTTCGCCACACTTTGGAGGAATATTATTTGGGCAGATATGCTTAGATGATTAACTTTTGGAGAAGCTTGGAAAAAGATCAAAAACAGCAAAAACAGTGTAAAATGTATTTTATGCTGTATGAATATGGCTGGAGAGATGCTCTAAAGTTTATTTTGATCAGTAAAATATTTGTGATTGATTGGTATAAGTGGTGTTATGAAGAAGTCACAAAAGGAAGTCATGTTTGTTTAAAAATATAAAACATACAGTATTGTATCCCCAGTTATACAGCTTCATGATGAAGTGGTATAGAGGAAGATTTTCTTAAAAAGAAGACCTGAAAATTTAGCTACAAATTGCCAGAAGGTACATCGAAGATGCAAGTCTAAATTTGAATTGTTTTGGTGAAAGAATATCCTTGTCCGCTCTAAGCTAAGAGTGGTGACGCAAAATGCAAAATTTGCACTGTGCACAATTTCTTCAATCACAGCCACATAAACCTATAATTTCTTCTGGGTTGTCTGGGTGTCTTGGTGGCTTTCCTTACTCTTCTACTTCTTGCACAGTCACTCAGTTTTTTGAGAACTGCACTCCATACAGAATTACCATCGAGTGTCATACTGTTTGTATTTCTTCTTAATTGATGTAAATAAAGTCCAAGACATATTCAGTGGCAGCTTTACCATCAGAGAGCCTCTTCCACAAAAGACTCCAAGCTGTCATTGATGTTAAAGGGGATAACACACGGTATTAAGATCAGGGGTATGTAAACTTTTGATCAGAGTCATTTGGGTAGTTTCTGTTATCATTATGATTTTAAAAGAATAAACACAGTTGTTTGACAATAAACTGATTCACCCAGCCACTAAACATGAGTGAAAAAAGGTTTTGTGTTATTATTCATATTCTCTGAAAAATAGCCAAAAAAAAAAAAGTGCAAGGGTATGTCGACTTTTGAGCACAACTGTACAGTGCATCCAGAAAGTATTCATAGTGCTTCACTTTTTCTACATTTTGTTTTGTTACAGCCTTATTCCAAAATGGATAAAATTCATTTTTCCCCTCAAAATTCTAAACACAATACCTCATAATGACAATGTGAAAAAAGTTTTCTTTGAAATGTTTGCAAATTTCTTAAAAACAAGAGTAATTGATTTTGAATTCTGGATCCAGATCACACCCAAAATTCAGTGGAGTCTACAGATTATGGTTTTGGTGCTGTTATCTCAGTGCTGAGGCACTGAGATATCTCAGTGCTGCGTTTGATACCGTGGATCATCATGTTTAACTCGATAGGCTGGAGCATTACTTTGGGATTACTGGAAGTGCCCTTGCGTGGTTGACGTCATACCTATCCAGTCGCTCTCACTGTGTTTTATACCATAACACTACCTCTAATCTTAGTGATATGGAATTTTGGGTTCCACAGGGATCTGTCTTGGGCACCTTGCTTTTATCCCTTTATATAGCACCCCTTGGGCATATACTACTGCGTTTTGGGATTGCCTTTCATTGCCATGCTGATGATACTCAATTGTACATGCCGATAACTGCTTGTAATCTCATTTCCATAAAAACACTAGAGGATTGCCTTGCATCAGTGAGAGGCTGGATGTCTAATAACTTCCTACTTTTAAACTCTGAGAGTGAAAATGATGGTTCTTGGTCCAGAAAGATATCGGCATCAATTTGACCAGCTAGCACTTGGCCTGGGTTCATGTGTCATACATCATATTGACAAGGCGAGGAACCTTGGGGTGATTTTTGATCCTGCATTGTCCTTTGGCCTCCAAATTAGGAATATTATGAGAGGTGCCTTCTTCCATCTGCCAAATATAGCGAGGATTCATCCCATTCTGTCCATGGCCGATACTGAGACCATGATCCATGCTTTTGTTTCTTCCAGATTGGATTATTGCAATGACTTATTTTCAGGATTACCGCAGTCCAGCATTAGGGGTCTCCAATTGGTTCAGAATGCTGCTGCCAGACTTTTGACACAAAGCAGAAAGTTTGACCACATTACACCTGTTATGGCATCTCCTCATTGGCTACCTATCTCTGTGAGATCAGATTTTAAGGTTCTGTTATTAGCCTATAAAATTGTTCATGGACTGGCACCGACCTACCTTGCTGATTTAATTAAACCCTATGTACCGGCTCGGGCTTTGCGCTCACCAGATGCAGGACTACTTTGTGTTCCTAAGGTGAAGAAAACGTCTGTGGGTCAAAGAGCCTTCTCTTATTGTGCCCGTCTTATGGAATGGTCTCCCAGCATCGATAAGACAGTCAGAATCTGTGGAGACATTCAAGACAAGACTTAAGACACATTTCTTTTCTCAGTGCTATGGTTAGCATATTGTGTTAGCATCCTTTTTAATTCTTTTAATTTTTACTCCTTTATTGTGCTCTTTTATCTTTTAATTGTGTTTTAATTTTTGTTTTTTCATTCATTTTAAATTGTTTTGGAATTGTTTTGTGTGACGCGCCTTGGGGTGACACTGTCGTGAGTTGGCGCTTTATAAATTGAATAAATTGAAAATTGAAAGTGAGTCTTCCCTGCCCTTATATCTACAACCCCAGTTCCAATGAAGTTGGGACATTGTGTAAAATGTAAATAAAAACAGAATACAATGATTTGCAAATCCTCAACCTATGTTTAATTGAATACACCACAAAGACAAGATATTTCATAAAAAAGAAGAAATAACTGGTGCAGCACAGAAATAAGTGCAAAAAGTCTTTAATAAGGTGCTGAAAAAAAATGTTCAAAGGGACTGACGTTGTGATGTGACTTTTTGCACTTATCACTTAAAGACTTTTTGCACTTATTTCTGTGCTGCACCAGTTATTTCTTCTTTTTTACAAACTGGTCCTGCCTGGTTGCACCAGATTTGTTTGTGCTGTGCAGAAGCGCGGTGAACTCTTTGTCTTTGCTTTACAAGATCTTTAATGTTCAAACTGATAGACTTTTGGTTTTGTGCAAATATTTGCTCATTTTGAAATGGATGCCTGCAACACATTTCAAAAAAGCTGGGACAGGGCAACAAAAGACTGGGAAAGTTTATGAATGCTCAAAGAACACTTGTTTGGAACATTCCACAGGTGAACAGGTTAATTGGAAACAGGTGAGTGTCATGATTGGGTATAAAAGGAGCATCCCCAAAAGGCTCAACTGTTCATAAGCAAAGATGGGGCGAGGATCACCACTTTATGAACAACTGCATGAAAAAATAGTCCAACAGTTTAAGAACAATGTTTCTCAACATTCAATTGCAAGGAATTTAGGGATTCCATCATCTACAGCCCATAAAATAATCAGAAGATTCAGAAAATCTGGAGAACTTTCTAGACGTAAGCGGCAAGGCCGAAAACCAACACTGAATGCCTGTGACCTTCGATCCCTCAAGCGGCACTGCATTAAAAACTGACATCATTGTGTAAAGGATCTTATTGCGTGGGCTCAGGAACACTTCAGAAAACCATTGTCAGTTAACACAGTTCGTCGCTACATCTACAAGTGCAAGTTAAAACTCTACCATGCAAAGCGAAAGCCATACATCAACAACATCCAGAAATGCCGCCACCTTCTCTGGGCCTGAGCTCATTTGAAATGGACAGACGCAAAGTGGAAAAGTGTGCTGTGGTCTGATGAGTCCACATTTCAGATTATTTTTGGAAATCATGGACGTCGTGTCCTCCAGACAAAAGAGGAAAAACACCATCCAGATTGTTACCAGTGCAAAGTTCAAAAGTGTGTTAGTCTTACGTTTTTTTGTTTTTTTTTTCGTGCTTCCATGACGAAATGAGTCAAATTTTTGTGACAGGGTTTTATTTTAACTCACTATTACTAACCCTACTCCTACCCGCAACCCTAAGCTTAACCATAACCTAATCTTACTCCTTCCCCCCATCCTAACCATAACCACCCCGACCCCCTCGCTTCACTTTTAATTTCCTACAGCCATCACGGAATGAATCAGAATGAATTTGTGCTGCCGTGACGAAAATGAGGCGCTTTTCATCACAATATCACGAACCAATAGATTAATGTATATTTCGAGCTGCTGGATCACGACTTGCCATGAGAATGGGTTGTTAGTGCCCATGGTATGAGCAACTTACACATCTGTGATGGCACCATCAATGCTGAAAGGTACATCCAGGTTTTGGAGCAACACATGCTGCCATCCAAACGACGTCTTTTTCAGGGACGTCCCTACTTATTTCAGCAAGACAATGCCAAGCCACATTCTGCACGTGTTACAACAGCGTGGCTTCTTAGTAAAAGAGTGCGGGTACTCGACTGGCTTGTCTGCAGTCCAGACCTGTCACCCATTGAAAATGTGTGACGCATTATGAAGCGCAAAATACGACAACGGAGACCCCGGACTGTTGAACAACTGAAGTCGTACATCAAGCAAGAATGGGAAAGAATTCCACCTACAAAGCTTCAACAATTAGTGTCCTCAGTTCCCAAACACTTATTGAGAGTGTTGTTAGAAGGAAAAGTGATGTAACACAGTGGTAAACATACCACTGTCCCAGCTTTTTTTAAATGTGTCGCAGGCATCCATTTCAAAATGAGCAAATATTTGTACAAAAACAATAAAGTTTATCAGTTTGAACATTAAATATCTTGTCTTTGTGGTGTATTCAATTGAATATAGGTTGAAGAGGATTTGCAAAATATTGTATTCTGTTTTATTCACATTTTACACAATGTCCCAACTTCACTGGAATTGGGGTTGTATTTGTGGTGCAATCATGGTGGGAATCCATCAAGTAGTTTTAACGTAATCCTTAAAACCATAAAAAGAAGAACGCATCATCTAGCAGCCGGTGTAGCCACGTCGCTCTGATCACTTCCTCAGTCTTTTATGATGAAATAATGCTGAATATATGTGGAAATGTTTGTTGTACAAAAGCCTCAGATATCTGTCACTGAGACAGATGATGACTGGAGTGCAGTTTGAAGCAGAAACGAGGTGATAATCTGTGAACCACGGCTAACTTTACATGCGCAGTGAAGACAGGGCGGACCGATTTTTAGGGGGGCCATTCGGTCATCAACACCGGATCTGGGTTACCTCCAAAATTCAGTGGAGTCTTCCATGCCCTAATATCTATTTGTGGTGTAAATATGGTGAGAATCCATCAAGTAGTTTTGACGTAATCCTTCAAAGCGTATATAAAGTGAAATCTTAATCCAGAGTCCGGATCACCTCCAAAATTCAGTGGAGTCCTTCATGGCCTAATGTCTATCTGTGGTGAAAATTTCATCCAAATCCATTTTGATGTAATCCTGCTAACAGACAGATAAATAAATAAATCAACGCTGATGATTTTACTACATCTTTGGCGGATGTAGCAAGTTTTCTAATGTAAGAAATGTTTTTCTTTAACTTCAAAATGTATAGCAATCAGAAATTAATCTTGAGGTTAAAAAAAGAAACATTTGTTAGGATTTTCTTTAGTAAACTGCTGTGTATAAAGTAACATAAATATAAATCTTGGCTTGATGCCTCGTTTGTATTGGACGTGCAAAGCTATGTAACAGCGCTGTTACGTAGCTTACGACTGTGGGAGCAGGACACTGTTGACATATCATGTGCTGGCAACAAAATTGTCAGTAAATCCTGTGTAAAATACATTGGTCTGGACTAGGGATGGGTATCGAGAACCGGTTCCTTTCGGGTATCGTTAAGAAATGATTCGATCCACCGACATGAATAAGCTTTGTGCTTAACGATTCTGTTATCGGTCCTTCAGAGTGGCTGTTGTTTTGGGGGTGTCTGTCAGGAAAATGATAATTTCTCTACATTGATCAACTTTTCTGCAGCGCGGCTTTGCTTTGAACCTTGAACCAATCGAAGCAGTGGTTCACAGATTGAAGCAATGCTTCGATCTATTGCTTCGTTTATTCTTTCTTTCTTTTATTTAATTTTCCCCCGCTAAAACCGTAAAGACCATATGTCTGTGAGTATTATTTACCTTTTCTATGTTAAACCGACCTGTTATAGTCTTCTGAAACAGTTGACAGATGTATTTTATAACGTAAAAACGGGAGCGATGCTAACACGTTAGCATGTCTATGGCATTTTCAATGTTAAAAGTTAGCATTAAGCAGTTGCAGCTGTCATCATGTTCGTGTGCATTTGTTTTGAAATTGTAATATTTCTTAAATTTATTTTTGTTTATATATTAATAATCTAATAATTATTATATACAATTTTAGAGAAAGAGACAAAAAGAACCTGAATAGAAACACAACAGAAAATATAAAAGCAACTAATGAACATACATAAATAAATAAATACATACATACAGAAATAAATAAGTGTTTCCTGTGAACACCTAGTTAGTGACTCTTACACCTCCATTTCATCCCTGTTTTATTTAAGTTTAATGACAGTTTGTTTCGGTCAAATTATATTTTCAGTGTGTTAATTTCTTCAGTGATTTCCTCCAGAACTATCTGCCAAGCTAGAAAACTGCTGCATTCTAGTAAGAGCAGAATACTACTGGAATGAATTTGAATAAGGAAAGTTGCTGTTTTTTTTCACCTAAATGGATGCTGCATTCACTGAGGTTTATCGTCTGGAATAGTCCCAGATTGCATTTCAGAGCTTCTAGAATTGAAACATTTTCGTGCGGGTGGTGTTGGGGGGTAATTTTGGGTTTCAGCTTTTTTTGTTTTTCACCACTTTCATCCCTGAATGAGTCACTTTTGTGCAGATTAAAGTTACTAACTGGCACTCCTGTCTTGTTGCGAGAAAGAAACGAGAATCGTCCTCCGTTCTGTTCACACAGCTCCAAATGCTGCGTGGCTCTCTGCCGAGTCAAGTTAGAATGATAGAATCCAGTCTGAATTAATCACTTCAAAGCAAAACACCGTTTTGTTTATTTTTATTTATATCCAGACATCAAGGATACAGTGACCAATTTCATATTTTTTTACTTTAAGACTCAATGAAATACATAGAAAACCTGTAAAGCCTACTTTTAGTACAAAATTCACGAGGTATCGATAAGGGAATCGATAAGGAATCAGATCTATAAGCAGAATCGATAATGGCATCGATAGATAAAATCTTATCAATACCCATCCCTAGTCTGGACTTAGACCAGACCCTATCTGGTGATTTGATAGCTGATAAAGTGATTAGCAAATCCAATGCATAATTAAAGTTCTTATATACAACCCCTGGCAAAAATTATGGAATCACCGGCCTCGGAGGATGTTCATTGAGTTGTTTAATTTTGTAGAAAAAAAAGCAGATCACATGACACAAAACTAAAGTCATTTCAAATGGCAACTTTCTGGCTTTAAGAAACACTATAAGAAATCAGGAAAAATAATTGTGGCAGTCAGTGACAGTTACTTTTTTAGACCAAGCAGAGGGGAAAAAATATGGAATCACTCAATTCTAAGGAAAAAATTATGGAATCATGAAAAACAAAAGAACGCTCCAACACATCACTAGTATTTTGTTGCACCACCTCTGGCTTTTCTAACAGCTTGCAGTCTCTGAGGCATGGACTTAATGAGTGACAAACAGTACTCTTCATCAATCTGGCTCCAACTTTCTCTGATTGCTGTTGCCAGATCAGCTTTGCAGGTTGGAGCCTTGTCATGGACCATTTTCTTCAACTTCCACCAAAGATTTTCAATTGGATTAAGATCCGGACTATTTGCAGGCCATGACATTGACCCTATGTGTCTCTTTGCAAGGAATGTTTTCACAGTTTTTGCTCTATGGCAAGATGCATTATCATCTTGAAAAATTATTTCATCATCCCCAAACATCCTTTCAATTGATGGGATAAGAAAAGTGTCCAAAATATCAACATAAACTTGTGCATTTATTGATGATGTGATGACAGCCATCTCCCCAGTGCCTTTACCTGACATGCAGCCCCATATCATCAATGACTGTGGAAATTTACATGTTCTCTTCAGGCAGTCATCTTTATAAATCTCATTGGAACGGCACCAAACAAAAGTTCCAGCATCATCACCATGCCCAATGCAGATTCGAGATTCATCACTGAATATGACTTTCATCCAGTCATTCACAGTCCACGATTGCTTTTCTTTAGCCCATTGTAACCTTGTTTTTTCTGTTTAGGTGTTAATGATGGCTTTCATTTAGCTTTTCTGTATGTAAATCCCATTTCCTTTAGGCAGTTTCTTACAGTTCGGTCACAGACGTTGACTCCAGTTTCCTCCCATTCGTTCCTCATTTGTTTTGTTGTGCATTTTCAATTTTTGAGACATATTGCTTTAAGTTTTCTGTCTTGACACTTTGATGTCTTCCTTGGTCTACCAGTATGTTTGCCTTTAACAATCTTCCCATGTTGTTTGTATTTGGTCCAGAGTTTAGACACAGCTAATTGTGAACAACCAACATCTTTTGCAACATTGCATGATGATTTACCCTCTTTTAAGAGTTTGATAATCCTCTCATTTGTTTCCATTGAAATCTCTCATGTTGGAGCCATGATTCATGTCAGTCCACTTGCTGCAACAGCTCTCCAAGGTGTGATCACTCCTTTTTAGATGAAGACTAACAAGCAGATCTGATTTGATGCAGGTGTTAGTTTTGGGGATGAAAATTTACAGGGTGATTCCATAATTTATTCCTCAGAATTGAGTGATTCCATATTTATTACAGTGTCATATGGATTATGCCAGTTCTGCTTGGTATGATGGCCTGACCAAGCGTAACCAGGGGAGGGTACAGATTATGCAGAACAAAATTATACATTTCCTCCTCTCCGTTCATCCTCGGACCCATATAAGTCCAGCTGAATTCAGACAGGTCAATATGTTGCCAGTGGAGCTTAGAGGTACACAATAAAAACTTAATCATGTGTTTAACATTGTAAATAAACAATCCCCTCATTATCTGTCCTCTTCTTTCAATTTCACAGCCGACCAACATAGTATGAACACACGGTCCAGCAACTTGTCTCTAAGTTATTCCCCATGTTAAATCCTTTGGTGCTACCAGTTTTATGTACACCGGTGCAAAGCTTTTTAACAGTCTTTTCAAATCAGAGTCTGTGATACAAAGTCCTTATTTAAAAACAGGGTTAAACACTTTTTATTTTGCAAAATGTCCCAACTAGAAAATAGTCAATTTATTTATTATTAAACTAATTGTATTTTGTTTGTTGGACCTTCCTACGGTCACGTTTGTCTTTGTTTGCTTGTCATGTTGATGTGTGTTTTATTTCCTGTTGGGCCACAATGGAAACAAGTGTTTTATACTTTTTTGTGTTACTCTGTATATTTATGTATCCATGTTTATTTAATACATTTTTATACTGTATTATCTTACACGTTTACATTTTATACAAATAAAAATCAATCAATTGAACAAGCAATGGTGTGCGTTCCTGGCAGAGCGTTGCATAAGCTCGTTTTAATTTTATTTATTTATTTATTTATTTTTGCTATTTATTTATTTATTTGCTGCATCACGCCGCACTGTGATGCATCAGTAACACAACGCTGCTCACTGAAAATTATGGGTTTGAGAGTGACGCACAGCACGTTTACGCATTCGGTGTGAAAGGCCCTTTATGACGTAAACAGCCGATGGTTTCAGCCATCAAAGTGTGCAGCTGCTGAATTAGGACCATATAGTCTATGATTGAAACACAGCCTTGTTGTGAAGGATTTATTTCTTCATCTTCTACATGTACGAGGTCTATTAGAAAAGAATCCAACCTTATTATTTTTTTCAAAAACCATATGGATTTGAATCACGTGTGATTGCGTCAAGCTTGAACCGACAAGCTTGAACCCTCGTGCGCATGCGTGAGTTTTTCCACGCCTGTCGGTTGCGTCATTCACCTGTGAGCAGGCTTTGAGTGAGGAGTGGTCCAGCCCCCTCATCGTTGTTTCATTGCCAGGAAATGGCGGAATGATTTGGGCTTTTTTCCATCAGAATTTTTTCAGAAACTGTTAGAGACTGGCAGCTGGAAACCATTAGAAAAATTTATCTGGCTTTCGGTGAAAATGTTACGGGCTTGGTAGAGAATAAGGAGTGTTACTGTCGCTTTAAGGACAGCCCCCAGCGGCTGTGGGGCGCGCCGCGCTCCGAAGCCGCCATCGACAGGCTGAACGACCATTTCATTTCTAATGGTTTCCAGCTGACAGTCTCTAACAGTTTCTGAAAAAATTCTGATGGAAAAAAAGCCCAAATCATTCTGCCATTTCCTGACAATGAAAATCCGCCGAGGGGGTGGACCACTCCTCACTCAAAGCCTGCTCACAGGCGAATGACGCAACCGACAGGCATGGAAAAACTCACGCATGCGCAAGAGGGTTCAATCACACGTGATTCAAATCCATATGGTTTTTGAAAAAAATAATAAGGTCGGATACTTTTCTAATAGACCTTGTATAATAGAGGGGGGATATGCAAAATTATTTAAGATGGCCATTATCCTACAACAGATTATGAAATCAAAATACACGTTATGCATCATGATGCAATTGGTTGATATTTACTGATGTAATGTTGAGAAACTGACCA
Organism: Thalassophryne amazonica; assembly: GCF_902500255.1. NCBI lineage: Eukaryota > Metazoa > Chordata > Actinopteri > Batrachoidiformes > Batrachoididae > Thalassophryne > Thalassophryne amazonica. Next base: position 46,831,766 of record NC_047118.1, read on the forward strand.
TGAAGTGCGCCTACTTTATTAATCCACAAGGTGGCAGTATTGGCTAAGTTACATTTGCTGTTGCAGAGCAGATGAAACACCCCTGCAGGATTTCAGCTGTTGCATTTTGTTACAATATTGCATCATCTTTTTGCAGGAAGGACTTTCTGGCAGAAAAATGTATTTTTTTCAAGTTTAGCACAGTGCTTTAAGCACCAGGTCCTCAAAACATTGAGGACATGCTGCACCGTGAAGTAATAATTATAATAATTCTTCAAGACACCTTCTTGCTAAACAACTGGATAATTTTCCTCAAACACAATAAGAAGACACTCGACCATCAACATATTTTTCACGAACGTTTTAGTCTGTGTAGCCAAGCTGCAACAGTCCTGCTGACATGGTCTCAGTTGATATTTTCTTTTTCTCCTTTGTCATTGTAAGAGGGTTATTCCATATCTACTCTCTAACATTCTTTGATCTTGATTGCTGGCTGATGCTGACATCAGTATTAAAGATCAAAGGCACTGCCAGATTAAAGATCAAGTTCAAGCACTACCTTTTGATCCAGATCCACACCAATATAATATACAGTAGTGTTTAGAATAATAGTAGTGCTATGTGACTAAAAAGATTAATCCAGGTTTTGAGTATATTTCTTATTGTTACATGGGAAACAAGGTACCAGTAGATTCAGTAGATTCTCACAAATCCAACAAGACCAAGCATTCATGATATGCACACTCTTAAGGCTATGAAATTGGGCTATTAGTAAAAAAAAAAAAAAAGTAGAAAAGGGGGTGTTCACAATAATAGCAGCATCTGCTGTTGATGCTACAAACTCAAAACTATTATGTTGAAACTGCTTTTTTAGCAATCCTGTGAATCAGGTGGTGGCCAAGTGGTTAATGTGCTTGGTTTCAGTGCAGAAGGTTCCGGGATCAAATCCCACCCCTGCCGCATTTCTCCATGTAATGTGGAGTTGCGTCAGGAAGGGCATCTGGCGTAAAATGTGTACCAATTCAACATGCAGATCCACCTTGGATTTGCTGTGATGACCCCAAGTGCAAACAAGGGTGCAGCCGAAGGGACTTACTGTGAATCGCTAAACTACTATTTAGTTGTATAATCACAGTTTTTCATGACTTCTTCACATCTGCGAGGTATTAATTTTGTTAATTTTGTTAATTTTGCTCGTTTACTAGTGTGCTTGGGGTCATTGTCTCGTTGAAACACCCATTTCAAGGGCATGTCCTCTTCAGCATAAGGCAACATGACCTCTTCAAGTATTTTGACATATCCAAACTGATCCATGATACCTGGTATGTGATATATAGGCCCAACACCATAGTAGGAGAAACATGCCCATATCATGATGATGGGCACCACTATGCTTCACTGTCTTCACTGTGAACTGTGGCTTGAATTCAGAGTTTGGGGGTCGTCTCACAAACTGTCTGTGGCCCTTGGACCCAAAAAGAACAATTTTACGCTCATCAGTCCACAAAATATTCCTCCATTCCTCTTTAGGCCAGTTGATGCTTTGGCAAATTGTAACCTCTTCTGCACATCTTTTATTTAACAGAGGGACTTTGTGGGGGATTCTTGCAAATAAATTAGCTTCACACAGGTGTCTTCTAACTGTCACAGCACTTACAGGTAACTCCAGACTGTCTTTGATCATCCTGGAGCTGATCAATGGGTGAGCCTTAGCCATTCTGGTTATTCTTCTATCCATTTTGATGGTTGTTTTCCATTTTCTTCCACGCATCTCTGTTGTTTTTTTTTTGTCCATTTTAAAGCATTGGAGATCATTGTAGATGAACAGCCTATAATTTTTTGCACCTGTGTATACGTTTTTTCCTCTCCAATCAACTTTTTAATCAAACTACGCTGTTCTTCTGAACAATGTCTTGAATGTCCCATTTTCCTCAGGCTTTCAAAGAGAAAAGCATGTTCAACAGGTGCTGGCTTCATCCTTAAATAGGGGACACCTGATTCACACCTGTTTGTTCCACAAAATTGACGAACTCACTGACTGAATGCCACACTACTATTATTGTGAACAACCCCTTTTCTACTTTTTTTTTTTCTTTTTACTAATAGCCCAATTTCATAGCCTTAAGAGTGTGCATATCATGAATGCTTGGTCTTGTTGGATTTTTGAGAATCTACTGAATCTACTGGTACCTTGTGTTGTATGGCTGGGGGGCCTGGGTGCCTTTTTGTTTCTGTCTTTTGTTTTTCCTTCCAGGTGGCTTGCATTTGGGACTGAGTGGCTGTGTTGCTGAGGTTATCAGGACCTCACCCTGATCACCTGCGGCTCGTCAGGACTCACAGCTGAGGTGCATCTATATGGATTGGAACATGGTGGCATTTAAGACTGGAGTATACAGTGTGTATTTGCCAGAGACTCGACCTTGTGACCAGACGGGTGAGATCGTCGTCTCGGGAGCCATCTCATCATCAGTGGATGCAGAGAACGTCCAGGGTTTGATGCACGGTCTGTGAAAGAGGAGGGGGTGAGGTCTCACGCTTGTCAGCACACTTCCTGAGGTACGTTAGATTTTGTGACTAACATTTATACAGTCAGTAAATGTGGTGTCCCTCACACCTTTTTATATTGAGCTGTATGTTAGTCATGTATCGGCTTCCACTGCAGTGGAGTCTGGTGAACTGGATGTTCCATGCCTGCAGGTTGGGAAGCTGATTAGTAATCAAGCCAGGAAGTGTTTGCTGCTTGTACACCTTTAAGTGTTCTCTCTGTGTGTAGAGTGTGGACTCACATAATGGTTCCTTCTTTCACAGACTCGGTTTGTTGCGGCCACCTGGGGGGTGTCGGCGGGGTCCTTGGGTCCGAACAGCTTCTGGCTCCGGACCGTTAGCGCTGCTGGGAGCGCACCACGCCAGACCGCACTTTCTGTTATTTTTGTATCACTGTTATGTATTAAATTCAGTTAGCCTTTGTACCGTGCTCTGCTTATTTCATACTGGGTCCTTCAAACGCTGGTCGGTTCTCCGAGCTGCGTCCGACACATAACACCTTGTTTCCCATGTAACAATAAGAAATATACTCAAAACCCGGATTAATCTTTTTAGTCACATAGCACTACTATTATTCTGACACAGACACAGTCAGTCAGAGCTGCGTGTCGTCAGAGCGAGCTGCAAAAAGTTTGTACCTGAGTTTTCAGAGGTGGTGTTTGTAGTTGCCATCTGCCACGCCGGTGTTTGCCAACCCGGACAGTGGGAATACCACCTCAACCGGCAACTTAGCCCCGCGACTGGACAGCAACAACGTCCGAGGCCCAACGTGGTGAATTCACTGAGGCCGCGCGCTGCGTCATTAGAGCCGCGCGTCACGAGTGCCGCTTCCCCGAGGCCTCGTGCAGCCACCGCGCATCCATCAGCGCGGAAACACCGAGGCCGCGCGGCACCAGCGAAGTGCAGATTCATCCCGGTGATAAACAACACAGGCTGTTAACATCGGCGATCGACAAGCTGCTCATAAGCCGACCATGGGGCCTAAGAAGGTTCTGACAGCGGAGGAAGGTGACGATATTAAAAAATCTCTGGACTTTTTATCAGAGGAGATTTCTGTTGTGAAGCAGCAACAGAAATCAATCATGGATCTGGTGGAGGAGGTGAAGGCATTACGGCTCCAGAATGCCGAGAAAGACCGGCATCTGGTGCAGCTGGAAAATAGAGTGGCTGAATTGGAGCAGTACACCAGAATCAACGACGTCATCATCACAGGTCTTCATATCAAACCACGGTCCTACGCACGGGCGGTAACAGATGAGAGCGGAGGGGAGCCCAGTGAACAGGAGGTCAGCTCTGTGGAAAAACAGGTTGCTGATTTCCTCCTATCTAAAGGTATAGAAATGGATTTAAATAACATTGAAGCGTGCCACCCTCTGCCCCGGAGAAATGACGGTGATAAACGAACCGTCATCATGAGATTCATCAACAGAAAACACAAAACAGCACTGTTAAAACAAGGAAGAAAACTGAAAGGGACAAACGTATTCATCAATGAACATCTCACCAAACGGAATGCCGACATCGCCAGGAAAGCACGCTTCTTGAAGAAACAGGGAAAAATCCAGCACACATGGACTTCAAACTGTAAAATATTCATCAAACTGAACGGATCACCAGAACAAGCAAAAGTCATGGCAATAAGGAACATCGAGGAGCTGGACAAATATGAACAATAGTGTTTCTTAAAGCGAGGATCTGGACAGATATGACCAATAAGGTATGAGGACACAAACACATCACAACACCATGACACAGACCAGAGGAACCTATTCATCTACTACCTATTCATCTACATCTGGAGACAAGAAGGATATAACTCAAAGGATTGCTGATCATGGAAAAGTAGAACTGAGAACATTTAAATACACAGACCACAATGTACTGGACTTGGAGCACGATATAGACCCAGACAATAATTTCTTCTCAAATATCAATGACAGTTGTTGCTATTATACAGATGAACAGTTTAATCGGATCATTAAAACGGATAACAAATTATCAATAATCCATTTCAACAGCAGAAGTCTATATGCAAACTTTAACAACATTAAAGAATATTTAAGTCAGTTTAAAAAAATATTTAACATAATTGCTATATCAGAAACATGGATCAATGAAGATAAAGGAATGGATTTTGAACTGGATGGATATGAATTTAATTGTGTAAACAGAAAGAATAAGAGTGGAGGAGGAGAGGCTGTGTATGTGGATAAGAACATGGATTATAAAATAGTAGACAATATGACAACTGTGATTGATAACTTATTAGAATGTATAACTATTGAAATATGTGAAGAAAAAAGCAAAAATGTATTGGTCAGCTGTATATATAGAGCACCAGGATCTAGTATTGAAACATTCACTGACTGTATGGGAAAAATGTTCTCAAAAACTAATCAAAAAACTGTGTTCATTTGTGGTGACTTAAATATTGATCTGCTCAATCCAAATAAGCATAAAATAACAGATGAATTTATCAGTATAATGTACAGTATGAGTTTATATCCAAAAATCACCAGGCCAAGCAGAATTACATCCCATAGTGCCACCTTAATTGATAATATATTCAGCAATGATATTGAGAATAACACTGTGAGTGGATTATTAATCAATGACATTAGTGATCATCTACCAGTTTTCATCGTTTATAATAGAAACCATCGGCGGAATCAGCCAGAGGAGAAAATAAAATACAGGCGAGTGCGGACAGAGGAAAACATGAACACACTAAAGAAGGATTTACAGGAGCAAAACTGGGAAAAGGTATACAGTGAAAGTGATGTTGATAGTGCATATGAAACTTTTTTACAAATATTTACATCATTATATGATAAAAATTGTCCAATTAAACAAGACTACAGAAAACAAAAAATCCAAGCTCGACCATGGATGACGAAAGGGTTACGAAATGCATGTAATAAGAAAAATACACTGTATAGAGAATTCATAAAACTAAAGACTAAAGAGGCAGAAAATAGATATAAGAAATACAAAAATAGATTAACTAATATTATACGGGTATGTAGGAAGGAATATTATAGTAACATATTATATAATAACAAAAACAATATTAAAGGAATATGGGATATATTAAATAGCATTATCAAAAATGGTAATAAAAAACAGAGTTACCCTCAGTATTTCATTGATAATAATGTCAAGAAGGAAAATAAGGATGAGGTAGTCAACGGTTTTAATAATTTTTTTGTAAATATTGGACCAAGCTTGGCAGAAAAAATTCCCGATTCCCAACCTGAGGATTTGGATAATAATCTCATAGAAAGAAATCCCTGTTCAATGTTCCTCACAGCAGTGGATGGAAATGAAATTATAGACATTGTGAATAATTGTAAATATAAAACATCTACCGATTTAAATGAAATTGATATGGTGGTGGTAAAACAGGTCATTGAATGGATTGTAGAACCATTAACATACATCTGTAACTTATCATTTCAAACCGGTAAATTTCCCAATCAAATGAAAATAGCTAAGGTTGTGCCGCTGTATAAGACTGGGGATAGACACCACTTCACAAATTATAGACCTGTTTCTTTGCTTCCACAATTTTCCAAATTATTAGAAAAGTTATTCAATAATAGATTAGACAAATTCATAAATAAACATAAATTACTTACTGATAGTCAATATGGATTCAGAGCACATAGTTCAACATCACTTGCATTAATAGAATCAGTTGAGGAGATTACAAACGCCATAGACCACAAATTACATTCAGTTGGAATATTTATAGATCTTAAAAAGGCTTTTGATACAATTAATCATGACATATTAATCAATAAACTTGAACAGTATGGGATTAGGGGGTTGGTGTTGCACTGGGTGAGAAGCTACTTAAGTAACAGAAAACAGTTTGTGAAGTTGGGGGAATATACATCATCATGCTTGGACAATGCTTGTGGCGTCCCACAGGGGTCAGTATTGGGTCCAAAACTGTTTCTAATTTATATAAATGATATTGTCAATGTTTCCAAAATATTAAAATTAGTATTATTTGCAGATGACACAAGCATTTTTTGTTCAGGGGGGGATTTGCAGGAGTTACTGAGGAGGATCAGTATAGAAATGGGAAAATTGAAAATATGGTTTGACAGAAATAAATTATCATTAAACTTAAGTAAAACAAAATACATGTTATTTGGCTATTGTAATACAGATATACAGGTTCAGTTACAAGTCGAGGGGGTAGATATTGAAAGGGTACATGAAAATAAGTTTCTGGGGGTGATAATAGATGATAAGATAAACTGGAAGACTCATATAAAACATATACAAAGTAAACTGTCAAGAAGCATTTCAGTTCTAAACAAAGCGAAACATATTCTGGACCACAACTCACTCCGCATTCTTTACTGCTCACTGGTTTTACCATATTTACAGTACTGTGCAGAGGTATGGGGTAATACTTATAAAGGTACAACACAATCACTATCAGTAATGCAGAAAAGAGCTATAAGAATTATTCATAATACTGGCTATAGAGATCATACAAATCCACTATTTTTACAATCCAAATTCTTAAAATTCACAGACTTGGTTCATTTTCAAACAGTACAAATTGTGTATAAAGCAATAAACAATTTACTTCCAGCAAATATTAAAAATATGTTTTTTAACAGATCAGGGGATTACAGTCTGAGGGGGAAATTTAATTTAAAGCATCAGTGGGCACGAACAACATTAAAAGGTTTCTGTATTTCTGTCTGTGGGGTGAGGATGTGGAACAGATTGGGAGTGGGGCTCAAGCAATGTCCAAGCATGAACCAGTTCAAACAGCGGTACAAAAATATGGTTTTTTCTGGGTATAGGGAGGAGGAAGGGTAATGAGGGTTAGGGTGTTTTTGTTGTTTGCTTCGGCTTGTAAATATATAGTATTTTGTATGTAAGTAGGTATGTGTAGGTGTATATTTATGTTTGTGTATATATATGTGTATATATGTATATGTGTATATATGTGTATGTTGATGTGTATATGTATGTGTGTGTATATATATGTGTATATATATATATATATTGATATCGGTTTAGGTGTGTAGGAATTTATGTGTATATGTGGCAAAGGGTATTACTGGTTGTGGGGAAGAAGGGGTAGGGATAAATAAGCTGATGCTTCACCCTACCCCTTTTCGGACATGTTGGGTACACAGTAGGAACTTTTTTGTTGTTGTCTTTACTGATCTAGCTTGTAATTGTTGTTGTATCAAATGTTCGAAATAAACAGTTTTCATTCATTCATTCATTCATTCATTCATTCATTCATTCATTCAACACTACTGTGTGTGTGTATATATATATATATATATATATATATATATATATATATATATATATATATATATATATATATGGATTCTCCATCATTTCAATGAAATAGGTCAAGTCCTTTAAAACAGCCAACTGATAATACATAACCCCTTTACAGAAGCAATGACCTGCAAAGGAAAAAAATGACACCTAGAAGCACTCTGTAATCTAGTAAAACCCTTAGCTTGCTTCACAGGGGGAAAAAAAATGTATGAGCTACATAAAGAAAGATTTAAGACAAATCACACACTAGTGAGAATATTGCCCAGAGCAGCTGTGTTGAAAGACATTAAATTCATTTGCAGGTTGAATCTTGAAGCGATACTGATTGCAAAAAGTAGAATAATAAGGAAGCTGAGCTGCAGTGGTGTCAGTACAAAACCACTTTGCAACTTCTGTTTCCAAGAACAAACAATCAGCTAACCTGAATCCCTTCAATAAGTTAATGTTTCATTCTGACAAGATTCACTGGAGCAAAAGCAGCATGAGCCGGTCTGAAGCGGTTTGGAGGTGCAGCCTGACACCAGAGTAGAATTACTGTGACATTTTATGTTCCTAAATCAGGCAGGCATGCAGTAAAAATGCAAAGTGTGCAGCAATGCATCTCTATTGCCAGGTACGCTGGAAAGCAGACAGAGCTGGGTGTGAAAGAAAGTGTGCGCTACTGTAATGATGCTATAGGTAACAGAAAGTAAAGGATTAAATGCTGCATAGCAGCATAACCCGACGTTCAAGATTTTGGAATTAATTTGAAAAGTCAACAAGGTTTAACACCAAATTTCGAACATTTTACATAACTACAGACAGCAAACCTGTACACCTGTTCTCTCCTCAATGCAATCGAATTTCAGACATTTTATATATATTACTCTGGAACAAAGAGGACAAACAGTGTTGTAAATGACAATAATCAGGACGTTAAAGAGCAAACTTCACTTTCCCCCAGAACGACATGATCATGAAGCGATCGCAGCTCACAGCAATTCCCATTGAAAATAACGGAGAGACAGCCTGAGCTTCTCGCATGTTTACATAAAACAAACACAATAACAACATCTATAAACCCAGAGAATATAGTCACAAGAGTTTTAGGCACAATATACAAAGAGGTTTATGTTGTGATGTTTATGCTGTTCTCTGTGTGCAGCAGTTAAAGTGCAGACTGATCAGAGCGTCTCAATGCAGTTCTCAATGTTACTGACATCTCGCAGCGCGGAGACCTCTCCGAAGTTTTGCGGGATTAGTTGGGGATACACCCTCTGCAGTACAAATAAATGCACTGGGTGCACAACAGGGACCCATCCAAGATGGCGGCCACGTGGCAGTCCATGAGGCGCCTATGTCTATGGTTTCACGAATACCTCCATTTTGGATTTGGCACGGTGCACGCTGAGATTGCTTGGGGACGTCCCGCATCGTTGTGATACTCCGGTGTTATCTAGTAATTAAGTCATAAAACCCTGCTCAATCTATTGTACTCATGATCCTCAGGCGCCGACTGGACTGTTAATATCTCCGGATTTACTGGTTCGTGAAGTGAAGTCCATGTATTCTCACTTCCTCAAAGTTTTTTTTCTTCAATTCAAAATAGGTAAAACAAACGGCAGAACTAAAATTGACCATTAGGTGGCGGTATTGATCTTAAGCTTTCTCTTGTCTGTAAAATACAATAAAATTAATGAAGCTAGATACAGGAAATGATTTTTTAAACTTTAACATTGAATATTAAAACTAAAACAGAACACCACCTTCCTCTCTGGCAAAACAATATAGTACAGAAAATTCACTGTCTATACCCAATTACTCTTATCAAGGGTTACGGGGACTGGAGCCTATCCCAACCTTCATAGGGTAAAAGGCAGGGTCCACCTAGACAGGATTCCAGTCTATCACAGGGTCACATACAGACAAACCCAGTCACACTTGCACCTACACTCAATTAAAAGTTTAGAATTCGGTATTTTAACACAGCAAGGTATCGTGAATCGTGTCTCAAATGTCACCATTCACCAACACTGTTCGACCTTCAGACACTTTCACATTAACAAGTAATTGTATTTTCACATGTGTACACTGAGGAACTGACTCATGTGAAATGTTTATAACATTTTAATACATTTTATTACCTAAGTGTGCCTGTTTCCATTTGGGCTCATGCGCGTCACCACTGAAACTCCTTAATCTAGTCTTAAGCCCCCCCCCCCCCCCCCCCCCCCCCATGTTTCATATTTCATTTGTAAATCAGGTAAACAATTTGATCACAGGAATTAAGTCTTCATCAATAGTTCCTTGGCACTGTCAAGGATCCAGGGCACAGCCAAGGAATGCTGCCCAGAAAGGACATCTCCCCTCTGCGTTATTCATCCGTTACCTCTGCCATCAGCAGGGGTGCAGAAAAGGAGAGAATAAGGAGAAGGATTCTAAGGGCCCATGATTGATGGGGGCGCTAATAATAATACTGATAAAATAATGGGGGGGGAGGCAGTAAGACTTCTTTTCATGGAGCCCAAATTCCCTGGCAGCACCCCTGGCCACGAGTGATGGGCCTGAATACAGGACTTAAAATCCCACCGTCCACCAGCCTCACACCAGACCCCTGTTTTCTTGATCGGAGAAATTTAATATCCCTCCATTCCAGGACTAACTTCCATAAGAGGGACGGCTCAACACGCTTCAGGGGTTTTACCTTTTCGCTCACTTATAATCCATTTTACAATACAGTTGAACAATGTATTCGGTATCACAGAAATGCAAAACACTATGTCTTTAAATGATTTCTTGATCATTTTAAGACACCCAAAAGCTATATAATATGACCCTTTTAAAATGCTCTAAAAATGATTGCGATATATTTTCTGTTGTTGTTGTTTCCTTTCCTTTTTTTTTTCCTTTTTTTTTTTTCTCTCTGTGATAAGAAAAGAAATACAGGAATTTTAACACATAACTGGATAGAACAACATTGTGGATAGAGGTGGGCGGATCGATCCTAATATCGATACCAACGCTGGTATTGATATTGAACAATCCTCATGTAAAAAGATCGATACTCAAGCTTTTTTTCTCTCCCACACGCACTGACTGCTGCACACGCAGATTCATCAAAGTCTACTCTCGGTAAGAGCAGCGCTGCGCTGTGTCACACAACACGGAGCAGCGCACCCTTGTATTGTGGTTTGTCAGCCCTCTACCGCAGGAGATTTTGTTTTAAGTTGTGTTGAGTGATATTTTTTTTAATCAAAGATGTTGATTGTGATAATAAAGTATTTTGTTGTCACGTACAATGTTTGGCGAAATTCTGTCCTAGGTCTTTTGGATCCTTTGGATCTATGAAGCTTAAATATGAAAAAGTATCAGTACCAGTATTGATATCGGTGATACTGGGCCTGTATTTACTTGGTATCGGATCAATACCAAAATTCCCGGTATCGCCCACCTCTAATTGTGGAATGATTCGGATGATTTTGTAGGGGAATGCAACATCTGCACAGAAACTAAAAACTTTTTTTAAACACTCTGCAGTGAAGTCTCAGTAAATTGTCCATTTTGCAACAGAATTATTTTATATCCCTAATAAAGTGCTGATTTTTGTGTGCTATTTGTGTTATTTTTGTCCGTTTTGAGTTTGGGGTTTCCCCATCCCCTCATTTTCAGTCACAGTTCCGCAAAAATCTGTCAGTCCACTAAAAGCCTTAAGAAACAAACGGTTTTCCATTCTGACATTTCATAATAAAAGTCCTAAATATAAATGCTGCCTACCAGCTGGAACTTTTCATCTACTCTGAGTAGCTTACCAACAGCTAACAATCATATATTTAAGGTTGGTTTTGTGTGGTGGACCACCTTTTTGACAATTTAATACTGACCATTAGACAGGCACAGGAAGTTTGTGAATACTTGTGGGTGCCTCGACTACAGAAGCATATTGCATTGTAGAGGTGGGCGATACCGGGAATTTTGGTATTGATTTGATACCAAGTAAATACAGGCCCAGTATCGATGATATCGATACAGATACTTTTTCATATTTAAGCTTCATAGATGCAAGGGATCCAAAAGACCTCAGATAGAATTTTGCCAAACATTGTACAGTAGTGTTCAGAATAATAGTAGTGCTATGTGACTAAAAAGATTAATCCAGGTTTTGAGTATATTTCTTATTGTTACATGGGAAACAAGGTACCAGTAGATTCAGTAGATTCTCACAAATCCAACAAGACCAAGCATTCATGATATGCACACTCTTAAGGCTATGAAATTGAGCTATTAGTACAAAAAAAAAGTAGAAAAGGGGGTGTTCACAATAATAGTACTGTGGCATTCAGTCAGTGAGTTTGTCAGTTTTGTGGAACAAACAGGTGTGAATCAGGTGTCCCCTATCTAAGGATGAAGCCAGCACCTGTTGAACATGCTTTTCTCTTTGAAAGCCTGAGGAAAATGGACATTGTTCAGAAGAACAGTGTAGTTTGATTAAAAAGATGATTGGAGAGGGGAAAACTTATACGCAGGTGCAAAAAATTATAGGCTGTTCATCTACAATGATCTCCAATGCTTTAAAATGGACAAAAAAAACAGAGACACATGGAAGAAAATGGAACACAACCATCAAAATGGATAGAAGAATAACCAGAATGGCAAATGCTCACCCACTGATCAGCTCCTGTAAGTGCTGTGACAGTTAGAAGACACCTGTGTGAAGCTAATTTATTTGCAAGAATCCCCTGCAAAGTCCCTCTGTTAAATAAAAGACATGTGCAGAAGAGGTTACAATTTGCCAAAGAACACATCAACTGGCCTAAAAAGAAATGGAAGAATATTTTGTGGACTGATGAGAGTAAAATTGTTCTTTTTGGGTCCAAGGGCCGCAGACAGTTTGTGAGACGACCCCCAAACTCTGAATTCAAGCAACAGTTCACAGTGAAGACAATGAAGCATGGTGGTGCAAGCATCATGATATGGGCATGTTTCTCCTACTATGGTGTTGGGCCTATATATCACATACCAGGTATCATGGATCAGTTTGGATATGTCAGAATACTTGAAGAGGTCATGTTGCATTATGCTGAAGAGGACATGCCCTTGAAATGGGTGTTTCCACAAGACAGTGACCCCAAGCACACTAGTAAACGAGCAAAATCTTGGTTCCAAAAAAACAAAATTAATGCCTTGTAGATGTGAAGAAATCATGAAAAACTGTGGTTATACAACTAAATACTAGTTTAGTGATTCACAGGATTGCTAAAAAAGCAGTTTGAACATAATAGTTTTGAGTTTGTAGCGTCAACAGCAGATGCTACTATTATTGTGAACACCCCCTTTTCTACTTTTTTTTACTAATAGCCCAATTTCGTAGCCTTAAGAGTGTGCATATCATGAATGCTTGGTCTTGTTGGATTTGTGAGAATCTACTGGTACCTTGTTTCCCATGTAACAATAAGAAATATACTCAAAACCTGGATTAATCTTTTTAGTCACATAGCACTACTATTATTCTGAACACTACTTTTTTACTACTTTTTTGAAATTGCTGGCTAAGGCTAAGCGTAAATTTGGTAAGATTGTAATTCACGTCGGCAGTAATGACACTCGGTTACGCCAATCGGAGGTCACTAAAATTAACATTGAATCGGTGTGTAACTTTGCAAAAACAATGTCGGACTCTGTTGTTTTCTCTGGGCCCCTCCCCAATCAGACCGGGAGTGACATGTTTAGCCGCATGTTCTCCTTGAATTGCTGGCTGTCTGAGTGGTGTCCAAAAAATGAGGTGGGCTTCACTGATAATTGGCAAAGCTTCTGGGGAAAACCTGGTCTTGTTAGGAGAGACGGCATCCATCCCACTTTAGAGGGAGCAGCTCTCATTTCTAGAAATCTGGCCAATTTTTTGGGATCCTCCAAACTGTGACTGTCTAGCGTTGGGACCAGGAGGCAGAGCTGTGGTCTTATACACCTCTCTGCAGCTTCTCTCCCCCTGCCATCCCCCTATTACCCCATCCCCGTAGAGACGGTGCCTGCTCCCAGACCACCAATAACTAGCAAAAATCTATTTAAGCATAAAAATTCAAAAAGAAAAAATAATATAGCACCTTCAATTGCACCACAGACTAAAACAGTTAAATGTGGTCTATTAAACATTAGGTCTCTTTCTTCTAAGTCCCTGTTGGTAAATGATATAATAATTGATCAACGTATTGATTTATTCTGCCTAACAGAAACTTGGTTACAGCAGGATGAATATGTTAGTTTAAATGAGTCAACACCCCCGAGTCACACTAACTGTCAGAATGCTCGTAGCACGGGCCAGGGCGGAGGATTAGCAGCAATCTTCCATTCCAGCTTATTAATTAATCAAAAACCTAGACAGAGCTTTAATTCATTTGAAAGCTTGTCTCTTAGTCTTGTCCATCCAAATTGGAAGTCCCAAAAACCAGTTTTATTTGTTATTATCTATCGTCCACCGGGTCGTTACTGTGAGTTTCTCTGTGAATTTTCAGACCTTTTGTCTGACTTAGTGCTTAGCTCAGATAAGATAATTATAGTGGGCGATTTTAACATCCACACAGATGCTGAGAATGACAGCCTCAACACTGCATTTAATCTATTATTAGACTCTATCGGCTTTGCTCAAAAAGTAAATGAGTCCACCCACCACTTTAATCATATTTTAGATCTTGTTCTGACTTATGGTATGGAAATAGAAGACTTAACAGTATTCCCTGAAAACTCCCTTTTGTCTGATCATTTTTTAATAACATTTACATTTACCCTGATGGACTACCCTGCAGTGGGGAATAAGTTTCATTACACTAGAAGTCTTTCAGAAAGCGCTGTAACTAGGTTTAAGGATATGATTCCTTCTTTATGTTCTCTAATGTCATATACCAACACAGAGCAGAGTAGCTACCTAAACTCTGTAAGGGAGTTAGAGTATCTTGTCAATAGTTTTACATCCTCATTGAAGACAACTTTGGATGCTGTAGCTCCTCTGAAAAAGAGAGCTTTAAATCAGAAGTGTCTGACTCCGTGGTATAACTCACAAACTCGTAGCTTAAAGCTGATAACCCGTAAGTTGGAGAGGAAATGGCGTCTCACTAATTTAGAAGATCTTCACTTAGCCTGGAAAAAGAGTTTGTTGCTCTATAAGAAAGCCCTTCGTGAAGCTAGGACATCTTTCTACTCATCACTAATTGAAGAAAATAAGAACAACCCCAGGTTTCTTTTCAGCACTGTAGCCAGGCTGACAAAGAGTCAGAGCTCTATTGAGCTGAGTATTCCATTAACTTTAACTAGTAATGACTTCATGACTTTCTTTGCTAACAAAATTTTGACTATTAGAGAAAAAATTACTCATAACCATCCCAAAGATGTATCGTTATCTTTGGCTGCTTTCAGTGATGCCGGTATTTGGTTAGACTCTTTCTCTCCGATTGTTCTGTCTGAGTTATTTTCATTAGTTACTTCATCCAAACCATCAACATGCTTATTAGACCCCATTCCTGCCAGGCTGCTCAAGGAAGTCCTACCATTATTTAATGCTTCAATCTTAAATATGATCAATCTATCTTTGTTAGTTGGTTATGTACCACAGGCCTTTAAGGTGGCAGTAATTAAACCATTACTTAAAAAGCCATCACTTGACCCAGCTATCTTAGCTAATTATAGGCCAATCTCCAACCTTCCTTTTCTCTCAAAGATTCTTGAGAGGGTAGTTGTAAAACAGCTAACTGATCACCTGCAGAGGAATGGTCTATTTGAAGAGTTTCAGTCAGGTTTTAGAATTCATCATAGTACAGAAACAGCATTAGTGAAGGTTACAAATGATCTTCTTATGGCTTCGGACAGTGGACTTATCTCTGTGCTTGTTCTGTTGGACCTCAGTGCTGCTTTTGATACTGTTGACCATAAAATTTTATTACAGAGATTAGAGCATGTCATAGGTATTAAAGACACTGCGCTGCGGTGGTTTGAATCATATTTGTCTAATAGATTACAGTTTGTTCATGTAAATGGGGAATCTTCTTCACAGACTAAAGTTAATTATGGAGTTCCACAAGGTTCTGTGCTAGGACCAATTTTATTCACTTTATACATGCTTCCCTTGGGCAGTATTATTAGACGGTATTGCTTAAATTTTCATTGTTACGCAGATGATACCCAGCTTTATCTATCCATGAAGCCAGAGGATACGCACCAATTAGCTAAACTGCAGGATTGTCTTACAGACATAAAGACATGGATGACCTCTAATTTCCTGCTTTTAAACTCAGATAAAACTGAAGTTATTGTACTTGGCCCCACAAATCTTAGAAGCATGGTGTCTAACCAGATCGTTACTCTGGATGGCATTTCCCTGATCTCTAGTAATACTGTGAGAAATCTTGGAGTTATTTTTGATCAGGATATGTCATTCAAAGCGCATATTAAACAAATATGTAGGACTGCCTTTTTGCATTTACGCAATATCTCTAAAATCAGAAAGGTCTTGTCTCAGAGTGATGCTGAAAAACTAATTCATGCATTTATTTCCTCTAGGCTGGACTATTGTAATTCATTATTATCAGGTTGTCCTAAAAGTTCCCTAAAAAGCCTTCAGTTGGTTCAGAATGCTGCAGCTAGAGTACTGACGGGGACTAGCAGGAGAGAGCATATCTCACCCGTGTTGGCCTCCCTTCATTGGCTTCCTGTTAATGCTAGAATAGAATTTAAAATTCTTCTTCTTACTTATAAGGTTTTGAATAATCAGGTCCCATCTTATCTTAGGGACCTTGTAGTACCATATTACCCCATTAGAGCGCTTCGCTCTCAGACTGCGGGCTTACTTGTAGTTCCTAGGGTTTGTAAGAGTAGAATGGGAGGCAGAGCCTTCAGCTTTCAGGCTCCTCTCCTGTGGAACCAGCTCCCAATTCAGATCAGGGAGACAGATACCCTCTCTACTTTTAAGATTAGGCTTAAAACTTTCCTTTTCGCTAAGGCTTATAGTTAGGGCTGGATCGGGTGACCCTGGACCATCCCTTGGTTATGTTGCTTTAGACGTAGACTGTGTTTCATAATTATTGTATGGCCTTGCCTTGCAATGTGGAGCGCCTTGGGGCAACTGTTTGTTGTGATTTGGCGCTATACAAGAAAAAAGTTGATTGATTGATTGACTACTGTACGTGACAACAAAATACTGTATTATCACAATCAACATTTTTGTTTAAAAAACTATCACTCAACACAACTTAAAACAAAATCTCCTGAGGTAGAGGGCTGACAAACCACAATACAAGGGTGCGCTGCTCTGTGTTGTGTGACACAGCGCAACGCTGCTCTTACAGACAGAGAGTAGACTTTGATGAATCTGCATGCACGGCAGTCAGTGCGCGCGGGAGAGAAAAAAGCTTGAATATTGATCTTTTTACATGAGGATCGTTCAATATCAATACCAGCGTTGATATCGATATTATCGATATTAGGATCAATCTGCCCATCTCTATTGCATTCATTGGATAAAAGTTGACCTGTCGTAATTATGAGATCAGCGGTCAACTTTTTTTATCCAGTGAATGCAATATGCTTCCATACTTCCGTACTTGTGTACTTGACATATGCAGCAGCGTTACATTTTTAAGTATGTTTGAGCAGGGGTTCACCCGCAGCCTTCACCTTACCCGTGACTCTTGAGAAGCAGTAAATATGTAAGTGGTGTCTGCTTCAGATGGAGGTGTTGGCTGATTAAAGCTTCAGTCTATGTGCCCAAACATGCTACAAAGCAAGAAAAAGAAAAGGACAATGAGAGAAAGCTTGATGTTCCTCTTTCACGTGAAAGAGGAACATTAAGTAAAGGTGACACAAAAAGGTGACGTACCTTTGCTTGATATTCCTCAGGTGACACAAAAAGGTGACGTACGTCAGCTGACCACATTACGTGGATTACTGCAATCAGCTGGAAGTGAAATTTCATATTTACAATTAAACTGTGCGATGGAAGCCGACTTCATCATCAAAGTTTTGAGAAGTAAATTTACAGTTCAGTCCCATGTACAGTAAAACTCACCTAAACAGTCATTATATAAACCAAATATTCATAGTCACCGGGCAAAAAAAGTCCCAATTTTTTTTGTATTGTTTTCCATGTAATAAACACCATATATAACAGATTTTGTACAACAGATTTTCGCTCACATCGGATAAAGTGTCCCATCCGATCGCAGTGTATTTCCATTAAAAACCCTGAGCATGTGGGACTGGAGTCATTTCCGCGATTAAAAGCCCGACTTTATTTTTTCACACCCTGCTCAGACTCAGACCTGAAGCCTGGCGTGCACCTGTAAAATCAGACACAAAAGGCTGTGATTTGACACTTTGCTGCTTTCAAGCCTTCGTCTGCCATCATAACAGTTTTTACAGTGCGCACGTAGATAAATAGATCAGAAAAGTTCACACATTTACAGCACAAAGTCGGTAAAAGATGAAATTGTACAGCTTACCTTTGATTTGGAGGTGATGATTGTAGAAAGAAAAGCTTGTTGAGGGTCAGATTAGTCCAGAATAAAGCATAATCCAGAGATGGAGATCTTTAAAACTGTCATGCACATGCATGCATGATAGTTACAGAGCAGCAGAAGCATAAATCAGACTTTAATGAAATAAATCATCATAAATTGTAAATTTATGTAAATTTGATAGTGTAACTATTTTTATATTTATTTTCATAGCACCTGTACCTGGATGTGTTTCTGTATGTGGTTAAATGATTTAAAAAAAATGTGGAAAATGTTAAAGGTTCATTCAGTAGTTCAGCACAGTTGGAACCAAAATGGTGCCAGGGTCTGAGTTGATGCCACTCTGTCTATCAAGGCACGTTTGTGGTGAGGATGAGGCTGTTAAAAGCCCATTATCCGAGTACCTGGTGGCTACGAGGACAGGACATCCTATTTTGGACAGGCTATTTTGGCTCTGCCCAATCCCACGTGCTTTGTGTATATAAAATCATTATTTTGTTGCCTATTAATCATTTTCTGTCAAAGCTTGGATGCTGAAAACTCCTATAATCGCTTCTGGAATCACAGAGGACCGTTTCATCTGGACCCTTTTTTTTCCTCGTGTGCTTCATGGGGTAGAGAAGGTATCTGGAACATCTTAAAAGGTAATTATTTGTAACATTTATATTGTAATAGCTTGGTAAAACAGTTGCATGTTCATTCCTTCTTTATAAGCAGCTGTAAAAGTATGTTTATGATAGGTTTAATGTCTTGTTATAATGGATCAGATGAGCTCCACTGTGTGTACACTGGCACAATGACTCACACTCAAGACGAGCATTTACGCAGAACGCGAGCGTACAAAAGAGCAATTTTGCAGACATTAACAGACAGAACACAAAGTTAAAAGTTGGATCACGGTGTCAAAATGACTGTAAGCCGTGGAAGAAATAAAGCCAGCGAGAAGCGCAGAGGCAACTGTCCAGGAATGCGTGGTTTGGTTCTGGCTGATCTGGTTATGAATGGGTTTTGTGTTTGTGGATCAGGTTTTTTTTTTGGCGGTGGGGGGGAGATCCACACAGGTGCAGGTGTATATAATTAAAGCGGCCACCTCACTGTGGTGTCTTTATTTTTTGGTCACAGACAGCTGGGTGCACACACAGAACTGCTGCATTTAAAGAGAGGACGCATAACTAGATTTGTCACTAGTTGCTTTTGAGGAAAATAAGTCGTCAAGGCGGTTTGGAAAGTCACCAGATTTAGCGAGAAAGTCACCAAGTTGGCAACACTGTTCAAATCTGGCCTGTAGATTTGTCTTCTACTCGGGTGGATTAGAACTCTGTGTGGTACACAGCGCCAACTACTGTACAGGAGGAACCTAGTAGTCAGTAAGTGTCTGATTTCAAAATACAGCTGGCTCTTTTCGACCAGACGTGAGGTGCTGTGACATGTCAATCATCTGGGGTGGCACCTGGGGTGTCCAATCATATTTCAGGGGGGTCCCGTGCCACCTCTGCCTCCTCTGTAGCGTCGCCCAAGATTGATGGGCGTTGCTGGGGCGTGCACCTTAAAATCTCCAATGGATATCATCTAAATCACTTCAGAGGTATTAACTGATTACAAAAACAGCATTTGTAGATTCTTAAGTGTTTAACGCCCACTCTGACTGAAAATGAAGGGCAAGGCACCACTTTCTGTTCCTTGTAGCTAATGTGACTGTTCCTTTAGTCTACATTGACACACAAACTGTCTAAGCTAAAATGATTAGTGATTAGTGATTAGGCTGGATCAGATGAGGGGTAGTGGCCCAGTGGTTAGTGCACTTGGTTTCAGCGTGGCAGGTTCCCGGTTTCATTCCCACCCTTGCCATATTTCTCCATCTAATGTGGAGTTGCATCAGGAAGGGCATCCGGCGTAAAACTTGTGCCAAATCAACATGCAGATCCACCTCAGATTTCCTGTGGCTACCCCGAGTGCAGTCAAGGGAGTAGCAAAGGAACTTACTAGGCTGGATCAGATGATAAAATGTTCTTTTTCCATAGTGTTATCTTCATGGTTTAGGCTCACATCATTAATTTAGCATTGAACTTGTGTACGAGGTCTGTGATGAAAAAAGCAGTCCTTTTTATTTTTTCAAAAAATAAATGGATTTGATTCATATGTTTTTACGTCAGACATGCTTGAACCCTCGTGCGCATGCGTGAGTTTTTTCACGCGTGTTGGTGACGTCATTCGCCTGTGGGCAGGCCTTGAGTGAGGAGTGCTCCACCCTGCCCGTCGGAATCTCTTTGTCTGAATAGCCGCTGCGGACGGCGCGCGTTGCTTTATCAACATTTTTTCTGGACCTGTGAGGGATATCCGAGTGGACACTACTCGAGAAATTAAGATGGTTTTTGGTGAAAAGTTTAACGGCTGATGAGAGATTATGGGGTGTTTCTGTCGGTGTAAGGACTTCCCACAGAGCGGGATGTCCTGCAGCGCTTCCAGGTGCCGTCGTCGGCCTGTTTCGACCTGAAAACATCCTAATTTAAGGCTTAATTCACCCAGGACATTGTGAGAGAACAGAGAAGATTCAGAAGAGGCCGGCATGAGGACTTTATGCGGACATTCCACTGTTTAAGGACATTTTGTAATGAAAGACGTGCGCGCAAATTCGCCGAGTCGTTTCCGTGACGACTCTGCGAATCTGTGTGCGCCGCGACAGGAAAAACACCTTTGTGTTGAAAACCATTTGTAAAATTCAGGCAGCTTTTGATGGCTTTCAACAAGTGAGTAACTGAGAAATTGTTTAACAGCTTGGGCATGTTCCAACTTGCCCGTTAAGGTTTCCAACGGAGGTGTTTTTCCTGTCGCGACCCCCCGCGGTCGGGTCCGGCCCGACATGCGACTCTGCCCGCACGTTCTTTCATTACAAAATGTCCATTAACAATGGAATGTCCGAATAAACTCCTCATGCCGACTTCTTCTGAAAGTTCTCTGTTCTCTGACGACTTACTGGGTCAACAGAGCCTGAAATGTGGAAGTTTTCAACTTGAAACGGCGAGATGCTGCCGCCTCAAAGCGCAGATCGCCGTCAGGTGCCGTGGGCCGTCCTTAAAGCGACAGTTACAGACCAAAATCTCTTATCAGCCGTTAAAATTTTTACCGAAAACCAGCTGAATTTATCGAATGGTGTCCACTCAGTTGTGCCTTACAGTTTTAGAAAAAATTTTTATCAAACAAAGCAGCAGTCTCTGAGCCATTCCTAAACAATGAAAAAACGACGAGAGGGTGGGGACTGCCCACAGGCGAATGACGTAACCGACAGGCGTAAAAAAACTCTTGCATGCCCACGAGGGTTCAAGCATGTCTGATGTAATCAGACGTGATTTAAATCCATATGGTTTTTGAAAAAATAAGGTCCGTTACTTTTATCACAGACCTCGTATGTTGCAAGTCTCCTTAAAATGATCAATTGTACTATGGGCGCACAATAGAAAGTGCACCCTGCTGTTCTGCTATAGCGCTCCATTCGCTGTTTCAGTTGTGAATCCCACACCGTCTCGCCATCTGTGACTTAAGCGAGAGGTTGGTTTCGGCCATGGAGGTGTATATAAGAACTAGAGAGCACAGACCCATTGGTGCACACTAAATGAAAACATCCCTTTATGGATGTCTCGTAACCGGGCAAAATACTGATGAAGTACATGGATGTTAATAAATTTTCAATGGAGATTCGAGACTGAACTCAGAAAAAATGCTTGCAAAATACGTGTTAAAATGCCATTTTGACCTGGATATTGAACCAGTAAAATTAAATGACATTACATTATGTCAGGAAAGTATTAAACTTACTCTGACACTCACATTCCCAAATATTAGTGTTGAAAGTTACACGGATCTGTGCTGTTTAGCTACGCTGCTGGGCTGAGCTGCTGCTGTGTTCAACGCAGCGCGGCTCCAACATTTACATATATATTTTTACACAGTTATCCTTTATTGACCGAGTTTCATTCATGAAGTCAGTGTGGGTACACATCTCTATGTGTGAGCGTGACTGTGAGCGGCACAGCGTGGGTCAATATAATCTCATTATTTTAAGGTGCAAATAAAAAAAATCCTCAGTCTTGTCGAACAATTTTAATCACTAACTACAAGTATTTTAACTAGACATTGGTCTAGCAGTGGAAAATATCAACTAGACATGAGTGAAGAGTTAATGGTCCGTGTCATCGGGCGACACAGGTACAGCAGGAAACATACAGCTGTTTATCATCCAAATATCACGGACAAAGTGACAAGAAGAACCAAAACCACTTACCACTTATGGAAGGAAATATTGTCTCCCTTGTTCCTGTTTGTGGCTTCGCCAACATGCGCAGCTTTCCAGCATATTCCACCTGTTTCTTGACGAGACTAAGTGAACGTCTAGGCACACAAATCACTAATTTGCCCGGAATTAAAATGGCGATCACGCCTCCTTGTCGGCACACGGCTCAGCGCTACTGCGCTCTCTAGTTCTTATATACAGCTCCATGGTTTTGGCAGAGTTCCAGCATAGGGCACAATGTAAACACACCGCATGAAATATGGACACCACCAGACGCACACAAGTCCATCACAGGTGCTACACCTCAACATAACCCTCGCAATTTGAGAAAACGTGTCATCATAATCACTCAAGAACTTGCTGAACCGATGCCATCCACATCCTCGCTAGCCATTGTTTACATGGCTTTGAAACACTGGTGTTGCAGACAGTCCGCCCCTAAAAATCGGTCCACCTTTTGCATCTGCACATGCATCATTTCGGACCACAGTAGAACATCTGAGACAATCACTTTCCCCAAAGCAATCAAACCCACTGAAATCATTCTAAAGTCAGTTTTAAGCAGAAATTTTTTGCAGAAACTGCAAAATTCTGTGATGCTTTTAAATGAGACACAGTGAACACATCAGCCCGCTGCTCGTTTAACCGCAGCACTCTGATCACTTCCGCTGCCTTTAATGATGAAATAATGCTGAATTTATGTGGAAATGACTGCTGGGACAGGCTCCAGCCACCTGCGACCCTTAATTGGACTAAGCAGTAGAAAGTGAATGAATGATTGTTGTACAAAAGCATTAAAAAAAAAAAAAAAAAAAAACATCCTCTGCGCAGTTGTCATGGAGTAAAAAAAATAATCTATAGAAACCAAAAGGTTTTTTTGTACCAGGCTGTAAACATTTATACTCTAAAGTTGGACATTTTAACACTGGCTCCTATGGGGAATGCATCAAGAGGCCAGTCAAGGAACTGCAACTTCTTTCTTGCTCCAGGCAGGCCTCTGCTGAGGCCACCAGTTTAACGCTTGCTTCACTCACTCACATCATCCATCCAGCAGGTGGCAGACAAGCTATGATTTGTCCTCATAACTGACGTTCTAACTTAAAGCCGTTTTCGTCACCCTATAAAATAAGTTCTGTTGACAGTCATAAACTCTGCCACAAATGAAACACTTGACTTGTAAGTGCAAAAACACAAACAACATTTCTTTATATGTATATATAATTTAATCCACAACAGCATAGTTTCACAAGATTTTGCTTGGTCTGAGTTTGACAGAGGAGAGCACCAGAAGAGCAAATCAAGTTATGAACACCTTTCATTTTACTATCAACTGCCATGTCATTGCTTTTGGAGAAAATTTAAAGCTTCTTGTAGAGGACACTAGAAATTCAAAAATATAGGTCATACCAAATTTCCAATGACTAATTTTTTCTGTAAAGACACTAACGACTGTCTTTCAGGTTATTTGAAATATTTCTATCCTATTTAACTGAACTACCGTATGTTTATGTGAGATTAAGAGCTCATGTGATGTACATTTAACACAAAATTTCTGTAATGAAATTTGCAGTTGTGTAAATTCAGTAAATGATTCCCTCACCAACATTGCATATGAAGCAGTAAATGTAATTGTATTGAACCCGAGTGTCGCTGCAGCGCTGCTGTGGCCCCATCTCCACAATTTAGGTGGTGGACTCAAACGCCAGCGGCTCCAGATTAAAGCCTTTTCCCCAAAATGAACTGTCAATATACAGAATTAGCTTATTCATGTAGCTGCACATTAACTGCAGTTATTTAAAGTTCATAACAGTTTGTTTTTTTTCCCTGCAGGAAATAAATTAAGAAAAAGCAGCCAGAAAGGTGGTGGTGGGGGGTATGTACAACTTTATATATATATTTTTTTTTTTTTTGCAAAAATTACTAAGTACTATATTACGTTAGAACCACAAGGTCAAATACATTAAGGCTGAGCAGAGAATTTACTTAATATATTCACATTAAAAGCCATGACACTCACCTCCTTCACCAGCAGCACATAGCATTTTTAACGGAACATTATGCACTTTTTTTTTAAAGCTGGTATTAAAATACCAGGTAACCCAGACAAATTCTGGGAAACTGCAATTACATCAGTGAACGTGTTCTCATGACCTTGTGAAGTCAACCAATAAAACAAATACAGATCAAAGATGATGGCTGTATTGTGAAATGGCTGTGCGAGCATTCTCAATGTGCCAACAGACCTTCACTTTTCCACTACACAGCACCAACCCTGCCCACCAAAGCAGTCGGTCATAGGCTAGAAAAAGCCTTTCATTACCCTTGCTACACTGCAAAATGTCACATGCTGAACCTTTTGTTTTTTCCTCCTACAATGCAACATTTAGGAGTTAGAAAGACATCAGCTCAGTGCAGATGGGTGTAAAAAAGCCCCAACACTTTAAATTTAGCTACCTTAGTGTTAAACACGGTCTCTGTGTTTCTAGATGCACATGTGAACCACGCTGTGCATTAACATCTTAACATTACCCTCAGCTCGAACCTTAGTTAAAATAACCAGAACTCCGGATATAAAAATAATGATTAGTAGCATGTCAAGAAAGCTTTCACAAGACATTAACTTTTCTTCTCAAGGTTCAAGCAGGTGAAGAAGTCCAGAAATGACAGGAGTATCTCTGGGCGGGGGGGTGGTACGGGACAACTCCATACTATCGGGACTAAAATCACCGAACCCACCAACTGTCAGCCTTGAAGACCCCCACATCCGAAACAGACCTCAGAGTGCAGGCTGCAGCTTAGAGGAAGCAGTTCATAGTTCAGAAGAAGGTTGGCCCTACTGGCAGGCAACAAGCGGTTCTCCTCCCTCTTCTGGGGAAGACGAGGAGTAGAAAGAGACTGGAAGGTTCCTAGCGTACTCCACCAGATCATACGAATCCCTGATATCCCTTAGCCCAAACCAAAAGACTGTCCATACACCATTAACAAAACTACCGTCGCAGTGTTTGAAATACCTGCATAAGGAGAGAGACAAAAAGACATTTGCTTTCACAAAGAAATACTTAATTTGTAAAAACTGAACAGTTTTGTTTTGAAAATGGGATCATCATTTGCAAAGTTGTTAAAAAAAATTGGAAAGAGGATGAAAACTAAAATTCAGAGGTGCTGTTGTGCACCACAGGTGGGTAGCTCCAACTTTGTTAAGTAAAAAGTACTACCATGTATTGTTTCCTCCTGTGCATCTGAAACAGGTGATTTCACTGACTAGCTAATCTACCTGCCAGATGATTCCAGCAAATTAGAATCAGCTGGTTTAGTGGGTGGATGGAACAAAAACATTACATTGAAGCTAGGATTACCCACCGGTTTTGCACCGCAACTATTCTGAAGGAAGTAGCTTCAAGTGCAGATGCAGTAATTGTCTGAACATGAATGTGAGTCTCACCAGGGATTGATCTTGTTGGTGGCCCGGGACCTCCAAAACAGTTTGCCCAGATCTTGTCTGATACACTCCCACAGAACATGGCTGGTACCCTGTCCCTGCTTATTTGTGCTGATGACAAATTTATCAAGGTAGGGTGTGCCACCCTTCACAGGCTCAATGGTGATAATGGCTGCTGCACTGTAGCTGCAGGGAGGAAGGGAGAGAAAATATGCAAGTCAGGACAATATTTTGGATTGCTCATTTGGTACACCTGCACTTACAGAGTTCAGTTTAGCGAAAGGAAAAAAGATGAAAGATGCCACATAAGTGCTAAATTGTGTGGGCAATCCAAACATTTGCACATTTGGGACAAATATTTTTGGCGGGCGATTTACTAAGAATAAATGTAACTGCTCCTAGTGGTTGGATTGTGTCTAACTAATTAGGATGGGTTAAAAGCAGAGGACAAATTTCGTTGCATACATGTACAATGACAATAAAGGCTGTACTCTAGTCAATAAATCAGACCTTTAATCTTTGGTTAAGGGTAACAAAACCTGACCTGTGGTATTGCTCTGAAAACATGCAACATTTAAAAAAAAACAAAAAAAACAAACAAAAAGTAATTTTGGACACATTTCACCACGCATGCATGCTGGAATAGCAGTACGTACCCCTCGGAAAGATAGATTGAGTGCAGCCGTCCTTTCAGAGAGTCAATGTAGTCGTGCTTTAGAGTTTTCTCAAAAGACTTATTGATGAGAGCCAGCAGACGTTCCACGTCGATCTCCTCTAGAGAGCTGTAACTGCAAACACACAAAACAGTACATAAAATTATAGTTCATCATTTATACTGATGAGGAAGTTATGCAGAAGGCAAATGTGTACAGTCTTGTGGTTGCCTTGGTCCCTAGGTTTACCAAGATACCATAAGAAGGCCTAATGGGATTGTGATCACACTTGGCTGATACATTTGGTCCACGAATGAGAAGTGATTTGATTTTAGTTGTACTGTCAATTACCAAGGTCAAATTTTCAGCCCCATCCAGATTTTAGCAAGCTTTGTTTTCAAAATTGATAGTTTAAATGCCCATGTAACATGTTTTCTACATGCCTGATTCTCTGAAAAGTGGGTGTGACGTTTGGCATTTCTTTTAAGATGGCTACATATTTCTACAGTGGGAATGCCCATTGTCACTACACCTGGTTCACTCTCACTGTGCCTGCAGGCATGCATGTTTGGACAAGCTACCTGGAACTCATCTAACCTGAAACTGACAGGCAAGAGGGTGAAACCAGTGTAACCAGAAGTAACAGCAAAGCACATCGCAACCTTAACTAGCTTAACATCTGTGGAACAGAATGTTTTGTCTGATTTACAGTTCTCTGTACCACATGCATACTCTCATGAGCGCCACTAGCTTAGGTCATGGCAAGCTAAAAGTGAACGCTCTCATTTTGGCTGAACAAAAATCCAGTTTCTGGATATTTTCTGTTAGTACGTGTCCAACGTGCTTGTTGAATTCCTGTGCAAAAAGTAGTTCCCAGATAATTGTGATATATTCCTGTGAGAGAGTATATCTCATCTAAATTAATTCTAAAATTTACCAGGAATTATAAAAGATAACTGAAGTTTTAAGAGTGGGCGTAATAAATATTTAAGAAACTTGAACGCTGCCGTGAATGAACAGAGTGCTGTGACTTTTAAAGCGCTGGCTGCTTTCTGGTCTGATCAGGTCATCACAGACCTGAATAACACTATGTAACAAATTTTTATTTTTGTTTTGTTCCTGGGTACACAGTGTGTTTTCCTAACTTGTTATGCCTTAAATGAATAGAAAATAGCTGTTATTCCACAGAAACTTTGCTTCTGTGATCAGGACAATTATATTTTTAAATTTGTCTGTTTTCAAGAATATTCTCGATTCGCCTTCACTACTGCTGAGTAGTCTTCTAGAATATTCTTTAACTGCTAGAACTGTCCAGAATTTTCTAGACGTTTCCAGAATTATCTATAAATTTCAAGAAACTTTTATAACTTTCTAGAACGTAAAAAAAATAAATAAAATCAAAGTTTGTGCTGAATGTAGTCATTTTTCCATAGACTTTAGACATAAGCAGTTGAAATATAACACTTAGAAGCCAGGAACAAAAATTGTGTTGCATAGTGTAATGAAACTCTGTGATGATTTAAACTTTTAAAGCGCCAGTTGACCGCGATCAGGTGTGATCAGACCCGACTGTGTGAGTATCAAGTTTCAGTCCCTGTGGCATTATCACAGACCCAAAGATTCAAAGCCCACAACCTGGTGCCCATAATTAGAATCAAAACATGCCCAACACCAAACTTATTGGAAGACTTAGTGAGGTAACCACAGGGACAAATGCATATATGCAAAATCCAGCAAATCCTGTACTGCCCCCATCAATGCAAGTTAAAAGAGTTACTAACCGGTGTATGGGATCTCCATTTTTAAACAATGTCCCAGACCCTAAAGGGGAAGAACGGGGACAAAAAAAAAAAAAAAAAAAAGCAATTAGGCAAATCTTAGAAAACACACATTTCCTGTTAAGCAGACATTATAAGAATAAAAGTTTGCAGAGTTTAAAGTAAACTAAATAAGAATAGTTTCACTTAAGTTCTAGTTGATATCATTAAGAGAAAAGTGCACCTAAATCTGAGTGACTCCACTGGTGCCTCACTGTCATTAGGTCAGAAGAGCTCCAACGCCAAAAATAGCCTGTGTGTGTTGGCAGTCTTACCTTTATGGCTGAACAGCTCAGTCAGGAGAGTTTCTGCTGAGGTGATTACAGCCGAAGACTCAGCAGGCAGCTGATTAAGCAGCCTGGCAATGGCGCGCACTCGGTGGCGCTCCGCTGTGCTTAGCCATGTTGCCATAGAGAGACTGGGTAGGTCACCAGGCAACGACACCTTACTCACCACCTGCAATATCAGAACAAGAGAGATTGCAGGACACAGCATGTCTTTCAGAAGAGCAAAGAGTAGCATCTGACATTCAATACGGGCTCTAAATATACTTTAAGTGGTAGTAGGCCCATATCCTTGGAAATTACACAGACTAAATGCCATACCGTGTGGTCGTGGCAGTGGAGGCCTCCTGAATCATTGATAAACATGACTTTATGAGGCTGCAAAGCTTGAGCGATTGCTGCAGTCACTTCCTCTGGGTCGAGCATCAGAGAACAACCATGTTTGTCTCTGCCCACCGGACAAACCAATGGGATTGTGCCACAGTTTAGGCTCCACTGGAGGAGGCTGGTGTCTACCACAACAGAGGGTGAAGCACTACAGGAAAAGAAAAGGAGGCAGAAGAGGATCAGAAACAACATTCATATTTTCAAAGAATCCATCCACATTTTTCAATGACCGTTTTTTTGTTGTTGTTGTTAAACACAACAAAGAGGGAGCTTTGGACATGATAAATTACCTATTCCAATATCTATAAAATTGGAACAAATCAGAGTGTGCAAGGTATAATACGTCTAGTTTGGATCTAACCCATTCTCGTTCTAGATGTCTAGCCTTATGCTTGAGGCCACGTAGGTAAATCACTGAACTAAGGCAATTGTGTTTTGGGGTGCGTGGCTTTAATATAGTTGGCACAGTCATGTCGAGTATGCTTATGAGCGCTGAATTTAAACTGACCACAAGACTGTCTACTAAATGGTCTTTTTCCGAAAGTGCAGCTAAGATATCAGGCTTTCTGACAGAGAGAGAAAAGCTCCCCCCATGCTGATTAAATAACAGCATAGGGGCCCAAATCAACACATAGGGGATCCAAATTCCAGCATAGGGCCCCCCTATGCTCAACCGCACTGGCGAGAACCCTGCCTTGAATGCATTTCTGGAATGCCAATACATTTAGTACTTTTCTGTTAAGAGGCACTCTCTCACAGACTCCATTCACCATGTACCTTGGTTGACCACCCCACTCCCCACCCATCTTTCCTTTTTAGCCAAATTACTACCAAAAAAATCCTCTTCAGTAGGCTGTGTGGAGACAAATTAGGCTATTTCAGTGATTTAGTGCATTTCTGTGCAGAAATGGTCAGTGACATATACAAGTCCTTCTTTTCTATATGTGGAACATACTTTAGCACATTTTGCCTGGGCAAGACTATTAAATTTCAAAAATAATGAATATCAACAAATACACATGCAACAGCCAACATACTGGATGCCATTTGAAATATTTTAAAAAGAAAACATAGCTGCTGAGTATATGAAGAGTACAAAATATATGAAGAATACAACTACACTTTTTATAATGTGTTTTCACATAGTTGACTGTCATCTTAAGGTCAGTAGTTGCAACAGTAAAAATCCACTGCACTGGTTTCGTACGTGCATCTTTGAACTCACCTGCTTCCATGGGGAGGTTCCTGCAGTAAAAGAAAGGATTCTGCAGAGAAGAAGGGTACAACAGCAGCAGAGTGCTGCTGTAGAGCCTCAGTAAGTTGCTGGCACCGCTCTACAAGCCCCCGGGTGCATTTAGAGCCAACAGCAACATCAGCAGACCCGACCTCCTCCCAGTCCGACCTCCCCATCACAACAACAGGCTTCATATCCATGCGGTGCAGAAAGGAGAGCCCAAAGGCTAATTTCTGAACCATTTCCCTACTGTCAAACACTGAGCTTTCCACCTGAGGGAGACAGAGAGATGTGTTTAAGAGAAACATGAGACACAAAATATTATTCACAGCAGAAGGTATTCTATTTCCCGTGTGAGTTTGATGTCAGACTCAAATCTTCTTTGACCATGTTCATTTAAAAAAGGTCAGACAGACTTAGAATCCCCCTGCCCCCAATGTCACCATCACCACAAAGTTTGCATAGCTGTGAACTGTGACGTCGAACTAAAACACAAATAATCATTATTCACGTGGGTACATTTTATTTTGTTATTTATCTTAAAAACAATACATTTTTGTACACCAGAGTACCCTGATGCTGCAAAGCTGTCTACACTTACGTAAGCATAAATTATTCAAAGTACAACTCAACATTTAATGGAAAATATGAGAAGAATTAAGATGTTATGGCTCATCATGACCACACGGGCCACAAATGTGCTGTTCTGTAACTTAAATAAAAGTAGTCAGGCAGTCAAATCAGGTTTATTATTGTTATTACAGATAACGTCTAAAAGCAAAACATTTTTGTACCAATATTTCTCGGTAAAAACGTGTGCTGACGTCAATCTTGTGGGCACGGTAATTTGAGTCCCATGACGTCAGTGCGCGCGCGCACACAAAAAATTATATATATATATATATATATATATATATATATATATATATATATATATATATATATATATATATATATATACACACACACACACACACACACACACTAAATAAATAATTTAGAGGGAAAAAAAAACATTTACCTCCAAGACGGCAAAGGCTGGTGTCTGACCCGATGCTTCTCTGCGGAACTGCGTTAACCAGTATCGCGCTTCTTTCGGGTCTCCTCCGATCTCATTAAGAAAAACCTTCACGTCCCGGTAAATTAGACTTCGGTTGTTCAAGGAATGTCGGTCCGTTGTGTAGAAACTGCCTTGAAAATCTCGCAGGGCCGAAGCCGCCGCTTTTCCTCGCTTACACTGAGCATCGGAACTAACTAGCCGCTGTTGCGAGCCGAGCACCCTCCGGGGCTGCTTTCCGGAGCTTCGAACAAACACCAACGTAGAAGGACTCGACAAATATTTTCCCACCACTACTGCAGTGCGACAGCAGGAGGAACTCCCGCTAAGTGTAGACATGCTGTCTGCTGAAAGCGCCCTGTGGTCTACGGATAGAAGGAACGCAACATGAAACAACAACCCAGCGCGAAGAACCGACAAACCCTCGAGCTTCACGACATAAGCATCTCTAGTTGCATCAGCTTCGGGCGGAGTCACGGGGGCGGGTCAGGGGGCGGAGTTTGGGCTGTCTCGTTAAAATCTACCGTTTCCCTCCGAAATAATTTGTTTGCAGATAAAAAGCCAGTATTGGGATATTTTTTGTAAAACTGAAACGTATGTTCCCATGTACAAGATGCCAGCTCGGGATCTTTGTCACTTTCCGCACGTCCAATGCCGTCTAAATATAAAACTGAATCCTTTTTTGGGTAAATGTCCCCGTGTGAACCCTCTCACCACTCCCTCAAAATCTACGCTCAAAAAATAAATAAATAAATAAAATGGGAATGTAGATTTAGGAAAGCGGGCATAAACATTTGAAAATTCAATTTTTTTTTTTTTTTTTTTTTTACAGCAACCCGTCAATTTTTTTCAAGCATATGGGAGGCGTTACGTAATTTCAGATTTCAGCTGCGTTCAATAAACATTACTGACATTTTAACACAAATGCAAACCATTCAGCGTCCAAAAAAAAAAAAAAAAACGCTGATGTGTGTGTTTGAATTTAGGTGTCCCATAACCCGTGAATTTATTTAACTATTAAACTTTCTTTGTGAAGATAAATATTGTTAACTTGCACCGCCTACAGCAAATATGAGCCACTGTTATGTAACAAAATATTTGTCCTGTGTGGGAGGCCAGTGGGAAATGAACGCATTTTGTTAAAAACAAACTAAAATTGGTTTGGAAATAGAGCAAACATTGCACTTATTGATTTTTCCTCCACATAAAACAAGCTAAAATAAAAATAAAAGCTTATTTTGTTTAAAAAAAAAATAATAATAAAAAAACTGCTTTCCCCAAAGCATTTATTTGGTTTTAAAAGTAAATAAAATATTGTCAAATTTAAAATAAAACATGCACCCAGTGTGTTATGTAACATATATTTTTATCATGTGGTGTTGGTTTGATATGCACTTGAACCCTTCATTTACTTGATACAATATGCAAGAAAGATTGTGGATTTGTATCTTTTTGTAAAACAACTGTATCCAGTGATAAGGGTGAATCAGAATTCTGTCTCTCTGGAACAGTACGGTTAACAAAGCAGTAACTAGAAAGACACTAAGTAGAGAGTATACCCAGGCCCCTTATAACCCCAAAGCCATTCACAAACTTAGTCCATTACATAAATTGTCAGTGTTTGTGTGAGTTTAGTTCATGTATAGCTGTGAGGTAAAGGCTATTTTAAGTCTGTTTGTGCATATTTGGGGAAAACAAAATCTACAAAATGTTCTGTAGCTAATCACAAAATAGCAAAATGCTTCATGGGCTAGACCAGGGCTATTCAACTATATTTTTCCGAGGGCCAAATTTGTCAGAATACTATGATCTGTGGGCCGGACATTCTTGTGACCTGTACTATTACTCTCGGATGTACATTTGAGACAAATGCTACTGCATTTCTTTTTCCCTTTTTATTTAACAGAACATCAAAAGTATATACTAATGAAGTCACTGAGTGTGGGAAAGTGCAGCAGGCGGTCATTAAGATCACACATGAAAATGTCTAGGGTTTTTTATATATATATATATATATATATATATATATATATATATATATATATATATATATATATATATATATATATATATATATATATATATATAAAAGCAGTCAACCACATCAGCCACTGGTTTATCCCTCCCCTGAAGACTCAGATTAAGACCATTCAAATGATGCATGATATCACTTAAAAAGCACATTTCTGAGACAAATTTCTCATCCAGCATTTTTGTCAGAAATGTTTCAGCCTTCTTGTGCTTGCATTCACATAGAAAGGTGATAATTTCCCCCCTCAGTTCACAGACTCTCTGAAGTGCATTGCCTTGGCTTAACCACCTGACGTTGTTGTGTAACAGTACGTCAGAGTGCTCAGCTGACATATCAGCAAGTAGTCTGTGAAACAACCTGTGCTGAAGACTGGATGTTGCTCTGATAAAGTTCACTGCAGCAGTCACAGACTCCACAGTACTTTTCAACTCACCACTAAGCTGAGAGCAGAGGACACTCTGGTCAACGAGACAGTGGAGACACTAGTTTTGGTGCCACAGCAGACAGTCGTGCAGACAGTTCTCCTTTGACGCTTCCTGCCATTGAGGGAGCTCCATCTGGAACCAGCAGGTTAATACGCTCCAGGTCCAGTCCATTGTCTTTAAAAAGCAATAATCTTTTGGAAAACTATTTCCCCTGTTGTTTGTCCTT
This sequence comes from Thalassophryne amazonica, assembly GCF_902500255.1. Lineage (NCBI taxonomy): Eukaryota > Metazoa > Chordata > Actinopteri > Batrachoidiformes > Batrachoididae > Thalassophryne > Thalassophryne amazonica. Next base: position 46,865,934 of record NC_047118.1, read on the forward strand.
CCAGTGGAATTAGGCCCAACAGATCCTCCTTGAAACAGTCACCGTTGAAAAACCGCACATACAAAGTTGTGCTAGATCGGAGCTGTCAGTTGACTCATCCACAGCCAGCGACATGAATTCAACTTTCTTTTCTTCAACTGAGTTAGAAGAGTCTCGAAAACGTCTGTGGCTAAAACATCCACTCGTCTTGCAGCTGTTGTATCTGACAGAGGGATTGACTTGATTGAAGGCATTACCTGCTGTTTTAGCTTGTGCGCTACCAGCTCGTCGATGGCAGCTAATATACATTCTTTCACTTTTTCGGTGTCAGTCGGCATTTTCTTTTTAGCAAGAACTCGCAACACGCAGGGATGCTGTCGTCTTCTGTTGCAGAGTGCAGCTACGGGAGAAGATTGCAGTGCTTCACTTGTAGTTCATTGTAACTGTCCAGGGGACAGATAATTGATTTAGAATTTATTTTCTATTTTTTAAGAGTTTGAATTCATGTTCTTAAAAAAGGTTAAATAAATATGTCAAAGAGTTATTGTAAAATGTACATATTTTAAAATGGGTTTATGTTAAAATGTAAGTTTAGTTTTAAAGAATTTTGTTAAGTCGCATGACCACTGTTTAGTTTGGGTTCTCACCTGTAAATCTTGGGTAATGTAATATGGCTACAAAGCAAAGCACGCCACAATTGCTACAGAGAGAGAGAGGGAAGAAGATGATGTCCTCAACTAACTACTCTGTTTGGGTTTAGAGGCGCACACGGTAAATGTGACTTTAATTTTGTTTCATACTTATACAACCCCTGGCAAAAATTATGGAATCACCGGCCTCAGAGGATGTTCATTCAGTTGTTTAATTTTGTAGAAAAAAAGCAGATCACAGACATGACACGAAACTAAAGTCATTTCAAATGGCAACTTTCTGGCATTAAGAAACACTATAAGAAATCAGGAAAAAAAATTGTGGCAGTCAGTAACGGTTACTTTTTTAGACCAAGCAGAGGGAAAAAAATATGGACTCACTCAATTCTGAGGAATAAATTATGGAATCACCCTGTAAATTTTCATCCCCAAAACTAACACCTGCATCAAATCAGATCTGCTCGTTAGTCTGCATCTAAAACGGAGTGATCACACCTTGGAGAGCTGTTGCACCAAGTGGACTGACATGGATCATGGCTTCAACACGAGAGATGTCAACTGAAACAAAGGAGAGGATTATTAAACTCTTAAAAGAGGGTAAATCATCACGCAATGTTGCAAAAGATGTTGGTTGTTCACAGTCAGCTGTGTCTAAACTCTGGACCAAATACAAACAACATGGGAAGGTTGTTAAAGGCAAACATACTGGTAGACCAAGGAAGACATCAAAGCGTCAAGACAGAAAACTTAAAGCAATATGTCTCAAAAATCAAAAATGCACAACAAAACAAACGAGGAACGAATGGGAGGAAACTGGAGTCAACGTCTGTGACCGAACTGTAAGAAACCGCCTAAAGGAAATGGGATTTACATACAGAAAAGCTAAATGAAAGCCATCATTAACACCTAAACAGAAAAAAACAAGGTTACAATGGGCTAAGGAAAAGCAGTCATGGTCTGTGGATGACTGGATGAAAGTCATATTCAGTGATGAATCTCGAATCTGCATTGGGCAAGGTGATGATGCTGGAACTTTTGTTTGGTGCTGTTCCAATGAGATTTATAAAGATGACTGCCTGAAGAGAACATGTAAATTTTCACAGTCATTGATGATATGGGGCTGCATGTCAGGTAAAAGCACTGGGGAGATGGCTGTCATTACATCATCAATAAATGCACAAGTTTACGTTGATATTTTGGACACTTTTCTTATCCCATCAATTGAAAGGATGTTTGGGGATGATGAAATCATTTTTCAAGATGATAATGCATCTTGCCATAGAGCAAAAACTGTGAAAACATTCCTTGCAAAAAGACACATAGGGTCAATGTCATGGCCTGCATATAGTCCGGATCTTAATCCAATTGAAAATCTTTGGTGGAAGTTGAAGAAAATGGTCCATGACAAGGCTCCAACCTGCAAAGCTGATCTGGCAACAGCAATCAGAGAAAGTTGGAGCCAGATTGATGAAGAGTACTGTTTGTCACTCATTAAGTCCATGCCTCAGAGACTGCAAGCTGTTAGAAAAGCCAGAGGTGGTGCAACAAAATACTAGTGATGTGTTGGAACGTTCTTTTGTTTTTCATGATTCCATAATTTTTTCCTCAGAATTGAGTGATTCCATATTTTTTTCCCTCTGCTTGGTCTAAAATAGTAACAGTTACTGACTGCCACAATTTTTTTTTTCCTGATTTCTTATAGTGTTTCTTAAAGCCAGAAAGTTGCCATTTGAAATGACTTTAGTTTTGTGTCATGTCTGTGATCTGCTTTTTTTCTACAAAATTAAACAACTGAATGAACATCCTCCGAGGCCGGTGATTCCATAATTTTTGCCAGGGGTTGTATGTGTGAGTGTTTGTGTTGTGTACGAGGTCTGTCCAAAAACTATCCGACCTTTTTATTTTTTGCAAAAACCATATGGATTTGAATCACGTGTGATTGCATCAGCCAAGCTTGAACATTCGTGCACATGCGTGAGTTTTTTCACGCCTGTCGGTTGCATCATTCGCCGGTGAGCAGGCTTTGTGTGAGCAGTGGTCCACCCCTCTCGTCAGATTTTTATTGCGAATAAATGTCTGAACGATTTGGAGCTTTGCTGCATCAAATTTTTCCAGAAACTGTGAGAGACCTCCAGCTGGACACCATTCGGAAAATTTAGATGGCTTTCAGTGACGATTTTATGGGGATTACACAGATTAAGGAGTGCTCCAGCCGGTTTAAAGACCGCCCACATGTCTGAGAGCGCGGCGCGCTCCAAGCGCCGATCGACAGGTTCACACCCCACTCAAACAACCAGATCATTTCCAACGTGAAGGCTTTGTTGATCTGGGACGTCGTCTAACTTTCACAAAAAAGGCAGAAGGCGTGGACATCAGCACTTTTTCAGCACATTCTACTGTTACAGGAGTTTTTTTCATGGAAAGAGAAGTGGAGTATTGCGCCACCATGCCGCTCATGGCGCGGGACAAAACCACCTCCGTGTTGGTCTCACAGGACGGCTTTCAGGTGGCTTTCAGACGGCTTCCGGTTGCTTTTCAGTCGTGTGATTATCCGAGAAATTGAGCATGAGCTGGACATGCCCCAACATGTCCTGTGAGGCTTCATCACAGCGGTGCTTTGCGCAACTCGGCTCCGCCGCGATGCGCGGAGTTCCGCCGCACGTCTGTCTCAATGTGCCGAAAAAGTGCTGATGTCCACATCTTCTGCAATTCCTGTGCTAGTCAGACGACATACCGGATCAAGACAGCGTCCAGTTTAGAAATGAATGGCACATTCCACTGTTCCAGGAGTTTTTGTCATGGAAAGAGGAGCGGAGGAATTCCGCGCGTTGCGGCGGAGCCGCATGGTGCAAAGCAACGCTGTGATGAAGCCTCACAGGACATGTTGGGGCATGTCCAGCTCATGCACAATTTCTCAGCAGTGCTTGTGTAACTGTTTGCATGTTTTATTTTTAGTTTTCACGGTGTCTGGAGGTGTCTGAAGGTGTCTGTGAAGAATAAACGCTAAAAAGACATCTGTATGATGCGTGGCCTTCATCAACTAAAATCCGAGTAGTTATATTCATATTAAGTCCTTTTATTTTTATATGACGAGCATCAGAACCCGGTGAATATTCATTGTCAAAATGGGAGTGAGTCGTAATGAAGTGCCTCCGCATGTTATATTCCTTATTCACCGAGCAACAGTCATAACACAGCAGGCACATAGGATTGCCTTCGGCATTTTCTACGTGCACATATTCATCAGTCCAGTCATTGTTAAAGCTTCTATTTTCGTTGTCAACTTTACATCTCTTCTCCTTTGAATGCGCCTGGTTGTCGTTTTCTTCGTTCAAGTTTACTGGCGGTTTGCAAACCAATACGGTACATTACCGCCACCAACTGTTCGAGTGCCCGCAATGCCTTCACATGAGGTGGGGCTGTTTGGAAACAGTGCTGACGTGCCGTAAAGGATTCAACGTGCCGCAAAGCGCCACAAAATGTTGCAAAATGCTGAAAATTGGCGAATGCGCTTTGTAGCTGCTTTTGATTGTGTATTTATTAATATTTATGGGTAAATGGGCCGCGGGCCAGTCCAAACTTATTAAAGGGCCGGTTCTGGCCCGCGGGCTGCCAGTTGACTGCTAGACTGTCTCATTTCAGAATGGCCTGTTTCACTTCCATTCTTTTAGAAAGGCCAGATCTTTGTAGGAGACATCCTTGGAAGGATGCAGCCTCTGAACTGAGAGGCAAGCCATGTGTGTGGCTATTAGCCAAAATGGTGGCCTTCATTCACATCATGCAACCCTGGGTCCATCGCCACATACATTAGGATACCGCAGTCTCGTTTGGACCCTCCGTGATATTGCGGGATTTGACCACTTACGGGGACATCCATTTAATAATATACACATCATAATTTCATACGGATAAATGGTGTACTGTTTTGTTTTCCTCTGCAATCACTGAAACAATGGCGAAAACTTTTTTTTTCGGTTCCCAGTGGAGAAGTTGGAGTGGGAGACATTGTGTTGGTAAGTGTTATCCTACACAGCTAACCAGAGTAGCTCCGGATCATAAACAAACCGCAACACATGTCCACTTTCCCGCCGCATCATCACTTTTTCTTTGCATTTTCACTTTGTTTGCGTGTAATTTTCCCAAAAACTCATTGTAAATACTGTGGTTGGTACCCTGGAAGTACAGAAATTACTTCATATGCGTCATATCAAAGTCAAAGTGAACTTTACTGTCAATCAAGCCATGCAACAGTACATTACACGGAAGACTGAAACTGCGTTTCCCCAAACTCCAAATGTGCAGTAACTGAGGCTAAATTAGACATACAACTAAATATAAACTGGAAATGAGACATCACTAGGGCATAAAATGCAAATATCAGTACCAGAACAACAATCAACACGACATATAGACAACAGTGAGCATACATTTCCAAGGCTGTCATAGTGTTTCAGAATGTAGTCATTTTACCCCTTTAATGCCTGCCCCCAAACCAGACTACGGTATCCTATTACATTCCTTGTGGGATGTAGCCAGAGCACCCAGAGGCAACCCACACAAACATGTGGAGAACATGCAAATTGCACACAGAAAGGTCCTTAGCTGGTACGAAGCGACCCCACAACCTTCTTGCTGTGAGGCAACAGTGCTAACCACTAAACCACCATTTCTGGCAAATAACACCTGAAGCTTCCCATTTTCTTTTTAAGAAAATCCTTCCCTATTGCACTCCATGATGAAGCTCTAATTGCTGATGTAATAGACCAACATTGCAGCTGAAATGACAACACACACACACACAGCCACACAAGCCTGTATTCACTTCAGTTTGTTAAGTGTGACCTTGTGGCTTCTCTCACACCTCAAGCTTGCATATTTTTGCATTCAACATGCCTATTATGAATTGAAATCTTTTATGTAAAAGTCAGTTGTGGGTTTGTATGTATGTGGGTTGAGAAAAGAGCTTTTTAAAGCTCTTTCAGCAACAGTTAAAATCAAAGCTCAATGATCAGGAATAAAGATCAGTAATCAAGATCAAAGGCTTTGACAATGCATCACTTCCACCATTTTAATCCACACTGAGTCCAGATGGATATATTTCAGCATTCCAAGAATTTTCCTAGAAAACTCATGAACTCGGGCTGCCTCAGATAAAATAAAACTTGTAAACACGTACAGACAGAAATCGACCAATGGCAAAAGGTTTACTTAACATCACAATGTTATCTTACTCTATTTGTTTAATGCTGTGCCAGTGTGTTTGGTAACAGAGACGCTTTCTATTAAAACCCTACTCAAACTGGCTTTGAAAATACAGCAAATGTTATATTTATTGATCCCCCACCTATAAAACATTATATAATTTTTGAAAAATAAAAACTTTTTTCCATCAAAAGAAACTGGGATTTTTTTCAAGCTTAATTTAAATGCTCAAATAAATACATTTGAGTTAAAAATAAATAAAATAACAGACTTTTGACTATAAAAGCTTCACTATAAAAGCCTCCAAATCCTCTTTTCTAACCCTATGGTTTATTTCTATAAACATGACACATAACAACCCTGGAGATATGTTGATAATGTAACTATATTAATAATACATATACATATATTATCATATCAGCACCTGTTAAAGTTAATCTGATTCTGGTTAACTGATTTTTTTTTTTTTGTTGTTGTTGTTAACACAAGACACTCGGCATCAAAACGAAGAATCTTAACTTGTGTGTTGCTTGATAAATTTCAGCTTCCCAATAAATGGCTCTCAGGAAAGACAAAAAATGTTAACTTGCTCCCCCTGCAGGTGGAAATCAACCAAAGACGATGGGTTTATGTAACATCAAACATTTTCTGACACGAGTTTGTTTTAGCTGCCGATGTGTTATGTCATATGTACTTTTTATAATGTTATCATCATTATTATTGTTATGAATATTTTTTATTTTTTTATAGTTTTGTTTTCACATGATCCTTATTTGGAGTACTTGGCACAGAAAACGAATATATATATAGTATTGGGTCCAAAACTGTTTCTAATTTATATAAATGATATTGTCAATGTTTCCAAAATATTAAAATTAGTATTATTTGCAGATGACACAAGCATTTTTTGTTCAGGGGGGGATTTGCAGGAGTTACTGAGGAGGATCAGTATAGAAATGGGAAAATTGAAAATATGGTTTGACAGAAACAAATTATCATTAAACTTAAGTAAAACAAAATACATGTTATTTGGCTATTGTAATACAGACATACAGGTTCAGTTACAAGTCGAGGGGGTAGATATTGAAAGGGTACATGAAAATAAGTTTCTGGGGGTGATAATAGATGATAAGATAAACTGGAAGACTCATATAAAACATATACAAAGTAAACTGTCAAGAAGCATTTCAGTTCTAAACAAAGCGAAACATATTCTGGACCACAACTCACTCCGCATTCTTTACTGCTCACTGGTTTTACCATATTTACAGTACTGTGCAGAGGTATGGGGTAATACTTATAAAGGTACAACACAATCACTATCAGTAATGCAGAAAAGAGCTATAAGAATTATTCATAATACTGGCTATAGAGATCATACAAATCCACTATTTTTACAATCCAAATTCTTAAAATTCACAGACTTGGTTCATTTTCAAACAGTACAAATCGTGTATAAATCAATAAACAATTTACTTCCAGCAAATATTAAAAATATGTTTTTTTAACAGATCAGGGGATTACAGTCTGAGGGGGAAATTTATTTTAAAGCATCAGTGGGCACGAACAACATTAAAAGGTTTCTGTGTTTCTGTCTGTGGGGTGAGGATGTGGAACAGATTGGGAGTGGGGCTCAAGCAATGTCCAAGCATGAACCATTTCAAACAGCGGTACAAAAATATGTTTTTTTCTAGGTATAGGGAGGAGGAAGGGTAATGAGGGTTAGGGTGTTTTTGTTTTTTGCTTCGGCTTGTAAATATATAGTATTTTGTATGTAAGTAGGTATGTGTAGGTGTATATTTATGTTTGTGTATATATGTGTGTATATGTGTATGTATATATATGTGTATGTATATATATGTATATGTGTATGTATATATGTATATGTGTATGTATATATATGTGTGTGTATATATATATATATATATATATATATATATATATATATATATATATATATATATATATATTGATATCGGTTTAGGTGTGTAGGAATCTATGTGTATATGTGGCAAAGGGTATTACTGGTTGTGATGCTTCACCCTACCCCTTTTCGGACATGTTGGGTACACAGTAGGAACTTTTTTGTTGTTGTCTTTACTGATCTATCTTGTAATTGTTGTTGTATCAAATGTTCGAAATAAACAGTTTTCATTCATTCATTTATTCATTTTCATTCATATATATATATATATATATATATATATATATATATATATATATGAGGTCTGTCCATAAAGTATCGTACCTTTTTATTTTTTTTTAAACTATATGGATTTGATTCATATGTTTTCACATCAGACAAGCTTGAACCCTCGTGCGCATGCGTGAGTTTTTCCACGCCTGTCGGTGACGTCATTCGCCTGTGAGCACGCCTTGTGGAAGGAGTGGTCTCGCCCCCTCGTCAGATTTTCATTGTCTGGAAATGGCGGAATGAAAAGGACTTTTTTCCATCAGAATTTTTTTCAGAAGCTGTTAGAGACTGGCACCTGGAAACCACTCGAAAAATTTGCCTGGCTTTCGGTGAAAATTTTACGGGCTTCACAGAGAATAAGGTCTGTTACTACAGCTTTAAGGACCCCTTTAAGGACGCTCGGCGTGTCGCGCTCCGAGTTGCGACGACGTGGCACAAGCCACCGGACCATTTCTAAGCTGATGGCTCTGTGCATACGAGACTGTCGTGTGCTCTTTCTCTGGTTATCACAAGAGCTGGACATCAGCCATTTTCCGGCAGATTTCACTTTAAACAAGAGATTTTGTCATGGAAAGCCGCGTGGAGGCTTCGCGCGTCACGACCGATTCGCTTTGGAAGCGAGACAAAGGAACACCTCCGTTTTGGCGTGTCAGAGGACAAGTTTGGACATGTCTATCTCGGCTTTCAATCTTTACCAGTCCAGTAAGTATCCCTTATGATATATGCAATAAAAATTATTACATTTATTACAAGGGAGGTGGTAGCAGGGGTGGTGGCCAAGTGGTTAATGCGCTTGGTTTCAGTTCAGAAGGTTCTGGGTTCAAAACCCACCCCTGCCACATTTCTCCATGTAATGTGGAGTTGCGTCAGGAAGAGCATCCGGTGTAAAACTTGTGCCAATTCAACATGCAGATCCACCTTGGATTTGCTGTGGCGACCCCAAGTGCAAACAAGGGAGCAGCCGAAGGGACTTACTTTTATTACAGGGGAGGTGTTGTTCCAGTGTTTAAGCGTTGGGCTTCAGACCAGAGTTTCCTTGGTTCAAATCCCAGCCTGACCGGAAAATTACTAAGGGTCCTTGGGCAAGGTCTTAATCCCCTAGTTGCTCCCCGTGTGTAGTGAGCGCCCTTTATGGCAGCACCCTGACATCGGGGTGAATGTGAGGCATTATTGTAAAGTGCTTTGAGCAGCTGATGCAGATGGAAAAGCGCTATATAAATGCAGTCCATTTACCATTGACATTTGCACAAAGTAGGCATCCATAAAAGCATGCAGGAATTAAGTGAGTGAATGCTGAACTTCGACTCTGATAGATGACCTTACTCTTTTATCCCAGTTACAGAACGTTGACAATAGATACTGGTTACTGGTCTTTGATCTTGTTCACTGATGTTTGATCCTGATGGCTATCTGTTGTTCCAGGCTGCAACTGCAGCAGGATTGTTTCAGTTATCCGTTGCACAAAAACGTGGACATTTCTGACTGCTGCCACATACATGTGATGACATCAGCATACTTCATCTGTATTTTCATGTACAGGTTACTGTAACAACAACTGTGTGGACTCCACAGAGCAGCCTAGTGTGGGGGGGGGGGGGGGGGGGGGGGGGGGGTTGCTCTTCAAAGGGACCTTAATTCAATCACTGTGTGACGATTCAAACCTTTGAACATCTCTGAAGGAGAAATAACACGCCATTATGTGGAAAACTCACTGGGTCATACATGCGCTCATTCTTACTGTGACACCCTCATCCACAGTTTTGAGGATAAACTCAGTTTTTTGTCACCAACTTTAATGTCCAAGGAGAATTACAAAAAAAAAACCCAAAAAAAACAACAAGCAAGATGTTTATATTTTAGTTATATTTTGAAGTGCTAATGCTTTTGTTGTTTCTGAAAGTGACAAATAATATGATCAGTAATTACCTCTGTGCTTTAATATTGTACTACATCATATTCTAATATATTTAAACATAAAGTGCTATAAGGATATCATCCAAAACAGGAACTTGCCACCAGTATATGTTGCACTAAAATAGGGTCAGTAATGTTACAAAAGTGTGGCAATTTAAAAAAATACATTGGGCAGGTGATGGTCTAGTGGTTAAGCGTTGGACTTAAGACCAGAGGATCCTCGGTTCAAAATCCAGCCAGACTAAAAAATCACTAAGGTACCTTGGGCAAGGCCCTTAATCTCCTAGTTGCTCTCTGTGTATAGTGAACGCCTTGCATGGCACCCTGACATTGGTCCGTGTGAATGGGTGAATGCGAGGCATCATTGTAAAGCGCTTTGAGATTCTGATGCAGATAGAAAACTGCTATATAAATGCAGTCCATTTACCACTTAAGGTTCTAAAAGCATTCTGGACTCACACGCCATTCCAACTCATTATAGAAACTTTGCACAATTTATTCCACCCTTGAGGGGGCGGCACGGTGGGTTAGTGGTTAGCACTGTTGCCTCACATCAAGAAGGCCGTGGGTTCAATTCCCGTGGCCTTTCTGTGTGGAGTTTGCATGTTCTCCCCGTGTTTGCATGGGTTTCCTCCGGGTGCTCCGGTTTCCTCCCACATCCAAAGACATGCGGGTTATGTTGTGAAAGTGTAGGTACACGGACCCACAACAGGGGGCGTAATGAACGGACAATGGAGAAAGGTGAATAACAAGTTTTACTGTTGTGAAACGAGCACAACGAATACAACAATTAACAATTTGGGGTCGAATCCGCTGGTGTCGTGTGGGCAGGCTCGAAGGTAGGAGACGTCCGTCTCAGTCGAACCAGAACCACCCAGATCTCCTCTGCCACCGAACCCTGGAAATACTGGAACCGCCAAGTCCCGAATTCCCAGGTGGCCACTGCCTCCGTTCGTCGGATCCGGTACTGCTGGCGGGAGAGAGCAACAACACACAGGTGTGGATGCGACAGCACCCAGTAACGGAGAGGGGAAGAGCCGCCTCCACCTCTTGTCAATATATAGCAGGAAGGTGAGTACTTATCCAAGCAATTTAGCTATCAGTAGTCAGCAGTCCTGAAAAGGTTTAACAAGTTTTAGCTGGTTATTCAGAATATGAATGCAGAGAACGTTACCTCAGTCTTAAGGCGATATCTCGGCACTGAGGTGGAGACGCCGTCCTGATGATATACCCCCGTGCTGAGTGGAGTCAGCTGTGTCCAGTAATGGGTGACAGCTGTCACCCTGACTGCTCTCGTAAGGCGGCGGCGCCCTCTGGTGCCTGGAGCCCGCACTCCAGGCAGGGCGCCCTCTGGTGGTGGTGAGCCAGCAGTACCTCCTCTTCAGCGGCCCACACAACAGGTTAGGTGGATTGGAATCTTTAAATTGTCCTTAGGTGTGTGTGTGGGTGTGTCTGTGATGTGGGAGGAGTCGTCCAGCCCCTCGTCGGAATTCCTTTGTCTGAGAAGTTGCTGAGAGACTGGCGCTTTGTTTGATCAAAATTTTTTCTAAACCTGTGAGACACATCGAAGTGGACATGGTTCGAAAAATTAAGCTGGTTTTCAGTGAAAATTTTAACAGCTGATGAGAGATTTTGAGGTGATTCTGTCGCTTTAAGGACTTTTCACGGTGCGAGACGTCGCGCAGCGCTCAGGCAGCGCTCTCAGGCAGCGTCATCAGCCTGTTTCAAGCTTAAAACCTCCACATTTCAGGCTCTGTTGATCCAGGACGTCGTGAGAGAACAGAGAAGTTTCAGAAGAAGTCGGTTTCAGCATTTTATCCGGATATTCCACTGTTAAAGATTTTTTTAAGAAGATACTTCTGGATTCCACTCCACCATGAAGCTGTGACTGCTGATGCACTAAACAAATAACTGCACTCTGTACAGCCACAGAATTGTGTATGTAGTGACTCACTACTCAGTCACTTTTGCATGCAGTGTGCCTGCTATGATGTGTAATTTTACATAGTCTGAACTTTAATTGAAATTGCTCATTAATTTTATAACTAGAGGCACATTCGTGAGAGTGTATTCCTTCACCAAGGTGCAACAAGCCCTTCAGCTACATTACTCTCGTCTGCCCTAAACTGTCCCCTGACAGATGCAATTAAGAAGAAATGATGCACAAACCAGAGCTTACAAGTGTTGTGTGGGCCGCCAGAAGAGGAGGTACTGCTGGCCCACCACCAGAGGGCGCCCTGCCTGAAGTACGGGCTTCAGGCACGAGAGGGCGCTGCCGCCACGGACACAGCCGGGAGTGACAGCTGTCACTCATTAATTCCTGACAGCTGTCACTCATTCTTCATCATCTCACTCCATAAAACCCAGACGTCATCTCCACCTCATCGCCGAGATATCGTACTTCTTTGGAGGTAATATTCTCAGCCTTAAAACTAACTGTGTCTTAGTCTGAACTCGTTTTACAGCTGTTTTCCTGTGGAGTGCCTTATCTGGGAGATTGGCATAATCAGCGACGGCTTCGCTTCACACCCCAGCCAGATAAGTGTTTGAGACAGGAGCTGCACGAGTGTGTGTGAGAGGTGGAGGTGGCATTCCCACCGTTGTTGTTACTGGGTGTACACACACCCACACTTGACTGTCTTTGTTCTTCGCCAGCAGTACCAGATCCGACAGTCGGGGACGGTGATCACCTGGGAATTCGGGACTTGGCGGCTCCAGTATTCACCGGGTTCGGTGGCGGCGGAAATCGTGTGGTTCCGGCTCTTCTCAGGACAGACGTCTTCTATCCTCGAGCCTGCCCACACGTCACCTTTGTGGATTGACTGTAATCATATTCTGAGATTGTCTGTGTATTCGTTGTGCACCTTCACAACATTAAATTGTTACTTTTTGGCTCATCTATTGACCGTTCATTTGCGCCCCCTGTTGTGGGTCCGTGTCACTACACTTTCGCAACAACAAGGGCTGGATTTAATTTTTTGAACAATTTCGAATTTGAGAAGTGAATGAATGTTGCACACAAACTGTTTGTTGAACAGTTTGTGCTGAAGCACCGACGTAATTTTGATCTGATTATCTAACAAGATGATAACGTGTTCCCACGACTGACGAATAAACACGAACAGTGTCATATGGTTGCACATAGATGGGGGATGGCAAACATTGGCAATAACTATGAAGTGAGACACAGAGGAGACGGGGCATCAACCACACAACATACCATGACAAACAACCACACATGAACAAACAGTGACAGCAGCGGTATGTTGTCTAATTATTGAGCATCCATACCCTAATCTAGGACACCAGAGTGTTAATCCCCAAAACCGAATTATGGTGATGGCCACAAACACGCAACCATCCACACACAGTACCGTACTTTTGTTATCTGAGCCTTGACTACCAAGTGGATAAACAAACTGAACAGAGTAGTGAAACAATGTTTAAATTCACTTCATTTATGACAAAGCACAGTGCGGCAATATGTATGCTGACCAAACGTGCATTGGTTTTCAGAAATGTACATAGCAATCATAACCATCTGTTTATTAGTGTATAGCAATCAACGTATTTTCTTAAACTTAGAATGGGCTCTTTATATCTATGGACTCTTCATATTTGTTCATTGCTTCATTCGGTCACTGCCACCACTGGAACATACAGGGCAGGCTACAATGACTGCATCAGTCCTTATGGATCTGGTAATTATGGTAAAAATGGCTCAGTGCTTAATTGCAAAGTCAGAGCATGGAGCAATTTTTGCCACCAGAGACACATACGTTCACTATTTATAGTGCAGTAGGCCCACAAATGATAAAGGTCCTGTCTCCCCCTCATGTCATAATGAGTTTCAGTAGCCTAATGGTGACAACTTTGGTGCCAGAATTAAGCAAAACTATGTTTTGGGGCATGAGGGAAAACAAAACCAACAAAAAAAAAAACTCCATGAGCATGAGTTGAGAGAACAGCGGTTAGATAAATGTTCTCTTCTCTCCATGTCTGATGTCAGTGTTATGGGTAATGAATTTGAATGTACCATGATAACAGAGATATCAAATTTGAAAACAGATAAAGGAGGAGATACACAGACTAAATGTTCCTTCTTCACATTCTCTGCTTGTTCAAAAAAACAAACAAACTAGAGCACTGTGCTCGTAGAGCCCAAACCTCCACCAATAGTGCAGCAGCTAAAAGCATATTTAGAGCAAAATCGTGCAAATGGTGATACAAGCACCAAAGTTGGCACATATATCCTGGATCCTCTCATCATGCCCTTTAGTTAGGTGTGTGACTGTGTATATGTAATTTGACCTAATGATGGTCATCTTTGACCTCAAGGCAAACCCTGAAGCTCAAGGTTGATCGCTTATCCCAGGTAATGGCTTATAGGCAAAGCCACTCACTGGAGGCAAAATGGAAACTAGGAAAGTTGTTTTGGTGATTTTAGTGTTTGACCTTTGTTATAAAAGTTAACGTTGTTAAAGCTCTGTAAAACATATTTACCATTATAGTTGTCTAAGTAATTGATTGAACAATGCAATGGAAGAGGAAGTGTACAAAAGGCACAGATAAGATTGATGAGGCGTTCATCAGTGTATGATGAACAAGAAGGGAAAGGACTATTCGTCTGATTGTCTTATGCTATATGATGAGGCGAGACAATGTTTCATCAGTGTATGTTGAACAACCAAGGAACGATCTTTTGAGACTGACTGTCTTATACTATCAAAAAATTTCATTGAATGGACTTTGGAACACCTTGGGACTGTATATAAGTGGCATTAAAACTGTGGCATGAAGTGGCATGAAAACTGAATGTACTTCATGTATTTCATCTTCAGAACTACACTCTGTACATGTAAATAACAAAAGATCTTAGAAAGTGAAACCTGTTTCCCCTGGTGTCTCATTTGTTGTCAGTGTTTTAAGTCATTTTTCCTAACAGCGTCCTATGACCTTGACCCTTTTGTGTGCTGAAAGGTATGTCCATAGGACTACTATATGTGAAGTTACAAGAGGCTGCAATGGTGATTTGCATATTTTTATACTGTGTTGTGATTAGTGACCAGGGACAAATGGATTTAGAACCGTAAATGCAGGCAGTCAGACTCAAAAAGGTAAGTTAAAAACAAACAAACAGGTAATTTATTACTTCCAAAGCGTTAACAACAAACACCATACAGCTGAGTTGGAGAAACAGTGAGGGACCTGTTATGTGCCGATGCGGGTTGAGGAGCGGACCTGCGTCTGACTGAACCCAGCGCTAAATAACCAGAAAGCGGTTCCAAAAAACAAAACAGTTTTATTTTTCCCCTCTTGTGCAATACTCGGTGTACAACATAAAAGTGCGTTTGTCTGGCGGAGTGAAGGACGGCGCGCTCTCCAGCGCCCAAAGGGATCGAAGCCCAGCGCTTCTGGACTCACATTCACCGCCAAACACCCCCCTGGTGGACACGACAAACTGACTCTGTGAAGGATAGAAGAGGTGAGGTAAGTCAACAGCTACAACTAATATCCTTCAAAGGCACACACTATCAGCAACACATTCAGGTCTGAATTTAAGCTTTATGTAAATGAGCAACTTCTCACAACAGGTGGAGGATCATCAGTCCGCACGCCACGGCCGTGAGAAGTGAGCCGCACAATTCTCATCAATGTTCAAATATACTGCGTAACAAAATACCAAATTACTATTAACACTTATTCAGACAATCAATCACCTCTGATGTGTGCTGACAGCATGTGTCCCTCACCCGTCCTCCTTCACAGGCACGATGTGTCAAACCCAGGCGCAGTCCTCAGCGTCTCACAAACGAACGTCACAAGGTCGAGTTCCCGGCAAGTCTGCTTGAATCACTCATGGCTTAAATGCAGAACGCCATCTCATTATCTGCTTCAGCTGAAAGTCTTTAAGTTTGCACGTGAGCATCATCCACAGGTGCTGCAAATCATGCTGATGAGGGTGAAGGACTCTTCTGCCAGCACCTTCTCCACAAACAAAAACCAGTTTGCATACCACCTGGAGAGCAAAGAAAAGAAAAGAACACCAAAATGTCCAGCCAAACCCCCCTACATACAACAGGACCCAGGAATCAAAAACTAACAAAAATACAATGCTCCACTGGGAATAAGAATCACAATACATATCGGAATGATTAACCTCTCTAACCATCAAACAGATGACAATGGACTCCCAAAGTCAAGACAAATGGGTGCGGTATAAATAAATAGGCTGAGCCTCACAGGTGTAAATAATCAAGGCAAATCGAGACGTGTGAGAAACCAGTGAGCAGAAGAGGGCAGCAAAACCAAGGCTTCTCTAAATGACAAAACATAACCTTAGACCAAGACGCATAACCACCTAAGACAAAACAAAAACACTCCACATAAAATAATCAAAGACACTGTGCAGCTGCCATCAAAGGCAACTGTCATATATTTAATTCATTATTTTAATACTCTTGTAAAAAGATAATATATAGATAGTATTGTTTCATTTAAAGTGTTCAACAAAAAATAAGTAACTATTTCAAGTAAATTCATGTAAAAACAGTTCATTCATTTTGGATAAAAACACTTCAAGAAGAAGGGGAACTTGTGTTTTGTTCCACACGTTCAGGGGATATAGTTAATTGGCGCACATTAGGAGCAAGGGGTGTCTTGTGTTGAGAGGAAGCTGTGTAAAGTCACCTTTATTCCTTTTGAGTAAATGCGGCCAATGAGGTAAAATTTTGTTGGTTTCTGTGGTGCTGCTTTATTCATCTGCTTACGTGAATTTCTATTTTAGCTTGTGTAAGTTCTCCGTATTTTTGTGAGCAAATTTATGTTTTTATATTTCTCTTCTTAGTTCTGCATTATGGAGGTGTTACTGTGCAACCCAGTAACATGGCAAGTCGTGACTCAGTAGCACGAAATATACATTGATCTATTGGTTTGTTATATTTTCATTTTCACCACAGCAGCACAAATTCATTCTAATTCATTCTGTGATAACTGCAGAAAATTAAAAGTGAAGCAGGAGGGTCGGGGTGGTTAAGGAGTAGGGTTAGTAATAGTGAGTTTAAAAAAAAAAAAGTCACGAAAATTTGATTCATTTCATGACGGGAGCATGGAAAAAAAAAAAAAAAAAAAAAACGTGAGACTGGGCTGTGCTGGGGCATGTGAAGGCGTGTTGGCCAAAATAAATGTCTAAGAATGATGTTGAGCCTTGGTTAAACTCAAAAGGAGTAACACATGGAGAAATAACCACAATGCATATTATAACAGAAAACAGTGAATAAACCCAAGACTGAAAATAAAGAAACAGAAATGCTGACTAGAATAAATTCCACACAGACAATAAAAAACCACCACAGATGAACACATCACAAAACGTATAAGAAAATCCAAATACATAAATCAAAACCTGGACTATAAAACTGACAAACTACAAAGAACTAAGAATATCCAAATGACAACATAAAGCAGAGACACACCAAAGGAGGTGTGTCCCGTACGAAAAGCACAGCGGAGGGGCGGAGGACGTGACAGACAACAGGTGCACAGCACTACATCCAAACACCCCACACAAACACATATAAACTCCAATGATGAGACCACACCAGATGACAGGTGACTACATAACTGAATGGAGTGCATGACAAACAAACACACCTTAATAACGCTGACAAGAGGCACACACCCCCACGAGACAGGACAAAGAGACTCAAGGACACATGAGATGACAGACACATGCAGACACACCATGCAGGGGAACAAATACCACACCCGTACACAGAAAGGTTCGGAAAAAAACAGGGAGGCAGACACACAGAGGACCGATATAACACAAAAACCAACAAAACCCCATGAACGGATGGTGAAACAACATACTGTATGGAAATAAAGCGATACATTTTATCAATATAAATCCATAAAAGCTTGTAAAGCCATAAAAGAGATTACCATCTCTATAGAACTCTCCATCCATTTTCTAAACCCATTTACAGTAGTGTTCAGAATAATAGTAGTGCTATGTGACTAAAAAGATTAATCCAGGTTTTGAGTATATTTCTTATTGTTACATGGGAAACAAGGTACCAGTAGATTCAGTAGATTCTCACAAATCAAACAAGACCAAGCATTCATGATATGCACACTCTTAAGGCTAAAAAATTGGGCTATTAGTAAAAAAAAAAAAAAATAGAAAAGGGGGTGTTCACAATAATAGTAGTGTGGCATTCAGTCAGTGAGTTTGTCAGTTTTGTGGAACAAACAGGTGTGAATCAGGTGTCCCCTATTTAAGGATGAAGCCAGCACCTGTTGAACATGCTTTTCTCTTTGAAAGCCTGAGGAAAATGGGACATTCAAGACATTGTTCAGAAGAACAGCGTAGTTTGATTAAAAAGTTGATTGGAGAGGGGAAAACCTATACGCAGGTGCCAAAAATTATAGGCTGTTCATCTACAATGATCTCCAATGCTTTAAAATGGACAAAAAACCAGAGACGCGTAGAAGAAAACGGAAAACAACCATCAAAATGGATAGAAGAATAACCAGAATGGCAAAGGCTCACCCACTGATCAGCTCCAGGATGATCAAAGACAGTCTGGAGTTACCTGTAAGTGCTGTGACAGTTAGAAGACGCCTGTGTGAAGCAAACTTATTTGCAAGAATCCCCCGCAAAGTCCCTCTGTTAAATAAAAGACATGCAGAAGAGGTTACAATTTGCCAAAGAACGCATCAACTGGCCTAAAGAGAAATGGAGGAATATTTTGTGGACTGATGAGCGTAAAATTGTTCTTTTTGGGTCCAAGGGCCACAGACAGTTTGTGAGACGACCCCCAAACTCTGAATTCAAGCCACAGTTCACAGTGAAGACAGTGAAGCATGGTGGTGCAAGCATCATGATATGGGCATGTTTCTCCTACTATGGTGTTGGGCCTATATATCGCATACCAGGTGTCATGGATCAGTTTGGATATGTCAAAATACTTGAAGAGGTCATGTCACATTTCTCCATGTAATGTGGAGTTGCGTCAGGAAGGGCATCCGGCGTAAAATCTGTGCCAATTCAACATGCAGATCCACCTTGGATTTGCTGTGGCGACCCCGAGTGCAAACAAGGGAGCAGCCGAAGGGACTTACTTTTACTTGAAGAGGTCATGTTGCTTTATGCTGAAGAGGACATGCCCTTGAAATGGGTGTTTCAACAAGACAATGACCCCAAGCACACTAGTAAACGAGCAAAATCTTGGTTCCAAACCAACAAAATGAATGCCTCGCAGATGTGAAGAAATCATGAAAAACTGTGGTTATACAACTAAATACTAGTTTAGTGATTCACAGGATTGCTAAAAAAGCAGTTTGAACATAATAGTTTTGAGTTTGTAGCATCAACAGCAGATGCTGCTATTATTGTGAACACCCCTTTTTCTACTTTTGTTTTTTACTAATAGCCCAATTTCATAGCCTTAAGAGTGTGCATATCATGAATGCTTGGTCTTGTTGGATTTGTGAGAATCTACTGAATCTACTGGTACCTTGTTTCCCATGTAACAATAAGAAATATACTCAAAACCTGGATTACTCTTTTTAGTCACATAGCACTACTATTATTCTGAACACTACTGTATTCCAATTAATGATGATGTGGAGATTGGGCTTATCTCAGCAGTCATAAATTGATGCATTTTATCAATAATTGAATTTGAATTTATTAGACACCCATGCAACAAAATTTCACTCATATACAACAACAAAACACATAAACAAAGTAGTCAAAGAAAAAAGACAGTAAGAAAAAAATAAAGAATGTACATGGTGCCTAAAGGTGTAGGCAGAAGCAAAGCTTATCAACGCCTACACCCCTCCATGAAAGTCAAAAGATTGTAAGGAATAAAAAGAGCTTACCATCTCTATAGAACTCTCCAGCCATCCATCCATTTCCTAAACCCATTTATTCCAATTAATGATGACGTGGAGATGGGGCTTATCTCAGCAGTCATTGGGCGAGGCCTGGACATTCGGACAACTTGGTGGTGGCACATCCTTGCCATTTTTGTGGCGGTGCAAACTCATGTTGGATGTACAGTGTTTACATCAGGGGTACCCAACCTTCTTTGAACCAAGATCTACTTTTAGGGTTGACAATGTATCGATATCTACCAAGCCATATCGAAAGCCATAGTGTAGCCACAATTTATTGCACACCAATATAATAACACAGTTTCCTGGCACAAAGATAAAGTTTTAACAATAATAATACATTGTTGAAGTAAACGTGAGTAGTGTAAAGAATAAGCATAAGTAGGCCTAGGACTGGTCCGTAACAACACAATATAATACAATGCCTAATTCAAGTTGGAAAAGTTGTTCCCTAACTTAGTCGTACTTCTGGCACTGAGAGGCGGGAGCTAGTCTCCCATAGTCTGGACAGTAGGAGCCCAGTACCAGCCATAAGCAGGCCACAATGTGGTCAATCATGGTGGATCTGTATTTTGACTTGATGATTTTCATATGTGAAAAGGCAGACTCACACAAATATGTTGACCCAAAAAGTGCAGTGAATTTCTGTGCAGTTTGTCTGAGGTTGGGGTAGTTCTCTTTCTGCATTATATTTTAGAATTGAACATTCATGTCAGGTGTTGCTCAATATCATTTTTCAGTGTGAGAATCTCATTCTCAGGTTGAAAAGTGACGCCACTTTGGACGTTACACAAGCCACGTCCATAGTTCCCCAAATGAAAAACAGAGAAAACTGACAGCAGGCTCAATGGATGCAAAGTCAGTAAAGTGCCTGTCAAATTCTGACAAGATGCTCTGCACTTGATCATCATTGCGTACACTCTCAAGTTCTACATAGTTTTTGCCCTGACGCTTAAGTTCTGGGTCCATGTGTGGAAAGTTCCACAGATCACACTGTTGAACCCTGCTTGATAGCAGGTGGTACTTGCTTTTAAACATGTCCATGGAGCTGATCATGTTGATGTGTTTGTCTTTACCCTGCAGCTCTAGAATCTAGTTATTGAGCTTGTCTGTCAGATCAGTAAGAAAGGCTAAATCCAAGAGCCACTGACTGTCTTCTAGCTGTGCATATTCAGCATGGTTTGAACATTTCAGAAATTCTTTAATATCGGGCAACAAGTCAGAAAACCGTTTCAGAAATTTACCTCTGCTCAGCCGCCTAACATCTGTGTGCAGCAGCAGATCTGTGTGTTCTGCACCTGTCTCCTCCTGCGCACGGAATAATCACCTTGCAGAATCCTGGCCCGAACAGAGCATGCAATCTTCTTAGCCACATCCATCACATCTTCCATATTGATGTTGTGCTGCGAGCAGACGTTTCATTTCCTGGACTTTTTGGGTGCGATTTAGCTGGGACATTTGCATTGTAGTAGCTCTTGTGGATCATCTTGAAATGCCACTCCAAGTTCCCTTTCTTTGGTAAAGCCACATTTGCATTGCAGATAAAACAGATGGACTTGGCATTCGATTAAACGACAAAATAATCCTGCTCCCACTCTGAATGAAAATAAGTTTTAGCTTCCACCATTGTAGTATCCACTTGCTCTAGTCTAGCTTCTCCCACCCTCTTGACTCTGTGCATGCGCGTGTGAGATTTTTTCTTCATACGATTGACTGGAACTCAGCCCGCGATTGACTGATAGACCACGATCAACTGGTTGGGTACACCAGGTTTACATTGTCTGCAAGCTGCACATTCATGGCACGCATTGTTGGTGATCTTTCTGAACAAAACAGATGTTGCATATTTAAAAAATGAATTCATGTCCTTTTCATACTTGCACTGATTGTTGTAGCATTACTATGTCCTTGACATTATCGCAGTAACTGCATAAATCATATAGCAAACACAACACACCTCCACGGTACAGTTCCATGTCGCAGACAAAATAATTGGCTGTAGTATAATTTTGTAAAAGTCTCTGTGAAACTGAAGAATTTTTTAGATTGAAGGTCACTGAAGTTGCTTTGTGTTGTGCGTCAAGGTCCCTGAGGTAGGTGGGTGGGTGGGAGGAAGGGAGGGATGGGTTATTTATTCATTTATTTATTCATGATTTCAGATTTAGTTTGAGTTGCTGATTGTTTTAATTGAATTGATTGGGTTATGTTTATTCATCTTGCTGATTACTCTTACTTTTGTCAATGTATCTAATTTAAATTTTGCCATGTTTTCACTTTTCTTCCTCCTTTTTGTAAAAATTTAAGTTTGGTTTCATAAGTTTGACTTAAAAATTGCTCAGCAAATAACAAATGTTCATCACTCCCATAGAGGACTCAATAATCATTTTCCCATTTTGACAAAATCTTACCTGTTTCAAAGCAAGAATCTCCATTGTCTGTTATTATCTCCATTGGAACTGATTTTATTTTCTGCGGTCCTAATTTATTAATTTCTTTCCAAAATAGTTTAGAATTTAACTGTAAGGTCTCAAGCTGGAGAGACTGTCCTCTTCTGAAACGTCCTTTAAAAAGTCTTAGCTTTTGGTCAAAATTTTGTTGACATTTTTAAAGTCATTTTTAAAGCAGTTTTTACATTTAGATCTTTAAGGAAACTCTTCTCAACTATCCGCAAAACAGTCCAAAGAGCCTGTAGTTCTTTATTCCAAAAAGGTTGGGTCGCTTTATAATACAGTTTTGTCTTTTTTACTATATGAGAACTACCCATTTCCTTATGTAAAATGTCACAGAACAAGATATACACCTGGTCCGTACTTAACTGATTTTGCATATTCTGCAAACCTATTTGGATACTCTGCAACGCCATTTTACATTCATTTGAAGACATAAATGTATCTGAAAATACCGTTGACACAAGAGTGCTGAACTTTTTTAATGAACCATGTGACCACTAGAGGGCAGCAGACACCAGAGACTGTCACGTGTGCTCGACGTAAAACAAGCCGCAAGACAAAAGGAAATCATGGGAAAAAAAATTGGAAAAATTATATTGTCCCATCATGATAAGATAGCTCAGTTACTTTTAAAAGACAAATCACAGAACTTGATCCCCATTTTTTTTTAATAGCACCTGATGAGGGAAATTTCAAAAGGGAATGTGAAAAACGTTGCAATTGTGTGAAAGAAACCACCCAGACGAGACTTTACAACAAAATTGATTTTTTACAACAAAATTTATTATTTATTATCTATATATAGTATAGATATATATATTATATATATGATATTATATATATATATATATATATATATATATATATAACTATATATATATATATATATATATATATATATATATCTATATATATATAATATATATATCGTATATCTGGAGAATAAATCACACTTTTTTTCCCTGTATTGGGTACACAATTTATAGCACAGGCACTTTCTCTGGGGGGTGACTTAAATTCCAAAAATAATAAAGCTGAACAAATAAACATGTGATGGGCAACCTATTTGATGCAGTCTGAACAACAAGAAACATCAGATGGATATAGATTGTTGACACACAGTGTTGGAAACAATAAAAATATGAGTCCATTAGATTTTTTTTGGAACATTGTTTTAGGATTTGTATGCATTTCTATAGTATATTTTTCTTAGTTAAATTATTATTATTATTATTATTATTATTATTAATAATAATAATAATAATAATAATAATAATAATAATGTGCGACTTCAGTATAAGTCACACGGAGAAGTTGCAGGGACCTCTGAAGTATTAAAAAAAAACCTGTGGACTTATATCCTGGGATATACAGCATAGTATATTAGTAACTCAGTCACACTGATTATATTTTGAAGAGCTAAGATGAAGTGGGTGTAATTTATTTAAAAGCAGAATTGTTATCCTGCATGTTCTGCTCTTTACCCTCAGTCATTATCCATACAAAGGGGTGGCACCTCAAACTGCTACTTTTTTAAAAATGATTGTAATCTTCCAATGAATATGGGTGAAACGTCTGCGTTTGCGTCTGTCTGTTGCAGCTCTGTCTTGTTTATTACCTGCCTCTGCTTGCCAGGCAGATTTTAGCAGAGCTGAAGAGTTTACTCCTGCACGCACGTTTCACAGGCACTCCTCAGGAAGAAATTATTTCACTGGCTCAGTTTGGGCTCATCAAATGGAGCAAAAGAATCCTCCAGATTTATGAAAGGCCTTGTTGGAAGGACAGCAGGAGCTTCTTCGAGGATAAAAATCAGTTATGTGTAATTTCAGATGGGAGGTGATGGACTAGTGGTTTAAAGTGTTGGGCTTGATAACCAGAAGATACTTGGTTCAAATCCCAGCCTGACTGGAAAATCAATAAGGGCCCTTGGGCAAGGTCTTTAATCCCCTAGTTGCTCCCAGTGTGTAGTGAGCACACTTGTATGGCAGCACCCTCACATTGAGGTGAATGTGAGGCATTATTTGTAAAGCGATTAGAGCGTCTGATGCAGATGGAAAGCGCGTACTATAGTGCAGTACATTTACCATTTTACATTTCAGCTGAAAATTTAAGTCAGGTTAATGTGCAATACATGCATTTTGTGTGAACCCTCATCATTATTGTCCTGTGTTGATCACGTTGACTGTTTCTCTATGTTTGCTTGTATGACTGTCTCCTGCATGCACTGTAAAAGCACACGACACACAGACAACTCCTGCAGTAACCATGTGAATTTGTTGCATATTTAATATAGCATGTTGCTTATCAGTAGTTACAATGTAAAGTACGTCTCTTCGGTTTATCGTTGACTCCGGGTTGCTACGCAGATCAGAGATGGCATGTTCATTTTACGTCGGATGCCCTTCCTGATGCAACCCCACTGGCACCACCACAGGCCTGACAGCAGATACAATATAAAATGCAGTAAAAGCACTAGGTGTTATTAAACACTGCATATAATTAAATTAATTTTTTTTTTTCCAGATTTACACTGAGGAAAGATCGCGAGGTCTTTTCCATTATATGAAGTACTTTAAGAAGTAAGACCATTGAAAATATCAAGAAACCACCCAAAGACCAGATAGCTTGGAAATAAGTCTACAATATATGGGTGATTCTTTAACTACGGGCACTATTGGCCTTGTAAATGTAATTTCCACCACACCATTGCCTTACAATATAAAGCGCCTTGGGGCAACTGTTTGTTGTGATTTGGCACTATATACATGTACTCTGATGTCACTGTTTATCACCATAGAAACTACCCAAACAATCTTTCATACAAACTGTTTAAAGGGACATTACAGTGTTGTGGTGAAAATTATGGCAATAGTGTGGGACAACTACATTTTGTTTAAAAAAATCACAACAGGTGTTATGACATTGAATACCCCCAATTATGTTTTGATTATTTTACTGATATTTTATTCAGAGATATTTTAAAACATTAGAAAAATGTTCTTTACCATTCATTTTTATCATTGAAGATCAAAAGTCTGGGTGTGGGACAAGCACCAAAACGGCAATATTTGCATATAATGATGCTGAAAAAGGTGAAAAATTCATCATAGACTACTAGAACAAATTTCTTAACACACTTTCATTGTAAAGATATCTATAAAAGTGTGAAATTTCCCCTTTTTTCTGATTTTCATACAATATGATCAAAGGACATAATAAGTGCCCGTAGTCTAAGAATCACCCATATGTTTTATTTTTAAAATAAAGTTAAGAACACCCTTTTCATTACTGGTATTAATGTAACATTTATTTTATGGTTCATAACCTGGCGGCAAGTAGAATTGGGGTCTATAAGTATTTGGACAGTGACATCATTTTGCCCTCTGTACTCCACAACAATAGAGTCAAATGATACAATCAGGATGTGACCGTAACAAAATATACATTAACTACTGAGTAATTAGGGCCATTTTTTTTCAGAAGCCGGCGGGATCAGTAATTGGGGTCTATCAGCCCTGTTTGCTGGTCTATTCCTCCCTGGAGATTTGGGCGAATCCACCAAACACGATATGGTGTTGATCAGGAAATTCTGTCCTAAACAGGATATTGTGGTGTAATTTTGCCCAAAGACAAGCAATGTGTTAACAACAAACGTGTTATGATGATATGAAAATGCCAGAAGATGATTATGTTGTGTATACTGATAACATTTAACAGATGTTTAGAAGGATAAGTATATACTTTTTTTCCCACAGACTAGGTAATAGCATTTAGAAAAACATACCTGATATATGAAGAATGCTACCGCATGCTGGGTAATCGGGAGAGTCGGGAGTTTTCCCGGTGGGCTGGTCCAACCTGGGGCCGTTGTGAGGGGGTGTTATATGAACACCACTAAATGTTAGGCTACACAGCAAGACACTTGGGCTGCTGTATCTTAAAGAGAAGACATTAAGTGTTATAAATGTTTTACAATCACAAAAAATCACAAGAAATAACTTAAGACTGTTTCTTTTGCAACGCTGTTATCTTTTTCCAAAGCCTAAGGCAGGGACATACCATTACCATTTAACACCCCTATGCATTCATTAGTTAGTTCAGTTAGTTCAGTCCAATCTCTCAGATGGGACTTGCGCTACCCGAGTGAAAAGATGGACAGAAAAAAAGCCAGGTGGAGCTGAAAAAGCTAGATTAAGAAAAAGAAAAGCTTTGGAGAAAGATGCTGCCAAGTGTGCAAAGCTCACAGATATTTTTTCAAGAAGACAGAGCGAAGAGGGAAATGGTAAATAGGGCCGGGGCATAGGCTATATGCCTGTTGATGCCAGGATGTCAGCGTATCAACATTTGGTGGTCCCTCATTTATTGCGGAGGTACGTTCTAAAAATAACCCGCGATAAGCGAAATCCGCAAAGTAGTCAGCGCTATGTTTTACAATTATTATGCATGTTTTAAGGCTGTAAAACCCATTAACATTTTCTCACTTTTCTCTCCTGTGTAAACACTCTCTTTTTTCTTCTGGGCGAGCAAGATTATAACAGACACAGAACACAATTCGCGTACTCTCCCTTCGCTCACTGCCTCCGGGGGTACGGATTCGGGACCTGCAAAGAATCCAAGTCCTCTCTCGGTGGCCACGGAGCTCTGCGGCTGCGGGCAACATCCGCATCAAAACAGCGAGTGTATCTCTGGACCTGTTGCCAGATTTGGCGCAATTCCGCACAGCAGACAGGGCGGCGGTGTGAGCGGCCCGCTGCTGCGCTTACCGAGTCCGCAGACTCAGTAAGCGAACAGGAGGCAGTGAGAGCAATCACGGTGATGCGGACCGGTGCCGCGACCGGCCCGCCTGATAAAGACGCAAAACACAATGCGCTGCTTAAAAAAAGAAAAAAAAGCATGCAAAATTGCACAAAAAAAAAAAATCAGCAAAACTGCGAGCCCGCAAAAGGTGAACCGCATTATAGCGAGGGACCACCTCTTCCAGCTACTTACAGTATGGGACTTCACTGCTTTGGTGGTGTACTGGTGAGTTAGCAATATCGTTTGTTATGTGTCGGACGCAGCTCGGAGAACCGACCAGCGTTTGAAGGACCCAGTATGAAATAAGCAGAGCACGGTACAAAGGCTAACTGAATTTAATACATAACAGTGATAATACAGAAAGGTGCGGTCTGGCGTGGTGCGCTCCCAGCAGCGCTAACGGTCCGGAGCCAGAAGCTGTTTCGGACCCAAGGACCCCGCCGACACCCCCCAGGTGGCCGCAACAACCGAGTCTGTGAAAGAAGGAACCATTATGTGAGTCCACACTCTACACACAGAACACTTAAAGGTGTACAAACAGCAAACACTTCCTGGCTTGATTGCTGATCAGCTTCCAACCTGCAGGCATGGAACATCCAGTTCACAAAACTCCACCGCAGTGGAAGCTGATACATGACTAACAAACAGCTCAATACAATAAGGTGTGAGGGACACCACATTTACTGACTGTATAACTGTTAGTCACAAAATCTAACGTACCTCAGGAAGTGTGCTGACGAGCGTGAGACCTCACCCCCTCCTCTTTCACAGACTGTGCATCAAACCTGGACGTTTCTCAGCATCCGCTGCTGATGAGATGGCTCCCGAGACGACGATCTCACCCGTCTGGTCACAAGGTCGAGTCTCTGGCAAATACACACTGTGCACTCCAGTCTTAAATGCCAACATGCTCCAATCCATCCAGATGCACCTCAGCTGTGAGTCCTGACGAGTCGCAGGTGATCAGGGTGAGGTCCTGACAGCCTCAGCAACACAGCCACTCAGTCCCAAATGCACGCCACCTGGGAGGAAAACAAACAGACAAACAAACCGGCAGCCAGGCCCCCCCCAGCCATATAACACCGTTCATGTTTTACATGAACATGACATGACATGTTTAGCCGCATGTTCTCCTTGAATTGCTGGCTGTCTGAGTGGTGTCCAAAAAATGAGGTGGGCTTCATAGATAATTGGCAAAGCTTCTGGGGAAAACCTGGTCTTGTTAGGAGAGACGGCAGCCATCCCACTTTGGATGGAGCAGCTCTCATTTCTAGAAATCTGGTCAATTTTCTTAAATCCTCCAAACCGTGACTATCCAGGGTTGGGACCAGGAAGCAGAGTTGTAGTCTTACACACCTCTCTGCAGCTTCTCTCCCCCTGCCATCCCCTCATTACCCCATCCCCGTAGAGACGGTGCCTGCTCCCAGACTACCAATAACCAGCAAAAATCTATTTAAGCATAAAAATTCAAAAAGAAAAAATAATATAGCACCTTCAACTGCACCACAGACTAAAATAGTTAAATGTGGTCTATTAAACATTAGGTCTCTCTCTTCTAAGTCCCTGTTGGTAAATGATATAATAATTGATCAACATATTGATTTATTCTGCCTAACAGAAACCTGGTTACAGCAGGATGAATATGTTAGTTTAAATGAGTCAACACCCCCGAGTCACACTAACTGTCAGAATGCTCGTAGCACGGGCCGGGGTGGAGGATTAGCAGCAATCTTCCATTCCAGCTTATTAATTAATCCAAAACCCAGACAGAGCTTTAATTCATTTGAAAGCTTGTCTCTTAGTCTTGTCCATCCAAATTGGAAGTCCCAAAAACCAGTTTTATTTGTTATTATCTATCGTCCACCTGGTCGTTACTGTGAGTTTCTCTGTGAATTTTCAGACCTTTGTCTGACTTAGTGCTTAGCTCAGATAAGATAATTATAGTGGGCGATTTTAACATCCACACAGATGCTGAGAATGACAGCCTCAACACTGCATTTAATCTATTATTAGACTCTATTGGCTTTGCTCAAAAGTAAATGAGTCCACCCACCACTTTAATCATATCTTAGATCTTGTTCTGACTTATGGTATGGAAATAGAAGACTTAACAGTATTCCCTGAAACTCCCTTCTGTCTGATCATTTCTTAATAACATTTACATTTACTCTGATGGACTACCCAGCAGTGGGGAATAAGTTTCATTACACTAGAAGTCTTTCAGAAAGCGCTGTAACTAGGTTTAAGGATATGATTCCTTCTTATGTTCTCTAATGCCATATACCAACACAGTGCAGAGTAGCTACCTAAACTCTTTAAGGGAGATAGAGTATCTCGTCAATAGTTTTACATCCTCATTGAAGACAACTTTGGATGCTGTAGCTCCTCTGAAAAAGAGAGCTTTAAATCAGAAGTGTCTGACTCCGTGGTATAACTCACAAACTCGTAGCTTAAAGCA
Organism: Thalassophryne amazonica; assembly: GCF_902500255.1. NCBI lineage: Eukaryota > Metazoa > Chordata > Actinopteri > Batrachoidiformes > Batrachoididae > Thalassophryne > Thalassophryne amazonica. Next base: position 46,895,484 of record NC_047118.1, read on the forward strand.
GATAACCCGTAAGTTGGAGAGGAAATGGCGTCTCACTAATTTAGAAGATCTTCACTTAGCCTGGAAAAAGAGTCTGTTGCTCTATAAAAAAGCCCTCCGTAAGCTAGGACATCTTTCTACTCATCACTAATTGAAGAAAATAAGAACAACCCCAGGTTTCTTTTCAGCACTGTAGCCAGGCTGACAAGAGTCAGAGCTCTATTGAGCTGAGTATTCCATTAACTTTAACTAGTAATGACTTCATGACTTTCTTTGCTAACAAAATTTTAACTATTAGAGAAAAAATTACTCATAACCATCCCAAAGACGTATCGTTATCTTTGGCTGCTTTCAGTGATGCCGGTATTTGGTTAGACTCTTTCTCTCCGATTGTTCTGTCTGAGTTATTCTCATTAGTTACTTCATCCAAACCATCAACATGTTTATTAGACCCCATTCCTACCAGGCTGCTCAAGGAAGCCCTACCATTATTTAATGCTTCGATCTTAAATATGATCAATCTATCTTTGTTAGTTGGCTATGTACCACAGGCTTTTAAGGTGGCAGTAATTAAACCATTACTCAAAAAGCCATCACTTGACCCAGCTATCTTAGCTAATTATAGGCCAATCTCCAACCTTCCTTTTCTCTCAAAAATTCTTGAAAGGGTAGTTGTAAAACAGCTAACTGATCATCTGCAAGAGGAATGGTCTATTTGAAGAGTTTCAGTCAGGTTTTAGAATTCATCATAGTACAGAAACAGCATTAGTGAAGGTTACAAATGATCTTCTTATGGCCTCGGACAGTGGACTCATCTCTGTGCTTGTTCTGTTAGATCTCAGTGCTGCTTTTGATACTGTTGACCATAAAATTTTATTACAGAGATTAGAGCATGCCATAGGTATTAAAGGCACTGCACTGCGGTGGTTTGAATCATATTTGTCTAATAGATTACAATTTGTTCATGTAAATGGGGAATCTTCTTCACAGACTAAAGTTAATTATGGAGTTCCACAAGGTTCTGTGCTAGGACCAATTTTATTCACTTTATACATGCTTCCTTAGGCAGTATTATTAGACGGTATTGCTTAAATTTTCATTGTTACGCAGATGATACCCAGCTTTATCTATCCATGAAGCCAGAGGACACACACCAATTAGCTAAACTGCAGGATTGTCTTACAGACATAAAGACATGGATGACCTCTAATTTCCTGCTTTTAAACTCAGATAAACTGAAGTTATTGTACTTGGCCCCACAAATCTTAGAAACATGGTGTCTAACCAGATCCTTACTCTGGATGGCATTACCCTGACCTCTAGTAATACTGTGAGAAATCTTGGAGTCATTTTGATCAGGATATGTCATTCAAAGCGCATATTAAACAAATTTGTAGGACTGCTTTTTTGCATTTACGCAATATCTCTAAAATCAGAAAGGTCTTGTCTCAGAGTGATGCTGAAAAACTAATTCATGCATTTATTTCCTCTAGGCTGGACTATTGTAATTCATTATTATCAGGTTGTCCTAAAAGTTCCCTAAAAAGCCTTCAGTTAATTCAAAATGCTGCAGCTAGAGTACTGACGGGGACTAGAAGGAGAGAGCATATCTCACCCATATTGGCCTCTCTTCATTGGCTTCCTGTTAATTCTAGAATAGAATTTAAAATTCTTCTTCTTACTTATAAGGTTTTGAATAATCAGGTCCCATCTTATCTTAGGGACCTCGTAGTACCATATTACCCCAATAGAGCGCTTCGCTCTCAGACTGCAGGCTTACTTGTAGTTCCTAGGGTTTGTAAGAGTAGAATGGGAGGCAGAGCCTTCAGCTTTCAGGCTCCTCTCCTGTGGAACCAGCTCCCAATTCAGATCAGGGAGACAGACACCCTCTCTACTTTTAAGATTAGGCTTAAAACTTTCCTTTTGCTAAAGCTTATAGTTAGGGCTGGATCAGGTGACCCTGAACCATCCCTTAGTTATGCTGCTATAGACGTAGACTGCTGGGGGGTTCCCATGATGCACTGTTTCTTTTTCTTTTTGCTCTGTATGCACCACTCTGCATTTAATCATTAGTGATCGATCTCTGCTCCCCTCCACAGCATGTCTTTTTCCTGGTTCTCTCCCTCAGCCCCAACCAGTCCCAGCAGAAGACTGCCCCTCCCTGAGCCTGGTTCTGCTGGAGGTTTCTTCCTGTTAAAAGGGAGTTTTTCCTTCCCACTGTAGCCAAGTGCTTGCTCACAGGGGGTCGTTTTGACCGTTGGGGTTTTACATAATTATTGTATGGCCTTGCCTTACAATATAAAGCGCCTTGGGGCAACTGATTGTTGTGATTTGGCGCTATATATAAAAAATAAATTGATTGAAAATTGATTGAATTGATGTTTTAACTAACTAACTTTTACTTTCTATTATAAGCCACCCAATTTTCAGTCAGTCAGCACATAATGCTGGATTTAAATGCCACAGCAGAACTCTTATTACCTCTGTGTGCTGGCGGTTTGTGGGCTGGTTGGATATGAAACTCCCGGGCTGAAAAATGTTCCCAGCACGCCCCTGGAAGAATGTATGCTTTCAAAAAAAAAAAAAAAACTATGAGGCAAGAATTTTGAATTAAGGGTGAAAAATTGAATTTTTAAAGAGGAAATTGAATTAAATCAAACATTCTATTGGAAAATTATGATAATTTGGGCTTTTTTTTTTTTTTTTTTTTTAAGGTGTATTTCCATGACCCAGAGTTGAACTCTCAAGATGTGGGTACTTTCCAGAACTGATCTCACCAATCCTGGGTACTTTATGAAAATAATACAATCTACAGCTGCTTTTATTGGTGAATGACTTGGTATATTTAGAAAAGACCACCCTTTGGGGTGGACAAATTGTCCTTTTCACAGTATTTAAGATGACTGTAAGTCAGTGTAAATCAAAGCTGTTGTTTTTTTGTTGTTGTTTGTTTGTTTGTTTGTTTGTTTGTTTGTTTACTTTTTCTTCCTTTATTGGCAAATAAAAACTGTTGCTTATGACTTTGATTTTTCTCCGACTTTCCTGGACACCTTTAAGGAACAACAGAGCAGAGCTAAAACACTTAGACTCTGATCTGGTGATCAGAGTCTCCGTGACAGTATCCACATTTTTATTGATTCTAGACTCATCCTACCTCTCTTCCATAGCTTTTACCATCTTCATGCCCACTGGTACTGTTGCCCAGTAGAACAAACATGGTCACTTTGTAGTGTTATGGGATGTTGTGTGTTATGGGATGTTGTGTGTTATGGGATGCTAGTGAGTTTTGATGCTAACATTAGCCCATGAGCTTTGAATTACTGAATTCTGAACTTTGTGATGCTGGCGAGTTTTCAAAACAATTAAATCCATTGTGATACACTGTTTAAGCCACTCCCCTCGCTTAGGTCATCAGCTGCCACAAGTATGTACTTTTAAGTACATTACAAATCCTGTTGCTCACAATGGAGGCATTTAGCTGAGTTAGCTCATGCTAATGTGAGGTTCACAGACAGCAGTTACCAGTTATGATTTCACCTGGAGGTACAGTAAATATATAATTTAGAAGCACACTGGCACGTGTTTTTCAGTATTTAGCCAATAAATGCTCCAAGAACAAATGAATGAGTCCACAGATTATAGCCAAATTTATTGGCTGTGATCATAATCAACCATATTTTATTGATCAACTCACTCACTCATCTTCAACCGCTTACTCCAACAAGGGTCACGGGAGGCTGGAGCCTATCCCAGCAGTCATGGGGCCTGGGGCGGGGTACACCCTGGACAGGATGGCAGTCTGTCACAGGGCCACATACAGACAAACAAACACATTCACACACGCACACACACCTACAGACAATTTAAAGTTTCCAATCCAGACATGGGGCCAAATACAAAAGTATTTGTATTTGAAAATACTTAAATACATTTTTCGGAGTATTTGTATTTTCTGATTTTGTATTCAAAGTATTTGTATTTGTATTTCACAAGTATTTCCAAATACTTTTACAAATACTTTTTCAAATACTTTTCAAACTTGGGAATCTCTGTGACACCGTGTTGAGACACACAAGATATGACATTTTATTATTGTTTTGTGATATGGTGGATACAAAAGGATGCAATATTGATGGAAACAGAATATATATTGTGATAGTTTGATTATTGCCTGTGATATTATAATAGTGAATTTGTGATAAAACATTCAATCCTTTACTTATCAATAGTATTTGGTCATGCTATTTTCACAATAAATTGACACCGGGTTATCAGTTTTTGTGTTGATTTGTTGTTTATAGTTCATAGAAAGTATTTGTATTTGAAATACTCAACTATAAAGTATTTGTATTTGAAAAAGTACAAAGTATTTGTATTTGGAATTCGAAAATCTAAAGTATTTGTATTTATATTTAAATACAATGCAAAGTATTTGACCCCATGTCTGTTCCAATCAACCTAACCTTCATGTCTTTGGATGTGTGAGGAAGCCGGAGCACCCGGAGAGAACCCACGCAAACATGGGAGAACATGTAAACTCCACACCGAAAGGCCACATGTGGGAATCGATCCTATGACCTTCTTGCTGTGAGGCAACAGTGCTAACCAGTAATTCACTGTGCTGCCCCATGATGTATGTTTATTTTGAAATGGGACAGTGCATATTAATGGACATAGCTACATGTAAATATGACGGAATATATCAAGATGCTAATTTCCATCCGTAGTCCCAATAACATAAAAACAGACTAAGACCACACAACATACCAAAGTAAATTAATCATGACAGAAAAACAATTAAAAGAAAATACACATACAGATATTTACAATTCAAATTAACAATAATTGATAGATAATAAGTAGTTGCCATGTTATATGCTTTTCTAATTAAATTGATTAAATTCACAAATATACGAGGTCTATTAGAAAAGTATCTGACCTTATTATTTTTTTCAAAAACCATATTGATTTGAATCACGTGTGATTACATCAGACATGCTTGAACCCTCATGGGCATGCGAGAGTTTTTTCACGCCTGTCGGTTACGTCATTCGCCTGTGGGCAGTCTTTGAGTGAGGAGTCGCCCACCTTCTCGTCGTTTTTTCATTGTTTAGGAATGGCTCAGAGACTGCTGCTTTGTTTGATCAAAATTTTTTCAAAACTGTAAGGCACAACTGAGTGGACACCATTCAATAAATTCAGCTGGTTTTCGGTAAAAATTTTAACGGCTGATGAGAGATTTTGGTCTGGTAGTGTCGCCGTAAGGACGGCCCACGGCGCCTGACGGCGATCTGCGCTTCGAGGCGGCAGCGTCTCACCGTTTCAAGTTGAAAACTTTCACATTTCAGGCTCTATTGATCCAGGAAGTCGTCAGAGAACAGAGAACTTTCAGAAGAAGTCGGCATGAGGAGTTTATTCGGATATTCCATTGTTAACGGACATTTTGTAATGAAAGAACGTGCGGGCAGAGTCGCATGTTGGGCCGGACCCGACCGCGGGGTGTCGCGACAGGAAAAACACCTCCGTTGGAAACCTTAACGGACAAGTTGGAACATGCCCAAGCTGTTAAACAATTTCTCAGTTACTCACTTGTTGAAAGCCATCAAAGCCGCCTGAATTTTACAAATGGTTTTCAACACGGAGGTGTTTTTCCTGTCGCGGCGCACACAGATTTGCCGAGTCGTCACGGAAACGACTCGGCGAATTTGCGCGCACATCTTTCATTAAAAAATGTCCTTAAACAGTGGAATGTCCACATAAAGTCCTCATGCCGGCCTCTTCTGAATCTTCTCTGTTCTCTCACGACGTCCTGGGTGAATTAAGCCTTAAATTAGGATGTTTTCAGGTTGAAACAGGCCGACGACGGCTCCTGGAAGCGCTGCAGGACGTCCCACTCCGTGGGAAGTCCTTACACCGACAGAAACACCCCATAATCTCTCATCAGCCGTTAAACTTTTCACCGAAAACCAGCTTAATTTCTCGAATAGTGTCCACTCGGATATTCCTCACAGGTCCAGAAAAAATTTTGATAAAGCAACGCGCGCCGTCTCGAGCAGCGTGTGAAACAAAGGAATTCAGCCGAGATGGCGGGACCACATCTCACTCAAGGCCTGTCCACAGGGAAATGACGTCACCGACATGCGTGAAAAAACTTACGCATGCGCACGAGGGTTCAAGCATGATTGGTGTAATCGCACGTCATTCAAATCCATATAGTTAAAAAAAAATAAAAGGGTCGGTTTATTATCTAATAGACCACGTATATATTTTAAGCATTTTTATTTTGCGCCATTTGGCTGAGATTAGACTGGATTTAACCACAGGGATTGTGCTAGTGTTTTATATATTTGTTCTTTTCAGTTTCAGTCTTCCTACCTAAGAATAATAGTTTTCTCATGTTGAATACATTTATGGCTAAACTTCTTCTTAAAATAGCCGCATTCAGTGTGAGGCTCACCTTTCCACCCTACACACAAAGCCATTTGCGTATCAACATATAACATTCCTGTAGCTGGCTCTCATCCAACCTCATTTATGTTGTAAATAACTCAACATGACTTCACATCAGTTACAAAGAGCTCTTTAGAAGTGACAGGCTGCCTGTAAAATGAAGCATTTTTCACAAACAAAATGAGCGTCGCCTTTGAAGGCTGGCAGACAGCTTGTGGACATATGATCATACCAGTGTAGACACCCACAAATCCCAAACGGTGCCACCCTGCCACTCTGCCACCGCCATGCCACACAGAGACTTAAAACGTTAAATTACAGTCAGTTGGGACGGTGGATTTGGACGCAGAGTCAGGGTGGGCTCATTGCTGTGGTCGGTTCTGTTGGTGAATTGTGGTTATGTGTGGGTATAAAGTATTTATTTTGGTGAAATCTGACTCTGTGTGTGTGTGTGTGTGTGTGTGTGTGTGTGTGTGTGTGTGTGTGTGTGTGTGTGTGTGTGTGTGTGTGTGTGTGTGTGTGTGTGTGTTATGTATGTCTGCTGAGGTCTCGATGTCCAAACACGTTATTAAAAAGTCACTGCAGACTGAAAGCTGAACAGACACTGTGTATTTTTTCATTATATATTTTATATATCAGTCTGTACCCATTCTGTGTTCTCTTTGCTGTAATGCAAAGACGGTGTGCACTTTCAAACCCTGGCAGGTGTTTTGATCATTTTATCTTTAATAAAGAATGTTTGACAAAATTTTTTCTCATGTACATACGCATTAATTGACTATATGTGCTTATTCCACTTCAGGGCTGGGGGGAGGGGGGTGGTGCTGGAGATTATCGCAGTTGCCATTCTGTGATAGGAGGGGGTACATTCTGGACATGACGCCAGTCCAGGACCAGTCTGTTGCAGGGCCACATAACGGCAGACAAATGCATTCATACTCTCACTCACACCGACAGTCAATTTAAAGTTTTCAGTTCACTTAACCTGCATGTCTTTGGAAAGGGGGAGGAAGCTGGAGCACCTGGAGAGAAAGGTCAGAGGTCAAGTGCTACATGTTGTAACACAGTTCCCATTAAGCAGGACTTGATACAGCTGGGTTCTCAATTGTTTGATATCAGAATTCATGTGGTTCTTAGGAAAAGTTCTTGGAACAGTTCTTTATCATAGCACAGTCACAAACAGGACCGAGTGAGACCCGGATCTCACTGAGTCGACGAGGAACTTAACTGGCGTGGAGTTGAGATGCGCTCTGCGCCAAGAGCCAAAGAGTTCCAAAGTGACGTTGCTGTTCAGGTAGTCAGAGCCAGGATCCAGGTCCACTTGGGAGCCATACCGAAATCGTCTGGAACATCGGGAAAAGACAGTTCGCTCTAATATTAGAGGGGAGGCCACGTTACCTGAGCTTTTGCTGCGGGATGCTTCGGCCTCTTAAGCGCACAGCTGGAAGATGCAGTCAAGATCACAGGGCGGCATTCAGGTTTGATCCTCTTGGAGACTGCCTGGATCATCGAAGCTGGCGAGGCAAAACGAGGCAAGCAAGGCAACAGACAAACACGGCACACAAATATCTGGTAATACATGAACAGAAAGCCAGGGTTTAAAAAGTCTATCAATAATCAGTCACTCATCTGATCCAAGTGTGAAACAAAACTGAGGGCGACATCTAGTGAAGAAACTAACCCATGACAATGGTAAAACAGAGTTAAAACTAGGCTCTGAGGGAAATCCTGACAAAAACAGACAAAATCA